>NC_059215.1:28822242-29422242 GCF_020615455.1 Coregonus clupeaformis
CTGACTAATGACGCCTTGTGTTGATATGATAGGCTAGATGTCAGAATTCAATATTGATCAAAGACATTCATCAAAGTCACCATAGGAATTCAATGATGTGATGGCAACCCAGATTTTATTTCTGGCTTCACAAAGGTTCAGATCATGTATAACGTGGTTGTTTGTCGTGTGGACCTCCATGCAGCCCCCTGGGGGCCCCCGGGTATGCCTGGTTTGTAGTCACCCTGCCTGTTGTAAGGCAGAGCAGCTGCTCCCCCCCTCCCATGCAGCCAAAGATGTAATCTCTCCCTGTGTGGAGAGCCAAGCTGAGCCCCAGCCACTGCACTGCACTGAAACCTGACCTAACGCTTACAGTGAACAGCTGTCCATGCTTAGGCCACGTTACCCCAGAAAAGCATAGCTATACATAACTTGGTGAGGTATACCCAAAACTGGGTGATTTTTTAACCACGGTGGAGTCTCACTTCCCTGACTGCAGCTGCATAGGATCTCATGTAGGTGAGATGGCCCAGAAATATCAGGTATTATTTTGCTTAATAAAACATTTGAACACTTTAAGTAACGGCGTGGTAATATTGTGAGTATAGTGGAGGTGGTTCTCTTGTCAATAATTCAGGGGAGGTGTAAATGAACACCATTGCTGTGAGTGATGAGAGGGAATCCCAAGCGCTCTGTGAGTTGTGTGTGTGTGTATGTGTGTTTATATGTGGGTGTGCGTGTGTGTGTGTGTGCGTGCGTGCGTGTGTTTGTGTGTGTGTGTGTGTGTGTGTGCGTGCGTGCGTGCGTGCGTGTGTGTGTGTGTGAGGGATCCCCCTCCCTCTCTGCCAGTTTCTGCAGTAGACCGCACCTATTCGCCAGCCAATGACAGCTCGACAAGATCTTCCCTTACTGGGAACCAACGTCATCGTGGATGCCTGAAGTGTGTTTGAGTCTATGTGTGTGTGTGTGTGTGTTTATGTATGTGTGTGTGCATATGCGCATGTTTGCGTGTATGTGTGCGTGCGTCTGTGTGCCCGTGAGGACAGCATCTTCAGCTACTGTCTTTCCGATGATAGAGTAGAGGCTGATAACTGTAAAACTAACCCCTAGACAGCCTCATTCTAGCTTGTCAATGTGGGACACAAACAGTCTGCTATTTGCATGATTTTATGGTATATGTGCTTAAATTCATTAACCAATGAATCAAAATTATCGATCAGTCTTCCTCACCTTTCCCGCGGATGCCATTATATATTGCAATTAAAATGCACCCAAAGTATTAAGATATCTACAATGGCATGGGGTTTGAAATTATCATACAAAAACCAACTTTAGCATGCGTCTGTCACGCCCTGACTCAGGGGACGCTTATATGTTGAGTCAAGGTGTGTATATTCCTTGTTGTGCTTTTTCTATGTGTGGGATCTAGCATGTATAGATCTATGTTGGCCGGTGTGGTTCCCAATCAGAGGCAGCTGTCGCTCGTTGTCTCTGATTGGGGATCATACTTAGGCAGCCTATTGGCACTGTCTAGTTGTGGGATCTTGTTCCTTGTAAGGTATGTTGTGTGTTCTACCTTGGACTTCACGTTTAGTTTCCTTTGTTGTTTTGTCGTGTGTTTAAAGTTTAATAAACATGTACGCATATCACGCTGCGCCTTGGTCTGACCCGTCATTCAACGAACGTGACAGAAGATCCCACCAAACAAGGACCAAGCAGCGTGCCGAGAAGGAGCAAACGCCTGGGACTCAACAGGAGGTTACATTAGTAGATGTCCTCCTCGGTTGGGGGAGAATTACGGAGGAGGAGGCCGTCCGTTATCGGAAGGCGATGAAGGAGGATGCCCAGGTAGGAGAGGAGAAACGGCGCCAACAGTGCCGACGACGGAGACCAGAGAGGCAACCCCAATAACATTTTGGGGGGGGGCACACGGTGTGGACGACGAGGCAGAAGGAGGCCGTGGAAGGGCGGATCTGCAGGTTAGGAGAGGAGGCCACCATGTTACGGGGGCTGTTGGCTCAGAGGGAGCAGGAGTTATTCGGTCAGAGGGAGGCGCTACACGAAGCTAAAAGGGAGAAGGAAAAGGTAGAGGCACGGCGAGAGGAGCTGGTTAGGCAGCAGAGGGAGCGGGGGTTAATAAAGGAACCCAGTCCTGCTCCTCGCACCAAGCCAGTGGTGCGCGTCGCCAGCCCGGCCCGGCCTGTTCCTGCTCCTCGCACCAAGCCAGTGGTGCGCGTCGCCAGCCCGGCCGGCCTGTTCCTGCTCCTCGCACCAAGCCACAAGCCAGTGATGCGCGTCGCCAGCCCGGCCCGGCCTGTTCCTGCTCCTCGCACCAAGCCAGTGGTGCGCGTCGCCAGCCCGGCCTGGCCTGTTCCTTCTCCTCACACCAAGCCAGTGGTGCGCGTCGCCAGCCCGGCCCGGCCTGTTCCTGCTCCTCGCACCAAGCCAGTGGTGCGTGTCGCCAGTCCGGCCCGGCCCGTTCCTGTCCCTCGCACCAAGCCAGTGGTGCGTGTTCCTAGTCCGGTCCGGCCCGTGCCTGCTCCTCGCACCAGACCAGTGGTGCGTTTGGCCGGTGTGGTTCCCAATCAGAGGCAGCTGTCGCTCGTTGTCACTGATTGGGGACCATACTTGAGCAGCCTATTGGCACTGTCTAGTTGTGGGATCTTGTTCCGTGTAAGGTTTGTTTTCTGTACTACCTTGGACTTCACGTTTTGTTTCGTTTATTGTTTTGTCGTGGTGTTTATTCAGTTAAAATAAACATGTATGCATATCACGCTGCGCCTTGGTCTGACCCGTCATTCAACGAACGTGACAGCGTCCTAGAGGACCTTTCACGTTTTGACATCATAACATTCTAGAATTTGTCCTGCTTGCCCTCTGAGAAATCTGAGATAATCAGCTAATTCCAGCCTTGCTCTGCCTCTCCTCAAACGTGACTCCTGGGACTGTGACTGCCTTCCTCCCTCCCTCCCCCCCTCCCTGCCTGCCTGCCTGCCTGCCTGCCTGCCTGCCTGCCTGCCTGCCTGCCTGTCAGTGTGGGGGATGGGCAGCGGTGCCAATGGTCTGCCTGGGATTCAGGGCCCGATTCAATTAGCTCCACTTTCACCGACATCTGCATAGCTGATGTTTTGACTGTGTCGGAGGTGGAACTGCGTTAGACCTGTCAAATCCACAAGCAGCTCCCAGCATTATACCTAAAGCGGACATTGCCATTGGCTGCACGGAGTCGCATTAAGAGAAATCCCATGCAGCCTTGTTTACAAGTTCGAACACTGGAATGTGAGATGTAATCTTCTACACTTCGATTAGGCTGATAGAAATCCTCATTACTTGGTTTAATGATTGTCAATTAAAAATGATTTTATTGTATCTTTTAAAAACAATACAAAACATACACATACAAAAGACAACATCATACAAACATCACTACATCACACCTGCCCAGACCCACTAGCCCCCACCCCTATCTCCAGCGCCCTTATCACTTTCTGCCATATGGCCTCAAACTGCACCATTTTGATTCTCTCCATCGCCCACGCTCTTAAAATGTTTTGACAGTAAAGCATTTCACCATTCCATTGCGTGAACGATGGAGGATTGGCTGATTTCCCATTTTTGAGTATACGTTTTTTAAAAGATAATTGATGAAAAGAATATTGTCCAACCCATCCGGTATCTACTGCACCCTCATCTGTTATGTCTTGAAATATACAAGTCGACGAATTAAAAGTAAATTTACATTGCAATACCTCTGACGTCTATCTTTCCAACTCCGCCCATAATTTTTGAATTTTGCAACATTCACAGAGTCATTAGTAGTTTTACACTTCAGACATGACTCTGCCGTTGTGCTGTAGAATTTGTGAATTTTGTCTCTTGTATAATATATCTCTTGTATAATAAATAATAATAAAGCGTGATTATTTCTATATAGCCTAAACTTTATCGTTCTGAACTTCTAGGCGGGTGGGACAAGTGTGGCTGACTTCGTGACAATAGTGCTGGGAAGTTCGTCTCTTTTTACTCTCTGATCTTTTCTCATGATTTGATTGGGTCTAATTGTGTTGTTGTTCTTGTCCTGGGGCTCTGTGGGGTCTGTTTGTGAACAGAGCCCCAGGACCAGCTTACTTAGGGGACTCTTCTCCAAGTTCATCTCTTTGTAGGTGATTGCTTTGTTATGGAAGGTTTGGGAATCGCTTCCTTTTAAGTGGTTATAGAATTTAACGGCTCTTTTCTGGATTTTGATAATTAGCGGGTATCAGCCTAATTCTGCTCTGCATGCATTATTTGGTGTTTTTCGTTGTACACTGAGGATGTTTTTGCAGAATTCTGCATGCAGAGTCTCAATTTGGTGTTTGTCCCATTTTGTGAATTCTTGGTTGGTGAGCGGACCCCAGACCTCACAACCATAAAGGGCAATGGGTTCTATAACTGATTCAAGTATTTCTAGCCAGATCTTAATTGGTATGTCAAATTTTATGTTCCTTTTGATGGCATAGAAGGCCCTTCTTGCCTTGTCTCTCAGATCGTTCACAGCTTTGTGGAAGTTACCTGTGGCGCTGATGTTTACGCCGAGGTATGTATAGTTTTTTGTGTGCTCTAGGGCAACGGTGTCTAGATGGAATTTGTATTTGTGGTCCTGGCAACTGGACCTTTTTTGGAACATCATTATTTTTGTCTGAGATTTACTGTCAGGGCCCAGGTCTGACAGAATCTGTGCAGAAGATCTAGGTGCTGCTGTAGGCCCTCCTTGGTTGGTGACAGAAGCACCAGATCATCAGCAAACAGTAGACATTTGACTTCAGATTCTAGTAGGGTGAGGCCGGGTGCTGCAGACTGTTCTAGTGCCCTCGCCAATTCGTTGATATATATGTTGAAGAGGGTGGGGCTTAAACTGCATCCCTGTCTCACCCCACGGCCCTGTTGAAATAAATGTGTGTGCTTTTGCCAATTTTAACCGCACATTTGTTGTTTGTGTACATGGATTTTATAATGTTGTATGTTTTTCCCCCAACCCCACTTTCCATAAATTTTTATAGCAGACCCTCATGCCAAATTGAGTCAAAAGCTTTTTTGAAATCAACAAAGCATGAGAAGACTTTGCCTTTGTTTTTGTTTTTTTTGTTTGTCAATTAGGGTGTGCAGGGTGAATACGTGGTCTGTCGTACGGTAATTCGGTAAAAAGCCAATTTGACATTTGCTGAGTACATTGTTTTCACTGAGGAAATGAACTAGTCTGCTGTTAATGTTAATGCAGAGGATTTTCCCAAGGTTGCTGTTGACGCATATCCCACGGTAGTTATTGGGGTCAAATTGGTCTCCACTTTTGTGGATTGGTGTGATCAGTCCTTGGTTCAAAATATTGGGGAAGATGCCAGAGCTAAGGATGATGTTAAAGAGTTTAAGTACAGCCTATCTCTCTCTCGCTCTCACTCACTCTCTCATGCCCAGCCTGAGTGCATGGGAACAGGAGGGGAAGGAAGGGCATAGCGTGGCCCAATGGCAGAGCCTGGATGGGGTGGTTGGGGGTTTTGCTGGAATAGGGCTAGTCATTTAGGATAACTAACGATCTGCCTGTGTAGGATTTCATGACATAGGATTTAGCATGGAGAATGATTTAGATCAGGGGTGTCAAACGTCCGGCCCGCGGGCCAGGTCCGCAAACGGGTTTAATCCGGCCCGCGAGATGATTTTGTAAAGTATAAAAATGCACTGCAATTTTTCAATAAAATAAACTGCTGTACCAATTGCGTCCACTGGATGGCGCAATAGCAATTGTGTTAAGCAAGCAAACAGTTTATACCGGGGCAGAGCAAGTAGGTCAAGCACGTGCAGCCAGTCCGGATGAGCTACTTTGTTTTGCCCGCAATATTTATTACGGCTTCTACTTTTAACATTATGTGCTTTGGCACCCTCATTGCCCCAATATGTCTCTGTCAAAAAAGAGAAAAGTGGACGCAGAGTGCAGAGTGTTCCAAGAAAAATGGTCATCCTCCTATTTATTCACGGAATTGAATGGGAAAGCTGTATGTTTGGTGTGTTCACAGCATGTTGCAGTGCTGAAAGAATATAACCTTCGTCGCCACTATGTGAGTCTTCATGCCGACAAATATGACAACTTTCAAGGACAGCGGAGAAGAGAGAAGGTGAATGAACTGTTGGCGGGTCTGAAGAAACAGCAGTCTGTGTTTACTCACAGCCGAGACATCAGTGACGCTGCAGTGAAAGCTAGCTACCTCATTGCTAATGAAATCGCAGTGGCTTCAAAACCATTTAGTGAGGGTGAATTTGTAAAAACATGCATGATGAAGGCAGCGGAGATTGTGTGCCCTGAAAAGCGTCAGGCTTTTGTAAATATCAGCCTGACAAGAAACACAGTTGCAGACAGGATTTCCGATCTTTCAGTGGATTTGGACAGCCAGTTGAAGCAAAAAGTAAAGTCATTTATTGCGTTTTCGGTTGCAATTGATGAAAGCACGGACATTACAGATGTTGCACAACTGGCCATTTTCATCCGCGGAGTTGATGACACATTGACCGTGATGACAGATACAACGACAGCAGCTGATATTTTTACTGCACTCGTCGGCGCGCTGGACAGGGTCGGAGTGGACTGGTCCCGCGCTGTCAGCCTGGCTACAGATGGTGCGCCCTCAATGATCGGGAAAAAAGCAGGCTTTGTGACAAAGTTCCGAGAGAAAGTGCAATCTGCAAATGGAGGACGTGATTTTTTGACTTTTCACCGTATTTTGCACCAGGAGGCTTTGTGTTGCAAGTCATTAAAGATGGATAACGTCATGAAGGTGGTCATCCAAACTGTTAATTTCATCCAATCCAGAAGCCTGAATCACCGTCAGTTTGACAGCCTTCTCAGAGAGAAAGACCACATCTATGGCCTGCCATACCACACTGAGGTAAGATGGTTAAGCCGAGGTGCTGTGCTGAGGCGTTTCTTTGATTTACGAGAAGAAATTGAACAGTTCATGGAAGAAAAGGGCAAACCAGTGTTAGAATTTCATTCCGCAGAATGGATGCAGGACCTTGCATTTATGGTGGATGTTACAGAGCACCTGAATAACTTGAACAAACAGCTGCAAGGGCGCAACAAAGTTGTCACGCAGTATTATGACAGCATACGTTCTTTCAAGTTGAAGCTGTCATTGTGGGAGACGCAACTTCGCCGGTGGTGATGCAGCTCACTTCCCCTGTCTGAAAAATGTGTGCGCGACCCAACATGTGGCAGACATGAAGCGGTTCAAAGATAAAATAACGGGACTGTTACGGGAGTTTGAGCAACGCTTTCAGATTTTTGGTGAACTGGAGATAGACTTCAAAGTTTTTTGCTCGCCATTCACCGTGAATCCCTCTGATCTGCCCGTCAGCATCCAACTTGAAATAATAGACTTGCAGTGTGACTCGGATTTGAAGGGCAAATTTGCCGCAGCTGGCTTGGACACATTTGATCAGAATCTCTTGCCAGGTTACCCCAACTTGACAGCCCTCGCTGCAAAACTGTTGTGCATGTTTGGAACCACATATCTTTGTGAGCAAGTTTTCTCTGTAATGAGCATAAATAAAACAAAGCTGCGCTCAAGGCTCACGCACAAGCACTTGAATCACAACCTGAAGTTGGCTGCCACTCAGGATGTGACGCCTGATATTGATGCGCTGGTGAAAGCTAAAAGATGCCAGGTATCAGGAGTCAAATAAACTATGCAACCCCACTTAAAGTGCTGCATGAGACACCCTGATATAGTTCTGTGATCTGTGATATACTTCTGTGAATCACTGAGGCATTGTGTGTTTGTGTGTTCTTTGTCCTCAGAACTTTCAAATAACTTGAGGTGTTTTATGATTAATAGTGATGTTGTGCTTTTGGACACACTGTCCTCAGGCTCCAGCTTTATGTTTCTATGTTTTTATGTTGATGTGCTATTGTTTTTAATTGATTTTATTTTATTTGTATATTTAACCTATTCTTGACTCTGTGGTTCTTGCACTTGTTTGGGGAACAGGATTTCATTATTTTTATCTACATTTCTGCCTGAGAAATGACACCCTGATATAGTTCTGTGATCTGTGAAACAGTTCTGCATTGTGTGTTTGTGTGTTCTTGTCACGATCGTCGGGAACAGATGAGGACCAAGGCGCAGCGTTGCAGGCAAACATACTCTTTATTGAGCGAAACGCGATCAAAACAACAAAGACGGTAACGTGACAGTACACGGTCAAACACAACCAACTTGAAACAAGAACCCACAAAAACAAAGGAAAAACCGACAGTTTAAATATGGCTCCCAATCAGAGACAACCAGCAAACAGCTGACACTCGTTGCCTCTGATTGGGAGTCACTCAGGCCAACATAGAAATAGAGTACATAGATCTACACACCCTGGCTCAACATAACCGTGTCCCCAGAGCCAGGGCGTGACAGTTCTTTTTCTTTAGAATTTTCAAATAAACTTGACGTGTTTTATGATTAATAGTGATGTTGTGCTTGTACTATTTTGGACACACTGTCCTCAGGCTCCAGCTTTATGTTTTATGTTGATCGTATTAAAACAAAGAAAACTATCTGAAGTTGTTGTTTTTAAGTTATATATACCATGATTTTTCCGGTCCGGCCCACTTGGGAATAGATTTTCCTCCATGTGGCTGTCACGGTTTACTAAGCCAGAACCCAGAAGCAGACCAGGACAAGGTAAGTGGTGTCAAAGGTGAGTGTTTATTTAACTGATCCACGAGTGCAGCTGAATAATCCAGGGAACAGAGCGGGCGGCGTGGATGAGTTGTTGAGGGTGCAGTAGTTGGTCCAATGATGGCTCGGCAGCCGCCGACCATCAGGCAGAGGTTGGGTGAAGGTTCCGGACGAGTGACTGCAGGGAGAACAAAACGGAGGTAAGCATACAGCAAGCAAACAAGGTGCAAAACAACAAAACTAATGCTCTAAGCTCTAAGACTAGATCCGCTGAGAAACATACTGTTCATGGCTAACGATCCGGCAGGGAATGGATGTTAGGCCAGAGCCTAAGAAGGGTGATGATCAGGACCAGGTGTGCAGATTGCTGATGGGATGCAGGTGCGGAAATCAAGAGAGCTCCCGTCTAGCAACGTTGCCCGGCAACCAGGCAGGGAGCGTTCCAGAACCCTCGGGAAACTGGAGATCACGAGCAGAAAGACTAGTACACAGACAGGACCCGACTCAGACTGCCGGGATCGTTACAGTACCCCCCCTCCGACGAACGCCACCGGGCGGACTCCCGGAGCGCCAGGATGGAGGCGGTAGAAGTCACGAATGAGGTCAGCATCTAGGATCTGTCGCCGCGGAATCCAACTCCTCTCTTCAGGACCATACCCCTCCCAGTCCACGAGATACTGGAAACCCCGGCCCCGCCGTCTGGAATCCATGATGCGTCGCACCGTGTAGGCAGGACCACCTCCGATCATCCGAGGAGGAGGAGGAGGAGGCGGAGGAGGCAACAGAGGACTGAGGAAAACAGGCTTGAGGCAGGAGACATGAAAGGTGGGATGGACTCTGAGCGTCCTCGGTAGTTTGAGTCGAACTGCCACCGGATTGATCACCTTCTCCACCACAAACGGACCAATGAACTTCGGTAACAACTTCCTAGACTCAGTCCGTAAAGGAAGATCCCGTGTGGCCAACCAGACCCTATCTCCGATGGTATAGGTGGGAGCGGGGATCCGGCGACGATTCGCCTGGAGCTGATACCGGTCCGAAACTCTAAGGAGTGCCTTTCTGGCCCGATGCCAGGTCTGGTGGCAACGACGAATATGGGCCTGAACAGAAGGCACTGAGAGCTCCTTCTCCTGAGAAGGGAACAAGGGAGGTTGGTAGCCATACAGGCACTGGAAGGGAGACATCCCAGTGGCAGATGTAGGGAGAGTATTGTGGGCATACTCAACCCAAGGCAACTGAGAGACCCAGGAGGTGGGGTTGGAAGAGACCAGGCAGCGTAGCGTGGATTCCATCTTCTGGTTGGCTCTCTCCGCCTGACCATTAGATTGGGGGTGAAAACCAGATGTGAGACTGACTGTAGCTCCAATGGCCAAACAGAAGGACTTCCAGACAGCAGAGGTAAACTGAGGGCCACGGTCGGAAACGATATCACTGGGCAAACCGTGGACCCTGAAAACCTCCCTAACCAGGATCTCGGACGTCTCCGAGGCAGAGGGAAGCTTGGCAATAGGCACAAAGTGGGCGAACTTGCTGAATCTGTCCACGATAGTCAGAACGACCGTGTTCCCCTCAGAAGCGGGCAACCCAGTGACAAAGTCCAGGGCCAGATGCGACCATGGTCGCCGGGGAATAGGAAGGGGGGTGAAGTAGTCCAGAGCTGGGCCGATTGGTACTCTTATTCTGCGCACACACTGGACAGGCAGCAACAAAACCCCGAGTATCCTCGGCCATGGCAGGCCACCAAAAACGTCTGCGAAGAAACGCCATCGTCCGAGCCACGCCAGGGTGACAAGCCATCTTGCTGGCGTGGGACCATTTGAGGACAGCAGGACGAACCCGACTCAGGCACAAACAACCGACCGGGTGGACCGTTACCGGGACCGGGCTGCGTCCGAAGGGCCGCCATCACCTCCTCCTCAATCTTCCACATAACTGCTCCCACGACGCAGTTCCGGGGGAGAATTGTCTCGGTCTTGGACCCACTCTCTTCCGTCTTGGAGAACATCCGGGACAAGGCGTCCGCCTTGCCGTTCTTAGATCCAGGTCGGAACGTCAGGGAAAACTTGAATCGTCCGAAAAACAACGCCCACCTGGCCTGACGGGAGTTGAGACGTCTAGCCGATTGCACGTAAGCAAGATTCTTGTGGTCAGTCCAGACAATAAACGGTTGCTCCGCCCCCTCCAACCAGTGGCGCCACTCCTCCAAGGCAAGTTTCACCGCGAGAAGCTCCCGGTTACCCACATCGTAATTCCTCTCCGCAGGCGAAAGGCGACGAGAGTAGTAGGCGCAGGGATGGAGTTTACTGTCCGTGGAGCATCGCTGCGACAGGATGGCGCCAACTCCCACATCAGACGCGTCCACTTCAACGACGAACTGACGGGCCGTGTCCGGTTGAGAGAGAATCGGTGCGTTGGTGAATCGCCTCTTCAAATCCAGAAACGCTCGATCCGCCTCCGGATTCCACTTGAAGGTCCTGATACTGGAAGTCAAGGCAGTTAACGGAGCGGCCACACGGCTGTAATCCCGGATGAATCTGCGGTAGAAATTCGCAAACCCCAAAAATCTCTGGAGCTGCAATCTCGTCCCGGGCTGGGCCCATTCCAGAACCGCTCTAACCTTCTCCTGGTCCATCCTAATCTCTCCCCTGGAGATGATGTACCCGAGAAAGGATGTCGTGTGGGCGTGAAACTCGCACTTCTCGGCCTTCACGAACAGGCGATTCTCCAACAATCGCTGCAGAACCTGCCGGACATGCTGGACGTGGTCGGAAGGTTCCTTCGAGAAGATCAGAATGTCATCCAGGTAAACAAACACAAAGAGACCGATCATATCTCTCAGGACGTGCGTTCACCATACTCTGGAATACCGCTGGAGCATTGGTCAGTCCAAACGGCATCACCTGATACTCGAAGTGGCCCATCGGTGTATTGAAACCCGTCAACCACTCGTCCCCCTCTCTGATCCGGACCATGTGATACGCATTGCGTAGGGTCTAGCTTGGTGAACACCGTAGCACCCTGTAAGGAGTCGAAGGCAGAACTCATCAAGGGCAGGGGATACTTGTTCTTGACCGTGATGTCATTCAACCCCCGATAATCAATACACGGTCGAAGAGAGCCATCCTTCTTACCCACAAAGAAGAATCCTGCCCCCAGGGGTGATGACGAGGGACGAACGAGACCAGCAGCTAGGGACTCCTTGATGTAGGTCTCCAAAGCCTCACGTTCAGGTCGGGAGATACTGTATAACCTTCCCTTAGGGTAGACAGCTCCAGGGAACAGGTTGATGGCACAATCATATGGTCGGTGGGGAGGGAGTGACAGAGCCTTCTGCTTACTGAACACTTCCCCCAAATCGTGATATGTCTCGGGAACCAGGGACAAATCTGGGGGTTTAGCCTCAATCACCTGACTGGGAACCGAATGGGGACAGGCAGTCTTGAGACAGTTAGCATGACAATCAAGGCTCCAACTCGTTACCTTGCCCGTCACCCAATCGAACGTGGGATTGTGTTCCTTCAGCCAGGGGTATCCAAGGACCAGAGGAACATGGGAAGACGGCAGAATGAAGAATGAAATCATCTCAGAATGATTCCCGACAACAGCATCTTAACCGGTTCAGTCCTCATCGTGATACGTGCCAGACTACTGCCGTCCAGAGTGGTAGCTTCAATGGCTTCCGGCAATTGCTCCTTGGAAAGCCCCAGCTGTTCCACCAACTCGGCATCAAGAAAGCTTCCATCGGCACCTGAATCGATAAAAGCGTTAATCGCTAAGCTCTGATTCCTGTTCATAAGGGTAGCCGGAAACGGGGTCTGACAGAGGTATTGAGAGGTCGAAACTGGCTCGCTAAAAGTCCTCCCAACTTTAGCGAGCCGCGCAGTTTGACGACCGCCGGGAACCAGTGGCGAGGTAATGTCCCGAACCACCACAGTAGAGGCAACAGTTAGTCCTACGTCTGGGTTGGCGCTCCTCCTTGGTTAACCCGTGCCGCCCCACTTGCATGGGTTCAGAATCGGGAGACAGGACCTCTCCACTAATCCTGTGTGGTGGACGATGATCGACGTATTCTGGTCCAATCCCCGACCCGACTGGCACCTGAGAAGCTGATCGGTTGGACGGGACCCATTGCTTCTCCCTCCTTCGCTCTCGGACTCGATTATCCACCCGAATAGACAAGGCTACCAAGCTGTCCAGGTCACTAGGCTCCGGATAGGAGATCAACTCATCCTTGAGCTGCTCCGACAGACCCTGGTAAAAGGCCGCTTGCAGAGACTCCTCATTCCACCCACTCTCCACAGCCAACGTCTTGAACTCGATCACGAAGTCGGCCACGCTGCGAGTTCCTTGGCGAAGCGAAAACAGGCGCCTAGCTGCGTCCCTCCCTCGGACGGAATGGTCGAAGAGCTTCCTCATCTCGGCCGTGAACCCCTGGTATGAAGCCATGCAGGGATCCTGTCGTTCCCAAACGGCTGAAGCCCACTCCAGCGCTCGACCACGCAGCAACTCAATCACAAAGGCTATCCTAGCTTTGTCTGTGGCATAAGAGTAGGGCTGTAGATCGAACACTAATCCACACTGCATAAGGAAGGAACGGCATCTTCCCAGCTCCCCTCATATTTATCCGGCGTCGGAACCTTGGGCTCACGGAAGGGCACAGCTCCAGACGCGGCAGGCGAGATGGGTGAAACCGGTAGTGGATCCTCCACCGGAAACTTGCGCTGGTTCTGGACCTCCGTCAGACCGGTAGAAAGGTTCCGAACTGACAACGCGATCTCCTGTAGTACCGTGCTATGATGGCCCAACATCTTCTCCTGATGGGTAATGGCATGGCGAACAGAGTCCAGGTCCGCTGGGTTCATTACTGGCCGGATCGTTCTGTCACGGTTTACTAAGCCAGAACCCAGAAGCAGACCAGGACAAGGTAAGTGGTGTCAAAGGTGAGTGTTTATTTAACTGATCCACGAGTGCAGCTGAATAATCCAGGGAACAGAGCGGGCGGCGTGGATGAGTTGTTGAGGGTGCAGTAGTTGGTCCAATGATGGCTCGGCAGCCGCCGACCATCAGGCAGAGGTTGGGTGAAGGTTCCGGACGAGTGACTGCAGGGAGAACAAAACGGAGGTAAGCATACAGCAAGCAAACAAGGTGCAAAACAACAAAACTAATGCTCTAAGCTCTAAGACTAGATCCGCTGAGAAACATACTGTTCATGGCTAACGATCCGGCAGGGAATGGATGTTAGGCCAGAGCCTAAGAAGGGTGATGATCAGGACCAGGTGTGCAGATTGCTGATGGGATGCAGGTGCGGAAATCAAGAGAGCTCCCGCCTAGCAACGTTGCCCGGCAACCAGGCAGGGAGCGTTCCAGAACCCTCGGGAAACTGGAGATCACGAGCAGAAAGACTAGTACACAGACAGGACCCGACTCAGACTGCCGGGATCGTTACAGTGGCCCCTGAGCTAAAATGAGTTTGACACCCCTGATTTAGATGTTTTCTTTTTCAACAGCAAAATTATACAGCTTGAATTGATTGGAACAAAGTTAGCCTAAATAAGCCCCTTTTCATTACACTGTCAGCATATACTGTACACTGAGTATACCAAACATTAGGAACACCTTCCTAATATTGAGTTCTACCCCCCTCCCCCCTCAGAAAAGCCTCAATTCATCGGGGCATGGACTCTACCAGGTGTCGAAAGCATTCCACAGGGATGCTGGCTCATGTTGACGCCAATGCTTCCCACAGTTGTGTCAAGTTGGCTGGATGTCCTTTGGGTGGTGGACCATTCTTGATACACATGGGAAACTCTTGAGCGTGAAAAACCCAGCAGCATTGCCGTTCTTGACACAAACCGGTGTGCCTGGCACTTACTACCATACCCTGTTCAAAGGCACTTAAATCCTTATTGAACCTGTCTCCTCCCCTTAATCTATACTGATTGAAGTTGATTTAACAAGTGACATCAATAACGGATCATAGCTTTCACCTGGATTCGACTGGTCAGTCTATGTCATGGAAAGAGCAGTTGTTCCTAATGTTTTGTACACTCAGTGTATATGCGTTACACCATTGTTGTAAAACCCTTCATGGTTCTGTCTGCTTTATCTTTGTTATTTCAGAACTCTCCCACTGCAGAAGATTTCCACCACGTAGACACACGTAGGGCCATGAATGGGAATGATGAGAACGTTCAGCAAGAATTAGAGTCAGCGTCTGTGTCATCATTCTGCTCAAAACCAGCAGCATCTGCGTCACCACCCCTCAGACTGGGAGGCCCTGGCCTTTCCCTATGATTCAGGTAAGTTTAATAACCAAACAGAGGGGTTGTTCCCATGTCTGCTGTGCCTCCTTCTGCAACACCACAGAGTCAACCAGTGGGGCTGTTCCACAGTGTAGCCAACTCTCTCCTTTGCAGCAGCAGCAACCCTCCGCACCCTCTATACTGCATCAGCACCACGTGCTCTGACAAAAGCAGCTCTTGTCCTCTTTCCACACGAGTCCCGTGGCTGCAGGCAGGCAGGCAGGCTTGCTACATGCCCCTCTGTTCATCCTCCCCAAACGATAGTCGTTTTTGTGCAGGGTGTTGTTGTGATGAGCTGTAGCCCTAAGCCTGCAGTAACCTCAGCATGCACTGAGCGCAGCAAAATCACACACAATCAGCCTCTTTCTGTCACAGTGGAAATGCCTCTTTTTCCACACATCCTCACCGAGCGAGCACACACAACAGGAAGTCACGACTCTTTCATCTCTCTCACTGGATGCTTTCTGCAGACTGAGTTCTCTCACTCAGAAAAAAAGACTGACATCTTGCCAGTTCTAGGATTTGAAAATAGCATTTTCTGAGAGCAAATTCTCAGACTGGATTCTTTCACTTAAAGGGATTCTCCAGTACTTTTGCATACTTTTTAACCAGTAGTTCTGAAAGTAATGCCCACGAGCCAAAAGTGGTCCCCGAAAATGGCTTACTACATTACATATGTGTAGATATGTGCACCACGTCATTGCTCTCTCTCGTTCTGCTATGTGTGATTCTTGCTAGCTGTCACTCAAATGGCGAGGGGCTGAATCTCATTGGCTGGAACTCGATTGCTAGGGGGCTGGCCCAAATGGGGGGAAATGTCATCAAAATTGAACAGCACAGCTTTCAGAAAACAGCCGCTTTCAAACTGGGGATTTCGTGGCTAATTGAGGTAAGACAGTAATTCTGCTAATAGATTATACATGTATGAACTACACATTGACACATCCAGCCCAAAGCGGGAGGTTTAAAACGTACTTATTAGTTGCCAAAGTACTGGAGCGTTTCTTTAATTCAAGTTGCTTTATTGTAACCGCCTTTGAACACAGTCCCCCAGCTAGTTGGTAACCTTGACTGAGGGGCAGATCATTGATTAAGTATCACGCTGCATTCCGTGCCATGTGAAGTTGTGCTGTGCACATCTACAGTGCCTTCAGAAAGTATTCATACCCCTTGACTTATTCCACATTTTGTCTACACACAATACCCCATAATGACAAAATGAAAACATGTTTTTAGAAATTTGGGAAAATTGATTTAAAATGAAATACAGAAATATCTCATTTGCATACACTGTAAGTATTCATACCCTTGTGTTAATACTTGTTAGAATCACCTTTTGCAGCTATTAATGTGGTGAGACTTTCTGGGTAAGTCTTGAAGAGCTTTGCACACCTGGATTGTACAATATTTGCCCATTATTATTTTTCAAAATTCATCAAGCTCTGTCAAATTGGTTGTTGATCATTGCTAGACAACCATTTTCAATTCCTGCCATAGATTTTCAAGCAGATTTAAGTCAAAACTGTAACTCGGCCACTCAGGAACATTCACTGTATTCTCGGTAAGCAACTCCTGTGTAGAGTTGGCCTTGTGTTTTAGATTATTGTCTTGATGAAAGGTGAATTCATCTCCCAGTGTCTGGTGGAAAACAGACTGAACCAGGTTTTCCTCTAGGATCTTAACTGTGCTTAGCTCCATTCCATGTCTTCTTTATCCTGAAAAACTCTGTAGTCCTTAATGATTACAAGCATACCCATAACATGATGCAGCCACCACTATGCTTGAAAATATGGAGAGTGGTACTCAGTTATGTGTTTTATTGGATTTGCCCCAAACATAACACTTTGTATTCAGGACAAAAAGTTAATTGCTTAGCCATATTTTTTGCTCTATTACTATAGTGCCTTGTTGCAAATAGGATGCATGTTTTGGAATATTTTTATTCTGTACAGGCTTCCTTCTTTTCACTCTGTCAGTTACAGTAGGTTGGTATTATGGAGTAACTACAATGTTGTTGATCCATCCTCAGTTTTCTCCTATCACAGCCATTAAACTCTGTAACTGTTTTAAAGTCACCATTGGCCCCCTGGCAATTGAGTTAGGAAGGACGCCTTTATCTTTGTAGTGTCTGCGTGTATTGATACACCACCCAAAGTGTAATTAATAACTTACTTTGCGAGGCATTGGGAAACTTCCCAGGTTCTTTGTGGTGGAATCTGGGTTTGAAATTCACTGCTCGTCTGAGGGACCTTACAGATAATTGTATGTTTGGGGTACAGAGATGAGGTAGTCATTCAAAAATCATGTTAAACACTATTACTGCACACGGTGAGTCCATGCAACTTATTGTTACTTGTTAAGCACATTTCTACTCCTGAACTTATTTAGGCTTGCCATAACAAAGGGGTTGAATACTTATTGACTCAAAACATTTCAGTTTTTCATCCATTTTGAAAAACATAATTCCACTTTGACATTATGGGGTATTGTGTGTAGGCAAGTGACCAAAAATCTAAATGTAATCCATTTTAAATTCAGGCTGTAACACAACAAAATGTGGAAAAAGTCAAAGGGTGTGAATACTTTCTGAAGGCACTATATGTTCTTCATGTACAGTACAAGGTGTTCTGTCTGTGTGACTGTGCTGAAGGCTGATCGATCAGCCACACCAGTTCCCACAGAGAGAGCTGTGGCTCGGGACAGACAGTAAAGGACAGACAGGACAGGCTTTAAAACAAGAGAAAGAGGAGGATCAGATCAGCGCTAATCACACAGCACAGGATGTTCCCATGATGCTGCCTCTCTCCGGTCCCGCGTGACTCCTGGGGTCATGGAGGACTTTCACGGCTGGGCCTTCTGGCCATTTGTGTGAATTCCTAATGAAGCAGGGTGGGGGAGTGCTTCCTGTAGTGTCTGAGGGAGGGAGGGAGGGAGGGAGGGAGGGAGGGAGGGAGGGAGGGAGGGAGGGAGGGAGGGAGGGAGGAGGGAGGGAGGGAGGGAGGGAGGGAGGGAGGGAGGGAGGAGGGAGGGAGGGAGAACTGCAGATCTGTCCTGTGGGGCGAGGAGAGAGATGGGAAGTGTGGCATCCTATGCTAACCTCTGGGCTCCCAGCTGAAGGTCAGAACTCAGAGCAGAGCACTATACACATCTCTACAGAGGCTGCAAACACAGCAGGCAGAGTGAACACATACGCTGGCCATCCCAATGAGGAGCAATCACAGGGGGACAAGACACCATAGTGCTGCATGGACAGAAAGGAGATGTAATAGAATGGAAAGAAACAACCAATCATGCTAGAGGCAAAGATGTGATGTGGTCACTGAAGTCTGTTATAATCCTGTGTATGATTAACATCATTTTCATATCAATGGTTAACTTGCAGCAGCAACAACAAGGCTTTAACTTACCTACATTTACGATGAATAAAATAATCATTGATTCACGCATAAGCAAAGCATTCAAAGGGGTCATTTTTGACGCTATCAATTAATGCTTTCTAGGTCATTATTAAGATGGTTTTTAGGCCATGTCATTATGGTTGGTGCATATTTTTCATAAATTATTTCATTTTCTAGGAAAGCAAATGGTGAAGTGAGACGATCCAGGGAGGGAAAACAGGTTTTCTCTGACTGGCATTCAGGAGTGTGTGTGTGTATGTGTGTGTATGTGTGTGTGTGCGTGTGTGTGTGTGTGTATGTGTGTGCGTGTGTGTGTGTGTGTATGTGTGTGTGTGTGTGTGTGTGTGTGTGTGTGTGTGTGTGTGTGTGTGTGTGTGTGTGTGTGTGTGTGTGTGTGTGTGTGTGTGTGTGTGTGTGTGTGTGTGTGTGCGTGCATGTGTGCACATGCGTGTGTGTGTGCATTTGTGTGTATTAATGTGTGATTTCTTCTCTTTCTAGGGGTATACAATCACATTCACATGTCTGACACCTAAATGCCCGAACAGCATGGCTCAATCCCGCAGGACAGGAGCATCAGAAGGAAAAAGGTTGGATTCACTACAGTGTCATCATCTATAGCCATTGTGACTGAATACTTTACCTTGATGTTTGATGTGTTTCCAAAAGACAGATCAGATTAACCCTTTGCCTGACTTGAACCCAAGGAGATGATCATGTGGCCCGTGGCTGACGTGAGCTGAAGTGCTTTAATGAGAGGTGTGTTTTCACTGGATATCTTCCCCCCTGTCTGTCTCTTCTCTTTAATCCGTCCCAGCAGCTGACAGTGGAGCGACAGACTCGTTTCTCTCTCGTCCTGGCTCTTAATATGCTTCAGCTGCTGTGTGATAATGGACACACTCCCCAGTGTGGGCTTCCTCTGTCACACCACTGATGTTATTAAACCACCAGGCTTTGAAGCCTGACTGAATGTCAGCTAAAACCGTCCCTGCATGAGGACATACTTTCAGACAGATAATATAAGGTATCTTAACCTTTATGATTGTTTTTGTCTGAGAAAAGATGGGGGAGATCCTTCATCTCAAATTACTCTGTCTGAAATTGCAGCGTTCAAAGCCTCTGATGCTCTCTTTTTCTCTCTCTTTTCTCTCTGTCCTTTGGTGTGCCCTGAGTCAGGGGGTAGTGTGACATGCATGGGGCGGCTGCCAGATAGAGCAGGGGGAGGCAGGCAGGGATAAGGACGCCTATGGATGGTGTGGAGATAACGCAGAGGGGTCCTGCCTCCCTCCAGCAACGTCAACGAACACAAGCATACTTCAGAGAGCTTAAGAGTATACTCATACACACTAAGACAGCCATATAGCCTCTGGCCTTTTAATGAACCCACCAGCATCTGAAAAGATGAGAGGCTTCATAACCAGGATTATTGAGTTACTTCATAACCACAGTATTATTGTCATGGTCGAGGAGATATGGTTCAAAGAGCATTCTCTATTCTCAGTTGGGTAGTGACAATGCCATGAAATCCTTGTTAATTTTTTATAAAATTCAATTTTGTGGTCTTCTTGTCCTCTCATGTTCAATGCAAGCACCTGTCTCACTTCCTCCTTGTATGACAAGCCATCTCGTTAAATCCACTCCTGAGGGAGTGCTCTTGATTTCTGTTAGTAGTCAGAGGTCTTAGCCCCTTCTGCTGAGATGATGGGTCCATGAAGATACTGTATGGGTGGTCAGCTCCACTAGCACTCTGAGAGGATACAGTTCTCAGCCCCCTCTGGTCCTGGCCATGTTAAATGGATACTGGTTCAAGAAGTGCAGCTAGCTATTGATTGTAGAGGGTTTCATGGTTATTAATAGCCCAGAGGAGATCCTAATGGGACTTATACATCCTGGGGTTGGTTTATTCATGGTACTCTCATTAGATCCATAATGATCCTCTTCCTGTCTGTCTGTCTGTCTGTATGTCTGTCAGTTTGTCTGTCTGTCTGTTGCCTCTGTGCTCCCCACACAATGTTTCTGTCAGTCAGAGTGATGCCACCGCATATCTGAGGCCGGGGAACGATGCTCTGATCTGGCAGCTAATGTCTCATGCAATGGCAAATCATTCATAAACCATTTTTTCATCGTACAAATTTGCTTTTAAAAAGCTTTTTCTTGTCTGAAGTTGCAGTGCATTAAGGGTTAACGCATGCACCTCATCTGCTCTGTGTTTCCTCAGAGACAGGTTGGCCCAGAGCACGGCCCCAGGCACAGATTCAGTGGTACCGTACACTGCTGTGTGTTACTCCCTGCTGGTTAGGGCTCCTAGCTGCCTGCCATAGCCTACTGCCCTACAACTCCCCACTGCCCAACTGACAACCGTAGCCAGAGCCTCCTTCATTTCATACCCAGGAATCTCATCTCCTTCCTCCTGCCCTAGTGTCCCTCACTGCCCACCCACGCATCTTACTGCCTCAGATAGCGTTCTACCCTGGAGCTCAATTCTCACAGAACTTGCTACGGCTTAATGGAGGGTGCGTTTCCATTGCATATGCTCTTTATTTGTTCTGGGTTATTTATTTTGTACTGGGATGGTTGAAAACAGCAATTCATAGAATAGAATAGAATATGGAAATGTTCCTGCGAATGTGTCGTGATGACACATAATTAGGACATATCATTACCATGTTATGATAAGCTATTAGGTATATTTTAGTCTTTCAGGATGGAGAGAGTGTGTTGCCTCTTCCTCTCTTCTAGCTGTATCCGGTACACTGGGAGGCAAAGGAAGACTAATGTAGCTGAGGGGAGAGTTCTTTGTTTAAAGTGATTGTCCCATCTCACCCTGCCTATGTAACACGCTGCAGCTGGAAAAGGAAATGTGACTTGTTTTTCCTACATTCTTTGGCTTTGTGCTCCCCAGGAGCCTTCCTGACTAACACAGAAAACAAGCCTTGGTTATTTTTAATGTTCATTTGAACAAGCCACTCATTTCCTTTTGGCCTACTGCTACAGTCAGCCTGCGGAAGTGAGACATGGTTTTACTGTGCATGAAGATATTGTAAACACCATCTTAATCTCTAATCAGTCATCATACTGTGCCCACACTGTCTTTATCCACATAACAACAATTTTGTGGCAAATGCAATCTTATGCAAGCAGTGCACAACACAACAATTTTCAGATTCATTTCTATTAGAGGGTTGTAAACTAATCTAATGAATCTCTGCTGCACGTCTTTTCCTCTGTCTTCCTCCACTGTTATTTCCTCTTCAGCCCCCAATTGTGGAATATTGCTACTATGGCGCAGGTGCAGTGCAGGGCCAGTGTAACATACCGCTGATATCCTCTTGGTTCAACCCCAGACTCCCTCACCTGGATCTCTGAAAATCAAGCTGGGAGGGAGGGAGGGGGTCTCAGAGTCCATGAAGCCACAGAGGAAAGGAGAGGAGAGGGAGCGCAGACTGGGTCTATTTTTAGCAAGCCCTGGCAGGCTGACTATATATAGAAATGGGGAGTGAGTGTGGATGGCTGGATGCAGGTTGGGGAGGGCTGGGTATAGAGTCATGGAGACGGACAGGCTGACTCTGACTCTGCCCCGGGTCCTGGCCTGGATCCTGGCCTGGAACACTTCCTCTATCTGGCTGTTGGGCTTCTGATGCTGTATGGCTGCTGTCATGGTCATCAGTCAGCCTTGAAGAAGAAAAAAACACCCTGGTGCAATACACTGCAACATAAAACAACACAATGCAACACAATTATAGGATGGCTGTGAACAGTCGCATCAATACCATCCTGACACTTCAACGCTTTGTTGAGATCACTACTGAGTGAAGGGACAATACAGAAGAGATTTGAACCCTTTACAATGTTTGTCTTATTTGAGGGGTGGCAACTGAACTTAATCATGGTCTATTACAATTCTGGATTTAGTTTCTGCACAGGTTCCTTTGTTGACATACCAACCGTTGCTGAGCTGGGTTTGTTATGATTCAGCCTGCTGTCTGACTCAAAGCATGAGGGGCTGTTTGGGGTTTTGTTGCTGGTTTTTATAACTATGACACTCCACTGCTGTAATGCCAGTCTCAGCCACGCTGGTGGTTTTCATTCAGCTGGTGTGATCATCTGTTGTTTCAGGTGCCACATTGTGAGCGCAGGAGTGGACAGCTGCACACTTGCCCAGTTAAATCAACGCTCAGACGTCACTGGGCTACATTTGGAGTCTCTCCTAAAGCAGGGATATGTGCTCAGAGGGACAGCCCCATCTGGATGGTTTACAACGTGGAAAGAGTACCACTTATGGTATCATGAAATCATTCCAGCAGGGAGCAACGACTATTACACTATTATACTTGTAATAACATGTTCCAAGGTATTCTAACCATTTGGGAATGTAATGTACATTTTATAAGCAGAACTCCCCACTGATCATAATGAAACGGATGATCTCATGAATCCCCTTGGAGCACACAGACAGTCACACTTTGAGTTCCACTGGAGGAACAAAGCAGAGTTGCAGCAGTAATAACAGCCTTTACCTGATCTTTAGCAGCAGCCTACTCTACAGGCAGACACCTTGAATTATTCAGCAGATAGGCTGTGTGCGTGTGCGAGTGTGTGTGTGTGCTGGGAAAATGCCATGGCTGAATATCAAATAACACTCCTCATGAGTCCTGCCCCTGGCCTTTTTACATGTGATCCAAAGGTCTTGTCCTTTTGCATTATGGCACATTCGTAATTTATTAATGAGTTATTTTGGAATAGGAAACCTTCCAACCTGCTCTTGACTTTCGCCCTCATGCATCATGTTTTAAATGCCAAATGTATATGTATGAAGTTGATGTCTCTACTACATGGTTATATTACTCTGGAGTGGATATAAGTAATTTATGTAAACTCAAGGAATAGCCTACAAATCTGTTAAGGAATACAGGAGGACTGATAGCTGTTCTCTCAGAAACCGAACAGAAAAATGTTATAATCTGGTTTACTGCCTCATGATATCAGATTCTACGGGGATCTTCCGGTAACATATTTTTTAATTCATACCGTTCGGATCATTCCACCATGAAGTAGAAATGCAACTCTGCTGTTCCACCTGCACTGTATCCGTTCATGTTAGCGTGGGGCTTCCAGCTGGGTGATTATTACACAGACGAGCTCTTTCCTCACACATACACACACACACACACACACACACACACACACACACACACACACACACAATCTGCAAAAGATAGATAAGGACACTGCTGTACTCTGACTACAGACCATCCCCCACCCCCAAAATACCTGCTCTCCCTCTCAAACTGCAGCAGATACTAAACAAGCATTCTTTTTTTGGCAGCCCATTCATGTTACCAGCGGCATTTAGCCTCAAAGTGTTTGGCATAGATTTAGCCATCCATAAAATGCATGCCCATATATTTACAGACTGGCATGGGCACTCTGACACACACTGGCATGCACACTTACAATAACTGCCCACAAAATCACTTAAGGATGCACGCTAGCTTCTTGGCATACACACACAGAGATGCAGTGAAGAGCGCTTGCACACATGCACTCACGCAGTGCTCTATTTTCTCTACATGCATCCACACACTCTCACGGCCTCACCCTGCACTCGTTTTAATAAAGGCACTATTCTCCCAAACAAGATCAAAAAGCACGAACCACTCACTTGTTGTTTTGCTACAGTAGCTTATTAGAGGAGGGTAGGTTTCTCACACAAAATAAGTGAGTGGATCTTTGATAAGACGAGTAATTTCAGCGTTGCTGACGCCTGCCAGATCTTACCTCGCCTGGATAGGTATTTTACGTATCAGCTAACCGCATCATATGTTATAGCAATCTGTCAGTCGATGTTGATGATGGCACGCAACCATTGGTTGATGCATGCAATGTCTGAGCAGGGAGACGCGACCAATGAGTGGGAGTGGAGCATCATAGCTGGAGTGAGTGGGGTTGATTGCGGGAGGGACAGTACGATGGGGGAGGGGACTAGTAGAGCAGCTGCTCCTCAGATATAATTGCCTCAATTAGTTCATAGGGCTGCTACGGCGACAGTGTTTGCCATGTAGCCATGGAAACCAGGCTACAGCGGCTCCCATGGGGAAGCCAGTCTGATGGATTTATGAGTTGGAGGGAATATAGCAGTGTGGCGGTGGGGGTTGTTATGGTTGTAGGGGTCTGTCATGTGAATTTCTATCTCTAATTCAACCTAAGCTTGAATCATTACCAGAGGTTGTAAGGCTCTGGTTTTAATCATCAATGATTCAAGGTCCACAACCACGAAGAAGGATTTTTTGTATGTTTATTCATGGAGAGCTCTGACGCCAAAAACACAAACATACGATTTTATACCTCCTGAACTTTACTCCTCCCACCTTTAGGTGGCTTTTCTAAACAGTTTCCGCCTTCACCCTTGAATGTTTAGTACCGCCCCCTCTGTTAGTGGGTTGACACTACATGATAATTCTAACATTTATACTGTATTTGGGGTGAAATCCTTTAGTCATTATTCTTAAAATCCAAATTAATCTAACAGGGTCAGACTGTAGAGTTGAACTCATCTTCACGTGGATTGGTTAGTTGAGGCTGGTGACCACTTGACTAAAGACTGGAGTGTAATCAATCTGTCACTTTCCCTGATCTCCGAGATGGATGAGGCTGGCCAGACAGCAGCTGTGGGGCGGTGTGTGAGTGTGTCCACTCAGAAGCTGCCACTGGTTGTGTCACACACCCACTCTTTAAACCTGTCACCTTCTCGTCATGGGCCCAGAGAAAATACCTGAAACAGAGAGGTCCCCCTATATTCATGAAATGTTGTCGATTACAGGGCCAGGTCTGGCATTATTGAGGTGTGTGATTTATTTGTCATCCACGCTGTGGAGTAAATATATGAGGCTGAGCGGAGCAGAAAGCGCTGAGAGAGCGGAGCGGGCTGAGATGAAGATGCTGTACACACCGGTGATAGCAGCCTTCACCATACCTAGATGAGAGACTGTAATCTATAGCCTCCGCCCCTGACAGATCCAGTGTATGTAATTCAGCTGTAATATCCTCCCTCATAAAGAGGGGCTGTTCAGCTGATAAAAAATAGGGCATTGCCCACAGTTATAGAAATAAGGACAAGGTGTGTGAATGTGCATGCATGCGTGTGTGTGCATATGTTTGTGTATGCGTATGTGTGTGTGAGTGTGTGAGCGCGCACGTGGGTGCCGTGTGTGTGTGTGTGTTACTGGAGAGAGATACTGTAGATACTGTGACAGGTGATGTGATGAAGATCTGGTGGAGGTATCTATAAAGGCCTGTTAAAAGAGTACAACCTATTGAATGCAGTCTCATGCAGACATGAGGCCCTGTTTCATTCCTTCATAAAATGTAATGTGATGCTGAAAGGTCTCAATTACTGTGACACCACACAGCAGTGACTCTACACTTAGCAGTGCCAGACACACATAACTCTTGAGATTATTTCATGCCAGACCTCTTGAAGGTATTCAACCATGAGTCTTCCAAGATTGAAGATATAGGACTGCCCACTTGGCAAAAACTGGTTGAATCAATGTTGTTTCCACATCATTTCAACAACAAAAAAACTATGTCAAGACATTGAATCAATGTGGAAAACTGATTGGATTTGCAAAAAGTCATCAACGTAAGGGAATTTCATCTTTTTATCACCCAACTTTTAACCTAAATCCAATGATATGGTGACATTTGTTGTTGATTTCACATTGAATTCACATTAGTTGACAACTCAACCAAATGTAAATCAAGATGTTGAACTGACTAGACGTTGAACTGACAGGTGGGTACTAGAATATTGAGCAAGTTGTTACAGTAGATTAGTACTTTATTAGAATTTAATGGCCACAATTGATCAATACACAGCTCATATGTTTTGCAATGTGAGTTCCAAGACCAGCAAAAGAGCATGAACTGAAAAATAGCCTTGCAATATAAATGCATGGGCATCATAAGCCATCATAATCCATTTAAAGCTTTACTCATCTCATATGTATATACTGTATTCTATTCTACTGTATTTTAGTCTATGCCACTCCGACATTGCTCATCCTAATATTTATATATTTCTTAATTCCATTCTTTCACTTTTAGATTGTGTGTATTATGTGTATTGTTGTGAATTGTTGATATTACTGCACTGTTGGAGCTAGAAACACAAGCATTTCACTACACACGCAATAACATTTGCTAAACATGTGTATGTGACCAATAAAATGGGATTTGATTTGATTTGATTTTAATCCTTAATTGGTGAAACTGCCATGTCCGTTTGAGATGTTCAATAAAAAAGAAGTTACTGCAAACAACAAACACTGTTTTTTGCCTCGGACATCATTGCACATCCGATAGAAAATATGGATATTTACTGCAATTTTGTTTTACCACGCTGCAGGACACTCCTCACCTCCATTTCATCAACAAAACAAAAACAATAACAAAGGTGCTTGATGGGTGAACAGTGGCGCTCTTTCCCCTAATGCGGATTCCATCTTTAAAGGTCCAATGCAGACGTTTTTACCTCAATATCAAATAATTTGGCCTGCCTGGTGACAACTCCATCCCACCAAAACAGGCTGAAGTTTCAGGCAGTTTTTTCAAACCGCTTTTACACTAAAAGGGCATTATCATCATTATCACAGTATTATTCCAACCTCATAGTGTGGAAATACACTGCTCAAAAAAATAAAGGGAACACTAAAATAACACATCCTAGATCTGAATGAATGAAATAATCGTATTAAATACTTTTTTCTTCACATAGTTGAATGTTGATCACACAAAAATGATCAATGGAAATCAAATTCATCAACCCATGGAGGTCTGGATTTGGAGTCACCCTCAAAATTAAAGTGGAAAACCACACTACAGGCTGATCCAACTTTGATGTAATGTCCTTAAAACAAGTCAAAATGAGGCTCAGTAGTGTGTGTGGCCTCCACGTGCCTGTATGACCTCCCTACAACGCCTGGGCATGCTCCTGATGAGGTGGCGGACACTCCTGGACAGTCTGTGGTGCAACGCGGCGTTGGTGGATAGAGCGAGACATGATGTCCCAGATGTGCTCAATTGGATTCAGGTCTGGGGAACGGGCGGGCCAGTCCATAGCATCAATGCCTTCCTCTTGCAGGAACTGCTGACACACTCCAGCCACATGAGGTCTAGCATTGTCTTGCATTAGGACGAACCCAGGGCCAACCGCACCAGCATATGGTCTCACAAGGGGTCTGAGGATCTCATCTCGGTACCTAATGGCAGTCAGGCTACCTCTGGCGAGCACATGGAAGGCTGTGCGGCCCCCCAAATAAATGCCACCCCACACCATGACTGACCCACCGCCAAACCGGTCATGCTGGAGGATGTTGCAGGCAGCAGAACGTTCTCCACGACGTCTCCAGACTCTGTCACGTCTGTCACATGTGCTCAGTGTGAACCTGCTTTCATCTGTGAAGAGCACAGGGCGCCAGTGGCGAATTTGCCAATCTTGGTGTTCTCTGGCAAATGCCAAACGTCCTGCACGGTGTTGGGCTGTAAGCACAACCCCCACCTGTGGACGTCGGGCCCTCATACCACCCTCATGCAGTCTGTTTCTGACCGTTTGAGCAGACACATGCACATTTGTGGCCTGCTGGAGGTCATTTTGCAGGGCTCTGGCAGTGCTCCTCCTGCTCCTCCTTGCACAAAGGCGGAGGTAGCAGTCCTGCTGCTGGGTTGTTGCCCTCCTATGGCCTCCTCCACGTCCCTTGATGTACTGGCCTGTCTCCTGGTAGCGCCTCCATGCTCTGGACACTACGCTGACAGACACAGCAAACCTTCTTGCCACAGCTCACATTGATGTGCCATCCTGGATGAGCTGCACTACCTGAGCCACTTGGGTGGGTTGTAGACTCCGTCTCATGCTACCACTAGAGTGAAAGCACCGCCAGCATTCAAAAGTGACCAAAACATCAGCCAGGAAGCATAGGAACTGAGAAGTGGTCTGTGGTCACCACCTGCAAAACCTGTCCTTTATTGGGGGTGTCTTGCTAATTGCCTATAATTTCCACCTGTTGTCTATTCCATTTGCACAACAGCATGTGAAATGTATTGTCAATCAGTGTTGCTTCCTAAGTGGACTGTTTGATTTCACAGAAGTGTGATTGACTTGGAGTTACGTTGTTTAAGTGTTCCCTTTATTTTTTTGAGCAGTGTATTCATAAAACACAGGAAAAATCACATTTTTGAATGCACTGGGCCTTTAAGTGAAGTTTGTATTCCTGAGTGGCTGTATCTTTTATAGGCTAGCTAATCTCTCTGTCCTCTCTCCCTAGGACCATGATGCTCCTGCTCTGGGAGTGAGGGAGTAAAGGAACTATATGAAACCAGGGGCACATTTTGTTCTATCACAACTGCCCTCATTTTTATCACCACCCGCTTCTCCCTGTTCCCGTAAAGAATGTAACACCTCACCGAATAGGTATTTTTAGTCAGGAGGTCAATAGACGGACTGCAACCCATGAACAAAAGGTCCCTCAGATAGCGTATTATAAGCAAGCATAGACTGTGGTAGATTGTGTTGAATCTACTGTAGGAAAACCTAGAGCTGAATCTCCAGGAACTGCTATTCTTCTGGTGTTACTAAATAGAGCACATTGTCCATGGATCATTGTCTTGTTCAATTAATTATCATCAATAACGCTTCTCTGCTCATTAATCTCTCACACGCACATTTCTCACATCATCCCTCCCATCCAACCCCCCTCTTCCATAGCCTTCACCCCAACCCCCATTCCTATTATTATAAGCACCCAACCCATAGAATTACATATAAGCCCCAACCCCCATCTCTCCCATACATACACCTTCCTCAATCTTTCTCTCCATCGCTCATCACTCCCTCTCATCACTCCCCATTGCATGCATTTATATCAAAGTCAATCTGACTAATCTTGCATTGTGTTCCTACTCAGATTCGGATTGCTTTATTGGCATGAAATGCAATTTGTAGATATTGCCAATACTACTCAATCCAAAGCTACAATGCTACTCTATAGCGTATGTTAGAATCTCCTTGCACGGTTTTAGTTGAGTTCTGTCTCAAAAGGCCTTATAATTTCCTTGATGCATTTAGTTGAGTTTAGTTGATTGATGGACTCAGCTTATTTATTTCCCCCAAAAGTAATTACATTAAACAGGGGTTCCTTTCTCTCCCGCCTGCAAGGAGAACATGGGAACCTCTTCATTTGTCAATTTCAAGGCTTTAAAATGACTAGTCACTCCAACATTTAAATGAACAATCTCAATAATGACCAAAGCAGCTGACATGCCTCTCTGTCTATCAGTTGTTGTTGGAAAGCATGGTGTATGCCACAGAGTAACTGACATGTCCATATTTTCAGTTTATGACATGTTTTGCTGCTGATTCATTAGGCAGATTGTTGGGTTGAAGTGAAGTTTAGAAAAGTGACATTCTAGGGCTTCTGTAAAATTGTTTTGTTGAAAAATGTGTCTTATCAGCAAACACATCATACACTTGTGTGTCAGTAGCTAGGTTTCCATTCAATTGGCGAATTTTTTTTATGCGAATATTCAAAAATAACTTATGTGGTTAAATTCCCATGTACTGAATAAAAAATACTATTTAAATAGTTTCCATCGCATTTTCAACTCCACTGATGGTTTTGTCACAAAAATAATGTGCGTTATATAGCGAATGTGTCACGGTTTTCTAAGCCAGAACCCAGAAGCAGACCAGGACAAGGTGAGTTGAACGAAGGTGAGTATTTATTAACAGATTCAAAAAAATATGCAGAATAATCCAGGAGACGGAGCGGGCGGCGGAGATGAGTTGGTGGAGGTGAAGTGGCAGATCCAATGATGGCTCGGCAGCCGCCGACAACCAGGCAGGGGTTGGGTGAAGGTTCCGGGAGAATGATGTTCATGGCTAACGATCCGGCAGGGAATGGATGTCAGGTCAGAGCTTATGAAGGGATTATGATCAGGACCAGGTGTGCCGAAGCTGATGAGAAGCAGGTGCGGGTAATCGAGAGATCACCCGCCTAGCAACGTCGCCCGGCAACCGGACAGGGTGCGTTCAGGAACCTTCAGGAAACAGGAGATTCAGAGCAGAAAAACGGCAACACAGGCAGGAACAGACTCAGGACGCAGGGTTCATGACAGAATGTGCCCACTCTGCTCTTGGCAAATGCGCTCTAGCCAATAGTTTGCAAATACAGTGCGGGTCTAGCCTACATGATGAGGTTATTATGGACAAAAGAGCGATAATTTATTTATTTGTCAAACGGCAGCCATCATTTTCATGTCACCAGAAATAAACCCTTGAATCTTATTGGAAAGGGGCATCAAGCTCCTCCCCGTGCACTTTCACCCCCCTGTGAAGTTCAGCATCATTTATTTCATCTGTAGCCTAATAACTGCATGTTTTCTCCCAAGTTTAGTTTGATGTGATGGTTATTATATCAATATTGGCACATAAAAGCATTTCCACCGCCATTTCTCGCATAATACATTCTACAGACACAAAAAGATCCCACATTGTCTGGCGTATTTTGTTTTGTCAACATTTGGAAAGTTTACCAATAAATTAGCTGTTTCCATCAGGCCTGTCATTAAATTTTTTATCCGACATGTACTTTACTGGCATTAAAAGTTTGGATGGAAGCCTGATTATAGAGCTTGATGGATGAAGGTCCCTGTTCATTTATTCCAGAAAATAACCCAACATCTTACAACAGAATATTAATAATAATTCAAATCATACACTTAGTAATGACTGTATTGGGGGAATATCCACTTGATTGTATATTCTGAGGCATGTGTGTGTACCAATTATTTTGAAAATATGATATTGACAACATAACATTGCAAATTAATAACCGAAAGTTCATGACTAAAAATCTTTCCAAATCTGAATACTGTAACTAGACTCAATTTTATTAGAACTCCTCCAGAGTGTCATGCATGAAGTATGATGTTGTGGGCGGTTGGGTAGGTCAATTCTCTATATGACTGCCACAGTTGCTGACACCAGCAGCCTCCATCCACTCCCTGTCCCTGGAATACCTGCTGGGCTGCTGCACTCGCTGGCTGCTCTGAGTTGTGCTGTGGTGGCAGTCAGAGAGCACACAGGGGACTGGGGAGGGTACAGGCCAGGGCCTGCCCCGCTCTTAGGGAGGACCGTGGTCTAATCGGAGAGGAGCGTGACAGTGGTCATCACTGAATGAGAGAAGGCAGGTAGAGTTTCCCAGCGGAGCTGACAGCAGGAGAAAAAAGCACTGCCGCAGCCCCCTCCGCACCCCCGCACCCCTCCCTGCCTGCTGGGAAGAGTGTGCACCCACTTCAGAGGCAAGCTGTCTCTCTCTCTGACATTCACACTCCGCCTCTGGGCACACTGCTGTGTACTGCTTTCACCGCTGTCAATTCACATTGCATCGTTCCTTTCAGCCGCACAGAAAGAGCCTCCCCTACCACTGTCCTGGTGACTTACAGTATATAGAATCTGAGACAGGGCATTTATTTAGCCCCCCCCCCCACTCCTCCCTGATAGACCGTTCTACATATACAAGATGCTTTGGTGCTCTATTTACCAGCAGCTAAAGATTAGCCTTGAAGCTAGCTCCAGGCATGGTTGTGTGTTTTACCTAGATTAGTCTCCTGGAACATGGCATGTTACGTAGGAAATAATGCTTTGACAGATTGGACAGCTCAAGTGGTAGGAGGTGAGGAGATTAAAAAGAAGAGGAAGAGTGCAGGTATCTGGTCATGCCTGTCTCTTACTGTAGGGGAATGCTACATCTGCACTCTTCACTGCTTTTCCCCAGGGCTGGATATGTTTGCTGCATATTATTTTTCACAAATTTATGGGAATCCAGATGAGTTACAAGGATGATAAAGACGCTCTCATATCCCAAAAAGATAACAGGGTGGATGCACTGACAACATGTACAACGGCAACAGTCGTGCAAATTAAAGCTGCTGGGGTCTGAGGGATTTCCTGGAAGCAGGTGTGTTGTTCCAGTAGCTAGATGCCTGGTTGGTTAGAGAGCAGTCTCGTGGAGAGTTATTAGAGAGCAGTAGCCACCTGAGGCCAGATGCATACGGCTTACCCATCCCTCCGTTCTTTCCACAACACACTACATCAGCTGACCAGGAAAAGCCTTTTATCCCTTCTTTCTTATCAGCCCATTGCTCCTCTCAGTAGGAATACTATCAATACTCCCATACAGAACATCGCCAGAGACAATTTGTTGACTGTATCTTAGCTTGTATACAAGATACCACTCATGATAGTTATAACTGCCTTTTCATCCCTATTGGGGCCCTTATGCCCTGGTCCATTTCTGCCAGTTAATATACATGTTGCTGCTTTGACACAACACATGTCTGACTATCTAAAATTCATGGCAGAGAAGAAGCTTTGATCTCTAAGGGATGCAGAGGGTACCGGGTCATAATCGGCGGCCCTGCATTTAAATGGCAGCTTTAATTTGGTCTCATAGGAAAACAAACTGAAAAGTCAGCATGCTCAGCCTGCTCAGACCTCTGGTTAATTGAACCCCTATGAAGAGACTCCGGAGGCCAGCAGAGCTGCACCATGCTGATAACGACATCCAGGGGGTGTGCTGCCTCTGTGTGTGTGTGTGTGTGTGTGTGTGTGTGTGTGTGTGTGTGTGTGTGTGTGTGTGTGTGTGTGTGTGTGTGTGTGTGTGTGTGTGTGTGTGTGTGTGTGTGTGTGTGTGTGTGTGTGTGTGTGTGTGTGTGTGTGTGTGTGTGTGTGTGTGTGTGTGTGTGTGTGTGTGTGTGTGTGTGTGTGTGTGTGTGTGTATGCATGTGCGTGTGTGTGTGCGTGTGTGTGTGTGTGTGGCTATGGATCTGTGGCTAGGTGGTTAGTTGGAGTCTGAATGAGAATCCTAGCATGGATCAGTCATGAGAAGGACAATGAAGGACAAGGCCAGGAGGGAGCTTCTGACGCCATGGCTGTTGTATAGAGCGCCTCTTGCTGATGTAACAGGCTATTCATTCTTTCACTGCACAGAAAGAGCACAGACAAGATACGTCTTCCTACTCCTACCCACACACCCTATACAAGTTATCCTGGGAGAGCTATCTTTGGACCTGTAGCAAGAACTTTGCTGCGATATAAAGGACCGTTTTATTGAGCTATAACACACACACACACACACACTTGCACACACACACTTGCACACACACAAACACACACACACACACACAAACAAACAAATAAACAAACATGCATTTTACTCCAAGACACTAATTATGTTTGTTAAGCTCAGAGGAGTTTGTGTCATCTTAAACATTTCTTCCTGCTACATTATTCAAAACATGCGTAATCCACTAAATATGGTCATTGGATAAGAAAATGTCCTCAGGCTACACTGGCCTCTTTTGAACTCAACTATGTTTTTAAAATGGGAGGGGAAGATGATATCAAATCACACCATACTAGCTACACAAATCATATTAGGAGGTTCCTAGCATCAGATGTGATATTCTGAGCGCTGTAATGCTTTCATATATAATATCATTGATTTTAAACAAGATGAAATCAGACAAAATATGGGCTATGAGGAAAATCTCATAAGAGATTGACATTTAGAAGCAGTGTCATGCATGATCAAAAACACCAGTTTCACCATGGTGGGTCAAAACACTCTGCCTTGGTGTTTCATTCATCTCTCCCAGTACTATGATGGATTATGTTGGAAAAATAGTTTTCCATGATAACTGGTTGCAGTCAGCCTGATCCAGTGAATTCTGATCTCTTTGTTCTTCTCTCAATACATGAAGTATGCTCACTAAATCACCTCAGGTAGTGTTATCGTGAACCCCAAGATGCATGGAGATGTAACTGTGATGTTGATTGCTAAATGCCTGGTGGAGGCTTTAAGTTACCGCCTCGTCCATCTAGACTCTACAGCACATGGAAGCTGACATAGAGTCCTGGGGAGCTGTGAATGAACAGCTGTGTGAGGGCCCTCCCTGCATGGGTTAATTGACAATAGGAATCGCCTGTCTGCCAGAATCTCAATCAGTCAACCAGGTGTGCTGTGCTCTCTGTCCTCTTCTCCCTCCATCATCACTGATGAGATTAAAGGCCTCACGTCTATCTCTTTATCACTGCCCACATGAAAAAATAAAATGTAGTATACTATCGTATAAATATGATAGTATTCACTGTAGTGTTTTTGCGGACAAGACTGTAGTATTCACTGTAGTGTTTTTGCGGACAAGACTGCAGTATACTGTAGTATTTACAGTTTACTATAGTTTAAATACTTTAGTTTTTTTTATGTAGTATATACTATGGTCCTCTGTAGCTCAGCTGGTAGAGCACGGCGCTTGTAACGCCAAGGTAGTGGGTTCGAACCCCGGGACCACCCATACACAAAAAAAATTATGCACGCATGACTGTAAGTCGCTTTGGATAAAAGCGCCTGCTAAATGGCATATTATTAATTACTGTAGTGCTTTTGTGGACTATACTATATACTATCGTAATTACTGTCATTTTTTTGCAGACGGTAGTATACTATAGTAATTACTGTAGTGTTTTTGCAGACTGTAGTATATACTATAGTAATTACAGCAGTGTTTTTGCAGACTATAGTATACTGTAGGGGTCTGAAAGGATAGTTCAGCGCTTCTGCTCTTTTCTATAACCTGTAGGGAACACAATATATGGTATATACTTGGCATGTAGGTTTCTCACTTATGGGTGGCACCAAATGGAAAATGGGGGAGGGAAATGGGCAGGGTATATGCAAATTAAATACTGTAGTATTAATATAGTAAAAAAGACTGTAGTGTTTTTGTGGACATTATTGTAGTATTTACTGTAGGATTCTACAGTAAGTACTACACATGATCGAGGGATACTACAGTGTGTAGTATATTATTATAGTATTCTACAGTATACTACAGTTTACTACAGAATTCTATAGTAAGTACTGAAGGATTCTATAGTAAAATGTAGTATTTTTCATGTGGGTGAGTTCCTGTCAAAAGGTAGGATTAAATTATGATCCCCAGTCAATGTTCATATGATTTCAATCCAACACGAGTACTGATGATATTGCTTTGGGATCATCACACCTCATCATCTATTCTTGACATTTCAGTGGATGCAAGTGTTGCACTTTCACTCGCAACATTTACCTATGGGATTCTGGTTATTACAAACTCTGTTTGAGCTGGGGGATTGCAGTGGGGGTTGTTAGTATGCATATACGCTATGTCCCAGCTGCAGCTGAGATTTCATTATTCCTAAAATGCTTTGATTATGAGGCAATTATGTCTTTGATGTGTTCAATGCATGTTAGAGATTATTTACAGGCCCAGCAGCTGCCAGCTGCACTATGTCTGGTGTTTATAATGTATGTGTATGTGCACATGTAGGCAGCTAGGCATTTGTTGTCACATTCTGGTCTTATCACCTCTGCACAGAGAGGAGATCTCTTCATATACAGTAGAGAGTAGATTATGCTAGATTCATATCAAGATATTAACTTTAGACCAGGGGTGTCAAACGTCCAGCCCGCGGGCCGGATCAGGCCCGCAAACGGGTTTAATCCGGCCCGCGAGATGATTTTGAAAAAAATAAATAATAATAATAATAATAATTATTATTATTATTATTTTGTAAAGTACAAAAATGCGCTGCAATTTTTCAATAAAATAAACTGCTGTTCCAATTGCGTCCACTGGATGGCGCAATAGCAATTGTGTTAAGCAAGCAAACTGTTTATACCGGGGCAGAGCAAGTAGGTCAAGCACGTGCAGCCAATGAGCTACTTTGTTTTGCCCGCGATATTTATTACGGCTTCTACTTTTAACATTATGTGCTTTGGCACCCTCATTGCCCCAATATGTCTCGTCAAAAAAGAGAAAAGTGGATGCAGAGTGCAGAGTGTTCCAAGAAAAATTGTCATCCTATTTATTCACTGAATTGAATGGGAAAGCTGTATGTTTGGTGTGTTCAGAGCATGTTGCAGTGCTGAAAGAATATAACCTTCGTCGCCACTATGTGAGTCTTCATGCCGACAAATATGACAACTTTCAAGGACAGCAGAGATGAGAGAAGGTGAATGAACTGTTGGCGGGTCTGAAGAAACAGCAGTCTGTGTTTACTCACAGCCGAGACATCAGTGACGCTGCAGTGAAAGCTAGCTACCTCATTGCTAATGAAATCGCAGTGGCTTCAAAACCATTTAGTGAGGGTGAATTTGTAAAAACATGCATGATGAAGGCAGCGGAGATTGTGTGCCCTGAAAAGCGGCAGGCTTTTGCAAATATCAGCCTGACAAGAAACACAGTTGCAGACAGGATTTCCGATCTTTCAGTGGATTTGGACAGCCAGTTGAAGCAAAAAGTAAAGTTATTTATTGTGTTTTCGGTTGCAATTGATGAAAGCACGGACATTAAAGATGTTGCACAACTGGCCATTTTCATCCGCGGAGTTGATGACACATTGACCGTCACCGAGGAGTTTGTGGAGTTGGTGCCGATGACAGATACAACGACAGCAGCTGATATTTTTACCGCACTCGTCGGCACGCTGGACAGGGTCGGAGTGGACTGGTCCCGCGCTGTCAGCCTGGCTACAGATGGTGCGCCCTCAATGATCGGGAAAAAAGCAGGCGTTGTGACAAAGTTCAGAGAGAAAGTGCAATCTGCAAATGGAGGACGTGATTTTTTGACTTTTCACTGTATTTTGCACCAGGAGGCTTTGTGTTGCAAGTCATTAAAGATGGATAACGTCATGAAGGTGGTCATCCAAACTGTTAATTTCATCCGATCCAGAAGCCTGAATCACCGTCAGTTTGACAGCCTTCTCAGAGAGAAAGACCACATCTATGGCCTGCCATACCACACTGAGGTAAGATGGTTAAGCCGAGGTGCTGTGCTGAGGCGTTTCTTTGATTTACGAGAAGAAATTGAACAGTTCATGGAAGAAAAGGGCAAACCAGTGTTAGAATTTCATTCCGCAGAATGGATGCAGGACCTTGCATTTATGGTGGATGTTACAGAGCACCTGAATAACTTGAACAAACAGCTGCAAGGGCGCAACAAAGTTGTCACGCAGTATTATGACAGCATACGTTCTTTCAAGTTGAAGCTGTCATTGTGGGAGACGCAACTTGCCGGTGGTGATGCAGCTCACTTCCCCTGTCTGAAAAATGTGTGCGCGACCCAACATGTGGCAGACATGAAGCGGTTCAAAGATAAAATAACGGGACTGTTACGGGAGTTTGAGCAACGCTTTCAGATTTATGTTTATATGTTTTTATGTTGATGTGCTATTGTTTTTAATTGATTTTATTTTATTTGTATATTTAACCTATTCTTGACTCTGTGGTTCTTGCACTTGTTTGGGGAACAGGATTTCATTATTTTTATCTACATTTCTGCCTGAGAAATGACACCCTGATATAGTTCTGTGATCTGTGATATACTTCTGTGAATCACTGAGGCATTGTGTGTTTGTGTGTTCTTTGTCCTCAGAACTTTCAAATAACTTGAGGTGTTTTATGATTAATAGTGATGTTGTGCTTTTGGACACACTGTCCTCAGGCTCCAGCTTTATGTTTATATGTTTTTATGTTGATGTGCTATTGTTTTTAATTGTTTTTATTTTATTTGTATATTTAACCTATTCTTGACTCTGTGGTTCTTGCACTTGTTTGGGGAACAGGATTTCATTATTTTTATCTACATTTCTGCCTGAGAAATGACACCCTGATATAGTTCTGTGATCTGTGATATACTTCTGTGAATCACTGAGGCATTGTGTGTTTGTGTGTTCTTTGTCCTCAGAACTTTCAAATAACTTGAGGTGTTTTATGATTAATAGTGATGTTGTGCTTTTGGACACACTGTCCTCAGGCTCCAGCTTTATGTTTATATGTTTTTATGTTGATGTGCTATTGTTTTTAATTGTTTTTATTTTATTTGTATATTTAACCTATTCTTGACTCTGTGGTTCTTGCACTTGTTTGGGGAACAGGATTTCATTATTTTTATCTACATTTCTGCCTGAGAAATGACACCCTGATATAGTTCTGTGATCTGTGATATACTTCTGTGAATCACTGAGGCATTGTGTGTTTGTGTGTTCTTTGTCCTCAGAACTTTCAAATAACTTGAGGTGTTTTATGATTAATAGTGATGTTGTGCTTTTGGACACACTGTCCTCAGGCTCCAGCTTTATGTTTATATGTTTTTATGTTGATGTGCTATTGTTTTTAATTGTTTTTATTTTATTTGTATATTTAACCTATTCTTGACTCTGTGGTTCTTGCACTTGTTTGGGGAACAGGATTTCATTATTTTTATCTACATTTCTGCCTGAGAAATGACACCCTGATATAGTTCTGTGATCTGTGATATACTTCTGTGAATCACTGAGGCATTGTGTGTTTGTGTGTTCTTTGTCCTCAGAACTTTCAAATAACTTGAGGTGTTTTATGATTAATAGTGATGTTGTGCTTTTGGACACTGTCCTCAGGCTCCAGCTTTATGTTTATATGTTTTTATGTTGATGTGCTATTGTTTTTAATTGTTTTTATTTTATTTGTATATTTAACCTATTCTTGACTCTGTGGTTCTTGCACTTGTTTGGGGAACAGGATTTCATTATTTTTATCTACATTTCTGCCTGAGAAATGACACCTGATATAGTTCTGTGATCTGTGATATACTTCTGTGAATCACTGAGGCATTGTGTGTTTGTGTGTTCTTTGTCCTCAGAACTTTCAAATAACTTGAGGTGTTTTATGATTAATAGTGATGTTGTGCTTTTGGACACTGTCCTCAGGCTCCAGCTTTATGTTTATATGTTTTTATGTTGATGTGCTATTGTTTTTAATTGATTTTATTTTATTTAACCTATTCTTGACTCTGTGGTTCTTGCACTTGTTTGGGGAACAGGATTTCATTATTTTTATCTACATTTCTGCCTGAGAAATGACACCCTGATATAGTTCTGTGATCTGTGAAACAGTTCTGTTAATCACTGAGGCATTGTGTGTTTGTGTGTTCTTTTTCTTTAGAATTTTCAAATAAACTTGACGTGTTTTATGATTAATAGTGATGTTGTGCTTGTACTATTTTGGACACACTGTCCTCAGGCTCCACCTTTATGTTGTATGTTGATCGTATTAAAACAAAGAAAACAATCTGAAGTTGTTGTTTTTAAGTTATATATACCATGATTTTTCCGGTCCGGCCCACTTGGGAATAGATTTTCCTCCATGTGGCCCCTGAGCTAAAATGAGTTTGACACCCCTGCTTTAGACCAAGAATTGTACCACTGATTGTCCCCATCATATCAATGTCTTATGAGGAAGCCGTACCCACATAAAATAAATACTACCGTTTACTATAGAATACTACAGTACCTACTATAGAATTCTGTAGTAGACTGTAGTATACTGTAGAATACTGTACTACACACTGTAGTATCCCTCGATCATGTGTAGTACTTAGTATAGAATGTTGTAGTATACTGTAGAATACTATAGTAAACACAGTTATTTTTAAAAAACACTGTAGTAAAAACTACAGAAATGTCTGCAAAAACACTACAGTCTGTAAAAACACTAGATTTTTTAAACTATAGTAAATACTACAGTATTTAATTTGCATATGCTCTCCCCATTCCCCTCCCAATTTGTGCCACCCATAAGTGAGAAACCTACATGCCAAGTATAGACCATATTGTGTTCCCTACAGGTTATATAAAAGAGCAGATCTCTCTGAACTCTCCGTTCAGAACCCAGTCCTACCTACCTACAGGTTATGGAAAATGTGGTCTTTTAGTTTTTCTCCAGTAGGTTACCTAAAGGAGAAAGCCCTGCACTTCTATCAAAAAGAAAAAAATATATATATATATTTAGTAAATACTACAGTAAAGTCCCCTACAGTGAATACTCCAGTATACTAAAGTCTGAAAAAAACTACAGTAATTACTATAGTATATACTACTCTTTTTTTACTACAGTATTTATACTATAGTAAACTGTAGATACTACAGTATACTACAGTCAATACTACAGTCAATACTACAGTCCACAAAAACACTACAGTGAATACTATAGTATTCCTACCATAGTATACACTATAGTATTTTTTCAGGTGGGTAGGTGGAAAACAGACTAATGCTCTCCTATACTGTATATCAAACACAGTTGACATTACTGTAGACAGTATACCTATTCAAATTCTTAGCTTTGGTTGTGAGGAAATTTGATTAGTAGTGGATATACTGTATGCATCTTACTTTGGGTATGCTGAAGAATGTAGAACTATAAAGGGCCTGCTTTTGTGGATTTACCCAGACATGTCCATGCTGACACAGCAATTGCGCTTTCCATCTGGAGGAGTCTACTACAGAAACCCCAACAACACTTGACTTCACATGTTGATTTGTTTTCCAATGAAAGTAATAAATACTGTATTATGAATGCAAGACACATGATTTACCCCCTGACTTGTCCCTCCCATCCCATCCGTCCACTGGGAGGCTAGGTGTTGGCGGGGGAGAGTCATAGATAGCCAGGGTGTGTGACGAGACTTCCAGTAAAGTCCACTGAGTAACCGAGCCAGACAGATCCAGCTACCCAAACAACACTACTAAGACCGACCACAGAAATAAAGACCGTACTCTATGCAATTCAGTGGCTCAACTACAGTACAAAGCATAGCCGATGATGATGTATGACATGATTGGAGTCTATTTATATCAGATCTCACTGATTTATATTGTCCATCTCCATTGTAACCGCCACCATTGAATGACATTTACATTTACATTTTATGACCCCCAACATAGTGATGCATAACAAACCTAACTGAACCAAAACACTAAACACTGTCTTTTGAGTTGTAATATACCTCTCAAAGGTGAAAGGAAGCCCACCTAAGGATATCACAACTGTGTCAGTCAGGCTAGCCAGCTCCTAGACTTCTTTAGCATCTCTACAGATACAAACACTACAGCTCCACATGTTTATGATTACAAAGAGGAAAATACTACTATCACTGTGGTAGAATGCCATTTCTGGCCCAAGTTTATTGTTGGTCAGACTCATTTACAACACATTTGTTCCAAAGTAGGCTATGCAAGATACTTGTGATTAACAGCCTAGACAACACATCATTTCCAATGGTTTAGTCTGTCTGAAACCACGTCTGGGCCAGCCATTTGCCCTACTTTCATCATGTTCCTCATCACAGTGCAATTCCTCTTTCTCCTTTCTGTCTGGGAGTGTTTTATAGGGGAATTAATGACGTCTCCGACCACGAGACAATACCTCATTCCCTCTCTGAATCACGGAGTGAGTGGAAGAGTCCAATCTCGCCCAGTGGAGCAGCTGTGGCCCTGTGTGAGGTGGGCCAACCAATCAGAGTTGTTCTGACATGTTCCCGGTCTCCCACAGAGCTGGCCAGCTCCTCCTGTGGGTTGATATAATTACCAGGAATGGAATCCGCCTGTGGCAGACAAGGCCGGGCCGGGGAGCTCTCCCACCTGTGCATCCGCTGCCACTGCCATATCTGCTGGCATGAGGGAGGGAGGGGGGCGGGAGGGATGGAGCACTAGACATACAGCAAGAGCCAAAGCAATGGGAGGAGAGGAGGAAGAGGAGGAGGAGGGAGGGAGGAGGAGGAGGAGGAGGAGGAGGAGGAGGAGGAGGAGGAGGAGGAGGAAGAAGAGGAGGGAGGGAGGGAGGGAGGGAGGGAGGGAGGAGGAGGAGGAGGGTGGGGGGGTGATGATGATGGTCAGATACAGTGATAAGAGTGATGAGGGCCCTCTGATTCCGGGTGAATATGAATCAGGGTGTGTTTTAGGGCTGGGACGATAACAGTATCGCAATATTTATTCCATGGCTTAAATAAAAGCAGAAAGCAGACCAAACTATTTGGTCCTTTAAAAACCTGCTGTATGTAAAATGTTGTTTGCCATAGCTTGGAAAATAAATACATGTAACCACTCTATACAGTATTTGTTTACATTTACTTTGTTTACAAACATTGGAGTAAAACAAGCTTATATTTTGGGTTCTGACGGGGTACGGGGTAGACAGTATAACTAAGTTCATAAGGCATTTATAAGTTATATTCTTCAAGAATCAATGGGTACATTAATGTATAAGTCCAAAATGTATAAGTCCAGGTTTCTTTCAGCTATCAGTCATACTGTCATCCTCATGAGAAGGCCCTAATGCCCCACACTCATCATGGTCCCCACACTCATCATGGTCCCCACACTCATCATGATGTAGAGAGTAGAGACCCAGCCTTCAGTCACGTACACTGTACATCTTAGATTCAATTCCCATCCCTGCACTTCCTCCCAGTCTGTATATTTTGCACTTTGACTGCATTACTGAGAACAGTGAATCGGATGGGGAGCGCTCAAACAGCCAATGTGTTTTTTCATGTTTGATCATATCAGCAGAGGTGCCCTATGTGGTTACAATAGAATAAGGGCATAAACAGGATGATTCTCAGCAATGTGGTCAGTCGTATGTGTTGATCAAATATGCAGGTCTTCACTGCAATGCAATCAATGCATTTCCATTTAGAGGGTTGGTACGCCAGTGTGAACGTAATAAGCAAGCATTTCTTCATATTCTTCTTAATTTATTTACATTTTCTAAAATAAAATGTTTTATTTATGTCATTGTTCTAAGCAGTATAGATGTATGTCTTACTGCATGTATTGAGATTATTATAATGTGAGAATATGACTTTGAGATGCATGCATGATGAATGTGTCCCTCTGAACAGAAGGCATGAAGAGCCAAGGATCCGTGTAGAGTATACCATACATGGAGATGGAACCAGGGGAGACTCTCATTTAAACACAGAGAGAAAAAGAGGGAGTAGATGGAGACAGAAAGAGCTGTGAGTGAAAGAAACCACTCAGTCAGCTCTGCTCCACAGCGCACTGTAAGAGACCACCACAGGAGAAAGCCACAGGAGAGCAATTCAGGTTAAGGCCCCACATCCTCTTCACTACCTCATTGCACTGCTGCTGTGTGAAATAGAATATGCCTGAAGCCCTGGCTCTATAGCAGGGTTGTTTCACAAAATTAGTTCCTTTTGGGTCCCTTTGATACTTTAAGTAGAAATTGTGCACCAATATTGCATTTTAAAAGCTTGTCATATTACGTGACGTGCCCTTTAATATTGACAATATGGAACATTTAATACATCTGATTTCTAATATGAATAAAGACTTGCTAAAGTGCCAAAATTCAGCATGACATGTCCCTCTGTGCACCCTCTGTGACTTCTAGGAAGATGTTAACCCATTTAAACCCAACATTTCTCCAAGTTTTAATCAGCATTGTAAAGCCCTACTTATTTTGTTGCTTTGACAAAGTCATTTATGGAAATTCCCCGTCACAAGAGGATTTCAAATCAAATCAAATCAAATCAAATTTTATTGGTCACATGCGCCGAATACAACAGGTGCAGACATTACAGTGAAATGCTTACTTACAGCCCTTAACCAACAGTGCATTTATTTTTTACAAAAAAAGTAAAAATAAAACAACAACAAAAAAAGTGTTGAGAGAAAAAAGAGCAGAAGTAAAATAAAGTGACAGTAGGGAGGCTATATATACAGGGGGGTACCGTTGCAGAGTCAATGTGCGGGGGCACCGGCTAGTTGAGGTAGTTGAGGTAATATGTACATGTGGGTAGAGTTAAAGTGACTATGCATAAATAATTAACAGAGTAGCAGCAGCGAAAGGATGGGGTGGGGGGGCAGTGCAAATAGTCCGGGTAGCCATGATTAGCTGTTCAGGAGTCTTATGGCTTGGGGGTAGAAGCTGTTGAGAAGTCTTTTGGACCTAGACTTGGCACTCCGGTACCGCTTGCCGTGCGGTAGCAGAGAGAACAGTCTATGACTAGGGTGGCTGGAGTCTTTGACAATTTTGAGGGCCTTCCTCTGACACCGCCTGGTATAGAGGTCCTGGATGGCAGGAAGCTTGGCCCCAGTGATGTACTGGGCCGTACGCACTACCCTCTGTAGTGCCTTGCGGTCGGAGGCCAAGCAGATGCCATACCAGGCGGTGATGCAACCAGTCAGGATGCTCTCGATGGTGCAGCTGTAGAATTTTTTGAGGATCTGAGGACCCATGCCAAATCTTTTCAGTCTCCTGAGGGGGAATAGGCTTTGTCGTGCCCTCTTCACGACTGTCTTGGTGTGTTTGGACCATGATAGTTCGTTGGTGATGTGGACACCAAGGAACTTGAAGCTCTCAACCTGTTCCACTACTATTTATGGCTGATTTAAGATGAAATCGTCAACCCTATTACAGTCAACCCTGTAATGGTCAACAATGTTACTTTATTTGGCACTTGATGGGCACTTACTAGAGTTCTTTTTTTATTTAACCTCTTGAGATGGGAAAACATATTTTTATTAAGCTGAACATGTGTTCTTTTTGACAGAATGTTAAAATTTGGTGAAATAAAATGCAGAAAATCCCCAAGTTACACTACCCAAAAGGGACTAATTATGTGGAACGACCAAGCAGTCATAGCGGTACTAGTGCTACACCTCATTACTTGCGTTATTATGTAATGTGAGAGTGTCTTGGCACATGGAGATGGAAGAAAAACAACTGGTTCATTGACCCACATTTTTTATCCAGATGAGGCAGATGTAGAGTGATTAAGAGTGAGAGAAACAGTGAATCTTTTCTGTCCCCCTCACAGGTTCTCCAACCTAGATTACTAATATCAAAAGTCAAAACAAAGTATTTGAAGAAGTTAACATTTCAATCTCACTTTCAATCAGATTTTTATTTCGAGTCACATACCAACTCCAGGGCCCATCTGCATGCCTGTATTTGAATATTTCTACTTAAAGCTACAATATGTAACTTTTTGAGTGACCAGACCAAATTCACATAGAAATGTGACTTATAGATATGTCATTCTCATTGAAAGCAAGTCTAAGAAGCAGTATATCTGTTTTATGTGCGATATTTCATTGCTTCCCGGTTCTTAAGTTTAGTTTTTTGCTTTTACTGTCGGTTTTGTACACCAGCTTCAAACAGCTGAAAATACAATGTTTTTGGTTATTGAAGATATATTTCACAGTGGTTTAGAGGGTACAATGATTCTCTATATTGCTTGTTTTGTCACATAAATTGAAATTAGGTGAACTATTTGAATTTTTGCAACCAGGAAATGGCGGAATGGTTCCTGCATATTGCACCTTTGAAGGGATTCTCCAGAACTTTTGTATACTTTTTAGCCAGTAGTTCTGAAAGTAGTGCCCACAAGCCAAAAGTGGTCCCCGAAAATGGCATACTATGTCACATATGTGCAGATATGTGCACCACGTCATTGCTTTCTCTCTCGCTCTGCTGTGTGTGCATCATGTGCATCTTGCTAGCTGTCACTAATATGGTGAGAGGCTGAAGCTCATTGGTTGCTAGGGGGCTGGCCCACATGGTGGAAAATGTAGGGAAAAACACTTCCAGAAATACAGTTGCTTTCAAACTAGGGATTTCGTGGCTAATTGCGGTAAAACAGTAATTCTGCTCGTAGCTTATGCATGTGTTATCAATTTTTTACAGTAATCTGTAACCTTTATGTACAGTCTTAATTTCTGCCCTTGGCAGAGATTCAATCTGACCGCGGATTGCGGTCCCGGCCATTGTTTGTTAACTGAGTCTAATGTAACCTCTCGATTTTTGTTTTGCTTCAAATGTAGCAACTAGCAACACTACATTTCCATTTTAATTTAGCAGACACTCTTATCCAAAGCAACTTACAGGAGCAATTATGGTTACGTACACATCGAAGGGCACATCGACAGAGTTTTCACCTAGTCGGCTCGGGGATTCGAAACAGCGACCTTTCGGTAACTGGCTCAACGTTCTTAACCGCTAGGCTATCTGCCGCCCTACAGATCTACATGTAAATTCTGCTGCCTGGGTTTGGACAACCCTGTGTGGGCAGAGAATCTTGGGTTTAGAGAAACCAGGTAAGGAGATGTGTGTGAAAACAGGGAGTGCAGCAGAGCAGAGGCAGACATGAAACAGCCAGCCAGGGAGGGAGATGTGCTCTATTCCAGAAAGAATGTGGCCTGTTGCAGCATGTTTGTGTCCAAAGAGACAGTTACTTTATTCGATTTCTGAGAACTGCTTAACCTTGCTGCCTAGGTTGCTTGGCAGTTGGCACCCTGGAATGTAATGACATCAGTGTTAGAATTCTGATATGATGAAGAATTGTTAGAGGGCTTGCTCACTAATCCCTATACAGTACCATCTCTACCACCCCTGAACATATCAACCTTATTCCAAATTAGACAAATCAGAAAGCATACTGTACCACCATATCAATTTTTAAGTCATAGGAAACCTTGTTAGTTATTCATATTCAGAATGTAAATTAACTTAGTCTCTTTTATGAATAAAAAATGCCCTCTTGAAACTGATCAGTAAAAAATTCACACATCATTTGACTTTTTCCACATTTTGTTACGTTACAGCCTTATTCTAAAAGGAATGAAAAAAGTTTTTTTCCTCATCAATTTACACACAATACCCCATAATGACGAAGCGTTCTATGAAATTTCTGCAAATGTATTAAACTTAAAAACAGGAAATACCTTATTTACAGAAGTATTCAGACCCTTTGCTATGAGACCCTTTAATATACAGAACAGCGCCGGAGAAGATGGCTGCCGTTTTATTATGTGTGTTTTCCGCGTTATTTGTAATTTATTTTGTACATAATGTTTCTGCCATCGTCTCTTATAACCAAAAAGAGCTTCTGGATATCAGGACAGCGATTACTCACCTCGTATTGGACGAAGATTTTTTCTTCAACGAGGCGGCCGCGAAGGATATCATACAGACACCCGACAAGTCCCAAATCCCCGTCATTCGCGTGAGGAAGAGAAGGAGATATCGCGGACGTAGATCGAGGTGCCTTGTAAGGATCCGACGGCAAGCGAGTAAACTGCCTCTTCCATCAATCCTATTAGCCAACGTTCAATCTTTTGAAAATAAAGTGGACGATTTAAGATTACGGTTATCCTACCAACGGGACATTAAAAACTGTAATATATTATGTTTCACGGAGTCGTGGCTGAACGACGACAATGATAACATTCAGCTAGCAGGCTATACGCTACATCGGCAGGACAGAACGGCTGACTCTGGTAAGACAAGGGGTGGCGGTCTGTGTATATTTGTAAAAAACAGCTGGTGCACAAAATCAAATACTAAGGAAGTCTCGAGGTTTTGCTCGCCTGAGGTAGAGTATCTTATGATAAGCTGTAGACCACACTATTTACCAAGAGAGTTTTCATCTATATTTTTAATAGCTGTCTATTTACCACCACAAACCAATGCTGGCATTAAGATTGCACTGAATGAGTTGTACAAGGCCATTAATCAACAGGAAAACGCTCATCCAGATGCAGCGCTCCTAGTGGCCGGGGACTTTAATGCAGGGAAACTTAAATCCGTTCTACCTAATTTCTACCAGCATGTTAAATGTGCAACCAGAGGGAAAAAAACTCTAGACCACCTTTACTCCACACACAGAGACGCATACAAAGCTCTCCCTCGCCCTCCATTTGGCAAATCTGACCGTAACTCTATCCTCCTGATTCCTACTTATAAGCAAAAACTAAAGCAGGAAGCACCAGTGACTCGGTTAATAAAAAAGTGGTCAGATGACGCAGATGCTAAGCTACAGGACTGTTTTGCTAGCACAGACTGGAACATGTTCCGGGATTCTTCAGACAGCATTGAGGAGTACACCACATCAGTCACTGGCTTCATCAATAAGTGCATCGATGATGTCGTCCCCACAGTGACCGTACGTACATACCCCAACCAGAAGCCATGGATTACAGGAAACATCCGCACTGAGCTAAAGGGTAGAGCTGCCGCTTTCAAGGAACGGGACTCTAACCCGGACACTTATAAGAAATCCCGCTATGACCTCCGACGAACCATCAAACAGGCAAAGAGTCAATACAGGTCTAAGATTGAATCATACTACACTGGCTCTGACGCTCGTCGGATGTGGCAGGGCTTGAAAAACTATTACAGACTACAAAGGGAAGCACAGCCGCGAGCTGCCCAGTGACACAAGCCTACCAGACGAGCTAAACCACTTCTATGCTCGCTTCGAGGCAAGCAACACTGAAGCATGCATGAGAGCACCAGCTGTTCCGGATGACTATGTGATCACGCTCTCCGTAGCCGATGTGAGTAAGACTTTTAAGCAGGTCAACATTCACAAGGCCGCAGGGCCAGACGGATTACCAGGACGTGTACTCCGAGCATGTGCTGACCAACTGGCAAGTGTCTTCACTGACATTTTCAACATGTCCCTGACTGAGTCTGTAATACCAACATGTTTCAAGCAGACATCCATAGTCCCCGTGCCCAAGGACTCTAAGATAACCTGCCTAAATGACTACCGACCCGTAGCACTGACGTCTGTAGCCATGAAGTGCTTTGAAAGGCTGGTCATGGCTCACATCAACAGCATTATCCCAGAAACCCTAGACCCACTCCAATTTGCATACCGCCCCAACAGATCCACAGATGATGCAATCTCTATCGCACTCCACACTGCCCTTTCCCACCTGGACAAGAGGAACACCTACGTGAGAATGCTATTCATTGACTACAGCTCAGCATTCAACACCATAGTGCCCTCTAAGCTCATCACTAAGCTAAGGATCCTGGGACTAAACACCTCCCTCTGCAACTGGATCCTGGACTTCCTGACGGGCCGCCCCCAGGTGGTAAGGGTAGGTAACAACACATCTGCCACACTGATCCTCAACACGGGGGGCCCCTCAGGGGTGTGTGCTCAGTCCCCTCCTGTACTCTCTGTTCACCCATGACTGCATGGCCAGGCACGACTCCAACACCATCATTAAGTTTGCCGACGACACAACAGTGGTAGGCCTGATCACCGACAACGATGAGACAGCCTATAGGGAGGAGGTCAGAGATCTGGCCGTGTGGTGCCAGGACAACAACCTCTCCCTCAACGTGACCAAGACAAAGGAGATGATTGTGGACTACAGGAAAAAAAAGAGGACTGAGCACGCCCCCATTCTCATCGACGGGGCTGTAGTGGAACAGGTTGAGAGCTTCAAGTTCCTTGGTGTCCACATCACCAACCAACTATCATGGTCCAAACACACCAAGACAGTCGTGAAGAGGGCACGACAAAGCCTATTCCCCCTCAGGAGACTAAAAAGATTTTCAGATCCTCAAAAAATTCTACAGCTGCACCATCGAGAGCATCCTTACTGGTTGCATCACCGCCTGGTATGGCAACTGCTTGGCCTCCGACCGCAAGGCACTACAGAGGGTAGTGCGTACGGCCCAGTACATCACTGGGGCAAAGCTTCCTGCCATCCAGGACCTCTATACCAGGCGGTGTCAGAGGAAGGCCCTCAAAATTGTCAAAGACTCCAGCCACCCTAGTCATAGACTGTTCTCTCTGCTACCGCGACGGCAAGCGGTACCGGAGTGCCAAGTCTAGGTCCAAAAGACTTCTCAACAGCTTCTACCCCCAAGCCATAAGACTCCTGAACAGCTAATCATGGCTACCCGGACTATTTGCACTGCCCCCCACCCCATCCTTTTTACGCTGCTGCTACTCTGTTAAGTATTTATGCATAGTCACTTTAACTCTACCCACATGTACATATTACCTCAACTACCTCAACTAGCCGGTGCCCCCGCACATTGACTCTGCAACGGTACCCCCCTGTATATATAGCCTCCCTACTGTCACTTTATTTTACTTCTGCTCTTTTTTTCTCAACACTTTTTTTGTTGTTGTTTTATTTTTACTTTTTTTGTTTAAAATAAATGCACTGTTGGTTAAGGGCTGTAAGTAAGCATTTCACTGTAATGTCTGCACCTGTTGTATTCGGCGCATGTGACCAATAAAATTTGATTTGATTTGATTTGAGACTCGAAATTGAGCTCAGGTGCATCCTGTTTGCATTGATCATCCTTGAGATGTTTCTACAACTTGATTGGAGTCCACCTGTGGTAAATTCAATTGATTGGACATGATTTGGAAAGGCACACACCTGTCTATATAATGTCCCACAGTTGACAGTGCATGTCAGAGCAAAAACCAAGTCATGAGGTCGAAGGAATTGTCCGTAGAGCTCCGAGACAGGATTGTGTCGAGGCATAGATCTGGGGAAGGGTACCAAAACATTTCTGCAGCATTGACGGTCCACACGAACACATTGGCCTCCATCATTCTTATATGGAAGAAGTTTGGAAACACCAAGACTCGCCCGGCCAAACTGTGCAATCGGGGGAGAAGGGCCTTGGTCAGGGAGGTGACCAAGAACCCAATAGTCACTCTGACAGAGCTCCAGAGTTCCTCTGTGGAGATGGGAGAACCTTCCAGAAGGACAACCATCTCTGCAGTACTCCACCAATCAGGCCTTTATGGTAGAGTGGCCAGACGGAAGCCACTCCTCAGTAAAAGGCACATGACAGCCCGCTTGGAGTTTGCAAAAAGGCACCTAAAGGACTCTCAGACCATGAGAAACAAGATTCTCTGGTCTGATGAAACCAAGATTGAACTCTTTGGCCTGAATGCCAAGCGTTACATCTGGAGGAAACCAGGCACTATCCCTATGGTGAAGCATGGTGGTTGCATGTGGGGATGTTTTTCAGCAGCAGGGACTGGGAGACTAGTCAGGATCGAGGGAAAGATGAAAAGAGCAAAGTACAGAGAGATCCCTGATGAAAACTGGCTCCAGAGCGCTCAGGACCTCAGACTGGGGTTTCAGCAGCAGGGACTGGGAGACTAGTCAGGATCAAGGGAAAGATGAAAAGAGCAAAGTACAGAGAGATCCCTGATGAAAACCGGCTCCAGAGCGCTCAGGACCTCAGACTTGGGTGAAGGTTTACCTTCCAACAGGACAAGGACCCTAAGCACACAGCCAAGACAACGCAGGAGTGGCTTGGGGACAAGTCTCTGAATGTCCTTGAGTGGCCCAGCCAGAGCCCGGACTTGAACCTGATTGAACATCTCTGGAGAGACCTGAAAATAGCTGTGCAGCGACGCTCCCCATCCAACCTGACAGAGCTTGAGAGGATCTGCAGAGAAGAATGGGAGAAACTCCCCAAATACAGGTGTGCCAAGCTTGTAATGTCATACCCAAGAAGACTTGAGGCTGTAATCACTGCTAAAGGTGTTTCAACAAAGTACTGAATAAAGGGTCTGAATACTTATGTAAATGTGATATTTACGTTTTTTTAATTTACATTTAAATTCAAATTTCTAAAAATCTATTTTTGCTTTGTCATTATGGGGTATTGTGTGTAGATTGATGAGGGTAAAAAACGATTTAATCAATTTTAGAATAAGGCTGTAACGTAACAAAATGTGGAAAAAGTCAAGTGGTCTGAATACTTTCCGAATGCACTGTAGGTCTTCCACTAAAAAACATCACAGTTGGTGAGTCAAACCACCATTCAAATACAATAAACACACAGTAGGCTTTGTGTGTTATCTGTTACTGAGGCGTCCCTGCCCTGTGCCGAGGAGTGAGTGAGGGAGGGGGCTGAGTTCAGTGTAACTGGGAGGGAGGTAGATAAGAATGGGCAGTGACTTCCACAGAAAGGCCACGCATGAGCAAGCTGTCACACGACTGTTGAAAGGGCAAGATAGTGCGATTGTGCCGTTGTGTTGCCGTGGACACGGTTTATGCCATTTATCAGTGATGCTGCTCACATGTATGTGCACATGTATATAGGCCTACACTAACTTACAATAACAACAGAGCTTGTGTCTCTAATACATTAATATAGAAAATGACACATTTGCTTTCATTCTGTTCTTTGTTATTCAGTTTTTCACTCTTAAAGGTTGTAACATCACCACTATTATTATATGACACATTATTGAAATGTGTGACTTTATGTTAATCATACACACTATTTCACAGAACAACATTCCATTTAATCACCTTACGGCATTGATTGCAGTGTACTATGTGTTCTGCCAAGCATTTGTGCTTTTGGTGTCACACCCACACAGTATATACATCGTGCCAGATCCTACCCCACACCTTGTGTTCCTCTGCGTATATTCCCACCCCACCCATCCCAGGTAGTTATTCACCTGGCCCATCCCCTTGCTCTGGAAGAATGAAAGTTATTTTACTTTTTCTTTTGTTTTGTTCCATCTACTCCCCATGTTGCAGGGAGTGTTTTGTTTTTGTTTTCCTGTTCTGAAATGTGACTCATAAGACACGTGTACTAATCTCCAAAGCACTTGTGATTTTCAAACTTCAGGCTATAGTATTCTTTTTTTCTCCGAAGATGAATCATAATCATTTTAATACACTTTTTTAAGTCTCCCTGGTCTACTTCTCAACACAGAAAAACATCACATGTTGTTATTTTATGCACTTCGTAATAGTGCTTATTATGTACAACTCTGAGAATTCACAAGTCCTAGGATGTATTGTTAGGGTGGTCTCTCTGCTTCATTCTCTCTCTCGTGTTTACTTTTTCTCCTGAGGGAGGAGCTTGTATCTCTTTCAGCAGGTGGTTGTGTTTCCTCATATCAGAGAAGGATGGAGGATGGATCAGACAATTAAAGCCAGCCTAAGGGGATGTGAGGGGAAAACAGACAGGAGAAAATATCTAAATATATTCCCTTTGTTCGTTGACCTTTTGTGTTCTCAAACACAAGACAATAATACGCTACTACTCCCGGATATTGACTGGACGATCCATCCATTTTTGAACAGGATAAAACATTTGTTTACTACTCAGTTCACATCATTTCCACTTCCTAGTTTAGCTTCTAGTCGGTTACAGGAGGAAACTGTAAATATCCCTCTGAATCCCTCATCCACCCTCCCACCTCCCCCACTACAGTGGAATCACTTCCTCATCCTTGCCCTGTGCGTCAGCCTGGCCTCAGAGCAATACGAAGCATACTACATGTATACTGAACAAAAATGTAAATGCAACATGTAACAATTTCAACAATTTTACTGAGTTACTGTTCATATAAGGAAATCAGTCAATTGAAATAAATAAATTAGGCCCTAATCTATGGATTTCACATGACTGGGCAGGCCCACCCACTGGGGAGCCAGGCCCAGTCAATCAGAATGAGTTTTTCCCCACAAAAGGGCTTTATTACAGACAGAAATACTCCTCAGTTTCATCAGCTGTCCGGGCGGCTGTCTCAGATGATCCCGCAGGTGAAGAAGCCGGATGTGGAGGTCCTGGGCTGGCGTGGTTACAGTTGGTCTGCGGTTGGACGTACTGCCAAATTCTCTAAAATGACTTTAGAAGCGGCTTATGGTAAAGAAATTAACATTCAATTCTCTGGCAACAGCTCTGGTGGACATTCCTGTAGACAGCATGCCAATTGCATGCTCCCTCAAAACTTGAGACATCTGTGGCATTGTGTTGTGTGACAAAACTGCACATTTTAGAGTGGCCTTTTATTGTCCCCAGCACAAGGTGCACCTGTGTAATGATCATGCTGTTTAATCAGGTTCTTGACATGCCACACCTGTCAGGTGGATGGATTATCTTGGCATAGGAGAAATGCTCACTAACAGGGATCTGAACAAATTTGTGCACAAAATTGGAGCGAAATACGCTTTTTGTGTGTATAGAACATTTCTGGGATATTTTATTTCATCTCATGAAACATGGGACCAACACTTTACATGTTGCATTTATATATTTGTTCAGTATATTTTAGTGCACCTCCAAGACGTATGATATTTAAGTGATAATGCCCAAGAAGCCGATGTTTGGAGGATGTATTGGCACGGTTGTTGTTAGGCCCGAAACTAAGTCGAGGGCAGGTAAACCATGCCAATATATCCTCCAAACACCGGCTTCGAGGGCATTATCACTTTTATACAACAGGTTACCAACATATTCAAAAAATGATTTACATATTTTCATTAAAAAATATATTTTGATGAATTTATTCATACTATTTCATCCTTCGACGATATCTTTTCCCGACACAAATCTAGGGTTGCTACCCAAGCCACCTGGTCGTTCATTCTATCGGTTCGGTTGCCAGAGACGCTAACCAGTCATTAAGTATTTTTGTTCTGTATCTATAGACACGACCCAGTCGTTCGTTCTAAATGTTCTAATGCCATACTGGCTGGCAACGTTCTTATCCCTTGCTTGCTAGCTAGCCAACTACGGCTAACTTAGAGTCACATCAAACAGTGCAGCCAGAATAATAGCTGTATATGCATTTGTTTAAGCTGTTTTCTAGTGACAGTTATTTGGATACACCCATAACAATGAGCTAATGATGCTCGATTTCACCTGGCATAGAAAATGTGCTCTCTCGTCAAATTGAAGCTGGAAAGACTACAAACTAGCTGGATTTCGTTTCATTTTACCTGTTTTCTATTGACATTTCTTTGTATATATCCATACAAATGATGCTGATTCATGATTTCGACTGGCTGAGAAAGCTACCTGCCTGTCTGTCTCGTCTCAACTCCCGGCCCATACACATACAGTTGAAGTCGGAAGTTTACATACACCTTAGCCAAATACATTTAAACTCAGTTTTTCACAATTCCTGACATTTAATCCTAGTAAAAATTCCCTGTCTTAGGTCAGTTAGGATCACCAGTTTATTTTAAGAATGTGAAATGTCAGAATAATAGTAGAGAGAATTATTTATTTCCACTTTTATTTCTTTCATCACATTCCCAGTGGGTCAGAAGTTTACATACACTCAATTAGTATTTGGTAGAATTGCCTTTAAATTGTTTAACTTGGGTCAAACATTTCGGGTAGCATTCCACAAGCTTCCCACAATAAGTTGGGTGAATTTTGGCCCATTCCTCCTGACAGAGCTGGTGTAACTGAGTCAGGTTTGTAGGCCTCCTTGCTCGCACATGCTTTTTCAGTTCTGCCCACAAATGTTCTATAAGATTGAAGTCAGGGCTTTGTGATGGCCACTCCAATACCTTGACTTTGTTGTCCTTAAGCCATTTTGCCACAACTTTGGAAGTATGCTTGGGGTTATTGTCCATTTGGAAGACCCATTTGCAACCAAGCTTTAACTTCCTGACTGATGTCTTGAGATGTTGCTTCGATATATCCACATGATTTACCTTCCTCATGATGCCATCTATTTTGTGAAGTGCACCAGTCCCTCCTGCAGCAAAGCACCACCACAGCATGATGCTGCCACCCCCGTGCTTCATGGTTGGGATGGTGTTCTTCGGCTTGCAAGCAGCCCCCTTTTTCCTCCAAACATAACGATGGTCATTATGGCCAAACAGTTCCAGTTTTGTTTCATCAGACCAGAGGACATTTCTCCAAAAAGTACAATCTTTGTCCCCATGTGCAGTTGCAAACCGTAGTCTGGCTTTTTTATGGCGGTTTTGGAGCAGTGGCTTCTTCCTTGCTGAGCGGCCTTTCAGGTTATGTCGATATCGGACTTGTTTTACTGTGGATATAGATACTTTTGTACCTGTTTCCTCCAGTATCTTCACAAGGTCCTTTGCTGTTGTTCTGGGATTCATTTGCACTTTCCGCACCAGAGTACGTTCATCTCTAGGAGACAGAACACGTCTCCTTCCTGAGCGGTATGACGGCTGCGTGGTCCCATGGTGTTTATCCTTGCGTACTATTGTTTGTACAGATGAACGTGGTACCTTCAGTTGTTTGGAAATTGCTCCCAAGGATGAACCAGACTTGTGGAGGTCTACAATTATTTTTCTGAGGTCTTGGCTGATTTCTTTTGATTTTCCCATGATGTCAAGCAAAGAGACACTGAGTTTGAAGGTAGGCCTTGAAATACATCCACAGGTACACCTCCAATTGACTCAAAGTATGTCAATTAGCCTATCAGAAGCTTCTAAAGCCATGACATCATTTTCTGGAATTTTCCAAGCTGTTTAAAGGCACAGTCAACTTAGTGTATGTAAACTTCTGACCCACTGGAATTGTGATACAGTGAATTATAAGTGAAATAATCTGTCTGTAAACAATTGTTGGAAAATTACTTGTGTCGTGCACAAAGTAGATGTCCTAACCGACTTGCCAAAACTTTAGCTTGTTAACAAGACATTTGTGGAGTGGTTGAAAAACAAGTTTTAATGACTCCAACCTAAGTGTATGTAAACTTCCAACTTCAACCGTATATTACTATGGGACAGCTGGAGATCAAATTTCAATATTGAAACAATGTTGCAAATGTCAGAGAGACAGACAGCAAGGTTTACACAAATATCAGCTGTTGAAAACTAGTCTAAAAGAAATGGGAGATAATGTCTAGATGCTTTTTACAGTGGAGATCAAGTTTATAAATTGTCTGGCTGGGCTGACGAGACAGTGGATTGCGCAATGAGATATAACAGAGTAAATAGGCACTTCAAAGTCATAGCTTTAGCCGGTGGTAACTTGTGGAATAGACACCGGCTGGATTGCGGTTTTAACCAATCAGCATCCAGGACTACTCCCACCAGTTGTATAAGTAGACTGGAACGAATTGCAAAAATCTCTGAAGCTGGAGACTCTTATCTCCCTCAATAACTTTAAGCATCAGTTGTCAGAGCACCTTACCGATCACTGCACCTGTACACAGCCCATCTGAAATTAGCCCACCCAACTACCTCATCCCTATATTGTTATTTATTTTGCTCATTTGCACCCCAGTATCTCTATTTGCACATAATCTCTTGCACATCTAGCATTCCAGTGTTAATACTATTGTAATTATTCTGCACTATAGCCTATTTATTGCCTTACCTCCATAACTTGCTACATTTGCACACACTGTATATATATTTTCTGTTGTATTTCTGACTTTATGTTTTTTACCCCATATGTAACTCTGTGTTGTTGTTTTATTGCACTACTATGCTTTATCTTGGCCAGGTCGCAGTTGTAAATGAGAACCTGTTCTCAACTGGCTTACCTGGTTAAATAAAGGTGAAATAAAAAAAATAAAAAATAAAAAAAAGTAGTATTATAATCTGGGTGGTTCGGAGCCCTGAATGCTGATTGGCTGACAGCTGTGGTATATTATAATAATAATAATAATATGCCATTTAGCAGACGCTTTTATCCAAAGCAACTTACAGTCATGCGTGCATACATTTTTGTGTATGGGTGGTCCCGGGGATCGAACCCACTACCTTGGTGTTACAAGCGCCGTGCTCTACCAGCTGAGCTACAGAGGACCACAAAACATTTAATTTACTGCTCTAATTAAGTTGGTAACCAGTTTATATTAGCATTAAGGCACCTCGGGGGTTTGTGGTATATGGCCAATATACCACGGCTAAGGGCTGTGTCCAGGCACACCACGTTGCGTCGTGCATAAGAACAGCCCTTAGTCGTGGTATATTGGCCATATACCACACCTCCTCTGGCCTTATTGCTTAATTATACCATGGCATTATTGAATACTCCTTTCTGATTGGGATGAAGGGCATTCTAGAGCGTGCATTATTTCCCTATAACGCACAGTATATTTGCACGGTAGAATTCAATGGTTATAGTCCCTTTTTACATGTTTTTTTAGCTGGTTTTGAAAGGAAAAGTCCACAATTGAAAACAGTATTGGTATTGTTGAATTCGATTTTCATAATAGCAAGCTAGGTCTGATGGTTTGGTTAGCTAAACTAGCAAGTCTGTTTGTTTGGTTACCACAGCAACTACTGACTGTAGCTATCTAGTAAACTTGCTAGCCACTTCAGTGGATGTTGAACACATTTCTACTGGCAAATTAACACATTTCTAGTGGCAAATGTGTTAAATTATAGCCATGGTATAATAGGGATAATCAACTCTGGGCTCTATGCGTTCTCCCAAAAATAATGCAACTCCGTGGAATTTCAGTTCCACTCCGCTAGCGCGTCGTGGAACACACATTCCAAGTTGTTCAAAAGTAGCTAAAAAGTAGTACAGTTGCAAAGTTGTTCATTAGCTAAAATGCTAAAGTTGTCCCTGATGTGATTCAAACACATATGATTGCTAGACATTCGCGTTATACGTCCACCCATACTCTGCGAACAACCTCCCTCCTGGCTTAAGTAACCTTCTGTCTTAAGTAACCATACCAATCGTAACATATCATACTAATTGGAGGGATAATAATGTACATTAACGTCTTTGAGGCCAGGCTGTGAGGGAAAATGACCAACACAGCTGTTACATGTTTCCTGTACCTTAATGTCTAACAATGCATTACATGTATGTTGTAAAAGCTGGCAAACTACGTTGACATGTCACATATTGTCCGCTCAATTTACCCATGGTTCCTCAGTTGTGTCATCCGTCATTACATGATTGTCATTAACGGAATTGTTGAGAAAGCAGCATTACTAATTGATGGGTTACACAAGTGACCTGATTCCCAAGTAATTGAGCTCGGCAGGAGCCCTCCATAGTGCTATGCCCAAATCAGCATGAATGCATTGTGCTGGTAACTGTCTCTGATCCTATCATTGTTACTAAACGCCAGTGTAACAATAGGTCACATTCCAGTCCTGCTGGGCCCGACTACTTTATGCAGGGCCATGGTGGTGTTAGTGTGAGCGGACACTGAGCTGTACAGAGTTGTCCTGTCCTGTTAAGTGCTGCTGGACACATGTGCTTTGTGTTGGAGCTATGGGGTGAAGTGGCCCTCGATGACACCACCATGGCACCACGCTGGTGCTCTTCCCTTATGGTCTCCCACATCGAAACAAAAATACATCTGGATATGTTTACGTAACATCCATCTGTTAGGCCCACACATGGAGATTTATTTTCTACTAAGTTATTGAAAGACAAATGAGTTCAAAAAGAAATGTGTATTCACATGAGCCTATATTTTGCTCTCGATTATTGCGTATGACCTTTAGTTACTTTAAACCACAGGCATCTCACATGCTGTACCAGTCTGTTCTGGTGGTCTCAGACATAATCTGTCTATCAGACTGCCCTGTCCTGACCTACAGATATTTATTCAGTACTTCTGAATACCTGATTGGAACACAATGCTCAGTGGTAGGTCATAATGTTTCTTTCCCTTCTATACTAACTCATTATCTCCTACTAGGACAGGGGACACCATGTTCTCCAATACATATCCTCTAAGTCTTTAATGTGGGAGTGAATGCCTCAGTGTCCAGCGCTTGCCATACTTTCCACAGCAGTGTCTCACAAATACGAGAATAGCTTCCTCTCTGCTTTACCGTGCCAGAGTGTTCTTCATTTGGTTATATAACTATCCGCACCTCTCTATTCTCTGATCCTGCAACGTCAAGGTTGTGGTGCAAATAAAGTGATGAATGAGAAACAAACAAACTGGGGTATGGAAACTTACCAAACTTGCTGTGCATTTTAACTCTTGCAACACTCTTCTCTCTCCATTGAAAGTGACAGTGTCAGGGCGATGCCTGAAGTCCATACATTCTTACAACACACCTGGGGTGAAAGGTAAATCTGCTCATGCTGCTGTACCTGTCAGCATTCATTATATAACAACTTATGCTACAAACACTGACAGTATGGTGCTACTACAACATGCAGTGACTGCAATCCTTCAAAAATACATAATTAGACATGCCACAATTGCCATTTTGAAAAATGAAGTATCCTTTAGGCTCTAAAGGGGCCAGTGGAAATATTATCTATCAGTGCACAGTCCTCTTCATGATCAGGATGAATGATCTGAGAATATTGAAAATATTGAGAGCGAGAGAGAGAGAGAGAGAGAGAGAGAGAGAGAGAGAGAGAGAGAGAGAGAGAGAGAGAGAGAGAGAGAGAGAGAGAGAGAGAGAGAGAGAGAGAGAGAGAGAGAGAGAGAGAGAGAGAGAGAGAGAGAGAGAGAGAGAGAGAGAGAGAGAGAGAGAGAGAGAGAGAGAGAGGTGAGAGGACTGGAAATGGGGGATGATAAATAAAGCCACCAGGCCAGAGCCAAATGGGGATCTCCTGTGTCAGCCATTGATGTCTGATCATGGCTCAGGTTTCCAGCTCAGCCTGGGCTGACAGCACTGGCCTACTAACTGTATCTCTTTTACACTCTCATACACTCACATATTAACTTATTGCTCTCTCTCTCTCTCTCTCTCTCTCTCTCTCTACTCTATTTCTCTATACTGTATCTCTTGTAATATATGGTAAGTGCCATAATTTTCTTTGTACAGGAAAGTAAACACGGTTCTTTCTTATGTCCGTGTGTATACGCCAGGCTGTTTACCTGTGCTGACGTCAAGCTGCCAGAATGTAAACATGGGTTGGGACTACTCTGGCTCTCCCACATCTTTGTTTAATCAATGGCCTTTGTTTATGGAAGGCTGCGCACAAGAGGGCATCATGACATATTGAGGATGGAAGGAAAATTACACATCCGTATTCCGTATTGGCATTAAGGCTTAAAGATAACTTATACTCTGTTTAGCGTAGGTGTTATAAAACCTTTCCATGTTTAGTAGCACTGAAAGAGCGACTGCCTTTGAAAATCCCTTTGGAAATTGCCTTTGTGGCATCGATATGAGTCAGAAACAGTTATTCTAGTGTCAAAGTTGACTACAAAGTGTAAATAGGATAATTTTGGTCATAAAGTCAGTCTAGTCTAAAATGGAGTTTGGAACATCCATGCGTCACAACGGGTAAATGAAGGTTGGGTTTTGATTTGAAGATGTCCATTTGCCTACTAACATGAGGTGAACAGCTGCGGTGATTGCTCTATCCAATAGCATAGACATTGAAACAGACCAGCTCCGACTTTGTTTACATAAGATAATGCATCGCACATTTTTTTACTTGACAAATACTGCACCTTAGTTAGATGTAACATTGCGCAACTAAAACATCCTCGGCAAATACGCCAAAATGAATTACCCTTTCCTTGAGTTATCTTAGATTCATTCTGGGGATTTTGAGGAAGTGAAATAGGCTTCCGCGTCTACAGTGTCTCATGGGGGACAAACATCATTAACCAAATGCGAAATCAGTCAGGAAACACACCTCCAAGACTGAAATCAAATTTTTCTTATGAGCAACAGAAACACACACGTGCCAATCGGCGTGTTCAGTGGCTCTTTAAGATTTGTGGTGGTGTCGGGATGGTGGAGGGAGGGAGTTGAGGAGGTACAGTGTAAAGGTTACAGAATGTGTTGGGGAGCAGTATCTAGGCCTGCGAATGAATTTGAGTCAAGCACTTCAGCGACATAGAAGCAGGCAGATTTTTGCAACTCAAGGTTCCAAGTGACAGTGACTAATGTATGACTTACAGTTGACCACAGCAGTCAGTGTGCAAAGTGCAGTAGAGTAAAATAGCCTAGCTTTGGGACACAACATCGGGAGTCTGTGTATTGGTTGGACTCCGAGTTGGAAAATAACCCTACCACAACATAGCCGGCTTCACCAAAAAAGAAGTTTCATGTCAACAAAGACGTGTATAATCTCTAGGAACTCTATTTACCAGACGTAAAGTGAAATGTGTCCCTCGCTATCAAATAAACATCTGAATCCAACTTTTTTCCAAACCGCACCATATTTAAATCAAATCAGTTTATTGGTCCCGTACACAGATTTGCAGATGTTATCGCAGGGGCAGCAAAACGCTTGTGTTTCCTGCTCTAACAGTGCAGTAATAATCCCTAGAAACCAATACAAAACAACACTCACATAATCCAAAAGTAAAAATAAATAAATTAAGAAATATAAGAACGAGCAACATCAGAGTCCAGAATATAAATATATATATATTTATAATGGTGTGTATAGACATTATGGACAGTACAGTATATTAATAGAAAAGGTGTGTGCAGCAGTAGTTAAATATAATGAACCATGACTAGAATACAGTATATACATATAAAGTGGGTAAAACACCACATGTCATGTCACCACATTAATACTGTGTTCAAAATCCCCAAGCTACATTTTAGCAAACGCTCTTATACTGAGCAACTTACAGTACTGAGTGCGTAGATTGTTATCCTGGACGCCCATGGGAATCAAACCCATAACCCTGGCATTGCAAACAACATGCTCTAACAACTGAATGTTTTTACATTTATAAAATCAGTTATATCAACCAACATATCAACAAGTTTAAATACGTTTGAGATTAAATGAGCATTAATGGTTTATCTCTTGGTTCTCATTGCCCCTCCCCCTCTCTCATTAGGCCCCTCCCCTCCCCTAACCCAGCAGCACCTTTTGTCCCACAGTGGTGGAGGATGATTTGTGTTGCAATTACATTCACCATGTGCTTCCTCTCCCATTTACCCAGAGAAAGACACTCAATGTCACCCTGACCATAAAGAGGCTGGTCAATGGAATGGAAATGAAAGTAAGATGCCATGTGCTTCCAATAAATGGAGAGAAGGACAGATAAGAAGAAAATAAATGGGTCCCTTTACTCAGAAGAGAGGCCCCCCACATTAACGCTGCTTCCACTTTCCTCATTAGATTCCTCATTAGAATGGGCCATACTATAAAACATGATGCCAATTATATGAGAAACTTTATTAACCCTCCTGAATATTGATGCAGGAGTGCACTATACATTGTGTTGTATGTTCTGTTTTGTCCATTAAAAATATAAAACCACACAAAAAATATGCTGTTTTTCTCAGTCCATTCAGAAAGAGGGTAAATGAAACAGGAGGAATGAGAGGAAGCCTATTATGATATGGCAGAAGAATGTAATCATTAGACAGATACTGTTTGAGAATGTGGTCCTTGAACTCATGCACTGCCCACAGGGTGAGCAGACTACTTTTCATGCTCTTCCTGCCATGGCTAACTATTAGCATGGCTCCTGGGTCCCCATTCAGGTCTAGGAATGGAGGAGGGTGGGATGGTGCTTGTGAGTGGCCCCATAGCATGTAGCTCAGTTGGTAGAGCATGGCGCTTGCAACGCCAGGGTTGTGGGTTCGTTTCCCACGGGGGGCCAGTATGAAAATGTATGCACCACTAACTGTAAGTCGCTCTGGATAAGCGCGTCTGCTAAATGACTAAAATGTAAATGTGGCGGGGGAAAGAAGGCAGTCAGAGGCAGGCCCAGGAGACGGGGTGTTTTCTGCTGAGCTATTCAAAGTTTAACCCACCTATCAGGGAGAAAAAGGAGATGGCACATACAGATGTAGGATCTTAATTTGATCACCCTGTCAAAAGAGAACTTCGCAGGAAATGTAAAACTTGTAGTGTATTTGAAGTTTACAAAGGCTTCTGAAGTTTGTAATTTCTACTTTGAAATGTCAGACTTGATTTTATCTTATGAAAACTATATCAAGCCCTACAAAAATGTCCATTAATTATAATCCACATAATAATTCACATTTCCTGTTGCTGCAGGATTATTTTCCTGCTGTAACAAACTTGTTCAAATTAAGATCCTAAATCTGTAGTTCACAACAAAACACACACTTAACTATACATTGCAATATATAAGGAAAATATTTTGAAATTAAGTGTATTCAAAATAAAAAATACACATAATATGAAAGCATGTAAAAAAGTTACAATTAGAATTCTGTGAATTAGTTCAATGCCGTTTAATTTCCCCTGCAGAGGACTTTGTTGTCTGAGGCTGCATGGGAATCTAAATGGTTCTGTCGAAACTGCTACGGTTCTCTACTTTAATAATCAAGTCAAAACATCATCTGAACTTCCTGGTGTGGGGTTTCCCATGGATGCAGTGGTTTTTAGGCCATGACATCACGATCACACAACACGGAGGTTTTCATACTGAGCTTGGACAAATAGGACCCAGCCTGGGAAAACCCCACTACAGCATGGAAATCAACTGTAAACATTGGGGGAGGGGAGGAGGATGCAACAAACAAAACAGTCACACAGATGGATTGAGAATAGTTTTTCTAATGTAAAGACAGGGCAGATAGAAAGGGTAAACACGTTTCTCTGACACATTTCCTTGTTGGAGTTTGTGACATTGTCTATAAACCCCTCTCCCTAGCCTCTTTAACCTCTGTGGGAGGGTGACATGAACGCTCCTTCTCCCTAGTTCAGCACATTCCTCACCATGCCTAACTCAATCACATTCCAGAGGATCACTTCCCTTCCCTTTCCCTGACCCTCACACTCAAACAGAAGAGGAGGAAGGACAATGTCACAAGCCGGGTTAGAACTCCGGTCTCAGATGTGTAGAGCTGGGGGTACTACCCCTTAGCCACAGAGGAAATGTTGTAGGACCCAAATGAAACACCCAAGGCAATACTCCAGGCAAGTAGATTTAATATTCCAAAACAGGAGGCAAAACAAAACAACTCCACGAGGGGAGAAAAACAAACTAAAGATAACTTCAACAACTTACTAGGACAGACACGGTGAGGCAAAGCAGGAGACACACAGTCAGGACGCAATAACCAAGTGAGAAACAAGGGGAAAACACACAGCTAAAATACTCAAGGGGAAACAAGGCACAGGTGACATAGATAAGCTAATTAGGACACATGAGGAAAAACTAAGGCAAAAGGGGAACACAGCTGACCTCTAGAGGCCAGGAGACAAACAGGGGAAGCAGGAAGCTGACAGACAATGCTGTGATTGGTGCAGAGCCAAGCGCTGGCGATCGCTGAAGCATTTTATTTATTTATCACAAATGACAGAACAACGACAGCATAACCACCAACCCATAAATGAGGACCATTGTGATTATCTTACCTGATGGAATAGTCCCAAATGTCTATTGCCCCAAATAAATTACATTTAATTGTATTACCTATTTCATATGTACCAGTGTCTACCTACAAATAGTATCAGTAAATTAATAACATCATCAACTACTAGAAGTAATTGTAGAACACATGACGGAAATAGAATATTGTTATGAGTCTAATAAACTGTTAACTGGGTAACATCATAGTTATCAAATGTTATACAATGGGTGTGTCTAATCCTGGATGCTGATTGGTTAAAACCTCCTTCAAGCCGGTGTCTATTCCACAAGTTACCACCGGCTAAAGCTATGACGTTGAATTGCCTATCTACTCTGTTCCATCTAACTGTGCAATCCACTGTCTCATCAGCCCAGCCATGCAATTTATAAACTTCATCTCCACTATAAAAAGCATCTAGACATTATCTCCCATTTCTTTTAGACTAGCAATTGGTTTTCAATAGCGGAGATTTGTATAGACCTTGCTGTCTGTCTCTCTGACATTTGCAACATTGTTTCAATATTGAAATTCGGTCTCCAGCTGTCCCATAGTAATTAACGTGTCGGGAGTTGGGACGAGACAGGCAGGCAGACAGCGTTTCTCAGCCAGTCGAAATCATGAATCAGCTGGCATCATTTTTATGGATATATTACAAAGTAATGTCAATAGAAAACAGGTAAAATGAAACGAAATGCAGCTTGTTTGCAGTATTTACAGCATCAGTTTGAAGTGATTGTGTTAGCTGTGTTGTTGGCTAGCTCCTCTGAATAACAGTGTCCTGACGAGAGAGCACATTTTCTATGCCAGGTGAAATCCTGCATCATTTGCTCATTGTTATGGATGTATCAAAATAACTGTCACTAGAAAACAGCTTAAACAAATGCAAATGCAGCTACTTTGCTGTTATTCTGGCTGCACTGTTTGACGTGACTGTAAGTTAGCCGTAGTTGGCTAGCTAGCAAGCAAGGGATAAGAACGTTGCCAGACAGTATGGCAATAGAACATTTAGAACGAACAACTTGGTTGCGTCCATAGATACAGAACAAAAATACTTAACGACTGGGTCGCGTCTCTGGCAACCGAACCGATAGCACGAATGACCAGCCGGCTTGGGTAGCAACCCTAGATTTGTGTCGGGACTATATCTCATGGAAGGAAGAAATAGTATGAATAAATTCATCAAGATAAGGTTTTTATGAAAATATGTTAATCATTATTTGAATCTGTTGGTAAACCGATGTATAAAAGTGATAATGCCCTCAAAGCCGGTGTTTGGAGGATATATTGGCACGGTTTGCCGGCCCTCAACTTATCTTGGGCGTAACAACAGCCGTGCCAATATATCCTCCAAACACCGGCTTCGAGGGCATTATCACTTAATTATCTGATATTTTGTAATTTGGCGTGCATTCGTTTGCTTATAAACAGTTCCCCTGGCATCAGTATGTGTACATGTCCTCAAGAAGGAGAGGGGCAAAGGACAACAAGGGAGGTGTCTTATTGAAACCCTGTGCTAAAAGCCTCCTTTTCTTTACCCTCCCGTTGTCCTAGGGTCAAAATGACCCGCCACTGTGTTGAACCAACTTTATTTAATTTGTATATTTTTGGGATCATTTGTGAGAAGGAGGCAGTGAGACTTTAAAGAAAGTATCACTGCCTCCTTCTCACAAATGATCCAAAAAATATAAAAATTTATAAAGTTGGTTCAACACAGTGGCGGGTCATTTTGACCCTAGGACAACGGGAGGGTTAATGCAGCAGAGGACAGAGAGAGTTTGATCCTATTACTTCATCACTCCTCTCATAAACAAAGGGCAGCCTTTCAGTAGCAGCTCTCTAATTGAGACAAGTGAGGGTAATTTCCTGGAAGAGTGCCTTGGTGCCCCTGGACAGGTATGTCTGTGCCCTGTGACCCCAGACCAAGCCTGTGCTGACATGAAAGTTGACCCCATGTGACCCCTGGGAACTCACAGGCCCTTTCCCACATAACCCCAGGCTCTAATGTCAACTGGGAATCTTTCCCATGGCCCGCTTCTGTCAAGACCTTTCAAAACATTAACTAGAAGGGGCAAGCTACAGTGAGGGAAAAAAGTATTTGATCCCCTGCTGATTTTGTACGTTTGCCAACTGACAAAGACATGATCAGTCTATAATTTTAATGGTAGGTTTATTTGAACAGAAAGATGCATGTCAAAAATGTTATAAATTGATTTGCATTTTAATGAGGGAAATAAGTATTTGACCCCTCTGCAAAACATGACTTAGTACTTGGTGGCAAAACCCTTGTTGGCAATCACAGAGGTCAGACGTTTCTTGTAGTTGGCCACCAGGTTTGCACACATCTCAGGAGGGATTTTGTCCCACTCCTCTTTGCAGATCTTCTCCAAGTCATTAAGGTTTCGAGGCTGACGTTTGGCAACTCGAACCTTCAGCTCCCTCCACAGATTTTCTATGGGATTAAGGTCTGGAGACTGGCTAGGCCACTACAGGACCTTAATGTACTTCTTCTTGAGCCACTCCTTTGTTGCCTTGGCTGTGTGTTTTGGGTCATTGTCATGCTGGAATAGCCATCCACGACCCATTTTCAATGCCCTGGCTGAGGGAAGGAGGTTCTCACCCAAGATTTGACAGTACATGGCCCCGTCCATCGTCCCTTTGATGCGGTGAAGTTGTCCTGTCCCCTTAGCAGAAAAACACCCCCAAAGCATAATGTTTCCACCTCCATGTTTGACGGTGGGGATGGTGTTCTTGGGTTCATAGGCAGCATTCCTCCTCCTCCAAACAAGAGCTCGATTTTGGTCTCATCTGACCACAACACTTTCACTCAGTTCTCCTCTGAATCATTCAGATGTTCATTGGCAAACTTCAGACGGGCCTGTATATGTGCTTTCTTGACCAGGGGGACCTTGCGGTCGCTGCAGGATTTCAGACCTTCACGGCGTAGTGTGTTACTAATTGTTTTCTTGGTGACTATGGTCCCAGCTGCCTTGAGATCATTGACAAGATCCTTCCGTGTAGTTCTGGGCTGATTCCTCACCGTTCTCATGATCATTGCAACTCCACGAGGTAAGATCTTGCATGGAGCCCCAGGCCGAGGGAGATTGACAGTTATTTTGTGTTTCTTCCATTTGCGAATAATCGCACCAACTGTTGTCACCTTCTCACCAAGCTGCTTGGCGATGGTCTTGTAGCCCATTCCACCCTTGTGTAGGTCTACAATCTTGTCCCTGACATCCTTGGAGAGCTCTTTGGTCTTGGACATGGTGGAGAGTTTGGAATCTGATTGATTGATTGCTTCTGTGGACAGAGTGTGCTCCTAATCTCAGCTTGTTACCTGTATAAAAGACACATGGGAGCCAGAAATCTTTCTGATTGAGAGGGGGTCAAATACTTATTTCCCTCATTAAAATGCAAATCAATTTATAACATTTTTTACATGCGTTTTTCTGGATTTTTTTGTTGTTATTCGGTCTCTCACTGTTCAAATAAACCTACCATTAAAATTATAGACTGATCATGTCTTTGTCAGTGGGCAAACGTACAAAATCAGCAGGGGATCAAATACTTTTTTCCCTCACTGTACCTGAAGAGAGGTCACACTGGGGGTACTGAGACTACTCACCAAACTATCTTCCTTTTATACACCTCTAAAAATATTGTTCTGCTCACCTCCTTAGTGGGAGGTACTGTATTTCTGAGACAGTGTGTGGTGGGGTGGGCTGGATGGGTTTCCAGCCCACCCCACTTTCTGGTCCTCTGACTTCCAACTTTTTCATCACATATTTTTTCAGGATGAGAGAAGAGGGAAACAATGTTGTTGACAGATGGGCACACAATTTCAAACTGATTAGTATTTTTTGGTGAACACACTCATAGAAAAAATAATTGCTTGATAGGAGTTTAAGAATCCGAATAAGGTCAAATTGGGCACATACAATGTTCAGATAACCAGAGTAATCAGAAAACATCTTAATCATACAACCACAACAGAAAATGTCATTAGATTGTCAGTCGGTGGAGTGTCAGGGCAGAGCAAGGCTAAAGGTTCATGCTCTGGGGTCATGGTGACAAATTGACTATTTGTCAGGCTTGCAGCATCTACTGTATATTGCATAAAGAGGTATTACATAACAAGGCCAAATACATGAGAAATACATTGAGAAAATTTCACACAAACACCATAAAAAAAACATTGAGAAATATTCAAATTGTGACTTTTTCTTTTGACCCAAAAAGGAAGCAAAATATATTGAATTTTTTTCTTGTTATCAAACAAGTAGGTAGAGGAGATATTCCACAGCCTACATATTCCACAGAGGAATTCTCTTTTTTCTATGGAGGTGAGAAAGCCACTAGTGATGCTGTTTGTTCACCCGCACCTGCCCGCAATTGTTTACTTGATAAAGTGAAAATCTGAGGCCCGCACCCAACCCTAACCCACAAATATAGAAAATGTGCTGTACAGTCAGAAATGCCTGAACTCTTTTTTGACATGGGGTGCAGGGATTTTTTTTAAAGCTTAATTTAGATAGGCCTATGTTTCTGCTTAGAATTTCCGACATTTTGGTAGACAATTTGTTAGTCAACTTGTCTATAATTAGATACATGCAGCTTCTCTACTTGTTGCCCTAGAAGACTAAATAAACCCTTACTCACCAGAAAGTATGTCATACATCGATAGAATGAATGCTTCAATTTAGTTGACATCGGTAAAGTTCTCTTTTATCTCTGCTTCTCTCACACAGCAAATACATTTAGGGACCAAGGAGAAAATGCAATAAAGATTTTTCATGCAACATTTCCAAATTACATCAGTTTGACCAGTTTTAAGGGAAGTAGATGCTGTGAAAACGACCCAACATGTTTCTGATAAGATTTCAGTTCAGCTTGGATGCATATTTTATGTGCTTGAAATACTATCAGCTTTTATGACGCTGATAAAGATAGCACCTTTACAGACGGTACCTTATAGACCTACAGTCAGTGTCCAGATTTCAGTTGGGCTACTATTCCATTTAACCCATCTGAACAGTACAGTTCCTTTGACGTGCCATATTTGACGTCCCTGTCTTGTGACTGTTGAATTTGTATAGCGCCTCACAATCATCATCTTTCCCAAACATTAGGCTACTGTGTTTCTTTCTCTTTATTTTCAACTCTCCATTTCACAGCTTTTCTCTTATTGATTTAATCTCCAACATTGTCCTTTTTGCACAATGACTGTATATTTGAATGGACTAAGCCATCGATCACGTGACACCAGTCATTCCAATGTGAAGACTCAATAGCTCATTGAAGCCAAATGAAGTCGGTTAAGATGGTGTCTCATGGAGACATAACATGCGCATTTTGAGCAACTCCAGGAAGTGACGTTGCAGGCTTGCTCAGTGCTGCCCCCTCTCATTGAGTAACTCAAGTTGAAGGCCGACCAGGGTACCGCAGTCTGCTAGTAGCAACTAAATTACTTCTTCTGTGTGCGATTTTCTTTTCATTTTTTTTTTCATTTTTTTTTTTAACCTTTATTTAACCAGGTAAGCCAGTTGAGAACAAGTTCTCATTTACAACTGCAACCTGGCCAAGATAAAGCAAAGCAGTGCGATAAAAACAACAACACAGAGTTACATATGGGGTAAAACAAAACATAAAGTCAAAAATACAACAGAAAATATATATACAGTGTGTGCAAATGTAGTAAGTTATGGAGGTAAGGCAATAAATAGGCCATAGTGCAAAATAATTACAATTAGTATTAACACTGGAATGATAGACGTGCAAGAGATGATGTGCAAATAGAGATACTGGGGTGCAAATGAGCAAAATAAATAACAATATGGGGATGAGGTAGTTGGGTGGGCTAATTTCAGATGGGCTGTGTACAGGTGCAGTGATCGGTAAGGTGCTCTGACAACTGATGCTTAAAGTTAGTGAGGGAGATAAGAGTCTCCAGCTTCAGAGATTTTTGCAATTCGTTCCAGTCATTGGCAGCAGAGAACTGGAAGGAGTGGCGGCCAAAGGAGGTGTTGGCTTTGGGGATGACCAGTGAGATATACCTGCTGGAGTGCATACTACGGGTGGGTGTTGCTATGGTGACCAATGAGCTAAAATAAGGCGGGGATTTGCCTAGCAGTGATTTATAGATGGCCTGGAGCCAGTGGGTTTGGCGAGGAATATGTAGTGAGGACCAGCCACAAGAGCGTACAGGTCACAGTGGTGGGTAGTATATGGGGCTTTGGTGACAAAACGGATGGCACTGTGATAGACTACATCCAATTTGCTGAGTAGAATGTTGGAGGCTATTTTGTAAATGACATCGCCGAAGTCAAGGATCGGTAGGATAGTCAGTTTTACGAGGGCATGTTTGGCAGCATGAGTGAAGGAGGCTTTGTTGCGAAATAGGAAGCCGATTCTAGATTTAACTTTGGATTGGAGATGCTTAATGTGAGTCTGGAAGGAGAGTTTACAGTCTAACCAGACACCTAGGTATTTGTAGTTGTCCACATACTCAAGGTCAGTCCCGTCGAGAGTAGTGATTCTAGTCGGGTGGGCGGGTGCCAGCAGCGTTCGATTGAAGAGCATGCATTTCGTTTTACTAGTGTTTAAGAGCAGTTGGAGGCTACGGAAGGAGTGTTGTATGGCATTGAAGCTCGTTTGGAGGTTTGTTAACACAGTGTCCAATGAAGGGCCAGATGTATACAAAATGGTGTCGTCTGCGTAGAGGTGGATCTGAGAGTAACCAGCAGCAAGAGCAACATCATTGATATACACAGAGAAAAGAGTCGGCCCAAGAATTGAACCCTGTGGCACCCCCATTGAGACTGCCATAGGTCCAGACAACAGGCCCTCCGATTTGACACATTGAACTCTATCTGAGAAGTAGTTGGTGAACCAGGCGAGGCAGTCATTTGAGAAACTAAGGCTATTTAGTCTGCCAATAAGAATGCGGTGGTTGACAGAGTCGAAAGCCTTGGCCAGGTCGATGAAGACGGCTGCACAGTAGTGTCTATTATCGATCGCGGTTATAATATTGTTTAGGACCTTGAGCGTGGCTGAGGTGCATCCATGACCAGCTCGGAAACCGGATTGCATAGCGGAGAAGGTACGGTGTGATTCGAAATGGTCGGTGATCTGTTTGTTAACTTGGCTTTCAAAAACTTTCGAAAGGCAGGGCAGGATGGATATAGGTCTGTAACAGTTTGGATGTAGAGTGTCACCCCCTTTGAAGAGGGGGATGACCGCGGCAGCTTTCCAATCTCTGGGGATCTCAGACGTTACAAAAGAGAGGTTGAACAGGCTAGGGGTTGCGACAATTTTGGCGGCTATTTTTAGAAAGAAAGGGTCCAGATTGTCTAGCCCAGATGATTTGTAGGGGTCCAGATTTGGCAGCTCTTTCAGAACATCAGCTGTCTGAATTTGTGTGAAGGAGAAGCTGGGGGGGCATGGGCAAGTTGCAGCGGAGGGTGCAGAGCTGGTGGCCGGGGTAGTGGTAGCTAGGTGGAAAGCATGGCCAGCCGTAGCAAAATGCTTGTTGAAATTCTCGATTATTGTAGATTTATCGGTGGTGATAGTGTTTCCTAGCCTCAGTGCAGTGGGCAACTGGGAGGAGGTGCTCTTATTCTCCATGGACTTTACAGTGTCCCAAAACGTTTTGGAGTTAGTGCTACAGGATGCAAATTTCTGTTTGAAAAAGCTAGCCTTTGCTTTCCTAACTGCTTGTGTATATTGGTTCCTAACTTCCCTGAAAAGTTGCATATCGCGGGGGCTATTCGATGCTAATGCAGTACGCCACAGGATGTTTTTGTGCTGGTCAAGGGCAGTCAAGTCTGAGGAGAACCAGGGGCTATATCTGTTCTTAGTTCAGAATTTTTTGAATGGGGCATGCATATTTAAGATTGAGAGGAAAGCACTTTCAAAGAACAACCAGGCATCCTCTACTGATGGAATGAGATCGATATCCATCCAGGATACCTGGGCCAGGTTAATTAGGAAGGCCTGCTCACTAAAGTGTTTTAGGGAGCGTTTGACAGTGATGAGGGGTGGTCGTTTGACCACGGACCCGTTACGGACGCAGGCAATAAGGCAGTGATCACTGAGATCCTGCGGAGGTGTATTTAGAGGGTAAGTTAGTCAGGATGATATCTATGAGGGTGCCCATGTTTACGGATTTAGGGTTGTACCTGGTAGGTTCCTCATTTGTGTGAGATTGAGGGCATCTAGTTTGGATTGTAGGATGGCCAGGGTGTTAAGCATATCCCAGTTTAGGTCACCAAGCAGTACGAACTCTGAGGATAGATGGGGGGCAATCAATTCACATATGGTGTCCAGGGCACAGCTAATAATCTGTTCATTACATATATCTGGTGTATTACAAATAATTATTGGTACCATAATTGTCTTTGAATGTTTTATTTATTTTCACGAATATTAACCATGAAGTTGGCCATTTTTCCATTCACTATAATGGGGGATCCTGTTTTATGCTAACAATGCCTGCAGTACCGTGGTCAGCCTTCAACTTCCTACAATGAGAGGCGGCAGTCTTTCTCCCCTGTTTTTGCCTCACTGGATCAATGTTTACTTTTTCTGCCCAAGTTCCCAAAAGTATTTGGCAGTTGGCGTGTATTTGACGTGCGTACACTTAAGCCCTAAAGCTTAGGTTTACGCACTAACAACAGATAAAAATAATAAAAGCCTTTAGATATGAGTTGCACAATAATTATACATTTATGGATTTTTTAATGCATTGTTTTCTCTTTATTAAACATGCCCGCCACCTACCCGCCCTTCATCCACACAATATTTGATTACCCTAAACCCACCCACCCCGCGGATATAACAGCGGGGACTGTGGGTTATGAGTCAACCCGCCCATCATGAAAAGCTGCCACTATTAGGACTAATATCAGAGCAGGTTTATGGATAGAAGGTTGTCAAATGGCACCTCATGGCCGGGGTAAGGGAATTGAGTTTGGACATTGGACGGGGCAGATGGAATACTGCATGCTTCCAAGAGTAGCTAATAAAAGACAGTGTCACTTTTGACAGATGGGGCACTATGTTCACTGTCACTCGAGCTTTGCTGATCGGCACCTTAGTAGCGTCACTGAGAAGTGCGGCCATTACACTGGCATTACATTGCTCTCCTGCAGCTCCATTTTCACACCCTTGCTCACACACCTAATCCCATGCCCTGGCCAATTTAGTATCAAATACTAAATTGCCCTGTAGCCTGGACAGTGGACACCCTAAAGCAGGGGTAGGCAACTAGATTCTGCCGGGGCCGATTTTTGTCGGAGCAGATGGTCGGGGACCCAGAACACAATTAAAATGTACACTTCAAATTGACCACAACTAAGCCCAAAAAGAGATTGTAAATGAAAATAACAATAATTTCAAACCTTGATTACATTGAGACACGATCATATGATTTTTTTCATTAGTAGGAATACTTGGGAACAGAATTTCTAAATTAAACACATTTTTTGCTGAATTCCTGGTGATTTGACAGTCTTTTTCGACCAGAAACTAAAATCCCCCCCAAAACTTTGGGCGGCCCAAAAAAATCATCTAAGACTGTAACACATATGAGATCCTTATCAGGTTGCCTAGTAGGCCTACATGTTCGAGGTTATTGCACATTACATAAGCACATAAGCAGAAATAAAGTGTTCTAAGAAACTAGTTTCACTACCCCCGCAATAACATCTGCTAAATTATGTGTATGTGACCAATAACATTTGATTTGATTTGGTTAAACAATCAATTTTATGCAGTCCAGTGCATCAGTGCTTTGCATTGATAAATAAACAAAGCAGTAACACTGTAACAATGTCATTACAGAATTATACCTTTTTACAAATACACTTTTGCTTCTTCCCTCGCTGTAAAAATCAAATAGCAAATAGCAAAGTGCTAGAGCTTTATATATAGAGCAAATATATAGAGAGAGCATTTCCTATTGGGGCTATTTGCTATGAATTACCATATGGCACAACATGACAAAATCATAATTTTTAATATCTGTGTTTCAGGTAAACTTTTACATTTAAGCCTGATAGTAGCATAATTATAGTCAACAAAGAAAATGAATAGCAAAACAAAACATACCTCAGAGAGACAGATAGAGAGAAAGGGTTCATACAAGAATATGTGGCGCAGGAAAAGACAAGGCTGCAGAGGGAGGGGGGTAAATGGATTTATTTCATCTCGAGTTTCCCACATCCTGCGAACGACTAAAAACGCGGCCACTTAATTTGATATAATGCATGGTATGCGGCTATTTTACATAGCGCTTTAGTGTGGAGTAGACAGACGTGTATTGTATTGTTCACCAATTCAAATAAAAACGAATTAGTTCCCAACTCGAATAGGCATAGGCCTACTCTTCAGTGTCCTAATGTGAAAATAATAGGCAGCCTATAGCAGGGGCTAAAACCATAGATCCAAGTTCTTGATGAACTGATACAAAAAGGGCTAGGCCTACATTGTATCCCTGCGACAGTAGACATCTTTGATACATTTATGATACGTTTTTGTAAAGTTAGACCTAAAATTCTATTGAAATCTCGCAGCATAGCATGACATTAGGATAACATTATAATCCATAATGCATATAGGCTAAACTCTGGAATAGCCTATTTACAGATTACAAAAAACAAGCCAGACACGTCACAGACACCAACGCCGCCCAACCGGACGAGCTAAATACTTTATTCTCACGCTTCGAGCATAACGACTCTGAGCTGCCGAGGATAGCCCTTTAGGACAACGAGGGCTATGTGCTTACGGTCTCCACGGAAGACGTACTTATGTAAGTCATTCAAATGTGTTAACACTCGCAAGGCTGCCGGCCCAGACGGCATCCCTAGCCACGCCCTTAGAGCATGTGCAGACCAGCTAGCTGTTGTGTTTTCTGACATTTTACATCTCTCACTAGCTCAGGCCGTTATCCCCACCTGCTTCAAGATGTCCACTATCATCCCCATGCCCAAGAAAGGGAAAGTAACTGAACTGAATGACTACCGACCCGTAGCACTCCCTTCCGTCATCATGAAGTGCTTCGAGAGGTTAGTCAATGACCACATCACCTCCTCCCTCCCTGACACACTCGACCTTCTCCAATTTGCCTACCGCCCCGACAGAGCCACAGACGACGCAATCGCCATTGCACTGCACACTGCCCTCACCCACCTGGACAAAAGGAATGCATATGTGAGGATGCTGTTCATCGACTACAGCTCGGCCTTCAATAGCATAGTGCCCTCTAAACTCACCACAAAGCTCACGGCCCTGGAACAGAACTCCTCCCTATGCAACTGGATCCTGGACTTCCTGACGTCCACCCCCAGGGGGTGATGGTAGGCAATATTACCTCCTCCACACTGATCCTCAACACGGGGGCCTCACAAGGGTGCGTCCTCAGTCCCCTCCTGTACTCCCTGTATACCACAACTGCGTGGCCTCACACAGGTCTAACTCCATCATGAAGTTTGCTGACGCCACGACAGTAGTAGGCCTGATTACCAACAACGATGAGACGGCCTACAGGGAGGAGGTAGGCACTCTGACGGTGTGGTGCCAGGTAAACAACCTCTCCCTCAACATCAGCAAAACAAAGGAGCTGATTATGTACTTCAGGAGGAACCAGGCTGGGCATGCCCCCATCCTCATCAACAGGGCCGCATCTCCGAGGAGCTGAAATGGTCAAACCACACGGACACCGTGGTGAAGAAGGCACGACAGCGACTCTTCAACCTCAGGAGGCTGAAGAAATTTGGCCTGTCCTCGAGTGCCCTCACAGTGTGCTACAGGAGCACCATGGAGCACCATGGAGAGCATCACAGCCTGGTACGGCAACTCCACCACCACTGACCGCAAGGCGCTACACAGGGTGGTACACTCAGCTGAATGCACCATTAGGTGCACATTGTCTGCCCTCCAGGACACCTACAACACCAGGTGTCGCAGGAAGGCCAAGAAGATCATCTGGGACCCCAGCTACCGAGCCACGGACTGTTCTCCCCGCTTTCATCAGATGTGGGCAGTATAGGAGCATCATGGAAAAACCTGAAAGACTGGCCAATAGCTTCTACCCCCAGACCATCAGGCTGCTGACTAGCCACCACTAGTCAGCTACATACCCCCTCACCTTGCTGCTCCCCCATGGACCCCCCTCTGTGCATGTTACTAATAAACTCTCTAAGGTACTCTAAATCTAATTTACAGTAGCCAAAATCGGCTATTTCCTATAATGTAAACGGCAGTTCATTTTATATTTTGTTAAATTTTTTATAAACTATATTGCACCAAAGACTGAAGCATGAAACAATATAATAAGTTGCTCAGTTGGTAGAGCATGGCGTTTGCAACGCCAGGGTTGTGGGTTCGATTCCCACAGGGGGCCAGTATTAAAAATAAATAATGTATGCACTCACTAACTGTAAGTCGCTCTGGATAAGAGCGTCTGCTAAATGACTAAAATGTAAATGTAACAGCAAGTAATCACGCATTCACGTGCAAACTGCCTCTCTCATGCAAGAGGGTAGCTAACCCCACCTAGATCTTGAATTTGCATTTACTCTTAAACTGCAGGAAAAATGTTGCTTCTTTTGGCGCGTTTTAATTCCCGCCACCGCTGGTCTAGCGGGTTACACTCTATTCTTTATTTTTATTCTATGACTGACGTGAGTTTGTATGGTCTATAATGGTTACCATTGGTGGAGAATGCGTGGTGGGCGGAGAAAATAATGACGATAGACCTTGTGGTGGCTACTCCCATTTACTATGGATATATATTTGTCCTTCCCCTGCCCTTACTCAAATTCAAAGAGCCGGTGTCCTAGCAAAACGTTAGGAGCTGTTTTTCTTTTAATTTTACAATTTGGCTTACTGTTTACAAGTCATTGTACAGTATATCAATAGTCATATTGTATCATTAGGCTAATCGATATTTCAACTCACTGGATACGGAGGCGTTTACGTTTAAGGACCAAATAACGAGTCTTCGCAAGATCCGGATGAGACGAGGATTGGTGCCGCATTTTGTCCTACAGCAACGTGGGTCACGCGCCAGATATAGTGGAACTAGATCCCACATCGGAATATTTGTAGAATAAATCTTCAATTTCGTGGATTACAGGAATGCTGCTGTCTAAATTAAACTCGTTCGCTCATATCTCCACCGTTGATATGCCGGCGAAAATCCAGCTTCAAGTTCACCAAGGTTAGATGACGCTTGTCTTGATAATGGTGGTTCGCTATTAGCTAACGAGTAACATGCTATCTTGCTACTAGGCTAGCAAAACTGTAGTTATCTATTTTACGTAATCTACAGTAACCGTTTCCCTATTCGGTTATTTCCACACTTTGCATTCAACCATGTAACATAACACTAATTATGTGGAAGAGTTGTATTAATCGTATGTTCTTGTATATTTACAGGGAAGGAGAGGGAGCCTTTTGAGAAGCTTTACCAGGTCGGCTCTGTGCTGGGAAGTGGCGGTTTTGGGACGGTGTATTCTGGCACAAGAATTTCAGATGGAGCACTGGTTAGTATTTCTTACATTATATTGCCAACAGTCGCATTCTTTAAAAATATTTATAAATACAAGTTGGCTAATCAATTAATATATTTGCATATTTTCTCCTCTCTAATATCAGGTGTAATTGAACTGATCATGTTTTCCGCACACAGGTTGCTGTCAAACATGTGGCCAAGGATCGGGTCTCCGAGTGGGGAGAGCTGGTAAGGATGGTTTTGGTTGTGCATTTTAGTTTAAGGACATTTATAATTTTAGTTTAAGGACATTTTATAGTATTTTGTTGTCCAGGGGACTGTGGATCTGTCTCCATTCGTACTTTAGTTAGTCGCGTGCGATATCTCAGACAGCACTGGTACGATTTTAACAAAACGGGTGAATGATGCATATTGCCATAGAGATCTGGCACCTACAAAATTACACTGATTGGCCCAAGGCGGGAGCTATAGTAATTAACAGAAATGTTAGTCACACGACATATCACAATTGGCCCAAGAGGGGGGCGCTGCATCATTCGTGGGGGGACGACATGTTTATTATTGCCTTCACACAATTGGCGGCTGAAATTAACCAGATTTCAATTTTATTTTTAGCCCAATGGCTCTCGTGTCCCCATGGAGATTCTACTCATGAAGAAAGTTGGAAATGGAGCTCGGGGCGTGATAAAGATGCTGGACTGGTATGAGCGACCTGACAGCTTTATTATTGTCATGGAACGATCGGAGAAGGTCAAGGACCTTTTTGATTTCATCACTGAGAAAGGTGCCTTATCAGAGGAGCTGGCAAATAACTTTTTCCGTCAGGTTCTTGAAGCCGTTCGACACTGCCACAACTGTGGGGTTGTACACAGGGACATCAAAGATGAAAACATCCTCATTGATCTTCGGACAGGCGAAATTAAGCTTATTGACTTCGGATCCGGGGCATTGCTCAAAGACACCGTTTACACCGACTTCGACGGTAAGCATCCTCATTGATATACTCTAACCATAGTCCATTTTAGTGGTTAGTGAATGTGTTGATTTTGGCGCCACCCTTTGGAGGGAAAGTGCATTTTTACAACTCGAAGTTTGTAAACATTGTCACATGTCAGGCTCTCCTCCCACCTCACTCTCACACAGACCTACTGTTATGCTCACTGGCGCTTGACCTCAATAGAAGGCACGCAGTGATTATTTATAATTGTTTAATCCATGTTATCACAGATGTATTAAATCAGTACTTAATGTTTATTTTTGTGTCCATTTTTTAAGCATTCTGTGTATTTCTTCATAGAAATTGAGCACATCATTGAATTTAACCATTATTGTTATTTCTCTATCAACAGGCACTAGAGTGTACAGTCCACCTGAATGGATCAAATACCATCGGTACCATGGGCGGTCTGCCACAGTTTGGTCTCTGGGTGTCCTGCTGTATGATATGGTGTGTGGAGACATTCCCTTCGAGCAGGACGAGGAGATTGTACAAGGCCAGGTGCTCTTCAGACGAAGAATATCCACAGGTGAGCCCCAATAACTTAAACAAAACATCCTCACACCTAATAAGCTACACCAGTGGAATATATTGCTCATGTATTAGTCATTGGGTGTCCAGTCTAAGCACTGACTAACCATTATCCCCATTCTTCTTCCAGAGTGCCAGCAGTTGATCAAGTTGTGCCTGTCCCTGAGGCCTGCTGAGAGGCCATCGTTTGAGGACATCATCAATCACCCATGGATGCAGAGCACAGTATCCCCAGCAGAGCAGAGCACAGAGATCAGACTGCACAGCATCAGCCACGAGCCTGCTGCTTTCACCACCGTGGTGGCCCAATGACTGTCACTGCACTGACAGAGACTAGTAGTACACAGAGGACTGACGTGGCTGTACACCAAAGACAATATGGACTATACAGAAGGAAGTTACAGATTTTATTTAAATATCTCCCTCTTTCTTTTGTGGCCAGACCCCACCTGTTCACTCTCCTTTTGGACTTCATGAAAACCAAACATCCTTAATGGCTACTTAATTGGACACTGTAATATCAAAAGCTATTCTCACCCCTACGAAGGACTTGCTCTGTAATATTGGCTGTGGTGTGAGAGTATGTACACCAGAAAGGACAAAGTCCATCCCTATTCATGTGATTGTTCTGCTGAAGGTATGAACAAGTGGACAGTCTTTTACATAGCTAGCTACCAACCAGCCACTGTACTCTGCCCTGCCTCACTGATGAGTGGGTGTCAGAGGAAGCAAAGAGGAGCAAATCGAAGTGCCTTCGGTGTGTCAGATTGTTGGGGACCCTGGAAATACTTGAATTTCATGAAGCCATCATATCACTTCTTTTTTTTTTCTGCTTTTGTCTTATAGGACTAGATCAGTAAAGCCTATGCCATTTTCCAATGTCAACAGCAGCCAGAGAACCTCCTATAGTACACACAAACCTGTGCAAACAAAAACCGGAAGACTTTCCTGCATCCACCTCCGAGCTTTTAACGCCGGTCTACACACAACTACCACTCACCCAGACCTGAATGCACACTGCAATGCAAAGCACCACACTAAAATATTAAATGTTCTGCTTTTTTGTTTGCGTAAACATGTATCTGTCACCTCACAGGCTAGGAATAAGGCTATGGTGAATAATATTTATGTGTGATTTCTCTCACTCGAGCTATGTGGAATTATTTATTTATAGAGAATTTCGGCTGTATATTTCATTCCACAGTTGTTGAAGGGCCCACAGATTATTTAAATTTATTTTGACCATATTTATGGCTTGAAATCTTCTGAGCAGATGTTTGTGTATATATGTGTAAATAACCTTCAAAGCTCTTCCATTTTAATGTATGTTGAAAGTCTACTGATGGTAACTGTTTTTGTCTGCTGTTGATTTGGATGAATTGACATTGTTCTGAGTAAGCAAGTGTGTGTCATACATCAACATTGTTTTCACCTCTAGTTGCATGATTGCGGCTTGGATTGCTTTGTTTTCATCCATATTAGAATTGTAAATTATATTAACTATTTTTATACGATTTCAATAAATATTTTTTTAACCTTGACTTTTGACCCAGTTTTACTTCAGGAGATAATGTCTACCATGAACCTGGTATTTGAACTACAAACACAAGTGAAAGAATAGCTTAAAACCACAATCATATTTCAGATGTGTATTAGATTGACATCAATGAATAACAAGAGAAGTTTCCACCACTGCTCCACACAGCACCTGCTCAGAGATAACATAGCTCAACTCTCTTTCGTGGCGTAAGAAGGGGGGTGTAGACCATTACCATATGTCAAAGTTGACAAGGACAAAAGCCGACAAACATACGCACATCCAGGTACATTCCGCAGGTGCTGGAGTTGTAGGCAAACCACACCTGTCATACAGTGAGGGAAAAAAGTATTTGATCCCCTGCTGATTTTGTACGTTTGCCCACTGACAAAGACATGATCAGTCTATCATTTTAATGGTAGGTTTATTTGAACAGTGAGAGACAGAATAACAACAACAAAATCCAGAAAAACGCATGTCAAAAATGTTATCAATTGATTTGCATTTTAATGAGAGAAATAAGTATTTGACCCCTCTGCAAAACATGACTTAGTACTTGGTGGCAAAACCCTTGTTGGCAATCACAGAGGTCAGACGTTTCTTGTAGTTGGCCAACAGGTTTGCACACATCTCAGGAGGGATTTTGTTCCACTCCTCTTTGCAGATCTTCTCCAAGTCATTAAGGTTTGGAGCCTGACGTTTGGCAACTCGAACGTTCAGCTCCCTCCACAGATTTTCTATGGGATTAAGGTTTGGAGACTGGCTAGGCCACTCCAGGACCTTAATGTGCTCCTTCTTGAGCCACTCCTTTGTTGCCTTGGCCATGTGTTTTGGGTCATTGTCATGCTGGAATACCCATCCACGACCCATTGTCAATGCCCTGGCTGAGGGAAGGAGGTTCTCACCCAAGATTTGACGGTACATGGCCCCGTCCATCGTCCCTTTGATGCAGTGAAGTTGTCCTGTCCCCTTAGCAGAAAAACACCCCCAAAGCATAATGTTTCCACCTCCATGTTTGACGGTGGGGATGGTGTTCTTGGGGTCATAGGCAGCATTCCTCCTCCTCCAAACACGGCGAGTTGAGTTGATGCCAAAGAGCTCGATTTTGGTCTCATCTGACCACAACACTTTCACCCAGTTCTCCTCTGAATCATTCAGATGTTCATTGGCAAACTTCAGACGGGCCTGTATATGTGCTTTCTTGAGCAGGGGGACCTTGCGCGCGCTGCAGGATTTCAGTCCTTCACGGCATAGTGTGTTACCAATTGTTTTCTTGGTGACTATGGTCCCAGCTGCCTTGAGATCATTGACAAGATCCTCCCGTGTAGTTCTGGGCTGATTCCTCACCGTTCTCATGATCATTGCAACTCCACGAGGTAAGATCTTGCATGGAGCCCCAGGCCGAGGGAGATTGACAGTTATTTTGTGTTTCTTCCATTTGCGAATAATCGCACCAACTGTTGTCACCTTCTCACCAAGCTGCTTGGCGATGGTCTTGTAGCCCATTCCAGCCTTGTGTAGGTCTACAATCTTGTCCCTGACATCCTTGGAGAGCTCTTTGGTCTTGGCCATGGTGGAGAGTTTGGAATCTGATTGATTGATTGCTTCTGTGGACAGGTGTCTTTTATACAGGTAACAAACTGAGATTAGGAGCACTCCCTTTAAGTGTGTGCTCCTAATCTCAGCTCATTACCTGTATAAAAGACACCTGGGAGCCAGAAATCTTTCTGATTGAAAGGGGGTTAAATACTTATTTCCCTCATTAAAATGCAAATCAATTTATAACATTTTTGACATGCATTTTTCTGGATTTTGTTGTTGTTATTCTGTCTCTCACTGTTCAAATAAACCTCCCATTAAAATTATAGACAGATCATTTCTTTGTCAGTGGGCAAACGTACAAAATCAGCAGGGGATCAAATATTTTTTTCCCTCACTGTATATACTCTCCCCAAAATTCACAAGAGCACGACGCCATGCAGGCCCATTGTGAGTACTAACAGATCTCTGACAGAATGTCTCTACCTTTGTAGACTATGTTGTGAAACCCTGGGCGATCTCCCTCCCCACATATACCAGAGACTATTGATTTTATTAATCTTTTGAAATCTGTGGACCATATACATTTGACATTTTAGTCATTTAGCAGACGCTCTTATCCAGAGCGACTTACAGTTAGTGAGTGCATACATCTTTTTTTTCTTCATACTTTCATATACCTGTAAATTCTGTGTACTTTTGATGTTACCAGTCTATATACTAACATCCCCCATCAGGGTGGCCTAGAGGCCCTCATGTTCTACCTAAATGAACGTCCCCCTAATGCTCTTCCCAGCACCAATTGTATTGTGGACCTGGCTGAACTGTTACTAACCTCCAACTATTTTCTCTTCAGAGGAGACTTTTTCCTCCAGACCAAAGGGACAGCGATTGGGAGCACTATGGCTCCTAATTATGCTAACCTATATCTAGGAATGTTTGTAAAACAGGTGGTGCTGAATCCAGACCTCAACCCCTTTCTCTCCTAATCTCCTATCTCCTATATTTGGATGACATTTTCGGGATCTATAAAGGGACCCAGGAAGAACTCTTGGAATTCCATGCCTATCTAAACTCTATGAATGAGCACCTTCATTTCACCATTAACTATGACCTATCCCAAATCAGTTTTCTTGATGTGATGGTTATTAAGCTCCCTCTCTACAGATCCCTATAGGAAACCTACGGACAGGAACACCCTCCTTAGAGGTGACAGCTTTCATCCACGTCCAGTTATTAAAAGTCTCCCTGTAAGTCAATTCAGCCGCATCAGAAGAATATGCGGCTCTGATGCTTCTTACCAGAAACAGACCACGGACCTCACACAATGGTTTAAGGAAAGGGGGTACAAAGACAATTGGGTAAAACATGTCAATGATCGTTTTGAAGGACTAACACAGTTGAAAAGCATTCAACCAAAAGTTAAAGAAAAAGCAGAACATGTCCCCTCATGCTTCACCCAATACTCACCATTGGGGAAGGCATTTAAAGACATTATCAGGAAGCACTGGTACATTGTTGATACTGACCCACAATTGAAACCCATCTTTAAATATCCCCCATGTATGGTCTTTAAAAGACCCCCAAACATGAGAGACATTGTGGTCAAATCTGATTATCCACCAGAGAAAAGGGAAACGTTCTTGGAGAAGATTCCGAAGGGTAATTACAAATGTGGCCAATGTGGTCAATGCAGTTTCACGTACAAATGTGAGGCCTGATTACCTGCATGTCCACCAATGTTGTTTACATATTGAAATGTCCTTGTGGTCTGTCTTACATAGGGAAAACCCGTAGAAGCCTTAAGAGCCGGATCAGTGAGCACCGCAGCAATATACGGACAGGTGAGACAAAAAAACAGGTTGCTGTTTATTTTGTACAAGCTGGGCATCCTATTAGTTCGCTGAAATACATTGGAATAGAAATGGTCAAGATGTCACACAGGGGAGGGGACATTGAGAGGAAGCTTCTTCAAAGGGAATCTTTCTGGATCCACTGGCTCAACACACTGTCTCCTCTTGGCCATAACGAGGAGTTTTTATAGTTTTAAAATGTCAAAATGATTGTGTTTTTTTTTTATCCTAATTGAATATTATGTGTATATATATTACTGTAAATATTGATCACATTGCTTGTGTATGATCATATATTTTGATACATTGAATGTTAATATTATGAACCTATGTTATATATTTTTACCTCCCGTTTCAGGAAGTGATGTCACTGAGTACTGCCCCTATATATAGGACCTGCCACCCCCACCTGGGATATGGATGCCTGATGAAGACCTAAAGGTCGAAATGTTGTTATAAATAAAATCACCTGGGAGCATGAGCAGCAGTGTGCAAAGTTGACAAGGAGACATTGTCCAGATTTCATTAGTCTTTTTATAAGTCAAGCTAAAAAACATTGATTTATGTTCTTATGGGTTTATCTAGAAAGCAGGTTATGTTTAATAAAAGGCATTATACCGCAGGGGTCCTGGCCTCAGTCTGCAAATCTGTTATCAGAACTTTACTATCTTCATCTCAGAAGGCAAAGTAGCTGCATTTATGAAGGTCTAGTAGTCCACATCTGTAGCGTTTGCATTTGTATTTCAATAGAGACAACATAGAGGTAGACAATTTTGTCAAAAATGTTGGCTGTTTGTTTAGTGCGTATTAAAATACACCTCCGTAGCCAGGCCTGCGCTCATCTTAATTCCTTGAGCAGAGATGGCCCAGCATGTGGTCCTCTGCCCTGCCCCCTCTCCAGGCCCCAGCTTGGCCAACCTGGCCCATCCTCTCTCCCACCCGCCATGGGGGTCATGCTTCCCAAGCTTCTGTAATCCTCTGCCTATCCTTGCTCACTATACCTGATTGGCTTATACATGCTTCAGTATATGTCCGAAGCCCAGCAAGAGGACCTGTATGACTATGTGGGCTGGGTATTACTGTTTCTAAGCCATTGCACTTATGGAACATTGGTTTATCTCACTGACATATTTCTCAACACTTGTCTAATCCTATATCTGTGTGCATCCTCTACCTGGAAGACATTTGCCTGTAGTAGAGATATAATCAAAACCACAGCACATTTTCTTCAGATGCCATGGTTATGCAAGTTCTGAGAATCTGGGGGTGTACTACAATTGACATGTGGGTGGCTGCTTTGAATATTAAAATCATACAGCAAGGAAATGTATTTTTAACTTCAACAAAGTTTAAAATGTCAAATATGATACACAAGTGGGATCTCTGCCATGAAACCTTTCATCTTGCCACCATTTTTGTCTTGCCCCACAAAGTGCTGCTATCTGCCTTGTGACAGGACTGATACTCATTCCCTGAACTGAGGAAGGGAGAATCATGCAAACCTGTTTTACAATGACAGTCAAATAAGGGTGTTGTATTTGCATGGATGGAGAATCGATGACTCGTTCTCTACTCAGCTATGGAGCTCCTTTGAATGGAGACAATCTGCATTTTGGATTGAGTCATCTGTACAGCAGGACAAAGCCAATCTACAGTGAGGGACTGTTTGAGAATAAAATAAAATACATTTCTCTCAGGTTGATTATTTCTGTAAGTATATATTGTGCAATGTAAACTTTTCCAAAATATGTTTCCTCAATTATCATTGTACCATATTCATACATACAGTGCATTCGGAAAATATTCAGACCCCTTGACTTTTTCCACATTTTGTTACGTTACATCTTATTCTAAAATGGATTAAATCGGGGGGGTTTTCTTCATCAATCTACACACAATACCCCATAATGACAAAAGCAAAAACGGGTTTTGCAAATGTATTACAAATAAAAAACTGAAATATTACATTTACATAAGTATTCAGACCCTTCACTCAATACTTTGTTGAAGCACCTTTGGCAGAGATTACAGCCTGGAGTCTTCTTGGGTATGACGCCACAAGCTTGGCACACCTGTATTTGGGGAGTTTCTCCCATTCTTCTCTGCAGATCCTCTCAAGCTCTGTCAGGTTGGATGGGGAGTGTTGCTGCACAGCTATTTTCAGGTCTCGCCAGAGATGTTCGATCAGGTTCAAGTCCAGGCTCTAGTTGGGCCACTCAAGGACATTCAGAGACTTGTCCCGAAGCCACTCCTGCGTTGTTTTGGCTGTGTGCTTAGGGTCATTGTCCTGTTGGAAGGTGAACCTTCGCCCCAGTCTGATGTCCTGAGCCCTCTGGAGCAGGTTTTCATCAAGGATCTCTCTGTACTTGTTTCTCATGGTCTGAGAGTCCTTTAGGTGCCTTTTGGCAAACTCCAAACGGGCTGTCATGTGCTTTTTACTGTGTAGTGGCTTCCGTCTGGCCACTCTACCATAAAGGCCTGATTGATGGAGTGCTGCAGAGATGGTTGTCCTTATGGAAGGTTCTCCCATCTCCACAGAGGAACTGGAACTCTGTCAGAGTGACCATCGCGTTCTTGGTCACCTCCCAGGCCCTTCTCCCCCGATTGCTCAGTTTGGCCGGGCGGCCAGCTCTAGGAAGAGTCTTGGTGGTTCCAAACTTCTTCCATTTAAGAATGATGGAGGCCACTGTGTTCTTGTGGACCTTCAATGCTGCAGAACTTTTATAGTACCCTTCCCCAGATCTGTGCCTCGACAATTTCCTGTCTCGGAGCTCTACGGACAATTCCTTCAACCTCATGGCTAGGTTTTTGCTCTGACATGCACTGTCAACTGTGGGACCTTATATAGACAGGTGTGTGCCTTTCCAAATCATGTCAAATCAATTGAATTTACCACAGGTGGACTCCAATCAAGTTGTAGAAACATCTCAAGGATGATCAATGGAAACAGGATGCACCTGAGCTCAATTTCGAGTCTCATAGCAAAGGGTCTGAATACTTTTTTAAGTTTAATTCAATTCAAATGTCTAAAAACCTGTTTTCGCTTTGTCATTATGGGGTATTGTGTGTAGATTAATGAGGAAAAAAACAAATAAGGCTGTAATGTAACAAAATGTGGAAAAAGGGAAGGGGTCTGAATACTTTCTGTATGCACTGTATGTCATGTATGGCTTTTTTCCCCGCTATACTCGACTTGAGTGGGTTGAGTCACTGACGTGATCTTCCTGTCCGGTTTTGCGCCCCCTCGGGCTTGTGTGGTTGGGGAGATCTTCGTGGGCTATATACTCAGCCTTGTCTCCGGGTAGTAGGTTAGTGTCCTGTTGATATACCTTTGGTGGTGTGGGGGCTGTGCTTTGGCAAAGTGCATGGGGATATATCCTGCCTGGTTGGCCCTGTCCAGGAGTATTTTTGGATGGGGCCACAGTGTTCCCTGACCCCCCCTGTCTCAGTCCCCAGTATCTATGCCGCAATAGTTTATGCACCGGGGGGCTAGGGTCAGTCTGTCCATTTCTGGTGTATTGTGTGACCTCAATTTCTCCTGTCCTACCTGTTGTACTGTGTGATCTTAGGCATGCTCCCTCTAATTCTCTTCTCTCTCTCTCTCTTTCTCTCTGTCCCCCTATCCCAGAGGACCTGTGCCCTCGGACCATGCCTTAGGACAACCTGGCCTGACGACTCCTGGCTGTCCCTGTCCCCAGTCCACCCGGTCGTGCTGCTGATCCAGTTCTGCTGTTCTGCCTGCGGCTGTGGAACCCTGACATGCTTCACCGGACGTTCTACCTTGTCCCGGACCTGCTGCTTCAAATCTCTCTCTCTCTCTCTCTCTCTCTCTCTCTCTCTCTCTCTCTCTCTCTCTCTCTCTCTCTCTCTCTCTCTCAGAATATGTATGTGTTAACAGTGTTGCTCATCTTAAATTACATCTGGACAACTCTGACCATAGTTTATGGCAGATTATTTGCAGCTACACCCCTTCTACCACAGGAGGTTGGTGACACCTTAATTGGGGAGAACGGGCTCGTGGGAATGGCTGGAGCGGAATAGGTGGAATGGTATCAAATATATCAAACACATGGTTTCCATGTGTTTGATGCCATTCCATTCGCTCCATTCCAGCCATTATTATGAGCCGTCCTCCCCTCAGCAGCCTCCACTGCCTTCTACATGCTCATTCCTGTATACCACTCCCTGCAAAACAGTTATTGGGAAACAGAGAGAAACTCCAGCTGTTGCAGGACCTCCCCCCTCCCAAATCTTTCTCAATAACGTCTTCTGAAGAACTCAAGACACGCATATATACCATATTTCCAAACACAAGCAACGATCCAAAATTGATAGTCATAATATGGCCTGACGAGTCCTGGCTGTCTAATGTTTTGGACAGCATACAAAACAGGAACACAGGAACACCCCTGTATGATTAGCTGCTTGACATTTACTTTTAGGGATGTGCTTTCACAAGGTATGTTTTGTATGCTGCCCAAAACATTTGTTTTTCACTCACACACACACACACACACGCACAGAGGGAATGGAAGTCATTCCATCAGAGCACAGTGCTCTGTAAGGTCAGTGTGATTCGTCTCTCCCTGAATAGCAGGGTGTTCTACAAGTGAGTGATCCTGGTCCTCATTACTGCCTGTGTGTGTGGCCTGGGTCTTAGATACCCTCTGCAAAACTGTTTCCCGCCGTAAGCGTATCAAATGCTGCAATCTTTATTTGGCTCACATCTCATGCTTTATTCTTCTCTGTGAAAGTTAGATATAATCAACTGCACCACAGAGTTTCTAGCTACACTTGTTCAAGGCATGGCAGTTGAAGTTGTTCTCACATTTTTGTGAATAAGTCAGACACAGACTAATTAGAGAGGGCGGACAGCTATCCACCCCAGCACTTTCACATCTGTGACGGATCCCACGGTTGGCCAGCCAGCCACCCTCCTACTGCAACAAGCCAGTACATGGGAGAGCTGCCTGAGAGGATGGTTGGCTGTAGTGTGGGAGATGACTGAGTCAGTGTATGCCTACAGTATGCCTCAGGGGTTTCCAAGGCAGGAATGAAATGTCTCAGGGTGACCCTGATTCCTTGGGGCTGGCGCTACCTGCAGGGTCCCCATCCACGCCTGTGGGGAGTGCTGCATTCCTGCTGCCTGACTCACAGCTCCACACATTGTGTTGGCCAGATTGGCTATTAAGGGAAAGGTCAGCTTTCTCTCTCAAGCACAGACAAACAGGCTGACATGGAGCGCAGGGCAGAGGGGAGGGCGTGGTGACCAGACCACAAGCAGATTCCTGTCACTCCCTTTCTGAGGCAGAGGGAGGGAGACACACATCAATAGTCTGAACGCCAACTGTCAGCATGAGCCTGTCGACTCACCCCTGTGACTCACCCATTTGTAAATAACATTGTTTACACACAAGAGGAGATGTTATTGACGGGTTGTCTTGTCTTTTAGCTCTTTGTTTATGTACAATTGCCTTGGTAAACTCACTGAGGGCTCTATTCAATCCGAATCATGGAAGTTCAGAGTTACAGCGTGATTTAAATTTAAGGGCAATGTTCCCACGTTAGCGGAGACTGCATTCACGGTAAAGGCTGCATATACCGGGTCAATCGGAAATGACCTTTCGATTTCTATTGCGCAATCTAACGCTTCAGTGATACAGATTAAATAGAGCCCTGAGAGAGTTTTCGGAGTTTTGTATGACAGTGAACTCCTAAGCTGTATGAACATGACGTTTAGAATGGGTTTTGGTGGCATGCTGGACACATCAGCAAACACTATATTGAACCCTAGTATAGTCCTTGTTGGAAGGAAGGCCTGCAGGGGCTGGATTCAATCCGTATCGCAGAAGAAATGTGTTTGACTCCGTTCCATTGATCCCATTCCAGCTATTACAATGAGCCTGTCCTCCTATAGCTCCTCCTACCAGCCTCATCTGGCTACAATTGTTGTTAAAAGGTATTCTACCTCACTATTCTCTCTTCCTCTCTCTCTGTTCAAATATTTGTCATAGTCATCCCCATAACCACCCCCATGCATTCCCATCAACCCCTCCCACTAATTTCCCGTAAACAAGTGCATCACTCACTTCCTCATTCCTGTGAGAGTAGTATAAGAGATGCTGATGTGTCAATACTTGCTTTTGCTTGTTGTTGTTCATTTGAGGCTTTAATCCTGAATGAGCCTGCAATTCTAAGGCTTTTGGGTATAAACAATCTTGAGGACATAGCCATTTCACAGTCAGGCTAATATGTACTTTGTCATACAATTACATTGCTATTTATCATTAGTACCGTGTATGCAAAGTGTACCATACATGCATCTGTAACTGCATTCTTAGGGTTTTTGAGAGTTTCATTCAAGTCTTTTATAAGTCATTTAAAGAGTCGAAGAGGAAGTTGAGGTTAGGAAAGTTCCAAGTTACAGTAATGAAGAACTTAAAAGTTGAAAAACAGGAATTGAACCTTGACTTGTGTGGCTGTAACACTTTTCTTCCTCTGAGGCTATAGCCTACATACAGTACACATTCAGGTCAATCGTAGTGTGTGTAATGGGCCTGATGGGTTCCGGTCTGTCTTCTGCCTGCATGTCTTTCACCTTTCAGCCAGCCGCTCCAGTCGTTAGGACAGGATGTTATCACACTTTGATGACTGAGCAAAGGGAGTGAAGCACGCTGGCACAGACCTTTGTCCCCAAGGGACCCAACCATATTATCTGCACTTAACAGATCTATTCTAAAGGTTCTCTGCCAAATCACTGGCATGAACACGTGGACAGGGAAAACACACAATAAAGGGAGATAACATAGTAAAAATGCTTTGAAGCTAAAGAAAAAGAGAGATCCAAATCCTTTGGTGTTCCAGTTGCTCTGTTGTCTGTGCTGGACTTTACTCCCATGACAGAGCCTTGCGTGTAGACTGTGGGGGAGGTTCCTTGAAGTGATCTTTGTTGACATGCTGACAACTGGCATTACAAACAAGACTGGTGGCTATTCTTCAAAAATCAAATAACTTCTAAACAAAACATCAAACAACATATTAGGAAACACTAACATTCCCAATATACATTTGTTTTCAGGAAAGGGAGCAAACTGGGCGTATCAGTAAGTACAAACTTCTGATTCTGATTCAGCCCATTGCAACACATCATCCTAAACACCACTTCCATTTTAATGTTTGTAACGTGTATGCTCCTCCCAAACTCTTGACAGAACTTTCTTCTATTTAAAAATGTCAACAATCCACAGTAACACAGTGAAACTACATTGTCAATTGTCGGCTACCGTTCACTCACGATTCTAACTGTCTGTTTGTATAGTTCCCTCTATTCTGTAGTATAACCAAGTTTAGTGACTACTCTATCCTATGGCTGAAGGAGGAGTGTTTCTGAGGGCCGCTGGACAAGCAGGGCTGCTGCTCTGCCTCCGTCCCCTAAGGCTGGGAAGCTGCTTGTGATGCCCAAGGACGGCAGCCACTGGACTGGGATGAGGAGCATGGGGAAGGAGCTTGGACGGAGGGGACACATGTGGGTGGTGGTGATCTCAGAGGTCAGTAGCAGCAGGGGGCCAGCAGGGGGCACTACATCACCCTGACCTTCCCAGTGCCCTACACCAAGACCCAGCTGGAGAGCAGACAGAAGGGCAACCTGGCCGCCTGGTGATCACATACACCTCCAGCGATCTGGCCAGGATGTGGCATTACTACCAAACCTTGACAGTGCTTAGGGTCTACATCCAGCATGCCTGTAACAAACCTCCTATATAACAAGAATCTGATGCAAACCTTGACCGACCCCATTTGAGCCTGTTGGTGTCATCGTTGGAGAATCTCTCTCCATCCCCTCAATCTTCATCCAAAATTGCCCCCCGTGTTGTGTAGTTTGAGGCCAGCCAGTGCCCATTCCCTGCCTCCTATGTCCCCTCACACTACACAGACCACATGAACTTGAGGCAGAGGAGTATCAACTTCCTGTGGGCCCTGCTGGAGTCCCTGTCCTGCAGATACCTGTAGTCAATGCCATTGCCTCAGATGTCCTACAGAGGGAGCGACTGTTCCACAGCTGATGAGCAAGGCATCGATTTGGAGGAGTGTGTTAATGACTCAGATGCCAACTGAGAAAGCCCAACAGTTCTTTGATGTCTTCCTGCAGGTTCTTCAACGAGTTGTGTGGAGATACATTGGAGCTGTGCCTGAAAATCCTCCAGAGAAAGTCATGGTGATGAGCTGGCTCCCCCAGAACAATCTGTTGGGTCATCCCACCGTCAAGGCCTTCATCACACATGGAAGGATTCATGGGATCTACGAGGGGATCTGCAACGGTGTGCCCATGGTGCTGATGCCCTTGTTTGGTGACCAGAGTTTGTCAAGGAGCAGGTCATGTGAGTCCAGCGGCCCATGAGTTGAACTGGATTCAGTACCACTGCCTGGATCTCTTCACACTGCTCATCATCTTAGTTTTAACTGTTGTCATGGCGACTGTCAAACATTGCAGATTCTGTTTCCACCAGTGCTGCTTTAAGAGGACTTTAAGAGGAATCAGTAAATGCACTGTAGCCTAGTAGGGTTTTCTCTAAGGTATGTAAATAAAATAACATACAGTAGGTAGGTTAAAGGAAAGTAACGCCTGACAGAGATTTGCCGAAAACACACTTTATTTTCAAAAGAGGGTGTAGAATAAAAAATGAATTGATTCGTAGTAAACACATTTGAGTTGACAGTTTATTTTTACAGTCTATGTACAAAACAGAGTGGTGTAGGAAGGTGAGTCAGCAGGGAAGCTACTCCAAGTCCTGTCTCAGTGCTGTTGTCCTTCCCTGTCCTCCCGTGCAGAGCCGGAACACACCCACTTCCTGTCATTCCTTCCCGACCTGGCGCGTCTGTCTGCAGTCTCTGCCACTCTCTACCACAGTGCACTGCTAACTGGGCCACTTGTGTAACCAGCTTGTTAACTCCAGTAGTTTGCTTTTAGCCCGTGATCAGAGTTGAAGGCTAATCCACTACAGCAGGGGTGTCAAACTCATTTTAGCTCAGGGGCCACATGGAGGAAAATCTATTCCCAAGTGGGCCGGACCGGAAAAATCATGGTATATATAACTTAAAAACAACAACTTCAGATTGTTTTCTTTGTTTTAATACGATCAACATACAACATAAAGCTGGAGCCTGAGGACAGTGTGTCCAAAATAGTACAAGCACAACATCACTATTAATCATAAAACACGTCAAGTTTATTTGAAAATTCTAAAGAAAAAGAACACACAAACACACAATGCCTCAGTGATTAACAGAACTGTTTCACAGATCACAGAACTACAGTGGGGAAAAAAAGTATTTAGTCAGCCACCAATTGTGCAAGTTCTCCCACTTAAAAAGATGAGAGAGGCCTGTCATTTTCATCATAGGTACACGTCAACTATGACAGACAAAATGAGGAAAAAAAATCCAGAAAATCACATTGTAGGATTTTTAATGAATTTATTTGCAAATTATGGTGGAAAATAAGTATTTGGTCAATAACAAAAGTTTCTCAATACTTTGTTATATACCTTTTGTTGGCAATGACACAGGTCAAACGTTTTCTGTAAGTCTTCACAAGGTTTTCACACACTGTTGCTGGTATTTTTGCCCATTCCTCCATGCAGATCTCCTCTAGAGCAGTGATGTTTTGGGGCTGTCGCTGGGCAACACGAACTTTCAACTCCCTCCAAAGATTTTCTATGGGGTTGAGATCTGGAGACTGGCTAGGCCACTCCAGGACCTTGAAATGCTTCTTACGAAGCCACTCCTTCGTTGCCCGGGCGGTGTGTTTGGGATCATTGTCATGCTGAAAGACCCAGCCACGTTTCATCTTCAATGCCCTTGCTGATGGAAGGAGGAATTCACTCAAAATCTCACGATACATGGCCCCATTCATTCTTTCCTTTACACGGATCAGTCGTCCTGGTCCCTTTGCAGAAAAACAGCCCCAAAGCATGATGTTTCCACCCCCATGCTTCACAGTAGGTATGGTGTTCTTTGGATGCAACTCAGCATTCTTTGTCCTCCAAACACGACGAGTTGAGTTTTTACCAAAAAGTTCTATTTTGGTTTCATCTGACCATATGACATTCTCCCAATCCTCTTCTGTATCATCTAAATGCACTCTAGCAAACTTCAGACGGGCCTGGACATGTACTGGCTTAAGCAGGGGGACACGTCTGGCACTGCATGATTTGAGTCCCTGGCGGCGTAGTGTGTTACTGATGGTAGGCTTTGTTACTTTGGTCCCAGCTCTCTGCAGGTCATTCACTAGGTCCCCCCGTGTGGTTCTGGGATTTTTGCTCACCGTTCTTGTGATCATTTTGACCCCACGGGGTGAGATCTTGCGTGGAGCCCCAGATCGAGGGAGATTATCAGTGGTCTTGTATGTCTTCCATTTCCTAATAATTGCTCCCACAGTTGATTTCTTCAAACCAAGCTGCTTACCTATTGCAGATTCAGTCTTCCCAGCCTGGTGCAGGTCTACAATTTTGTTTCTGGTGTCCTTTGACAGCTCTTTGGTCTTGGCCATAGTGGAGTTTGGAGTGTGACTGTTTGAGGTTGTGGACAGGTGTCTTTTATACTGATAACAAGTTCAAACAGATGCCATTAATACAGGTAACGAGTGGAGGACAGAGGAGCCTCTTAAAGAAGAAGTTACAGGTCTGTGAGAGCCAGAAATCTTGCTTGTTTGTAGGTGACCAAATACTTATTTTCCACCATAATTTGCAAATAAATTCATAAAAAATCCTACAATGTGATTTTCTGGAAATTTTTTTCTCAATTTGTCTGTCATAGTTGACGTGTACCTATGATGAAAATTACAGGCCTCTCTCATCTTTTTAAGTGGGAGAACTTGCACAATTGGTGGCTGACTAAATACTTTTTTTCCCCACTGTATATCAGGGTGTCATTTCTCAGGCAGAAATGTAGATAAAAATAATGAAATCCTGTTCCCCAAACAAGTGCAAGAACCACAGAGTCAAGAATAGGTTAAATAAAATAAAATCAATTAAAAACAATAGCACATCAACATAAAAACATATAAACATAAAGCTGGAGCCTGAGGACAGTGTCCAAAAGCACAACATCACTATTAATCATAAAACACCTCAAGTTATTTGAAAGTTCTGAGGACAAAGAACACACAAACACACAATGCCTCAGTGATTCACAGAAGTATATCACAGATCACAGAACTATATCAGGGTGTCATTTCTCAGGCAGAAATGTAGATAAAAATAATGAAATCCTGTTCCCCAAACAAGTGCAAGAACCACAGAGTCAAGAATAGGTTAAATATACAAATAAAATAAAAACAATTAAAAACAATAGCACATCAACATAAAAACATAAACATAAAGCTGGAGCCTGAGGACAGTGTCCAAAAGCACAACATCACTATTAATCATAAAACACCTCAAGTTATTTGAAAGTTCTGAGGACAAAGAACACACAAACACACAATGCCTCAGTGATTCACAGAAGTATATCACAGATCACAGAACTATATCAGGGTGTCATTTCTCAGGCAGAAATGTAGATAAAAATAATGAAATCCTGTTCCCCAAACAAGTGCAAGAACCACAGAGTCAAGAATAGGTTAAATATACAAATAAAATAAAAACAATTAAAAACAATAGCACATCAACATAAAAACATATAAACATAAAGCTGGAGCCTGAGGACAGTGTGTCCAAAAGCACAACATCACTATTAATAATAAAACACCTCAAGTTATTTGAAAGTTCTGAGGACAAAGAACACACAAACACACAATGCCTCAGTGATTCACAGAAGTATATCACAGATCACAGAACTATATCAGGGTGTCATTTCTCAGGCAGAAATGTAGATAAAAATAATGAAATCCTGTTCCCCAAACAAGTGCAAGAACCACAGAGTCAAGAATAGGTTAAATATACAAATAAAATAAAATCAATTAAAAACAATAGCACATCAACATAAAAACATATAAACATAAATCTGAAAGCGTTGCTCAAACTCCCCGTTATTTTATCTTTGAACTGCTTCATGTCTGCCACATGTTGGGTCGCGCACACATTTTTCAGACAGGGGAAGTGAGCTGCATCACCACCGGCAAGTTGCGTCTCCCACAATGACAGCTTCAACTTGAAAGAACGTATGCTGTCATAATACTGCGTGACAACTTTGTTGCGCCCTTGCAGCTGTTTGTTCAAGTTATTCAGGTGCTCTGTAACATCCACCATAAATGCAAGGTCCTGCATCCATTCTGCGGAATGAAATTCTAACACTAGTTTGCCCTTTTCTTCCATGAACTGTTCAATTTCTTCTCGTAAATCAAAGAAACGCCTCAGCACAGCACCTCGGCTTAACCATCTTACCTCAGTGTGGTATGGCAGGCCATAGATGTGGTCTTTCTCTCTGAGAAGGCTGTCAAACTGACGGTGATTCAGGCTTCTGGATCGGATGAAATTAACAGTTTGGATGACCACCTTCATGACGTTATCCATCTTTAATGACTTGCAACACAAAGCCTCCTGGTGCAAAATACAGTGAAAAGTCAAAAATCACGTCCTCCATTTGCAGATTGCACTTTCTCTCTGAACTTTGTCACAACGCCTGCTTTTTTCCCGATCATTGAGGGCGCACCATCTGTAGCCAGGCTGACAGCGCGGGACCAGTCCACTCCGACCCTGTCCAGCGCGCCGACGAAGTGCGGTAAAAATATCAGCTGCTGTCGTTGTATCTGTCATCGGCACCAACTCCACGAACTCCTCGGTGACGGTCAATGTGTCATCAACTCCAGCGGATGAAAATGGCCAGTTGTGCAACATCTGTAATGTCCGTGCTTTCATCAATTGCAACCGAAAACGCAATAAATGACTTTACTTTTTGCTTCAACTGGCTGTCCAAATCCACTGAAAGATCGGAAATCCTGTCTGCAACTGTGTTTCTTGTCAGGCTGATATTTGCAAAAGCCTGCCGCTTTTCAGGGCACACAATCTCCGCTGCCTTCATCATGCATGTTTTTACAAATTCACCCTCACTAAATGGTTTTGAAGCCACTGCGATTTCATTAGCAATGAGATAGCTAGCTTTCACTGCAGCGTCACTGATGTCTCAGCTGTGAGTAAACACAGACTGCTGTTTCTTCAGACCCGCCAACAGTTCATTCACCTTCTCTCATCTCCGCTGTCCTTGAAAGTTGTCATATTTGTCGGCATGAAGACTCACATAGTGGCGACGAAGGTTATATTCTTTCAGCACTGCAACATGCTCTGAACACACCAAACATACAGCTTTCCCATTCAATTCCATGAATAAATAGGATGACCATTTTTCTTCGAACACTCTGCACTCTGCATCCACTTTTCTCTTTTTTGACAGAGACATATTGGGGCAATGAGGGTGCCAAAGCACATAATGTTAAAAGTAGAAGCCGTAATAAATATCGCGGGCAAAACAAAGTAGCTCATTGGCTGCACGTGCTTGACCTACTTGCTCTGCCCCGGTATAAACAGTTTGCTTGCTTAACACAATTGCTATTGCGCCATCCAGTGGACGCAATTGGAACAGCAGTTTATTTTATAGAAAAATTGCAGCGCATTTTTATACTTTACAAAATTATTATTTATTTAAACATTTTTTTTTTTTTTTTTTTTTCAAAATCATCTCACGGGCCGGATTAAACCCGTTTGCGGGCCTGATCCGGCCCGCGGGCTGGACATTTGACACCCCTGCACTACAGCCATTCTCTCAAGCGTTCTCAACTACCCTTGCCAATAATTTGCCAGAGAATGTGAGCAAACTGGCAAGGAAACAAACAGTGGAGTCATTCATGGAGAAAATAGATACATTCTTTGTCAGCTTTTGTGAGTCATGCAGAGCCATTTCTGAGAAAGGAAACCTATGACCAAAAACTGTCTGCTTAGTGATCACTGGAATAATACATATCCTGACCCCTAGAGCAACTTTTGCAGGGAACAAACACAGTTACTTTTCCACAGAATCCTGCTGCAGTCCAGGAAGTAACGTGGGAGGCAGCCAGAGCCTTGCGGGAAATGCAGCCCATAGAGAGTGACCTGTGTGTCCGTCTGTTTGATGACCCACCTCCTGGAATGTGTGGCACCGGGCGATCAATAACAAAGAGCTCTGATGGCAGTAGGATAACACACACAGGCAGAGTAGACAACAGCACTGCCAGGGACAGAGAGGGCGAGATAACATCCAGGTCAAACTGGCTGTTGTGTGTGTTTGTTCTTAAAGGACAGCCAATATGGCCCCATTGTCTCCTCTAGAGAGTTGGTCGATCACGAACAAAGAATGGAATGGCTAAACATAAGAACAGGCTACCTTATAAGGATCAGTATTGAGACCAATATAAAATAATATGAAATAAAAGTAACAAATAATTAAAGAGCAGCAGTAAAAATAACAATAGTGAGGCTATATACAAGGGGTACCGGTACCGAGTCAATGTGCGGAGGCACCGGTTAGTCGAGGTAATTGAGGTAATACAGTGGGGGAAAAAAGTATTTAGTCAGCCACCAATTGTGTAAGTTCTCCCACTTAAAAAGATGAGAGAGGCCTGTAATTTTCATCATAGGTACACGTCAACTATGACAGACAAATTGAGATTTTTTTTTCCAGAAAATCACATTGTAGGATTTTTTATGAATTTATTTGCAAATTATGGTGGAAAATAAGTATTTGGTCACCTACAAACAAGCAAGATTTCTGGCTCTCACAGACCTGTAACTTCTTCTTTAAGATGCTCCTCTGTCCTCCACTCGTTACCTGTATTAATGGCACCTGTTTGAACTTGTTATCAGTATAAAAGACACCTGTCCACAACCTCAAACAGTCACACTCCAAACTCCACTATGGCCAAGACCAAAGAGCTGTCAAAGGACACCAGAAACAAAATTGTAGACCTGCACCAGGCTGGGAAGACTGAATCTGCAATAGGTAAGCAGCTTGGTTTGAAGAAATCAACTGTGGGAGCAATTATTAGGAAATGGAAGACATACAAGACCACTGATAATCTCCCTCGATCTGGGGCTCCACGCAAGATCTCACCCCGTGGGGTCAAAATGATCACAAGAACGGTGAGCAAAAATCCCAGAACCACACGGGGGGACCTAGTGAATGACCTGCAGAGAGCTGGGACCAAAGTAACAAAGCCTACCATCAGTAACACACTACGCCGCCAGGGACTCAAATCCTGCAGTGCAAGACGTGTCCCCCTGCTTAAGCCAGTACATGTCCAGGCCCGTCTGAAGTTTGCTAGAGTGCATTTGGATGATCCAGAAGAGGATTGGGAAAATGTCATATGGTCAGATGAAACCAAAATAGAACTTTTTGGTAAAAACTCAACTCGTCGTGTTTGGAGGACAAAGAATGCTGAGTTGCATCCAAAGAACACCATACCTACTGTGAAGCATGGGGGTGGAAACATCATGCTTTGGGGCTGTTTTTCTGCAAAGGGACCAGGACGACTGATCCGTTTAAAGGAAAGAATGAATGGGGCCATGTATCGTGAGATTTTGAGTGAAAACCTCCTTCCATCAGCAAGGGCATTGAAGATGAAACGTGGCTGGGTCTTTCAGCATGACAATGATTCCAAACACACCGCCCGGGCAACGAAGGAGTGGCTTCGTAAGAAGCATTTCAAGGTCCTGGAGTGGCCTAGCCAGTCTCCAGATCTCAACCCCATAGAAAATCTTTGGAGGGGAGTTGAAAGTCCGTGTTGCCCAGCGACAGCCCCAAAACATCACTGCTCTAGAGGAGATCTGCATGGAGGAATGAGCCAAAATACCAGCAACAGTGTGTGAAAACCTTGTGAAGACTTACAGAAAACGTTTGACCTGTGTCATTGCCAACAAAGGGTATATAACAAAGTATTGAGAAACTTTTGTTATTGACCAAATACTTATTTTCCACCATAATTTGCAAATAAATTCATAAAAAATCCTACAATGTGATTTTCTGGAATTTTTTTCCTCATTTTGTCTGTCATAGTTGACGTGTACCTATGATGAAAATTACAGGCCTCTCTCATCTTTTTAAGTGGGAGAACTTGCACAATTGGTGGCTGACTAAATACTTTTCCCCCCCACTGTATGTACATGTAGGTAGAGTTATTAAAGTGACTATGCATAGATAATAAACAGAGAGTAGCGGGGGGGTAATGGGGCAATGCAAATAGTCTGGGTAGCCATTTGATTAGATGTTCAGGAGTCTTATGGCTTGAGGGTAGAAGCTGTTTAGCCTCTTGGATCTAGACTTGGCACTCCGGTACCGCTTGCCGTGCGGTAGCAGAGAGAACAGTCTATGACTAGGGTGGCTGGAGTCTTTGACAATTTTTAGGGCCTTCCTCTGACACCGCCTGGTATAGAGGTCCTGGATGGCAGGAAGCTTGGCCCCAGTGATGTACTGGGCCGTACGCACTACCCTCTGTAGTGCCTTGCGGTCGGAGGCCGAGCAGTTGCCATACCAGGCAGTGATGCAACCAGTCAGGATGCTCTCGATGGTGCAGCTGCAGAACCTTTTGAGGATCTGAGGACCCATGCCAAATCTTTTCATTCTCCTTAGGGGGAATAGGTTTTGTCGTGCCCTCTTCATGACTGTTTTGGTGTGCTTGGACCATGTTAGTTTGTTGGTGATGTGGACACCAAAGAACTTGAAGCTTTCAACCTGCTCCACAACAGCCCTGTCGATGAGAATGGGGGCGTGCTCAGTCCTCTCCTTTTTCCTGTAGTCCACAATCATCTCCTTTGTCTTGATCACGTTGAGGGAGAGGTTGTTGTCCTGTCACCACACTGCCAGGTATCTGACCTCCTCCCTATAGGCTGTCTCGTCATTGTCGGTGATCAGGCCTTCCACTGTTGTGTCATCGGCAAACTTAATGGTGTTGGAGTCATGCCTGGCCATGCAGTCATGAGTGAACAGGGAGTACAGGAGGGGACTGAGCACACACCCCTGAGGGGCCCCCGTGTTGAGGATCAGCGTGACGGATGTGTTGTTACCTACCCTGGGGGCGGACTGTCAGGAAGTTTTGAGGATGCATTGCATATCTCAAGTGTATTTGTAGTGTTTTCAAAAACGATCCATTCATTGATAAGCACATAGCACTATGACCACTTTTTGACCTGATCAATAAATAAAATGTCATAAAGGTTTTTAGAATGATTATGAAAAACCAGTATCTCTCATCACTCATTTTGGCCTTTTGCAAAGTCCGAGAAATATCCAGTAAGATATAGGACTCGAGATGGATAAAACCTATTTTGGCATGGAAATTGCCATTGAGGGCTTCCAACATTTGAAAGTAGTCAACTGGTTGGGACTTCCTATGGATGAAGGAAGAATCACATGATTCCATCTGGGCCATCAGGAGGGATCAGCTAATTAATTATACTCGTGATCAAACATTTCGTGGCAGTAAATCGCCAACCTTGGCTTTATACCTGCTCAAACAACACTCCAGGTGGCAGTATGCACCCTTTCAGTTTGTTTGCCAACTCATAGAAGTAGTAGAAGAAAATGGACTACTTCAAAATGGAGATTGCCTCAATGGCGCTGCCTGTGCGCTGATATCTTTATCGTTCTCTATGGAAATATATCTTATCCTTTACTGTCACCTGGTGTTCAAACTAAGGAACTGCATTTTTTTACATCCTAATACCATTCTCCATGTTTGAGTCTGAGTAATAGTAGTTATTGTGATATACTTTCCAAATCAATGACCCGTGTATGAACTCATCATAATTCTACATTATTAGACTTGGTTGATCCCTGCCAGTCATTTGAATGTTGTGAAGAAATGAACAGCAAAGTTTTAAAAAGTGCTAATGAAACTGATGAATATTTCTATTTTTCTTGCTCTGTCCGATGTCCAATTCCTGGATTTGATTAGATAGGCTATTAATTTGATATCTACCATCAGACAGACTATGTGAAAAATGCAATATAAAAGAGCCATAACAGCACATACATCCTACAGACATGACAGGCATAGATCGATGACAGACATTACACTCCTCCTTGGATAGTATGGATCCATTGGCTTCATCTATTGACCAGTATCAAAGGAGACAGTGTCGGTCAGACGAGGAGTGGGTTGTCTTGGACTGTTACTCCGGCAGCCACACCTCCATCAGAGTGCTCATCAATCTTGGTCCTCAGCACATGCCCACCACACTCATTCAGCACCATGTTGTGACTGCTCCTATGAGAATACAAATCCAGAGATCAGTGCAAACACAAATAACACTGTTGTGGAAAATTCTGCCACCACAACACCATTCTGAACATTTCTTTATCAGTCAATGAAGAATATTGTGACAAAAATATGCATGTCTGTGTGTGTATACCTGACATAAGCTCCAAATATGCCCAGTTCACATATGCAAGTGCTGTTTTAGCAGAGTCCCCCGTCCCAGGATGTACAGGCTGGGGATGGATCTTGTCCATCAGGATGTAAGCTGCCCTCTTTATGTCATCTTTCACACTCGCCAGTACCTGACAGATCTCAGCTCCATAGATGTTGTTGCCTACAGGAGGAGAGGAATCCTACACATCCGCAGACAGGCCAGAGCATGACAGGGTCAGGGTCACGAGAGATTAGGTGCATTCGTTTTACCTCGCCTGGGGCACAGAGTGGGTAGAGTTTGTACATTGTAGACCATTCCATTGGTCCTAATGTGAAATCTCAGCCCACTCTGGGCATCAGGCGACCTTCAGTTAATGCACCCATTGTAAGAAGAAAGAAAGAGCTGAGGTCCTCTTACCCCCGCCTTCCCTCTGTGGCTTCAGGACAAACTGGTCTGGTTTTGCCAAAGCCATAGCCACAGTCTTGTCACCTTCTGGTCCCTGTTGTGACCAAGTAAGGTAATTGAAGAAGAAATGCGAACTATTTACAACAGCATTGTAAAGAGAAGAGGTAATATGTAAACACTTAGCCAGGTTCTCTTACCATGTCTAGAGCATACAGCCCTGCAAAGCTGGCCCGGATCTGGTCCACAACGTCAGGTTCACCAGGAAATAACCTCTCCAGAACACCAGGTCTGGCCAGTTCCTGTTGGACCTTCTTGGTGCCGGCCAGGTGGGTGCTGATGTCTGGACATTTCACAGCCAGAGAGCGCTCCATCATGAGGCGAGCCTCCCAGCTCTACACAAAATCATACAGGGAAGATTATTACTGCTGAATGAAATGGCCAAATCCAATCCAACAGTATCATCATCATAGATAGAGGAACTGGGAAGTGGTCTGTGAATCAGTCTTGTGAGTTTAAGGGGTACATACAGTACATGCAATGGTACATGCAATGGTACGCTGACTACTGAGAAAGGGCTTACAGTGTTGCCAACCACAGGTGAAGTACAATGACAGGATGTTACCATCTAACCTGTTCTGTGTAGTTCTGAGGCATGTACCCATAGTGGAAATATACAATAGCAACCTTTCTTCCATCGCTGCAGAGAGAATGATAAACAACAATAGATATGAAGAGAGTTAGACTTGCATAAATGCAATGTCAGTAACATAATTACATGTTTGTTAGAAATCTAACAATCCATTTGGTCACAAAAAGTAACTATAGAACGTACACAAATAGCCTCTTGTTTTCATCAAGGAATCCCATCTTAGATACATCTTCAAACAGTCTTTGTATAACAGGGATATTTCTGCAAAAAAACATGTTGCAGTCAATACCTGGACACTCATGACTTCATTGTGCGAGAACTGATAACAATTCACTTGACTAATAAGCACCAAGGAATCCAACCGAACTTACCTGTTCCATAGCTCATTCTCAATATATCTATGGCCAAAAAAGCTTTTTTGGAACTCTTCAACCAGAAACATGGCCACTGCCCTGCAGTGAATGAGAGTTATATAGTAAGCCTTGCCAGTTGGAGCTTGAATCATTTAAAGTGATATGAAAACCTTATGACACCCACCTCTCCGAGCCGTAGAGGTCCCAGGCCTTAGCTAAGCCCTTTGCCAGACCTGCAGAAGGGTTGTTGTCTAGGATATGCTTGCTTTCCTCCAGCATGTGCCTAATGATGAAATAAGAATAGGCCTTATTTAGAAAAAAATAATTCACAGGGGATATTTAAAGAAATCATTTGATAACTAGTTATGTGAACATACCGGTGGACATCTGGTGTGCGTGCAGAAACACCACAGCCACCGGCAGTAATGGTGTTGATCTCTATCTGCTTCAGGGAGCCATTCTGGTCAAGCATGTAGTCTGAGCAATTCAGACCCAAAACTATGGACTGGACATTTTTCATAAAGGAGTGTGAACATCCTAGCTTAATTGTTCCTAAATGAGATTAATCCAAATGTTCTTAATATCTGATATAGTTACATTAACATTGAGATAAAACTACAATGCCCTACCTGGGTCCTCCCAGTGAAAAGTGGTGGAATTGCCCTGTAGCCCTTTCCTGCATGTCAAATGACCTAGTGCTCTGTAAGTCGCTCTGGATAAGAGTGTCTGCTAAATGACTCAAATGTAAATGTAAATGTAATTCATATTTTTCTTAATTTCATAATTAATTTTTTAAAAATCAAAAACCCGCAGAAAATCTGGTGTTTCTATGTCAAGCAGTTTTGTTACATTTCAGTCTTCTGTGATGTATATAAAGTGTAATATTGGGATGCAAACTCAAAATGTAATACATTTCAACTCTATATCTGACATGGTGCAGCTGTCTTCTTTTCTTCTGTCCATAACCATGTGTGTGAGGTGTATATTTTTGTTTCAAAGTAGATTTGTTTAAGACTACCAAGAAACACACTGTGTGACCCTGATTTAGCCCAATGCAGTAAAAGGTTCATTAAAACTACAACGCCCTACCTGGGTCCTCCCCTCTTGTAGGACATGTCTGTGTATGTTGAATAAACTGCCAGTGAAATCATCCACTTTGATAGTGCTGTTAAAATAAAAAAAAGGAGCGCACCCTTAAATTGTCTAGAATCCCTCTATTGCACTAGTCTTTTCGGCTTGGCCATACAGTTCTGTATTACCTGGCTAGAGCCTCCTCCAGGAAGCTTGAGTCCTGGCTGATCTTGTCCACCAGTCGGTTGTAGTGTGTTTGTACTGCTAGAGCCTGGTGGAAGATAGCCTTGGGCACTGGCGAGGGGAAGAGTGTGAACGGTGCATAGGTCACCACCTGAAACCAGGCAAAATGTACAGCAGCTCCGATGCCTATTTGTTTACTTTAGATAAAATGGACACATTCAAAACAGTATGTATGACGGTAAACAGACACAGTTCTAGACGTGGGACAGTCTCAACTGTCTGTGTGTAGCATGATAGTGTGGTGAAAGCTAATCTGGAAATGCTCAGTAGGCTAATGCTGTCCTGAGCTGCAAAGATGACCCAGGTGTAATATCTAGTTGGACACTTACATTTTGTCCTGTATGCACTTAAAGGGGCAATCTGTGATTCAAACAACAAAGCCATCAACCCACCATTTTTGGGGTGGAAAACAGCTGAGGGAAGGAACTGGAGAAATAAAACCACCCTCAAATGAATATTTTCCGAGATGGAGCTATGGATTCAAGGACTGACCATCCATGAGATCAAAATTATAGTTGAGCCATGTTTATACAGTGTGTGTTTACAATTATATTGTTGACAAACTATGGTGTAAAGCAACCTTATATTTTGGGTTCTGATGGGGTGAGTGAGACATTTCAAATATATTATTTTAGAATCAATGGTTATATATCATTAATTAGAGAGTCCACAAATGGATGTACCAATCCCAGATTGCCCCAGATTTGCATTCTATCCTAAGTATTTAATTAAAGGCCCAGTGCATTCAAAACCGTGATTTTCCTGTGTTTTATATACACTGAAAATACTAACCATTAGGTACACCTTCCTAATATTGAGTTGCATCCCCCTTTTGCCCTCAAAACAGCCTCAATTTGTCGGGACATGGACTCTACAAGGTGTCGAAAGCGTTCCACAGGGATGCTGGCCCATGTTGACTTCAATGCTTCCCACAGTTGTGTCAAGTTGGCTGGATGTCCTTTGGGTGGTGGACCATTCTTGATACACACAGGAAACTGTTGAGTGTGAAAAACCCAGCAGCGTTGCAGTTCTTTTGCAGTTCTTGACACAAACCGGTGCGCCTGGCACCTATTGTACTACCATACCCTGTTCAAACCACTTAAATCTTTTGTTTTGCTATTCACCCTCTGAATGGCACACACACAATCCATGTCTCAATTGTCTCAAGGTTCAAACATCCTTCTTTAACCCGTCTCCTCCCCTTTGATCTATACTGATTGAATTGGATTTAACAGGTGACATCAATAAGGGAACATAGCTTTCACCTGGATTCACCTGGTCAGTCTATGTCATGGGAAAAGCAGGTGTTCTTAATGTTTTGTATACTCAGTGTGTATTTCCAATTATTAAACAATTATTATAATGTCATTTTAGTGTAAGAGCTGTTTGAAAATACAACCTAACATTTCTGCCTGTTTTGGTGGGATGTAGTTAAGACAAAAAAAGAGAGAGTTCCAAACCGCTGCCAATAACAGCTAGTTTTCCCCTCCCCACTCAGTCCACTCCCAGACAGCCATAACAAAATTATTGTTTGAGAAATTGCTCTTTGCTCATTTATTTAACTATGCAAGTCAGTAGCTAAGAATAGCTAAGAAGTTATTTGTTTCTTTTTTACCACTTTAGTTGAAAACAATCACAGTAAGGTACTTAATTGTTACGCAGAAATGATTTGATATTGAGATAAAAACAGCTACACTGGACCTTTAAGTCTAGATTAAAAATGGCTGACCTGCTACTTCTCATCTCTCACTTGTTGTTACTCTATGAACTAGATCTCATTATATCTATCTATCTATCTATAGTAGGAGATGCCCTCTGTTTACCTCAGATGAGTTGGGGGTCTCTTTAGTCCTTATCAAGTATTTAGCTTCTTCCACTAAGTCCTTTATAAGTTCAGTGTTCATCAACACCTCTTCTGGAACCCCACTGGGACTGGTAGCCATTGCAATTCACCTGTGTTCAAAGGGGGACAGAGTAAAAAAAAAAATAATGTTATGCCCTTTTACATAACCTTTCAGAGTATATTATCTATGACACCTCTTTTAGACTAGTATAAATATTTTCTTTAAAAATAAAATCATAATAATGAAAAAACTTGTGTAGACACTTTTCTCAAGATAACAGCCTTTTCCTCATAGCCAAGTAGGTATAGGCCTAAAGTACAGTGGGGGAAAAAAGTATTTAGTCAGCCACCAATTGTGCAAGTTCTCCTACTTAAAAAGATGAGAGAGGCCTGTAATTTTCATCATAGGTACACGTCAACTATGACAGACAAATTGGAGAAAAAAAAATCCAGAAAAACACATTGTAGGATTTTTAATGAATTTATTTGCAAATTATGGTGGAAAATAAGTATTTGGTCACCTACAAACAAGCCAGATTTCTGGCTCTCACAGTCCTGTAACTTCTTCTTTAAGAGGCTCCTCTGTCCTCCACTCGTTACCTGTATTAATGGCACCTGTTTGAACTTGTTATCAGTATAAAAGACACCTGTCCACAACCTCAAACAGTCACACTCCAAACTCCACTATGGCCAAGACCAAAGAGCTGTCAAGAACACCAGAAACAAAATTGTAGACCTGCACCAGGCTGGGAAGACTGAATCTGCAATAGGTAAGCAGCTTGGTTTGAAGAAATCAACTGTGGGAGCAATTATTAGGAAATGGAAGACATACAAGACCACTGATAATCTCCCTCGATCTGGGGCTCCACGCAAGATCTCACCCCGTGGGGTCAAAATGATCACAAGAACGGTGAGCAAAAATCCCAGAACCACACGGGGGGACCTAGTGAATGACCTGCAGAGACCTGGGACCAAAGTAACAAAGCCTACCATCAGTAACACACTACGCCGCCAGGGACTCAAATCCTGCAGTGCCAGACGTGTCCCCCTGCTTAAGCCAGTACATGTCCAGGCCCGTCTGAAGTTTGCTAGAGTGCATTTGGATGATCCAGAAGAGGATTGGGAGAATGTCATATGGTCAGATTAAACCAAAATATAACTTTTTGGTAAAAACTCAACTCGCCGTGTTTGGAGGACAAAGAATGCTGAGTTGCATCCAAAGAACACCATACCTACTGTGAAGCATGGGGGTGGAAACATCATGCTTTGGGGCTGTTTTTCTGCAAAGGGACCAGGACGACTGATCCGTGTAAAGGAAAGAATGAATGGGGCCGTGTATCGTGAGATTTTGAGTGAATTCCTCCTTCCATCAGCAAGGGCATTGAAGATGAAACGTGGCTGGGTCTTTCAGCATGACAATGATCCCAAACACACCGCCCGGGCAACGAAGGAGTGGCTTCGTAAGAAGCATTTCAAGGTCCGGGAGTGGCCTAGCCAGTCTCCAGATCTCAACCCCATAGAAAATCTTTGGAGGGAGTTGAAAGTCTGTGTTGCCCAGCGACACCCCAAAACATCACTGCTCTAGAGGAGATCTGCATGGAGGAATGGGCCAAAATACCAGCAACAGTGTGTGAAAACCTTGTGAAGACTTACAGAAAACGTTTGACCTGTGTCATTGCCAACAAAGGGTATATAACAAAGTATTGCGAAACTTTTGTTATTGACCAAATACTTATTTTCCACCATAATTTGCAAATAAATTCATTAAAAATCCTACAATGTGATTTTCAGGATTTTCTTTTCTCATTTTGTCTGTCATAGTTGACGTGTACCTTTGATGAAAATTACAGGCCTCTCTTATCTTTTTAAGTGGGAGAACTTGCACAATTGGTGGCTGACTAAATACTTTTTTTCCCCACTGGATCATCTTCTGGATCATCCAAATGCACTCTAGCAAACTTCAGGACGGGCCTGGACATGTACTGGCTTAAGCAGGGGGACACGTCTGGCACTGCAGGATTTGAGTCCCTGGCGGCGTAGTGTGTTACTGATGGTAGGCTTTGTTACTTTGGTCCCAGCTCTCTGCAGGATTTTTGCTCACCGTTCTTGTGATCATTTTGACCCCACGGGGTGAGATCTTGCGTGGAGCCCCAGATCGAGGGAGATTATCAGTGGTCTTGTATGTCTTCCATTTCCTAATAATTGCTCCCACAGTTGATTTCTTCAAACCAAGCTGCTTACCTATTGCAGATTCAGTCTTCCCAGCCTGGTGCAGGTCTACAATTTTGTTTCTGGTGTCCTTTGACAGCTCTTTGGTCTTGGCCATAGTGGAGTTTGGAGTGTGACTCTGAGGTTGTGGACAGGTGTCTTTTATACTGATAACAAGTTCAAACAGGTGCCATTAATACAGGTAACGAGTGGAGGACAGAGGAGCCTCTTAAAGAAGAAGTTACAGGTCTGTGAGAGCCAGAAATCTTGCTTGTTTGTAGGTGACCAAATACTTATTTTCCACCATAATTTGCAAATAAATTCATTAAAAATCCTACAATGTGATTTTCTGGATTTTTTTCTCAATTTGTCTGTCATAGTTGACGTGTACCTATGATGAAAATTACAGGCCTCTCTCATCTTTTTAAGTGGGAGAACTTGCACAATTGGTGGCTGACTAAATACTTTTTTCCCCCACTGTATGTTATCACCTCAGAGCAAACAATGTAAGGACCCGTCAGCACCCGTTTCTGGTGCAAGAACCAGCCCCTGATACTAAAACTGTGATGGGAAAAGGGGTGAGTACAGAGAAAAGTGAAAAAGTTAACCTGTCCCCATTGCCCCCGACACTGGAGATGTTTCTGAGTGTCCCCAACTGTTTCAGCTGAGCCAGCTCACTAGTAAACATTGGACATTACACCAGCAGTGAAGTTGTCAGACTCCCTTATTTACCCACACTTTACATGACCCAAAGTAAGGATCTCCTTTTGATGGCTGATGTGTTGCTGTTATAATCCCCTCAGTGAATGGCTGAGCTAGCCTCTTAACCCATAGTACATGCTGTGGTCATGTGTTGAGTTCTCAGGGTTTTTATAATTAGAGCCTACCTGTAATTAATTAAGGTTTCTATAATTACAGCCTACCTGTAATTATTTAAGGTTTCTTACAGCCTACCTTAGCTCTGCAGAAAACCCCGCCAGCAGTTCTAGTTTGTGGCAAATAAACTGAAGGAGTAGCTTGAACAGTTAACGGTCAGTGTAGGAGAACCTCTCCAGAATGCAAAACAACCTGTATGGTAGAGCTGGGCGATATGGACAAAAATCCATATCGATATACATTTCCTGAATTAATGTGATAACGATAAATAGAGCGATAAGTTTATAACAATGTGCATCACAGTTTATTTAAATTTTATTATCCTTTAAACTTCTACCACTGGTTTGATGGTTGTAGCAATCAATTGTCCCAATAACAATCACCCATATTTCATTTAAAACTTCACATTTCTCTAGTATACAGTGCATTTGGAAAGTATTCAGACCCCTTGACTTTTTCCAAATTTTGTTACATTACAGCCTTATTCTAAAATGGATTAAATCAGGTTTTTTCTTCTCATCAATCTACACACAATACCCCATAGTGACAAAGCAAAAACTGGTTTTTATACATTTTTACAAATGTATTTAAAAAAAACGGAAATATCACATTTACCTAAGTATTCAGACCCTTTACTCAGTACGTTGTTGAAGCACCTTTGGCAGCGATTACAGACTCAAGTTTTCTTGGGTATGATGCTACAAGCTTGGCACACCTGTATTTGGGGAGTTTCTCCCATTCTTCTCTACAGATCCTCTCAAGCTCTGTCAGGTTGAATGGGGAGCGTCGCTGCACAGCTATTTTCAGGTCTCTCCAGAGATGTTAGATCGGGTTCTGGCTGGGCCACTCAAGGACATTCAGAGACTTGTCCCGAAGCCACTCCTGCATTGTCTTGGCAAATGTGCTTAGGGTCGATGTCCTGTTGGAAGGTGAACATACACCCCAGCATGAGGTACTGAGCGCTCTGGAGCAGGTTTTCATCAAGGATCTCTCTGTACTTTGCTCCGTTCAGCTTTCCCACGATCCTAACTAGTCTCCCAGTCCCTGCCGCTGAAAAACATCCCCACAGCATGATGCTGCCGCCACCATGCTTCACCGTAGGGATGGTGCCAGGTTTCCTCCAGACGTGACGCTTGGCACTCAGGCCAAAGAGTTCAATCTTGGTTTCATCAGACCAGAGAATCTTGTTTCTCATGGTCTGAGAGTCTTTAGCTGCCTTTTGGCAAACTCCAAGCGCTCTGTCATGTGCCTTTTACTGAGCAGTGGCGTCCAGTCTGGCCACTCTACCATAAAGGTCTGATTGGTGGAGTGCTGCAGAGATGGTTGTCCTTCTGAAAGGTTCTCCTATCTCCACAGAGGAACTCTAGAGCTCTGTCAGAGTGACCATCAGGTTCTTGGTCACCTCCCTGACTAAGGCCCTACTCCCCCGATTGCTCAGTTTGGCCGGGCGGCCAGCTCTAGGAGTCTTAGTGGTTCCAAACTTCTTCCATTTAAGAATGATGGAGGTCACTGTGTTCTTGGGGACCTTCAATGCTGCATACATTTTTTGGTACCCTTCCCCAGATCTGTGCCTCGACACAATCCTGTCTTGGAGCCAAGGACAATTCCTTCGACCTCATGGCTTGGTTTTTGCTCTGACATGCACTGTCAACTGTGGGACCTTATATAGACAGGTGTGTGCCTCTCCAAATCATGTCCAATCAATTTAATTTACCACAGGTGGACTCCAATCAAGTTGTAGAAACATCTCAAGGATGATCAATGGAAACAGGATGCACCTGAACTCAATTTCGAGTCTCACAGCAAAGGGTCTGAATACTTATGTAAATAAGGTATCTGTTTCGAAACTGTTTTTGCGTCGTCATTATGGGGTATTGTGTGTAGATTGATGAGGAAAATTGTTTATTTAATCAATTTTAGAATAAGGCTGTAACATAACAAAATGTGGAAAAAGTCAAGGGGTCTGAATACTTTCCGAATGCACTGTATGTTACTTATCGTAATGATCAATTAGCAAAATGCCTGCGATAAGTGGTCAATATGGTCAGTGTAGATCATTTTCGATGCATCTTCCCCAGGAAGCTTGAGTCCTGGCTCATCTTGTCCACGAGTTGGTTGTAGAGTGTTTGTACTGGTGGTAGGCAGCTTTTAGGGACTGGCCAGGGGAAGCGTGTGAATGGGGCGCACCCTTACCAAAAAATATAGCAGTTTTAAAACTGCAGTAAAAGTGCAGTAACTGCAGTCAACTGTGGTATGTTGGACGTAGTGATTGCAGAATTACTGCTGTTATACTGCACTCTGACTGCAATCTTTTTTTGTAAGGGGAGGTCACCACCTGGAATCAGACACGTGTACAGTAGCTCTGATACTCTTAATTCCTGGCATGGTTGCTGAACAGTACAAGTCCAGCGGCTGACCTGCTCATTCTCATCTCCCAGATGTTAATACTCTAACTAAATCCCCCAAGGACACCATCTCAGGGGTCTTCGCCATCTTATATTTTTAGTATTGAGCGGTGGATGAAGACTAATTTCAGTGACAGTAGAACATTCCAGTCATCGTTTACCCCAAAATATGTTTTTAAATTAAGGTTACTAGCTATAACCATTCAGTCATTGGTCAATGCAGTTACTGGATTTATGCAGTCAATAAGCTACTTTGTACCTGTGAGCTGAATAAAATACAGGTTTACTTCAGATGAGTTGGGGGTCTCTTTAATCCTCATCAAGACTCCATTTTGAAGGGCAAAGTCTTTAGCATCTTCCACTAAATCCTTTATAAGTTCAGTGTTCATCAACACCTCTTCTGGAACCCCACTGGGACTGGTAGCCATTGCAGTTCACCTGTGTTCAAGTTGTTAGTGGGACAGCTGAGCTGCAAAATTTGACTCAATTGTGCATAAAAGCACCAAATTTGCCACAGGGGTAGATGCATGTACCCTGAAAATATTTAGATATGGACAGCCCCACTGTGTGAAAGTGTACGAGCTGGAGAAAAAGACGAGAATTTTATTGTAGAGTATTATCTGTGACCGTTTTGTTCTTTGTATCCCCTCGTTTGAACAAATATGAACAAAATATGTAATTTGAGTCATTTAGCAGACGCTCTTATCCAGAGCTACTTACAGTAATGAGTGCATACATTTTCATACTTGTTCGTACTGGTCCCCCATGGGAATCAAACCCACAAACCTGCCGTTGCAAGCTCCATGCTCTACCAACTGAGCCACACGGGACCACCGTAGCAGTCTATGAAAAAACGTCTTTAGACAAAAAAAATGTTTGTATCTAGGTACAGGTATAAAGTATAGCCTGTAGGCAACACATGAACATCAATCCCTCTTACCCAAAGTAAAGATATCCACTTAATGGCAGATGTGTTGTCATATAATCCTCAGTGAATGGTTGAGCTAGCTACTGAATCCATGGTAGACACTGTCATTGTTTTAGGTGCTTGTAAGGTTTCTGTCTATGAATACAGCTCTGCTGTACAATTAATCCAAGCAGCAGTTTGACATGACATCCAAGTGCTTGAGAATGAAAAATTATGATGTACCTCGGCCATAACCTTTACATCTTAGGTAATAATATATGCCATTTAGCAGATGCTTTTATCCAAGGTGACTTACAGTCATGAGTGCATACATTTTACATACGTGTGGTCCTGGGAATCTACCCCACTGTCCTGGTGTTGCAATCGCCATACTTTACCAACTGAGCCACAGTAAGTAACACCTCCATGAATATGCAAATCACAAGCATAATTTTTCCATGTCCCATCTGGTGTTCATAAAATGGAACTGAATTGTATCTGTCAGATACCTTTATCTGTCCGTCTAATGCCAATATAGTAACCCTCTGCATCAAATCTCAACAGTATATTGTGAATGCATATTTATTCAAATTATACAAAAATAAACAAAAGGCCTGTAGTAATAAAAATATTTATTACTATTATTCCCATGAACAATCTATTTATCTTTATATTTTTATTTACTCTAGGGATATTACCTCGCAATTGTTCTCTTCTTTCCTGATTAAATCACTTAACAGTTTCTCCATTTGATTATTCAATAACTTTTTGGTGTGAAATAATCATAGTTCTGTATTTTCTGTTTACATTAATTACTTGTCTCTGTTTAAGTCTACCAAGCAGTGATACAAATGTATTGAGGCAGTAAGACTTCATAGTGTCCGCACACAGCTTTTCTTCATCCATCAGGCTCATTCCTGATCTACACAAGTTCTAAGAGCACACATTTGATTCTACAGTAAAAGTATTAAAGAAAAATCTAAAATAGATGGGGAGCAGCAATGTTTTCTGTGGTCAAAGAAGGGCACTTGCATGTTTCATTTTCTTATTACCATCCATCTGTGCAGTTTCACTATTAATGTGGCAGGGGGCAGTGTAGGTCAGACGAGGAGTGGATTGTCTAGCACTGCCACTCCAGCAGCCACACCTCCATCAGAGTGTTCGTCACTCTTGGTCCTCAGCAGATGTCCAGCACACTCATTCAGCACCATGTCTTGCCCATGCCTGTGTGGACAAAGAAATCATATCAATCAATGAGGACACGCATTACTCTGCAGGAGTACATTGTTATGACCACATCTTCGCGCAATAGTTTTCAGTGGGCCAAAATATATACCACCTCCAATTACAGTATACTTCATTTCAACAGCTACAATTTCTATAAAGTTGTCAAGAAAGGAATGTATAGATATGGGTCTGTGAATGTACCTGACGTAGGCCCCAAATATGCCCAGCTCACTTAGGCAGGTGCTGAGTTTGAGTGGCGTCCCCAGCCTAAGGAGGTAGTTGTGTACAGGGCGGGGCTGAACCTTATCCATCAGAATATAGGCCATCCTCTCTGTGCTCTGCTTCACACCCTCCAGTACCTGAATGATCTCAGCTCCATAGATGTTGTTGCCTACAGATGGAGAGGAATTCTACACATCAGCAGACAGGACAGAGCATGACAAGGTTAGAGGTCAGTGTCATGAGATATGTGAAGTTAAGAGCGGAGGTCCTCTTACCCCCTCCTTCCCTCTGTGGCTTCAGGACAAACTGGTCTGGGTTTGCCAAAGCCATAGCCACAGTCTTGTCACCTTCTGGTCCCTGTTAGTAAGATTGAATAAGAAAGTTGAAGCAGAAAAGCAAACTGCTTGGAAAGGCATTATATAGAAAGAGTTGTGTGCATAAACATTGTTGAGAGTCCAAAAGAGCCAGGTTTTGTTCTATTACCATGTCTAGAGTATACAGCCCAGCAAAGGTGGCACGGATCTGGTCCACAACGTCAGGTTCACCAGGAAAGAACCTCTCCAGAACACCAGGTCTGGCCAGTTCCTGTTGGACCTTCTTGGTGCCGGCCAGGTGGGTACTGACATCTGGACATTTCACAGCCAGAGAGCGCTCCATCATGAGGCGAGCCTCCCAGTTCTACACAAAATCATACACATTGTCATGATAATAAGTGATTGCATCAGTTTCACGTTGAGAGATTTTACAACCCCCGGCAAAGCTCTGAGAACATATTTTAAACAATTACGATGATTGTGTTCAAACCTGTTCTGTGTAGTTCTGTGGCATGTACCCATTACGGAAATACACAATAGCAACCTCCCGTCCATCTCTGCAAAAAATTATTAATGAAACAATGAGTGGCATTGCATTGAAAGTAAGGCCATTTTCAACAGTCTTTTTTTATCAGTAACAGATGTTGCAAAATCAAAACATACAGTATATGTTGAGCACGCAAATAACCTTAAACCTTTTAAAATAAAGTAACACTTACACAAACAGCCTCTTATCCTGATCAAGGAATCCCGTCTTAGATACATCTTCAAACCGTCTTCGTATAACAGGAATATTTCTGAACACAAGCAGAAACATTTCATGTCGTGCCATTTTGATATACCAATGGTAGTCAACTACATTGGTCTACCATGGCTACAAAGGTGGCAGTAGGAGGCACCATCACAGCATCAGACCATCAACAGGATAAAAATCTGATGATTGCGTCAGAATTGATGATGATGTGTTTGACCAAGCACCTAGGCCTTACCTCTTCCATAGCTCATTCTCCACATATCGATGGTCGAAGATGTTTCTTTGGAGCTCTTCAACCAGATACAAGACTACTGCCCTTTAAATGACAGAGAATTACCCGTATTACAAGTGCAGTGGTATCTATTTTGTGTTCTGTTACTGACAAAGACAACCGACAAAGTTCCTAGTTTTCCGTATCCTCTTTTTTTCTTTGTACAAACTGACAGATCCCAAATGCATTCACATATCTGAATCCTAACCAAGACACCCACCTTTCTGAGCCGTAGAGGTCCCAGGCCTTAGCTAAGCCTTTTGCCAGACCTGCAGAAGGGTTGTTGTCTAGGATACGCTTGCTATCCTCCAACCGACCAGCCACATTCAGGATGTGTCTATAGCCGCAGACATAGACAGGGTCATTCACAGGGCATATGCATGCCAAACCAAACATACTTCCCCAATTCTCTTTCCCATCCTTCCGTATCTTTTACAGCTGGAGAATAACAACTTCAGCAGGGAAGGTTCACATACCGGTGGACGTTTGGCATGCGTGAGGAAAGACCACCAAAACTGGCAGCAATGGTGTTGATCTCGATCTGCTTCAGGGAGGCACTCCCATCCCCATTCTGGTCCAGCATGTAGTCTGAGCGATTCAGACCCAAAACTATAGACTGGAAATGTACAATGAATAAATGAGCGTGAACAAGGTCTTTGACCTCATCCTAAACGTATTTGATTGTTGCAACTTGAAATTAATTCAAATGTTCTTACAGAAAGTAATAGTAATGGCATCTGATATTGTTAGAAAGCAATAATACCCTACCTGGGTCCTGCCTTCCTGTAGGACATGTCTGTATATGTTGAACAACCTCCCAGTGAAATCATCCACTTTGATGGTGCTGGCTAGAGCCTCCTCCAGGAAGCTTGAGTCCTGGCTGATCTTGTCCACCAGTCGGTTGTAGTGTGTTTGTACTGCTAGAGCCTGGTGGAAGATAGCCTTGGGCACTGGCGAGGGGAAGAGTGTGAACGGTGCATAGGTCACCACCTGAAACCAAACACACACATTAACGGTGCTTTTGTAAATTCACCCTGGCAATCTACTCTGATTTCAGAGCACTCTGGTTTGAGTGTGCCAGAGCGCTGAATAATTGAGGAGTTTGCAAACGCCCTAAACTCTGTTGTTATATATCATGATAATATCGTATCGTGAGGTACCTGGCAATTCCCAGCCCAAGTGCTTGATAGGCCCTTTTCACGTGACGTCAGACAACTTCCGTTCTGCCGCGATGCAGGTTATGTTTACATCCGGTGTCGCTTAGGAACGCTTAGCTAGTAGCACATCATTATGGAGTTCACCCAGTCCCTTTCACATCTGCCACCAATACGACTTAACGACGTAGAACGACTTGCTGACAAGTGGTCCCTTACTTCAAGATCGAAGCTTGATAAAGCTATCCTCAGGGGGAAAGTGCTGACTGCAAACAAAGGTGCTCCCACGAAGAATCTTAAAACTTGGTCCCTCATCTCTCCTGATCGCCCTCACCCAACGGGCACGTATTTCTCCATCAACAGGGAAATCGTGAAAACTCAGATACGGGAATTTCTGTTTGTTGTTTGAACAAAATGGTACACTGCAATAGCATCTTCTCGAAGATTGTGCCATGCTTCGGTGTTGGATGGGATACTGTTGCGATACAGACACCGAGAGAAAAGAAACAGCTAAATTAACATTCAGCTTTGACCAGGAATCAATATTTATCTAGCTATCATGCACAACAGTATTTGAATAGGTGAGTTACTATACATTCATGAATAAACTAACTGCCTAACAAAGGGTTAGATAGCTAGCTAAGTAAACTTGTTACATTACAGCCAGGCAGCAATGTAACGCTACCTTTTAACGTTATCGGTATCTGGTACTAAGTTGTTGTTAGCTAACGTTAGCCCACTTTTAAGTAACTAAGGCAGTGAACAATTATGAATTAACAATAACGTTAGCAAGTTACAAACCATTGCATATACGTAAACATTATTACTCTTAACTTTACTAATTTAACTTAAACGTACCTTTTGGAATTTCTTCAAGTAGCTAGCTTGCTAGTTAGTGGTCAACAGTTGTATTTTCGTTGAGAAGTCTCAGGTTACGGGCGAACGGAAGTGAAGTTAACCTGCTACGCGGAAAGGCGGAAGTTAGATGACGTCATCGTGAAAAGGGCCTATTGCAGCCAAGGTCAGAACGCTAGGATCAACCTTACTCCTCTGCCAGAGTGTCCAGTGTGCGCTCTGAACGCTACGAGTGAAACGCTCTGAATTTACTAACGGACAATCTGACAACACCCTGCATTTACAAACGACCAGAGCGCAATCTAGAATAAATTTACGAACACACCCTAACTTGATGTTATTGGGATTTCTCTGATTATCACAACAGATTGACATAATATAATATGCCATTTAGCAGACACTTTTTTCCAAAGCGACAGAGTCATGCGTGCATAAAATTTTTTTTGGTGTCCCGGGGATCGAACCCACTACCTTGACGTTACAAGCGCCGTGCTCTACCAGCTGAGCTACAGAGGACCACAATAGTACAGGTATGCAATTGAATTGCATTAACTGTCTTGGCATTCTGTTCTCTGAACGTTTAAGACGGTAAACTGGATACTAGCTTTAGCGAAAAATAAACAGAAAAACATTTAACATGACCACTGAGACAGAATAGATTCCCACAAATCCAGTCAGACAACAGGCTCAAAAGAGAGAATTCCCGGCATGGCTGAGCATTACGCACGCCATTTTTTAACAGCATAAGACCAATGGCTGTCCAGTTTCTCCTTCTCCCATCTTTCACTTCTCCTTTGAATTAAATTAACCAAGACAGCTGATCTTCACCATCTTATAGTAGAGAATTCTATTGTCACATCAAACAACAGTTCAGTGTGTCTAAAACGTGTAGCCTAAGCAAGCGGAATAAGGGTTACCTCTGATGAGTTGGGTGTCTCTTTAGTCCGCATCAACACTCCATTTAGAAGGGCTGAGTCTTTTGCCACATCCACTAAATCCTTTATAAGATCATTATCCATCAACACATCCTCTGGTATCCCGTTGGCAGCCATTGCAGTTCACCTGTGCATGGTGATACCAATATAAGTATTTGTATTGTAACCATGACAAAGGTCTTTGCACTGCAATCTTGACAAAGCAGTTTATTTATTTAACCTTTATTTAGACAGGGATTCCCATTGAGACTAGCTTCGACCGCAACTGGATTCTGATGGAACATTGGGCTGATACAGAGATCCAGAGATTTACATACTCAAGTTAGCAAGATACTGTAGCTAGCTAGTTAACGTTAGCTGCCAGCAGCAAACACATCAATTTTGGCTTGCTATCAACCTAAATGCACCACCACATTTTAAAAGACAATGACAAACCTGTCCTTCTATACGTCGATTATGTTCAGATAATGTGCTCTGGAATGGTAACCCCCGCAAAAAATAGGTGTTTTTTTCCTTTCAAGAATGAACACCACGGATAAACATTGTCATGGGGCAAACCAAAGATTACGCCTCTTCCTCTCTGCAAATCTCACTACCGTTCAAACTTCGTCTTCTGTGGATTTTATATTGCGGTTGGCAACTTTATGGTGCATTACCGCCACCAACTGGACTGGAGTGTGGACCAGTGACAGCGAAGGTCTAAATCCTACCCAATATTTTCGTCTCCCTAAGGAAACGAAATACATAATTAAATACTATATCCCCTGAAGATTTCTCCAGCAGTTCACTTAATTCTGGCTCTTCAACCCCATTACTCCTCAAATCCAGTGGAGGCTGCTGAGGGGGCATTATTATGAGCCGTTCTCCCCTCAGCAGCCTCCACTGGAAACCATGTGTTTGGAAACCTTGTGTTTGATGTATTTGATAGCATTCCACTGATTCCGCTCCAGTCATTACCATGAGCCCGTTCTCCCCAATTAAGGTGCTCAAATCTAATAACAATCGCTCCCTTTCCCTCCCATATTTCTGGTACTGAAATAGAACATATTCCACTGTTTCCATCTCCTCCTGACAATGATTACACCTCCCAGTTTGATGTTTCCCCACCAATTTCAATGTACTATTGAGCCATGTGTGTCCCAGTGCCTTGTGAAAACACTTTCCTCTCTTCTCTCTCGGCCTGAGGACCTCCCTGCCCCCACTTTTTCCTGGATCTTATACAGGTGTCTTCCCTTTCTCTCCCTGTTCCACATCTATTGCCATTTGTTTTAAACCACTGTTCTTTTTAACCCCTTAGCTTCTGCTTTACTGATTGTCAATTCCATCTCAACATTAGGATGTTTAAGAGCCTGCTTGGCGATAACATCCACCTCCTCATTCCCCTCTACTCCCACATGAGCTGGTACCCAGAATAACATCACAAATACCCCCATCTGTCTCACCCTATACAAGCACTGCAACACCTCATACAATACATCCTGTCTGCTCTGAGACACGCATGAATTTAAGCTAATCGGTGCTGCACAGGAGTCAGAGCAGATGACTACCCTGTCTGGCCTCACCTCCTCCACCCACTCTGCAGCCAATAGTATGGCCAACAACTCCATTGTGTAAACAGATAAATGATCCGTTGCTCTTTTTGTTACTGCCACCTTAAACTCAGGAACACTAAAAGCTGCACCTGTCCTCCCTGTTTTAGGGTCCTTAGATCCATTTGTGAATATATTCAAGAAAGCATAGTATTGTGTTCTTAAATGTTCACTTACAACTGAATCTACGCCTTCCTCAACATCTCTTACCCTCTCAAGCAACTCTAGATCTATCATTGGCTGAGGGAGAAACCAAGGTGGGATAGCAGGAAGAACCACAGAGCGGCTAAACTCCCTCCCAAACAACCCCATCTCTCTCGCCATGTCATTGCCTATCCACCCAAAGCTTGTATTCAGATTTCGTTCATGTTCCCAGCACTCTAGGAGTACTTTTTTTGTAGGATGCGTAACCGTATGTCCTTGTAGATTTACCCAATATGTCATGGCTAGATGTTGTCTTCTTAACTTTAACAGCATCTCTCCCAACTCTACCTGCATCGCTGCCACTGAGGAGGTCCTGAGTGCTCCACAACATATTCTTAGGGCTTGGGCTTGGATTACATCTAGCTTTTTTAAGATGTCTGAGCTGCTGATCCATATGCTATACTTCCATAATCCAGTGATGACCTTAACAGCGCTATATATAGCATTTTCAACACCATTCAATCTACCCCCCATTCTATTCCTGACAAGCAATGCATCACATTCAATATTTTCTTTCCTTTGACAACTACTCTGTTAATATGCTCCACCCATGTCATTTGAGTATCAAGCCAGACCCCCAGAAACCTAAACCCTCCCACCCTCTCCAGATTCCTTCCATACAACTTCAAGTATATTTCCTCCCCAACCTTCCTTCTAGAAAAAAAAACAGTCTGTATTTTCTCAACTGAAAACTTGAAGCCTCATCTGAGCGACCACTGCTCAACTTCACTCATCGCTTCTTGAACTCTTCTGGCTGTATGGGTAATATTTCTCCCTCTCTTACACAGTGCCCCATCATCCGCAAACAATTACCTCCCAATATCAGGTCTCACCTGGGAGAATACATCGTCAATCATAATGGAGAACAACAAAGGACTAATGACAATTCCCTGGGGGGTACCATTATCTACCTCATAGCTTTCTGACATAGAGCTACCCACCCTCACTTGTATTGATCGCCCAAAAATAAAATCCTTTATCCAGTTAAAAACCGTTCCTCCAACCCCCATGTTATCCAGCTTGATAAGTAAGCCTTCCTTCCACATCATATCATAAGCCTTCTCTACATCAAAGGAAACGGCTACCACCACCTCCTTATTTGCCTGTGTCTTCTGTATGACTGACTCAAGGCACAGTACAGGATCCATCATTCCCCTGCCTTTCCTGAACCCACTTTGATCTGGTGACATTAGTCCTCTACTCTCCAGAAAGTATGTCAGTCTTTCCGTTATCATTCTTTCCATAAGTTTACATACGTGAGATGTCAACGCTATCGGCCTATAGCTTGAAGGACTAGTAGGGTCTTTCCCTGGTTTCCGTATCAGCACCACTATAACCTGCTTCCAACTTCCAGGCAGTTTCCCTTCCTGACACACCTTATTGTAAAGGCCCAATACTTTCCCCATGGCAGTGTCACAGATTAGCCATCATGATGTAACACATCTCATCCTTCCCAGGAAATGTTACCCCAGCTTTAGCTAATGCTCTCGTCATCTCAGCCAACGTAAAAGGGGCATTCAATGCATCCCCCACCATCTCGCTCTGATCCAGGACCCCGGATGTTCTCCTCTGACCCTCTCTCTCCCATGCTGCCCCTCTTCAGTCAGATTATTTGAGCTGTGCACCACTAATGCCTGGGCTAACATCTCTGCCTTCTCCATATCTCTCACTGTAACAAATCTCCCCACTTTTCAGCACAGGGAGACCCCAATCTCGTCTGACCCCACTCATCCTCTTAATCATCCCCCATACCTCTCCCATAGGAGTGGTCCTGCCTATGTTTCCACAGAACCGGCGCTAATACTCCCTCTTAGCTGTCCTAATGATCCTCCTTACTACTGCTTGTGCTTGTTTATACTGAATCAGGTGCTGGTAATTATGAGACCTTTTCAACATTCTGAAAGCCCTGTTCCTACACTTCACTTCTTCTCTACACTCTTCAGTCCACCAGGGAACTGCGTTTCTCTTTCTCCCCCCTCTACCCATAGGAATCACCTGGCTTGTGGCCCCTACTATTGCTCCTCTTACTCCATCATTCACTGTTTCTATATCTGAATTGAGATCAACCTGAAACAGCTCCTGTTCACTCAACTCCTGAAACTTACCCTACTCCGCTTTCCCAAATATCCATCTCCTCAATCCATTTCTTACTGAATCTTCCACCCTCAATCCTACAGTACACATGATAGGATAGTGATCACTACCCACTGTAGATTCCTCCAAAACCTCCCAACTACATCTGCCTGCCATTGAACTTGAGATCAAAGTAAGATCCAGAGAAGATTCATTTCCAGTTACTGTGTCAATTATTAAGACTCACAAGCCCTTTCTCATCCAGCAGTTCCTCCATTTACATCAGTCCGTAACCCTCGCCAGAGAGTACTATGAGCATTAAAATCCCCACACCACATTACCCGTCTCCTATCTTGACCTTCTACATTCCCAAGGGCCATCAACTCTAGTCTCTTACATGGGTTGTAAAAGTTCACTATTACCATATTCCCCACTTCCAACCACACCTCTACCACTACATACTGCTCTTCTTCTTCTTCTTCTTCTTCTTTCACAAAAGTTCTGAAACTATATACATTTTATGGACACAATATATCTTACATTAGTTATCTTGTTGTTTTTAATCCCACCCTTAAGCTCCACTCAACCCCTCCCATCTATCTCTTAACACCATCCATTTTTTATTTATATTTGCCATATATCTTTCAACTGTGCTGTGATGTTTCACAAAAGTTCTGAACCTTACTATTCTCATAGTTTCTACAGGTTGTAAATTAAAGATAAAATGTTTTGCTAAAAGTATTATTATATTATTGATCGATTGACTATGACTTTTCAAATCACCCAGTAGTGCTATCTGCAGTGTTAGCTCCAGGTAAATGTTGCACTTCTTCAACCATTCCTGGACCTGCGACCAAAAATAAGCTACATATGGACAGTACCAAAACAAATTATCTAATGATTCGGTCTCTTCACAGCAAAATCTGCAGAGCTGGGATGGTTGTATCCCCCATATATATAACATTCTATTGGTTGCAAGAATTTTGTATAATAATTAACATTTTAAAAATCAAAGTTTAGAGGCACTGGAGCAATGAACCGCCCTTGCTGTCTCTGCCTGGCCGGTTCCCGTCTCTCCATTAGGATTCTCTGTGGTGCGTCACTTGAGTGGGTTGAGTCACTGACGTGATCTTCCTGTACTGTTTGTCACCCCATCGGGCTCGTGCAGTGGAGGAGATCTTCGTGGGCTATACTCAGCCTTGTCTCAGGGTAGTAGGTTGGTGGTCTGTTGATATCCCTCTGGTGGTGTGGGGGCTGTGCTTTGGCAAAGTGGGTGGGGTTATATCCTGCCTGGTTGGCCATGTCCGGGGGTATCGTCGGACTGTGCCACAGTGTCTCCCGACCCCATCTGTCTCAGCCTCCAGTATCTATGCTGCAATAGTCTATGTGCTGGGGGGCTAGGGTCAGTCTGTTATATCTGGTGTTTTTCTCCTGTCTTATCCGGTGTCCTGTGTGAATTTAGGTATGCTCCCTCTAATTTCTCTCTCTCTCCCTCTCTCTCTCCCTCCCCTCCCGGAGGACCTGAGCCCTAGGACCATGCCTCAGGACTACCTGGCCTGATGACTCCTTGCTGTCCCCAGTCCACCTAGTCGTGCTCCTCCTCCAGTTTCAACTCTTCTGCCTGCAGCTATGGAACCCTGACCTGTTCACCGGACATGCTACCTTGTCTCAACACTCTCTCTCTCTACCGCACCTGCTATTTCAACCTCTAAATGCCCGGCTATGAAAAGCCATCACAATTATATGGAAATCTCTGGATAATTACATACTTCCTAACAATTTATCATGGGAATTTTTAATTTATTTAATTTATTTAACTAGGCAAGTCAGTTAAGAACAAATTCTTATTTACAATGACGGCCTACCCCGGTCAAACCCGGACGACGCTGGGCCAATTGTGCGCCGCCCTATGGGACTCCCAATCACGGCCAGATTGTGATACAGCCTGGAATCGAACCAGGGTCTGTAGTGACGCCTCAAGCACTGGGATGCAGTGCCTTAGACCGCTGCATCACTCTCCTTCTTGGTAAAATTGCCCTTACATCAGCACTGAGATGCTAGAGGCGTCACTCGGGAAGCCAAAAATAGAGGGACATTTTGGGGGAAATTAATACACAGTTTTGTAGCTGATGAATGAGCTTTTCCCAGACAAGATGCTAAGCATCTGACCACCCTGTGTCCTGTTACAGTGAGGGAAAGAAGTATTTGATCCCCTGCTGATTTTGTACATTTGCCCACTGACAAAGAAATGATCAGTCTATAATTTTAATGGTAGGTTTATTTGAACAGTGAGAGACAGAATAACAACAAAAAAATCCAGAAAAACGCATGTCAAAAATGTTATAAATTGATTTGCATTTTAATGAGGGAATAAGTATTTGACCCCCTCTCAATCAGAAAGATTTCTGGCTCCCAGGTGTCTTTTATACAGGTAACGAGCTGAGATTAGGAGCACACTCTTAAAGGGAGTGCTCCTAATCTCAGCTTGTTACCTGTATAAAATACACCTGTCCACAGAAGCAATCAATCAATCAGATTCCAAACTCTCCACCATGGCCAAGACCATAGAGCTCTCCAAGGATGTCAGGGACAAGATTGTTGACCTACACAAGGCTGGAATGGGCTACAAGACCATCGCCAAGCAGCTTGGTGAGAAGGTGACAACAGTTGGTGCAATTATTCGCAAATGGAAGAAACACAAAATAACTGTCAATCTCCCTCGGCCTGGGGCTCCATGCAAGATCTCACCTCGTGGAGTTGCAATGATCATGAGAACTGTGAGGAATCAGCCCAAAACTACACGGGAGGATCTTGTCAATGATCTCAAGGTAGCTGGGACCATAGTCACCAAGAAAACAATTGGTAACACACTACGCCGTGAAGGACTGAAATCCTGCAGCGCCCGCAAGGTCCCCCTGCTCAAGAAAGCACATATACAGGGCCGTCTGAAGTTTGCCAATGAACATCTGAATGATTCAGAGGAGAACTGGGTGAAAGTGTTGTGGTCAGATGAGACCAAAATCGAGCTCTTTGGCATCAACTCAACTCGCCGTGTTTGGAGGAGGAGGAATGCTGCCTATGACCCCAAGAACACCATCCCCACCGTCAAACATGGAGGTGGAAACATTATGCTTTGGGGGTGTTTTTCTGCTAAGGGGACAGGACAACTTCACCGCATCAAAGGGACGATGGACGGGGCCATGTACTGTCAAATCTTTATTTTTATTGTAATTTCTTCCTTTTTTTTAATTTTAATTTTTTTAATTTTTTTCAGTTTAATATTGCAGATAGATTGTAACTTCCATCAATGTAATTGTCTGCATCACTTCCAATCCCCCATGTTTTTTATATATATATATATTGTGACGTCACGAGAGGCTACACAGCTTTCAGCGGGATTGCTCAAGTAGTGCAAGGAGACAAGGTTCAAACAAAACAAGGATTTTATTATAGGTCTTGGGAAATTAACGAAAATATAACAAAATTCTGTTCTCTTGTGGCTCTTTAAGGGTTAACAGTTCAGGGATGTCTCTTCCACATCCAAAATCATAATTCTCACTCGCTCAGATAACTTTTCCCCAGCCTTACTGTAGTCCACGTTGCAGCTAGTGGCCAACCCAGCAAAAAGTCCTTCCAAATGTCTCTCACGTATTTCCACAGGTGCATATATCCAAAGGTGAGTATTTCCCAAAGGTAAGTATCTCCAAATCCTTATATTCCTCATGGAAGTGGACGTGCAGCACTCTTGTCCTCCAGAGAGCCCAGGTTGGAGACTGTGTCTCTTCCCTTCCCAAACCTTCAGCTCATCAGCTCCTCATTTGTTTCAGCTGCGTGGGAAGATTGGCCATAGAGGGGTGGAGTTCCCGACCATACCAGCAGATGGAGCCATAGCTGTCTGGGTTTGCAGCCACCTCAGGGGGATGTAACGTCCCTCCAGGACACAGCCTCTCGTGACATCACACATCCCCTCCTCGGGACCGACGTCCTCGTCGGGGTAAAGGCAGCGAAGAAGGCATCACGCCGGGAGAGGGCGTCCGCATTGCCGTGGTGCTTGCCAGACTGCTCTCTCTTCAACTCCTCCAACTCTAGGACCAGGGACTCAGCCTCCTGTTGTCTCTCCTTGAGTTTCTTACTGAACGCATCAGCCTTGGTTTTAGCAGAGTTTAGCTTCTGTTGAGCAGCTTTCAGTTCCTTCTCTCTCTCTGCCTCCGCATTCTTCATCTTGTTCTCCAACACCTTGTACTTCTCCTCTGCCTTCTTCTGGACCTCCTTACTACTGCGCAGGGTCTCCTCACACTCCTCGATGGTCCTGCGCAGCCTCTCCAGCTCCTCCTGTTGCTTATGGAAGGAGCTCTGTTGGAGTTTAGCCTGGAGGATATCTAACTCTTCTGTCTTCATGTCTAACTGTTGCTTTAACAAACGATACCTCTCAGCGGTCCCCCTTCAGACCAGACAGTTCTTTGTCCAGATTCTGTAGCTCCGTCTCTGTGTCGGTCTGGGCACCTGCCATCCCTATCAGAGCCCGGGCGGGAGTGAGTAATTCGGAGGATTGCACCGGAGCCTTCCCAGCCTGAGTCTTGCCTCTCCGTTTCCGAGGTACTCGGGTTATCCTCTCCTGAGACTCTCTCCAGAGTGGGTAAAAGGCTGGGCAGTCTCGTCCAATTAGGACAGGGACGGGGAGGGAATCAACCACCCCCGCCGTCGTGTGTATGGTTCCCCGTGTGCTGGTCATTGTAAGTTCAGTAATGGGGTATTCTCTGGTGTCCCCATGGACACAGGAAACTGGGAGGACTTTCCCCGGGGTCAGACACGTTGGGCCCACCAAATCCTTACGCACCAGGGTGGCCCGGCTACCAGAATCCAGTAAGGCCTCCACATCATGGTGATTCACAGTTACCGGGCAGGTGGGGGGGTCGATCTGGGCCGCCATCTACGACTCCCAAGAGCGAGGCAAAACGGTGTGTGGGTGCTGAGCTGGAGGACTCCGCAGTGGGCATAGGTTCATCGGCTGGTTTCCCACACTGCCAGGAGATATGTCCCATCTCCCCACACCGGTAACACTGTCGAGTTTCCCCCCTCCTGGTGTACTCTTCTTGGACCCGCCTGGTTTCTGGCTCCCCCTGGAGCCGGGATAAGTCCTGACGTGGCTGGGTTCGAGACCTTGGGGTCCTTTGGACGGGTTCTTCCCATTTGTGGTGGGGCCGCACTCCTGGGGTCTTTTCGGGAAGCATTCAGCATCTCCGCTGTGGCCTGGTACTTTTCCACAGCTTCCACGGTCAGATCAGCCGTGGTCAAGGCCTGTTGACTGATGAACCGTTTTGCCTCATAAGGCAGGGCGCGTAGGTAACGATCCACCACAACGGCCTCCACCACCGCCGCTGCTGTATTCCTCTGCGGATCCAGCCATTTCCTTGCGATTCGGACAAGTTCATGCATCTGCGCCCGAGGAGGTTGGTCTGGTTGGAAGGTCCAGCCGTGAAAGCGCTGGGCCATACCAAACTTTGTGAGTCCATATCTGCTGAGGATCTCAGACTTCAGGGCATCATAGTCAGTAACCTGGTCAGGGCCCAGGTCCCGGACAGCATTCAGCGATTCCCCGGTTAGAAAGGGGGCTAACAGACCAACCCACTGTTGCTTGGGCCAGGCTTCCCTAGTGGCCGTGGCCTCAAATGCATGCAGGTATGCCTCAATGTCATCGGTAGCTCCCATCTTAGATATAAAGTCACTTGCCTTTATTGGGCGGGTATTTTGGACCACCCTCTGTCTCTGCAACTGCAATTCCTCTGCCTTCAGAAGGTTGGCTTTCTTTTGCTCCTCCAAGAGAGCCACGTTTACTTGCATCTGGGCTTGCTGGCCAGCAACAAGGGCTTTCAATATGTCCTCCATTTCAGTCGGCGGGGAGCCTACGGCCAACTTGGAAAACTGGGTGATCAAACCTTCGGTATCCTCCTCTGACATGCACTATTAACGCTTGAGCGTGCCCGTATTCTCCACCATCTGTGACGTCACGAGAGGCTACACAGCTTTCAGCGGGATTGCTCAAGTAGTGCAAGGAGACAAGGTTCAAACAAAACAAGGATTTTATTATAGGTCTTGGGAAATTAACGAAAATATAACAAAATTCTGTTCTCTTGTGGCTCTTTAAGGGTTAACAGTTCAGGGATGTCTCTTCCACATCCAAAATCATAATTCTCACTCGCTCAGATAACTTTTCCCCAGCCTTACTGTAGTCCACGTTGCAGCTAGTGGCCAACCCAGCAAAAAGTCCTTCCAAATGTCTCTCACGTATTTCCACAGGTGCATATATCCAAAGGTGAGTATTTCCCAAAGGTAAGTATCTCCAAATCCTTATATTCCTCATGGAAGTGGACGTGCAGCACTCTTGTCCTCCAGAGAGCCCAGGTTGGAGACTGTGTCTCTTCCCTTCCCAAACCTTCAGCTCATCAGCTCCTCATTTGTTTCAGCTGCGTGGGAAGATTGGCCATAGAGGGGTGGAGTTCCCGACCATACCAGCAGATGGAGCCATAGCTGTCTGGGTTTGCAGCCACCTCAGGGGGATGTAACGTCCCTCCAGGACACAGCCTCTCGTGACATCACATATATATATATATATATATACACATACACACATACATATATACATATACACACATACATACATATCCTTTAAAAATATATATATATTCCCCTTTATTACTTTCCAACCCCGCCACCCTTTCCCCACTTGGAGTAAACTAGTGAACAACAACGCCTAGGCCTCTACTTCCAGCCCATACCCACTATCTACATTTTATGGACACAGTCAATTTTACAGTAATTACATTTTGTTTGTTCTTTCTCCTGAACTTCTACTCTCAACCTCTCCGATCATTTTCATGATGTCCATCCGGTTTGCTTCTATATGCCATATCTTTCTAACTGTGCTCCTTCACAAAAGCTCCCAACCTACAACCCATACACTCATTATGGACACAGCGTGCCTACATTATTAGTTATCTTGTTATTGTTTGTTGTTAGTTGTTATTAGTCCCATCCTTCAATTCCATTCAACACCTCCCATCTATCTTTTAACACCATCCATATAGGATTTCTATTTGCCATATACTGTATATTTCAACTGTACTGTGATGTCTTACAAAAGTTCTGAACCTTTCTATTCTCATTGTTTCAACAGATTGTGAATTGAAAATAAACATTTTTGCTAATAGTATTATTATGTTATTGATCGATTGACTATGACTTTTCAGATCACCCAATAGTGCTATCTGCAGGGTTAGCTCCAGGTAAATATTGCAATCCTTTAGCCATTCCTGGACCTGTGTCCAAAAACAAGCTACAAATGGACAATACCAAAACAAATGATCTAATGATTCTGTCTCTTCGCAGCAAAATCTGCAGAGCTGGGAAGATTGTATCCCCCATATAAATAACATTCTATTGGTAGCAAGAATTGTATATAATAATTTAAATTGAAAGATTCTAAGTTTTGAATCCGGTGTCGTTTTGCGTATCAGTTCATAAACACTATGCCATGGGATCGGTACGTCAAAAATCTCTTCCCAACTATTTTGCAATCTATATGGGACGGCTGTCAATCCTTTGGTCCTTAAATGAAACTGATATACCTTTTTATTTATCACAGTTTTCCTTAACTAATTATGTTCTTTAATGCAAGGCCGACAGACAAGTTCCTTACTTTCTCCTCCTTCCACTTTCCTCTTCCATTTTTGCGGTTAGGCTGCAATTATTTGGTTGTAATTTTGGGTAGAGCAGACATTTCCATATGTTTTTGTTAGCTGCATGTGCGACATAACTCCACCAGTCCTACCGATGATATAATTTACAAAGATTATACCTTTTTTAAACATTTTGTCAAAAAAAAGAAGGTTTTTTGTCAATTAGCATATTTGAGTTTAACCACAATATTTGTTGCATTATTTGTACTGTCGTTTCTGGAGGATTAAATTGAAATTGCAACCAACTTTCTATGGCTTGTTTTAGAAATAGTGATATCTGGGAGATGATTTCCTTTTCAAATAACTGAAAGTGAGTGGTTGTAATCTGAATAAAGGGAAAAACACCATTCTTGAACATTGGGTGAGACAATCTTACTAATTTGCTAGAGAACCAGTTCGGTATAACTTTTGTATGGTGAAGCTTTTAGTGATAGGTCTAATGCTTTAATATTTAATAATGTCTGTCCTCCGAATTCATATTCATTATATAAATAGGCCCGTTTAATTTTGACCATAAGCAAATAGGTAAACTGGGATAATACTAAAGAGTTGAACCGTCAAATCTTGGGTGAGAACCTCAGCCAGGGCATTGAAAATGGGTCGTGGATGGGTATTCCAGCATGACAATGACCCAAACACACGGCCAAGGCAACGAAGGAGTGGCTCAAGTAGAAGCACATTAAGGTCCTGGAGTGGCCTAGCCAGTCTCCAGACCTTAATCCCATAGAAAATCTGTGGAGGGAGCTGAAGGTTCGAGTTGCCAAACGTCAGCCTCGAAACCTTAATGACTTGGAGAAGATCTGCAAAGAGGAGTGGAACAAAATCCCTCCTGAGATGTGTGCAAACCTGGTGGCCAACTACAAGAAACGTCTGACCTCTGTGATTGCCAACAAGGGTTTTGCCACCAAGTATTAAGTTATGAGGGGTCAAATACTTATTTCCCTCATTAAAATACAAATAAATTTATAACATTTTTGACATGCGTTTTTCTGGATTTTTTTGTTGTTATTCTGTCTCTCACTGTTCAAATAAACCTACCATTAAAATTATAGACTGATCATGTCTTTGTCAGTGGGCAAACTTACAAAATCAGCAGGGGATCAAATACTTTTTTTTTTCCTTCACTGTAAGTGGTATGTAGCGCGACAATCTGTGCAGTGACAGAGGACCGCTGTACCAAATGGCAGCTCAAGTGTCTTTACCAACACCAGAGATTCTTACACCTCCTCGCAATGTTGTGTCATACCAATCATCACAACAGCCAAACCGCCCAGGCCCAACTCACACAAGCTCTTATATGGCCTTTCTGCATCCGTGAGAGCAAAGGAAAGGTAGAAAGGAAACAGAATGATGCTATGTTTCCGTTTGAGAAAACATGATCCTCTCAGACACAGCCACTGTCTGGTTTTGTGCCACCACTGCCTCATGCACATATTCTACATGTCTACCACACCATCATGATGCTAAATTATAATTGACATTTGGCTTTAAAAGTTTCTGCATCATGTTTCCAATGCCCTTGGTGACCCCATCCTAGGCTTGATGCCCAAAACATGACAAAATGACAAACGTTTTTTGGGGTTTAGTGTGTAGCCATTTGTGCATTTCATAGTTTTAAATGTTAGTGTTGAATGTATGTATGTATGTATGTATGTGTGTGTGCATACATGCACGTACAGTGGGGAAAAAAAGTATTTAGTCAGCCACCAATTGTGCAAGTTCTCCCACTTAAAAAAGAGAGATTCTTAAAAAAAAAAATCTCATTTTGTCTGTCATAGTTGACGTGTACCTATGATGAAAATTACAGGCCTCTCGCATCTTTTTAAGTGGGAGAACTTGCACAATTGGTGGCTGACTAAATACTTATTTTCCCCACTGTATGTGTGTGTTGGGGTGTGTGCGTCCATCTGCATTTGTATGAGTGTGTATGTGTGTGCACATGTGACAACTGCCGTGATAGACAGGTGCTAGTCTGTCTCATGGGGTCTTGTGTATGAGCCGCAGAAAGGCTATCACATACTCCCAGCATTCCCTGGTGCTTTAATGTGGAGCCTCACTGGAATGCTGTTCATTGTTAACAGAGATTTCAAATGTAAAGATCGCAGGGAGGCGCATTGCCATGGAATGGAAGGTGGCTTTAGCCAGAGTCTGCCCTCTCTGCATATGTGGGTATCTACATCTCTGTAGCTGATGACTGATGGGAGTCTTTTGAGGCTGGAATGGTCTTACTTACTGTCAGCCACACAGAGCCATTGTGTCCCATGTCTCTTATCCTATAGGCACGCTCCCTGAGGCCATCGGAAGGATTTCGATAAGATGACACATTTTCAGTACATTATGGAACTCTGTATTGAAAGAAATTCACAGGTTAACACATATCATTCACATCATCACAATGTACACATACTACTAGCCTTACGAAGGTCTTCAGTCACCCAAAAACTTTTTTCAGCCAGTTCTGGGTTAATTTAATTATCCGAAAGCCTCAAAAAGTGTTCAATGAATTGTGCAAGAGAAGTCCATTTATATTTTATGTGAAGCAAGGACCCAGTGGATAGGTTAGAGAAATACAAACAAATGAAATGTAATCATTGTTTTGTCCATGTTTTAATAGGTAAATTTCCTTCTGTTTTTGTTTTAGCCAGTGTTGACCCAAGGCCTTGTTAACCCTGTCTGTCCTACCTGGGCTTACCATGTGGCAGCAGAAGGATTGAAGTGGAATAGCTCAGGTATTCTGTAGTCAGTTTTTTTTTTTAGTTTGTAATGTTTATGTGAGCGTGTGTCTATTGTTCTGGACTGGGCGTCAGGGGGGTTGGAAGAGGCATGCCGCTGTCACAACATGCTCCAAAATAGAAGGACAGCTGTGGGTGCCCATATTAGAGAGGGAGAGTGGCTAGCTGGCTGGGGAGGAGCAGCCAGGGGAGGCAGGCAGTGGGGATCTGGGGCCAGGACTCAGCACACCCTAATCTTAGATAGGCCAGCCCCTGGCTGGAGCCTTAGGAATAATGCCATTGGAATGGTACTGTATCTCCACCAGCAGAGTCATGAAAAGACTGATTAGCTCATGTTATTGCTGCCTCTGAGAGACCTGGGGATGTTGTGGGGGTAGTGACAGTGGGAGATTAAGACCAGGAATGGAAGGTGGCTTTAGCCAGAGTCTGCCCTCTCTGCATATGTGGGTATCTACATCTCTGTAGCTGATGACTGATGGGAGTCTTTTGAGGCTGGAATGGTCTTACTTACTGTCAGTAAAAGATCAGGAAACATTTCAAACTAAAACTTAGAAATTGCATCAACATCAGGGCAAAGGCAGGGGATGCTAGCCAATAGGGGTTCTCTGCCCTCAAGCTTCTGCTTGGCTCATAAATCAAAAACAGATTAGATTAACTGTAGGTTGTGTTTCCATTGGCACAAGGAAAGGATTTATTAACAGGTATTAGTATTGGTGATTTTTTATGTTGCTGCTATGTGAAAGTGAATGTACTAGGCCCCACATTGGCCTGTTTCCTGAATCAGCACTATAGCTAAGCAAAGAGGTATGTGCTGCGTATGGCTAACTAGAGCAACTGTAATCTATGAGCAGAAATACAAAATCCACTTCCTAGAATTCTTGACCAGTAGTATTCCCAGATGTTCACCCTGGCTACCTAAAAGGATACCATTGTATCTGTAGCTAAAAATTACTTAAAGACAAAGTAAAAGTCCAAACTGACACACACAAAAAAGTCCAAACTTTAAAATCTCCCAGACTGCTTTGCTAGTGACACAGAACATAAGACAGTCCCCTCATCTGAAGTACTCAACTGTTGTAGAATAGAGCTGATAGAAGTGGCCTGTATCTAATCAATGTACTTCACCCTTTCTAATTGTGCATTCAAATAAGATGGTAATTTCTCTGTGTTGGTGGGAACTGAGGGTTAAATGGACTTTATCGTCTATTATGATGGAATAATCGATCAATGTGTATTTAGAGGTTGACGTATATCCTCCATTTAATTTTCTTTAGTAGTTGTGTGTCGGCCCGGCGGGGGGTTCTAGTGCACTTCATTGCAGCACCCTATCTCTTTAACTGCAAGCCCTATGTCAGACTGCGGAATGTGGGCTATTGAGAACAGGAGTTGTATTCTGGTCTATTTCTGGATGCTGTGCTCTGGCCTGTGCACACAAGGACACTTATCTCCTCTTTTGTTCTCAAGGTTGTGAAAGGGCTCATCCACAAAGCTGACAATCAGCCTCTGACCTAAATAATGCAAACACAATCAAACCCAACTGCCTTTATATGGAAGGAAATACAATATTAAGTAAGTAACACTGCCTCTGAGACTTTTGCACTCATTTAGTAGCTATGACTTAGTAGTGGAAAAGGTGGAACAGGATTCCTAGATATTTTTATAGGTTCCTTTCTGTCTGGTGTGTGACTTGTTGACATTGTATAAAGTGTACATAGGTGTACTGTACAAGGGCACTGCTTGTTAACCATATCCAGACCAATAGGACCATAAAGAAACAGTCCCTTCAAAGAGTTGACGTCCTGTCACACCATTTTACCCGCCTGCTGTTGATTAAAGATAAACATATTTTCTCTTTTGGGGCATGGTGTGCACACTGAGATCAGAAGTCTAGGAAATAACTGTTCATCTGGAATCTGTTAGTTGAGTTTACAGCAATTAAATCAAGTAAAAAATCTACAAAAAAAATGCCACATGTGCCGAATATAACAGGTGTAGACATTACCGTGAAATGCTTACTTACAGCCCTTAACCAACAATGCATTTATTTTTGTATAAATTTTTTAAATAAAACAACTACAACAAAAAAGTGTTGAGAAAAAAAGAGCAGAAGTAAAATAAAATAACAGTAGGGAGGCTATATACAGGGGGGTACCGGTGCAGAGTCAATGTGCGGGGGCACCGGCTAGTTGAGGTAGTTGAGGTAATATGTACATGTGGGTAGAGTTAAAGTGACTATGCATAAATAATTAACAGAGTAGTAGCAGCGTAAAAAGATGGGGTGGGGGTGGGCGGGCAGTGCAAATAGTCCGGGTAGCCATGATTAGCTGTTCAGGAGTCTTATGGCTTGGGGGTAGAAGCTGTTGAGAAGCCTTTTGGACCTAGACTTGGCGCTCCGGTACCGCTTGCCGTGCGGTAGCAGAGAGAACAGTCTATGACTAGGGTGGCTAGAGTCTTTGACAATTTTGAGGGCCTTCCTCTGACACCGCCTGATATAGAGGTCCTGGATGGCAGGAAGCTTGGCCCCAGTGATGTACTGGGCCGTACGCACTACCCACTGTAGTGCCTTGCGGTCGGAGGCCGAGCAGTTGCCATACCAGGCGGTGATGCAACCAGTCAGGATGCTCTCGATGGTGCAGCTGTATAACTTTTTGAGGATCTGAAGACCCCTGCCAAATCTTTTCAGTCTCCTGAGGGGGAATAGGCTTTGTCGTGCCCTCTTCACGACTGTCTTGGTGTGTTTGGACCATGATAGTTCGTTGGTGATGTGGACACCAAGGAACTTGAAGCTCTCAACCTGTTCCACTACAGCCCCGTTGATGAGAATGGGGGCGTGCTTAGTCCTCTTTTTTTTCCTGTAGTCCACAATCATCTCCTTTGTCTTTGTCACGTTGAGAGTATGAAAAGACACTGGGTATGAAGAGTCTTTCCCACGGGGGACCAGTATGAAAAAAAAAAATAATATGTATTCACTAACTGTAAGTCGCTCTGGATAAGAGCGTCTGCTAAATGACTTAAATGTAAATGTAAATGTAAATGTTGAGGGAGAGGTTGTTATCCTGGCACCACATGACCAGGTCTCTGACCTCCTCCCTATAGACTGTCTCATCGGTGTCGGTGATCAGGCCTACCACTGTTGTGTCGTCGGCAAACTTAATGATGGTGTTGGAGTCGTGCCTGGCCATGCAGTCATGGGTGAACAGGGAGTACAGGAGGGGACTGAGCACGCACCACTGAGGGGCCCCCGTGTTGAGGATCAGCGTGGCAGATGTGTTGTTACCTACCCTTACCACCTGGAGGCGGCCCGTCAGGAAGTCCAGGATCCAGTTGCAGAGGGAGGTGTTTAGTCCCAGGATCCTTAGCTTAGTGATGAGCTTTGAGGGCACTATGGTGTTGAACGCTGAGCTGTAGTCAATGAATAGCATTCTCACGTAGGTGTTCCTCTTGTCCAGGTGGGAAAGGGCAGTGTGGAGTGCAATAGAGATTGCATAATCTGTGGATCTGTTGGGCAGTATGCAAATTGGAGTGGGTCTAGGGTTTCTGGGATAATGGTGTTGATGTGAACCATGACCAGCCTTTCAAAGCACTTCATGGCTACAGACGTCAGTGCTACGGGTCAGTAGTCATTTAGGCAGGTTATCTTAGTGTCCTTGGGCACGGGGACTATGGTGGTCTGCTTGAAACATGTTACAGACTCAGTCAGGGACATGTTGAAAATGTAGGTGAAGACACTTGCCAGTTGGTCAGCACATGCTCGGAGTACACGTCCTGGTAATCCGTCTGGCACTGCGGCCTTGTGAATGTTGACCTGCTTAAAAGTCTTACTCGCATCGGCTACGGAGAGCGTGATCACATAGTCATCCCGAACAGCTGGTGCTCTCATGCATGCTTCAGTGTTGCTTGCCTCGAAGCGAGCATAGAAGTGGTTTAGCTCGTCTGGTAAACTTGTGTCACTGGGCAGCTCGTGGCTGTGCTTCCCTTTGTAGTCTGTAATAGTTTTCAAGCCCTACCACATCCGACGAGCGTCAGAGCCGGTGTAGTACGATTCAATCTTAGTCCTGTATTGACTCTTTGCCTGTTTGATGGTTCGTCGGAGGGCATAGCGGGATTTCTTTTAAGCGTCCAGGTTAGAGTCCCGCTCCTTGAAAGCGGCAGCTCTACCCTTTAGCTCAGTGCGGATGTTGCCTGTAATCCATGGCTTCTGGTTGGGGTATGTACGTACGGTCACTGTGGGGACGACGTCATCGATGCACTTATTGATGAAGCCAGTGACTGATGTGGTGTACTCCTCAATGCTATCTGAAGAATCCCGGAACATGTTCCAGTCTGTGCTAGCAAAACAGTTCTGTAGCTTAGCATCTGCGTCATCTGACCACTTTTTTATTAACCGAGTCACTGATGCTTCCTGCTTTAGTTTTTGCTTATAAGCAGAAATCAGGAGGATAGAGTTATGGTCAGATTTGCCAAATGGAGGGCGAGGAAGAGCTTTGTATGCGTCTCTGTGTGTGGAGTAAAGGTGGTCTAGAGTATTTTTTCCTCTGGTTGCACATTTAACATGCTGGTAGAAATGAGGTAGAACGGATTTGAGTTTCCCTGCATTAAAGTCCCCGGCCACTAGGAGCTCTGCCTCTGGATGAGCGTTTTCCTGTTTAGTTATGGCCTTATACAGCTCATTGAGTGCAATCTTAATGCCAGCATTGGTTTGTGGTGGTAAATAGATAGCTACAGTGAGGGAAAAAAAGTATTTGATCCCCTGCTGATTTTGTAAGTTTACCTACTGACAAAGACATGATCAGTCTATAATCAGTCTATCAGTCTTTAATGGTAGGTTTATTTGAACAGTGAGAGACAGAATAACAACAAAAAAATCCAGAAAAACGCATGTCAAAAATGTTATAAATTGATTTGCATTTTAATGAGGGAAATAAGTATTTGACCCCTCTGCAAAACACAACTTAGTACTTGGTGGCAAAACCCTTGTTGGCAATCACAGAGGTCAGACGTTTCTTGTAGTTGGCCACCAGGTTTGCACACATCTCAGGAGGGATTTTGTTCCACTCCTCTTTGCAGATCTTCTCCAAGTCATTAAGGTTTCGAGGCTGACGTTTGGCAACTCGAACCTTCAGCTCCCACCACATATTTTTTCAATGAGATTAACATTTTTACATTTTACATTTTAGTCATTTAGCAGACGCTCTTATCCAGAGCGACTTACAGGAGCAATTAGGGTTAAGTGCCTTGCTCAAGGGCACATCGACAGATTTTTCACCTAGTCGGCTCGGGGATTAGAACCAGCGACCTTTCAGTTACTGGCACAACGCTCTTAACCACTAAGCTACCTGCCGTCTGGAGACTGGCTAGACCACTCCAGGACGTTAATGTACTTCTTCTTGAGCCACTCCTTTGTTGCCTTGGCCGTGTGTTTTGGGTCATTGTCATGCTGGAATACCCATCCACAACCCATTTTCAATGCCCTGGCTGAGGGAAGGAGGTTCTCAGCCAAGATTTGACGGTACATGGCCCCGTCCGTCGTCCCTTTGGTGCAGTGAAGTTGACCTGTCCCCTTAGCAGAAAAACACCCCCAAAGCATAATGTTTCCACCTCCATGTTTGACGGTGGGGATGGTGTTCTTGAGGTCATAGGCAGCTTTCCTCCTCCTCCAAACACGGCGAGTTGAGTTGATGCCAAAGAGCTCGATTTTGGTCTCATCTGACCACAACACTTTCACCCAGTTCTCCTCTGAATCATTCAGATGTTCATTGGCAAACTTCAGACGGCCCTGTATATGTGCTTTCTTGAGCAGGGGGACCTTGCGGGCGCTGCAGGATTTCAGTCCTTCACGGCGTAGTGTGTTACCAATTGTTTTCTTGGTGACTATGGTCCCAGCTGCCTTGAGATCATTGACAAGATCCTCCCGTGTAGTTCTGGGCTGATTCCTCACCGTTCTCATGATCATTGCAACTCCACGAGGTGAGATCTTGCATGGAGCCCGAGGCCGAGGAAGATTGACAGTTCTTTTGTGTTTCTTCCATTTGCGAATAATCGCACCAACTGTTGTCACCTTCTCACCAAGCTGCTTGGCAATGGTCTTGTAGCCCATTCCAGCCTTGTGTAGGTCTACAATCTTTTCCCTGACATCCTTGGAGAGCTCTTTGGTCTTGGCCATGGTGGAGAGTTTGGAATCTGATTGATTGATTGCTTCTGTGGACAGGTGTCTTTTATACAGGTAACAAGCTGAGATTAGGAGCACTTCCTTTAAGAATGTGCTCCTAATCTCAGCTCGTTACCTGCACCTGGGAGCCAGAAATCTTTCTGATTGAGAGGGGGTCAAATGCTTATTTCCCTCATTAAAATGCAAATCAATTTATAACATTTTTGACATGCGTTTTTCTTGATTTTTTTGTTGTTATTCTGTCTCTCACTGTTCAAATAAACCTACCATTAACATTATAGACTGATCATTTATTTGTCAGTGGGCAAATGTACAAAATCAGCAGGGGATCAAATACTTTTTTCCCTCACTGTATGAAAAATATAGTTGAAAACTCTCTTGGTAAATAGTGGGGTCTACAGCTTATCATAAGATACTCTACCTCAGGCGAGCAAAACCTTGAGAATTAACAAGCTCCTTAAGTGCTGATAGGCACGCCTACCATCCAACATTACAGTCATCCCCCTTTTCATTGACCTATAGCCTTGTCCATTCCTATTTGAAAACCAAATGGTATCATTATGGTCATGAATTGTCTTTATGGTACAGATTTGATAAAAAATGAATGCCACTTGTAGTCCAGGTCAATCACTATATGATTTGGTGGTGAACTTTAATCTGTAACATGGAACATCTTGACATGCTATATTTTCTAATTGCCACAACAGTCACAGTCATCTTCTGAAGCTCATACCAAATACATTGTGCACCAGGCAGGAACACTAAACTCCCTGACCCACTAGACACATTTCACCATGTCATTGGATTTAGGGTAAAAGTTGGGTGTTAAAAAATAGGACAATTCCCTTACTTTGATTTTTTCTAATCTTTTTTCCACAAATCACATTGATTTTTTGGGGTTGAAATTACGTGGAAACAGCCTTGATTCAACCAGTTTTTGCCCAGTGGGGGCCTTCTGCACATTCAGATTCAAGTTTGCTCCATAGTCAGATCTTATTATGTTTCTGATAAAAACTATCAAATTGAATGAAAACATTATGATTCATGGCATGGACAGAAAAGAACACTGCTGTTCCAATTGATTTACAGTTTAAACGTGCACATCTTCTGCACTTTTAGATGACTATGTACAGTTTATGAATGACAGAATAAAGTCAAACATTGATGTAATCCTCTGTAAAACAATGCCGTTTTAAAAATAACTGGCCTACTGTAGGTTTGAGAAGAGATACAAATGCAGATTGCCATTCGTGACGGTCGGTGCACTTGGTCCGAGCCAATGGGCTGCTGAGGAAGGGGACACATGGGGATATCTAACATATCTCCCCTAACCCTGACCTTGAGGAGGACAATAAAAGAGACTTTAGCGCACTAGCTAAACATTAACAGTGCGTTCAACGGTTAGTACAGCAGATGCACCAACTAACCATCATTTTATAGTAATAGGCCTATTGGTAATCACATTTTACAATTCGGCAGTTTTGAGCATGTTTTCAATGTGTTTAAGTTGCTGCTCTAATTCATTGTAGGTGCGCTGGTGCTGTTTCTTCCCTCGGAGTTGTCACCATGTCTCGCTTTAATGAAACTAAAGATTTCGGAGATGCAGCCTCGTTCCTACGTCTCACCAACTTGGAGGCTTTGGCCGCCAGGACCCTGGCTTTTGATGGTAGGATAACTGTCAGAAACGCAAATCAGTTCAACAATTGTATTTGTCATGCCATACACTACTATCTATGGACTATATGGAAGCTGACCATGAGATTTTCGACAGTTTTGCAAGTTTTGGTGGTACACTTTTTTTTTGGTAAAGTTTTTGCCCCTCAGTTGTCTTCTAAATGCCCATTAAATGTCTATTATTTTGCTCAGGTACAAAACGAGTCTGGATCCCGGATGAGAAGGAGGCTTACATCGAGGTGGAAGTTAAAGAACTGGATGGTGACAAAGCCACTGTGGAGACCAAAGATGGAAGGGTTGGTAGGCTATTCATTGAAGTTGAATACAACATAATAAGGATAATTTGAGCACCTGTCCTGTAGTTAATATCGCAGAAAGTGATATCATAATACTGACTCTTCTCTTCAACACTTGTTGAAACTGACATCATTAAGTCCATGATATACAGTAGCTAAATCCAAATATACTTCTCTTTGTTCTGAAGTGCATAGACTGTTATATATATTTTTCATGAAATAGATTTGCAGACCTAATAACCTTGTATATGAAATGTTAGCACCAAAAGTTGATTATGATGTGGTACAGTAGTGCTTTAATTCCTTGAATTAACCCTGGTGCTTTGCTGAAAAAAATGTACGTCCATTGTGGTATGGGTCAGATTGACCCGCACAGTTTAAACACACTCAAGACAGTCAATTTTGATTACATTGGAAGCTGACAGTCTACCTTGACTTCGTTGTGGTGATGGTGACCATTCTATATTACCATCTTTAGACTTCCATGTCCTCTCTTCTCTGGATGATGGTTGTTGCATGCTCTCTCTCTCATCTGGTGGAGGGGATGGTATGACAGACTCCTCCTCTGAATCCTCTTCACCAAAGAAAATTCACAATCTGGATCATCAACAGCATTGTCCTCTATCTCTGAAATGGCCTCTGTCTCTGAAACCTCTTCTTCTATTTCACTGTCACAGTCCAGAATTTGTGATAAGGCTTCATTGACTGAAAATCTTTAGTAGCTCGTTTTTGAGTGTCTGTGTCAGAGATCTGCTGCTCTTGCACTGAGAAGGAGAAGCTTGGGAAAGCTCCTTTTCACCCGAACATAATTATACAAGTGCAACCAGAACCAGTCAAAACAAAATACATCAAAGACATTTGTTTATTTTGGACCTGTGCAAATATCTATACACATGAAAGCCACCAGGTCAAAATAACCCACAACATCATGTTTGTATACAAAATCTACACAGACATTCCACAACACATCAGTGTGTCCACATTTTGCAGTTAGGTTCATGACCCTAAAGGAGGAAAACTCATCTAATTTCATGGAGAAAAAGAGAGGTTAACTAGTATTTTAGACAACTCCAAAGTGGAAATGGGTCAAATTGACCTGCAACATAATAGGAGGGTTAAGTGATATATCATCACCTACCTACTGTATGAATTGACTACAGACTTACACTGTTGTTTTTTCCCCCTCTCTCCCTAAGACTTTGGTTGTGAAGGAGGATGACATTCAGCAGACGAACCCTCCGAAGTTTGACATGATTGAGGACATGGCCATGCTGACCAACCTCAATGAAGCCTCTGTGCTTTTCAACCTCACTAGGCGCTACAGTATGTGGATGATCTATGTGAGTCACGGTTCTGTACATCACACCATAGAGGGGAGGATAAACTGAGGCTATTCTGAACCAGTGAGACTCTCCCTGTGTCTCTCACTCTATATGTGGCGTATTTATTTTTGTGTTTCACAAAACTTTTACCTTTTATTTATTTCATTTCCTTTCTGTTTAACTCCCTCTCTCCTTGTTTGTATCTCTCACACAACCACATTTTCTGTCATCTCTTTCTCTCTTTTCTCTCTCTCTCTCTCTCTCGCTTTCTGTCTCTGTCTCTCTCTTTCTCTCTCATCTCTCTAACGCTGCAGACCTACTCTGGGTTGTTCTGTGTGACAATCAACCCATATAAGTATCTTCCTGTCTATTCGTCTGATGTGATCGCTGCCTACAAAGGCAAGAGGCGCAATGAGACCCCGCCCCATATCTACGCCATCGCTGACAACGCCTACAGTGATATGTTGCGCAGTAAGTCTCAACCAATACAGTCTTTGGTCTCAATACACACTCTAAACATAGAAGCTGTGTCATGTTGGAATTAAGAATCCATGTTCTACATTTAGATCAAATATGTTCAGTGCTTACACAATGCCTAAAAATACTTATTTTTCTGCTAACTCTGGGCAATATGTTCTCTTAATAGATCGTGAGAATCAATCCATGCTTATCACGTAAGTCAAAGCCCTGCTCTATTCTAATGCTGCCATTAGATTGACACAGCTGTGTTTGTTTTCAAATTACTGAAAAATGTGTTTTCTACAAATTCTAATGAATTGTTACAATTCACCCAAAAAGCATAGAATTCATACTCCCTCCAAAAGCATTTAGTTGGCACTTAGAATTTTTTTCATTTACTTATTATTTAGGTTTCGTCTTCCCTTCCAGGGATCTCTTGCATTATAGTATTTACTGTGCTGATGGAAACAGTTCATTTTTGTCACTCTTGTCAGAGTGAGGTACATACATTTTTCCTTATAATTATGTTGATTTTTTTCAAATACATTTTTGTCTACCACTCCCAGCGGAGAATCCGGTGCTGGCAAAACAGTCAACACGAAACGTGTAATTCAGTATTTTGCCATTGTAGCAGCCCTGGGTGATGCAGCCAAGAAAGGAGTAAGGCAGAGAGCTTCCCAGATTTGAACATTCCCCCACCCTTTTTTCAACCCAAACCCTTTTTCATCTTTCATTCTTTTTTGCATTTTGTTTATTTTTTGACAGACTTGTTATATTTTGACAATTTGATAACTACTGGTTGTGTGTATTTGACCTATAGGTAGCCTAAAGTTTTCCCCCTGGCTTTCCCTGGTTTGCAAACCAAAGAGTTACCTTTGTCGTTTGTCTCCCTGATCCTGCAGACTTCCTTGTCCCAAAACATGCCTGTTTTTCATGATTCCTTTTTATTCCATTATTTTCTCCCTACTTTCCCCAGTTACTTTTTGCAAATGTCTTTTTATTGTAACATCTAAGTTGATACCCTATTTTGGTTTTTGACTTTTTCCCAGATGTTTTTATCCTCCTTCCATCACATTATTCCTATTTGGAAGTCAATTTCTCCCCCGCTAATACATTCTCTCTTCACATGCCAATCAGTGAGCAAAATCACCTTGTGCTTTCCTTAAAATCATGTTGCCAGCCTTACAGCAATTGGCATCAAGTCACTCACCTTTTACTTCCCCAGGGTACCTTAGAGGACCAGATCATTGCGGCTAACCCAGCCATGGAGGCTTTTGGTAATGCCAAAACACTGAGGAACGACAACTCCTCCCGATTTGTGAGTGTCACATCATTTATCACTACATAGATTGGCTTAACATCTCTTCTGAGTAGAATGGATAAGAATATGTGTTTGTGTTTGTGTCTCTCTCTTTCTCTTCTCTTCTCTTCTCTCTCGTCTCAGGGCAAGTTCGTCAGGATCCACTTTGGTCCTACAGGGAAACTGGCCTCTGCTGATATTGACATATGTAAGCTGTCTGACATCACACCATGTAGAATTTAGTTTTTCACATCCAACAGTTGTCACATCCAACAGTTATCCTCCAAGCCAATGCAAACCTCCTCTCCACTGTCACCCTTTGTAGATCTTCTGGAGAAGTCCAGAGTGGTCTTTCAGCAGCCTGGAGAGAGGAGCTACCATATCTACTACCAGATATTATCTCACAAGAAACCAGAGCTTCAAGGTATGGGAAGGCTACATACAAGGGCATATTTAGCAATGGATGCATTAAATGAGTAATAGCTATCCCAATAGTTTTATCAGTTCAGAGTTCTCCAAGTGCCCCATGCCTTTAACAGGATGTCTTCTCGTTGATCTTCCAGACATGTTGTTGATTTCCACCAATCCCTTCGACTACCACTTTTGCTCCCAGGGTGTGACAACAGTGGAGAACATGAATGACGAAGAGGAACTGTTGGCCACAGATGTAAGCTCTGCCTCTTTCTACGAATGCTCTTTCCTTCCCTCTGTTTTCTATGTTGAGTTCCATCTCTATTGTGTGTCTCTATCCGTTTGTTGTTTTCATTTTCTGTGCTCCCTGTCTGTTTTCTCATAACTCTAGTCTGTCTCTTTCCCTCCCTGACCCCTCCCTCAGCATGCTATGGACAGTCTGTGCTTCACTCCTGAGGAGAAGTATGGCTGCTATAAAATAGTGGGGGCCATCATGCACTTTGGCAACATGAAGTTCAAGACGGTTCAGAGAGAGGAGCAAGCAGAAGCTGACGGCACTGAAAGTGAGTCCCCTTTTCCATTTACTTCATGAAAAATGAATATAATATATTTACTCTCTTAACAGTGTCAATATAAAACACCACCCAATACATACATTGTGTATGCATGTGCTTTGCTCTTCAGGTGCTGACAAAGCCTCCTACCTGATGGGAATCAGTTCAGCTGACCTCGTCAAAGGACTGCTGCACCCTCGGGTCAAAGTGGGGAACGAGTACATCATCAAGGGCCAGACTGTTGAGCAGGTGAGCTCCCTTTCTCTGTCTCCGTAGAACAACTGTAGAACAAGAAGGTATTATGGACTTCAAGCAAATATTATTCACATTGCCAATATTGTTTTCTGAGTAAAGTCAGTGATATACTGTAACAGCTGTATGTTTCCTTTGTGTAGGTGAACTATTCAGTTGGAGCTCTAGCCAAATCCACCTACGACCGCATGTTCAAGTGGATGGTGGGCCGGATCAACAAGAGCCTCTACACGTCCCTGCCTCGCCAGTTCTTCATCGGTGTGCTGGACATTGCAGGGTTTGAGATCTTCGAGGTAGGCCTACACATTATAAAGCCAAGCCTGCTTCTGAACAAACTCTGCATTTGATATGGTCTTTCTCCAGACTGTTTCAGCTCATAAACCTATCTTTCTTTTCTATCCCCCCTTCCCTCTATCTCTCCGTTCTCCCCTCAAGTTCAACAACTTTGAGCAGCTGTGCATCAACTTTACCAATGAGAAACTGCAACAGTATTTCAACCACCACATGTTCATCCTGGAGCAGGAGGAGTATAAGAGGGAGGGTATTGAGTGGACCTTCATCGACTTTGGCCTGGATCTACAAGCCTGTATCAACCTCATAGAGAAGGTATGTGGCTGTTGTCTCAGCCATTCAAATAAGGAGCTAGAGCTGAAGGAACTGCCAATGTTGGGGGTTGTATCTGTGTGTGATATTATACTGTATGTATGTTTCCTGCAGTCCATGGGCATACTGTCCATCCTGGAGGAAGATTGCATGTTTCCAAAGGCCACTGATATCAGCTTTAAGACCAAGCTGTATGACAACCATGTGGGCAAGTCTCCCAACTTCCTCAAGCCACGGCCTGACAAGAAACGCAAATATGAGACCCACTTTGAGCTGGTGCACTATGCTGGAGTGGTAAGTGATCCAGTCTGTGCTGTTGTGTGTGTGGAATGGGTGTGTTTCTACCCACTGTTCATTTGAAACATTTACTTTTATACAAATCTATTGGATGTCGTCATTGACCCTCCCTCTCACTCCAGGTACCATACAACATCAGTGGATGGCTGGACAAAAACAAAGACCCCTTAAATGAGACAATAGTTACCTGTTTCCAGAAGTCATCTAATAAACTGTTCGCAAGCCTCTTTGAGAACTTCATCAGTAGTGATGCAGGTATTGACAACTTTATATCTTCACATATCTGAACGTGAAACTACAGTAAATGGGGAAATTAAGTACTCATGATCTACGTTTTGACCTTCCAGCTGCTGATCCAAAGACCGAGGCCAAAGGGAAGAGGAGGAAAGGGGCCTCCTTCCAGACTGTGTCACAGCTTCACAAGGTGTGTTAGAGTGAGGTAGACTCAGACGGGCATTACGAGAGTGTGTCTAAGTGTCTGTTGTATTGTTTAGTAAAGACCAGAAGAAGGGAAGGATTTAAATCTCTGTTGTTTTCCTGAGTCACGATGACGTGCCTGAGTTGAGAGGGAAGTAGTTAAGACTTGCAGTGATGTTTAGGTAACTCAACTCATGAACATCACTTTAAGTCTGTGCTACATCCACTCTTTCATGCCTCTGACTGAGAACGAGGATGAGGTAAGACACACCTTGGAGAAGAGCACCCACACTTCTTTAATGTAATGTTCCCTCAACACATTATGTTGTTTTAGGTGAGGTATAGGATTGGATCAAAAGGATTTGTGGGATTTATCCAGTAAGACACTTTTACTTGCTCATTGAATTGTAAATCATATCCACTTTCTGCTAATCTGCCCATTTGCAGGAAAATCTGAACAAACTGATGGCCAACCTACGCAGCACCCAGCCTCACTTTGTGCGTTGCATTATCCCGAATGAGTCAAAGACTCCAGGTAATGGATTATGATGATGACGTATCTAAAGCTTTAATACAACTGACTTCACCTTGTCACCGTTGGCTCCATCTCTGATGCTAGGTGTCTCAGTGCTGTAAGATTGATTATTTCTGTCTTTATCCAAGGGGGCATGGACCCATTCCAGGTCCTCCACCAGTTGCGGTGTAACGGAGTACTGGAGGGAATCCGTATCTGTAGGAAGGGCTTCCCTAACCGGATCCTATATGCAGAGTTCAAACAACGGTGGGCACAGCACCTCTCTGGACAATGTAGAACCTTAACATACAGAGACACAAAGGCTGCGTTTAGACAGGCAGCCCAATTCTGATCTTTTTGTCACTAATTGGTCTTTTGACCAATCAGATCAGCTCTGAAAAATATATGATGTGAAAAGATCTGATGTGATTGGTCAAAAGACCAATTTGTGGAAAGAAATATCAGAATTGGGCTGCCATTGTGAACTCAGCAAAACACGAGTGTGCCATCTCATTATCAAAATGGCAATCATGTGCAGAATAAATGTTTTCCCTGCTGTGTGTTCTGTCCTGTGCAGCTATCGTATCCTGAACCCCATGGCGATCCCAGAGGACTCCTTTGTGGACAGCAGGAAGGCTGTGGAGAAGCTGCTGGGCTCCCTGGACATCGACCACACCCAGTACAAGTTTGGAAACACCAAGGTGGATACCGTATGACTGGCACTAGTGCACCTGGATGAGTTTGCAGCTGAGAGATAGCCTTATGTTTTGAGATCTCATCTCCAGGTGTCCCTTGTGTTGGGGCTGAAGCTTATAGAATGGCCACTCCTCATCGGTTGTTGACAGAAACAGACAGTATGTTAATGTGTATTGGGGCAGACTTGGAGAGAGAAACTATAACTGACAGTATGGTTTGGGTGTCCTCAGGTGTTTTTCAAGGCAGGGCTGCTGGGCCTGCTGGAGGACATGAGGGATGAAAGGCTGTCGGAGATCCTTACCATGCTGCAGGCTATGCTTCGGGGCAAACTCATGAGGATGGAGAGACGCAAGATGATGCACGAGAGGTAGGGAGCACAAGTCAGGCGGTTCCACTGGGACTGCTGTGTCTTGAGTTTTCAGGCCCAACCCAAAACTTTTTATTGACAAGGTTATTTAGTAGTGTTTTGTATGGGAACTCTGTGGGTTAGTGTGTGTATTTGCCCCCAGGTTTGTTGGTATGTACGTGGAATGTATAGAGTGTGGCGAGCGTGTGTCAGCACTTGCTTGCTTTACATTGTGTGTGTGGTCTCGGTGGAAATAGCCCGTTATAACCTCCGGGTGCAAATGGTGCTTACAAAAACAGGAGGGGTTGACACATGGCCCTTAAAGAGCAGTAACAGCAGCTGTCATGTCCTCCAGCCCAGCCTCGTATTAATAATAACCCATTCTCCCCCGGCCCCCTTTGTCCATGGAGCCTCCACATAGCTGGAATAACTGGTCAGGTGATAAGGGATTAAGTCTTAGGTTTCACAGTGGGCTGGAGTTTCAGATAAAAAGGACCTCTACCTGACCTTTGTCTCTGCCTTGCTTTGCCAGGGATTCACTATTGATTTATTTCCCCGACTGGAATGCTTGCTGTGTCATAGCACCCGCTATTGTAAAGCAAATGAGACAATGTCCTGCGCTCGCCAGGCCATATTTGGGAAGCAGGGCACACACAGATCTAATTTAGAACAGAGGAGGAAGGGAGGAATCTGGACCACACCACCAGCCCACCAACATGACCAGTTGATTGGACACATGACAGGGAAGTGTAAGGGTGGAAAGCCATAGGACAAAGAATTCTAGCTACCTTTATAGTCTACTGCTTTACAGCCGATTTCCAAAAAGTTCTACTAATACACACTTTAAATGTGTTATCCTCTCACTTCTCTATCGCTAATCAAATCAGGCATATGTTGAAGTATTTTCCCTTTCCTTAGTACAGTCTCAAAGGTCATTCGGAAAACACCACTTAGTGCACACAAAAATCATTCCCCTCTGTTCACCCCTGCGTAAACCTGAATTACTTCCCCCTCTAACTCCACAGAGAGGCTCTAGAGGTGATCCAGTGGAACATCCGGGCGTTTGCAGCGGTGAAGAACTGGCCATGGATGATGCTGTTCTTCAAGCTCAGGCCTCTCCTGAGGAGTGCCACGGCCGAGAAGGAGCTGGCCGCCCTCAAGGAGGAGTTTGCCAAGCTGAAGGAGGCGTTTGACAAGTCGGAGGCCAAGCGCAAGGAGGTGGAGGAGAGGCAGGTGGCCCTGATCCAGGAGAAGAATGACCTGGCCCTGCAGCTGCAGGCAGTGAGTCTTTACTGTAGGATAAGGATCAATGAGACAGGATTAGGAAAGATGAAGACAATATGATCAGACAAGATAAATGTAGACTTAATAAGATTGGACCAGAAACGATTAGGCAATAAATCAAGATAAGTGATGCTAAGAGGAAGTACTAAACAGGAAATCTCTGTGTGACCCCTGACCCCAGGAGCAGGACAACCTAGCGGATGCAGAGGACCGCTGTGACCTGCTGATCAAGGCCAAACTGCAGCTGGAGGCCAAGGTCAAAGAACTGATGGAGAGACTGGAGGATGAGGAGGAGATGAACGCCAGCCTGACTGCCAAGAAACGCAAGCTGGAGGAGGAGTGTGCAGAGCTGAAGAAGGATATCGACGACCTGGAGATCACCCTGGCCAAGGTGGAGAAGGAGAGACATGCCACGGAGAACAAGGTGAGCAGGGGAATGGTGGCTTACTGCCTGCAGAGACATTATTCAGCATTCCTGTAAACCTCTTGGTGTTACCTGGGCAGTCAATTTACTGTACTGTGTATATATTATAGTATATTTCAGAGATTATTTCTCACATTGCTGGTATATTTCCTTCCTTTGCTTCTGATATTTGATATTTATACCACATTGTTTGTTCCCCCTGTCTTTCCTCAGGTGAAGAACCTGATGGAGGAGATGGGTGTTCTGGACGAGTCCATCCTGAGCCTGACCAAAGAGAAGGCGGCTCTGCAGGAGGCCCACCAGCAGGCCCTGACTGACCTGCAGGTCGAGGAGGACAAGGTCAACATGCTGAGCAAGGCCAAGGTCAAGCTGGAGCAGCAAGTGGACGATGTGAGTAAAGGGGCATGAAAAATACACACCTCTCCTCATACAGTAGCCTAACTATCTCCTTAGTTAAGTACATAGCGTCTGTCCCATTCATTAAAATGGTCCTGATATGATATATCTTATACTGATGTAAACCCCCCCCCACCCCACCCCAAGTTGGAAGGTTCCTTGGAGCAGGAGAAGAAGGTGCGTATGGATCTGGAGCGGGTCAAGCGTAAGCTGGAGGGGGATCTGAAGCTGTCCATGGAGTCTGTCATGGACCTGGAGAATGACAAGCAGCAGCTGGAGGAGAAACTCAAGAAGTGAGAATCATCTCTTCAATCTGTTAGTTAATAAGGCCTTTATAAGTGGTCTGTGAGATCATTGTTAGCTGACCAAGTATAAATAAAAGATTTACTGACTGTCAATTAGTCTGCAAATGAATTACTTATCAGCATTTACAGAGAACAATGTTTATCCATGTTAAATCTTTTTTGTACTGTATATTCCTCTGACTCCTCACTATCTCCTCCCGAACAGAAAAGACTTTGAAATGAGTCAGTTCAGTTCGAAGGTGGAAGATGAGCAAGCCCTAGTCATTCAACTCCAAAAGAAAATAAAGGAATTGCAAGTATGTCTATCTATGTGTCTCTATAAAAATACGATTTTAAAAACCGCATTGTGGACCACCAGTTTTGAGACACTAAAAGCAGTCATATTAAACATGGTAGAGTATTTCCTTTGGAGTCATCTATAATGCATCACATGATCTATATACATGTATGCGTAAACAAAAACAAAGTACAGTAGATAAAAGGACATTTAGCGCTTGTAAAGAAACGTCTCCATTGGAGGATAAGGTATGTTACCAAATTGCTAATGTAAATGTTCCCCTGCCTCTCCCTCAGACTCGTATCGAGGAGGTGGAGGAGGAGTTGGAGGCGGAGAGAGTGTGGAGGACCAAGGCAGAGAAGCAGCGTGGCGACGTGTCCCGGGAGCTGGAGGAACTGAGTGAGAGACTGGAGGAGGCGGGCGGGGCCTCGGCCGCCCAGATCGCCATGAACAAGAAGCGCGAGCAGGACTTCCTGAAGATGCGGAGAGACTTGGAGGAGGCGGGGCTTCACCACGAGGCCACAGCGACCGCCCTGAGGAGGAAGCACGCTGACAGCGTGGCGGAGCTGGGCGAGCAGATTGATATGCTACAGCGCGTCAAACAGAAGCTGGAGAAGGAGAAGGCGGAGTACAGGATGGAAGCAGAGGACCTGGCCTCTAACCTGGAGCACCTCTCCAAGGCCAAGGTGAGAGGGAGAGAGGGTTCGCCTGGTCACTGAGATGTGACGATCTCCTCAGTGTCCTACACACAAGGCTAGTTGGGATGGCCTGAATTGCAACAGTATGAGAAGTTAGAAAATACTGAGTGTTATGTAATGTATTCTAAGGCAGAGTTTTGCTTGATAACAGGCTACCACAGAGAAGATGTGTCATCTGTATGAGGACCAGATGAACGAGGCCCGGGCCAAAGCAGAGGAGCTCCAGAGACAGCTGACTGACATCAGCAACCAGAGAGCCTGCGCTGTCACAGAGAGCTGTAAGGGTCACATGGGCCACGGCACGGCATGACATGACAGAAGGTTAACTGACCTTGGGAAGCTTACCAAACGTATCTCTCTCTGTCTCTCTCTCTGTCTCTCTGTGTGTGTGTGTGTAGCTGAGTACAGCCGTAGGCTGGAGGAGCGGGAGGCTATGGTCAGTCAGCTACAGCGCACCAAGATCTCCTTCAGCCAGAACACTGAGGAACTAAAGAAACAGCTGGAGGAGGAGAACAAGGTCAGAGGTCACACTTAAGTCAAACATTAAGTGATCAACCTGATATGTAAAAATACAAAAGTTTAAAGGCTTTTTCCTGTCAGACCCCATAACAAGAATATGAATGATGTGATTTCTTCCTTCTCTGTCCCAGGCTAAGAATGCCCTGGCCAATGCCCTCCAGTCCTCCAGACATGACTGTGACCTGCTGAGGGAGCAGTATGAGGAGGAGCAGGAGGCCAAGTCTGAGCTGCAGCAGGCCCTAGCCAGGGCCAACGCTGAGGTGGCTCAGTGGAGGACCAAGTATGAGATCGATGCCATCCAGAGGACTGAGGAGCTGGAGGAAGCCAAGTAAGTCTGATGCTCTCAAATGATCTGTTTGTCTACATAAATGAGAGTGAAAAAAGCTTTTGAACAAGACTCGCTTATTGCTCTTCTTTCTGAGAAAATGTCATGTTAACCCCTGACTGTGACCCTAAAGGAAGAAGCTGGCGGTGCGTCTGCAGAACACTGAAGAGGCAGTGGAGGCAACTCATGCTAAATGCTCCTCTCTGGAGAAGACCAAGCACCATCTGCAGACAGAGATCGAAGACCTGATTGTGGACCTGGAGCGCTCCAATGCTGCTGCCCTTGCCCTGGACAAGAGACAACGCAACTTTGACAAGGTAAGCAGTGAGCCCATAAGCATTAGTAGTTAGTAAGTTGTCAAAAGAAGGATTTCCACATTTGCATGACAACCCAAGAGCACAATAAATAATAAACATGAGTACTGACAATGTAAAATGCTGCAGGTGCTGTCAGAGTGGAGGCAGAAGTATGAGGATTGCCAGTCGGCACTGGAGAGCTCTCAGAAGGAGTCTCGCAGCCTGAGCACTGAACTCTTCAAGCTGAAGAACTCCTACGAGGAGGCCATAGACCACCTGGAGACAATCAAACGGGAAAACAAGAACCTGCAAGGTAAACACTGTTCTAAATAATACCAATAAACCATTGTCGTTTGAGGGATGAGCGTGGTTGTAGGAGTGACGCCACCTATCATAAGACAATGCTAATAAACATCACAAGAGTGAACACAAAGGCCTCTATCTAACCCTAACGCTATCTAACCCATAGTGTAATTTGTTTCCCCAGAGGAGATAGCTGACCTAGCTGACCAGATCAGCCAGGGTGGGAAGACCATCCACGAGCTGGAAAGGATGAAGAAGGTTCTGGATGTCGAGAAGAGTGACATCAAGGCTGCTCTGGAGGAAGCTGAGGTGAGCACGCAGAACTGACTGTGGTTGGAAAGTGTCTATTCTTACCACAAGGGTACAAAGAGATGATCTGACAGGGGTGTTAAGTTGGTGTGACCCTGTAACTCAGCTAAATGTGACACTGTTCTATTGCTCTGATTCAGGGCACCCTTGAGTATGAGGAGAGCAAGACCCTACGTGTCCAACTGGAGCTGAACCAGTTCAAGTCTGAGGTCGACAGGAAGATAGCCGAAAAGGACGAGGAAATTGATAACCTCCGGTAAGGACTCATGATCCATGATAGTTTTCCAGTATGCTTTTAAAATGAGCACAGATTGGTCATTATTTATGATGGTGTTTTAGGCTCCTCTCTCTAAGCAGCCCATTTGTCACTTTCCCTGCAGCCGGAACCACCAGCGCTCCCTGGAGTCCCTGCAGACAACCCTGGAGGCTGAGGCCAGGTCCAGGAACGAGGCGGTACGGCTGAAGAAGAAGATGGAGGGAGACATGAACGAGATGGAGGTCCAGCTGAACCATGCCAACCGCCATGCTGCCGAGTCCCAGAGACTACTTCACCAGCTGCAGGGCCAGACCAAGGCCAGTGGAGCACTAACACAATTCATGCTTTTAAACGATCAACATTGTCATAGATTTTTCACACAAACAACACGTATAAGGAAACACAATTCATATTTAGGGCAGATATTTAACATTTTAGACATTTAGCAGATGCTTATCCAGAGCGACTTACAATTAGTGAATTCATCCTAAGATAGGTGAGACAACAAGTGTTGGAGTAGTGAACTACATGTAGTTCAGCTAGTAATTTAACTACATTTTGCAGTAGCGTGGTGGAAGTTGACAGTGGTGGAAAAGGACTCAATTGTCATACTTGAGTAAAAATAAAGATACCTTAATATAAATTGACTCAAGTAAAAGTGAAAGTCACCCAGTAAAATATGACTGGAGTAAAAGTCTAAAAGTATCTTATTTTAATCATTAAGAGTCTAATGACGCACCCGTGTGTCAATCTAAGTAACATAAGAAAGAAAAGTTAGATATCAGTTTTTTTGCAAGGGCTGCGTCTCAATCCACCGCATCCGCCTATGTCAGCCTTCCGCATCTGCGGTGGAAGGTGTCCGAGCTACACCGGTGTTTGTCAGACCATGAGACATCCCAAAAAAACATCTTCTCACAAAAACGTCTGTAGTGTCCGAACTCTATGGAAAGGGGAGACTCTCACAAACACGATGGTGTTCTCCATTTTGCTCTACGACTCCCACAAGTGTCACAGGACTCGGGTGAATGTAACCCATACAAACAAATGGAAGTATGGAGGTAGTTTTGTGCCCAAAGAAATAAGGGGTTAAATATGTGTCAAAAAATATATATATATTTCCTGAGCTTTGCTATATCTCTTAGATATAGAACAGCCACTTCAAAACCTTATTCCTTAGGATACTATCTTTTTTGCCATTTATGAATGTGTTAATCAATGTGATTCTATGGGCTAAGGCCAAATTGAATATTTTATACATATTATTTTTATTTATTTTTTATACCTAAAAAGGGTCTTAAAATTCCAAATCAAATAGTTAAATGATCCATGGTATGACCATCTAAACCATTTGTTCAGTGACCATTAACCACTGTTGTCTGATGGGGTCTACAGGACCTCCAGTTGGAGCTGGACGACCGCATCCACCAGAATAAGGAGCTGAAGGAGCAGTGGGGCCTGACGGAGCGCAGGAACAACCTGCTGGTGGCCGAGGTGGAGGAGCTATGCACAGTGGTGGAGCAGACCGACCGCGGACGCAAGATGGCCGAACATGAGCTGCTGGAGGCCACTGAGAGAGTCAACCTGCTGCATGCCCAGGTAGGAGACGCCTCAGGGGGCTGGCTGGTTAGGGCATGGGATGGATGAGAGGAAGAAAGGTTTGAAGGATGTACAATGTGACAGGATTGTTTGATATATCTTAGCCACACAGAAACCATATTTAGCTATTTATTTTATGAACCTTCTGCTTGAACAGAACACAAGCCTGATCAATCATAAGAAGAAGCTGGAGAGTGACCTGTCCATGATGGCTGGGGAGGTGGACGAGGCAGGACAGGAGTGCCGTAATACAGAGGAAAAGGCCAAGAAGGCCATCACAGATGTACGTTACCAAGACAGTGAACCCCTGATCTCACAATATTCAACGCTTTAATTGTGTGTTGGGGCAACCAATCCAGTCCATTTTGAAACTATGGTTTTGATATTCCCTCTCATCTCCTATCCAGGCAGCCATGATGGCAGAGGAGCTGAAGAAGGAGCAGGACACCAGCTCTCACCTGGAGAGGATGAAGAAGAACATGGAGCAGACCATCAAGGACCTACAGCTCCGGCTGGACGAGGCCGAGCAGATTGCCCTCAAAGGAGGGAAGAAACTGATCCAGAAGCTGGAGATCAGGGTGAGGGTCACATTAAAGCGAATAAGGCCATACAAATTCAATTAAATGTTTACCGGGTGGCCCTCTTCACTTTTCCCCAACAAAAAAATCTGAAAATGTTTAATGTTTTACTGAAAAATTGAAGTTAGAGCAAAAATAATGTCCTCTATGCCTTTTTTAGCCTCTCCAAGAGGCTCACTTTTCAAAAAATGAAATCCGTTAAACATGTAATAAAATGTATATGGGAGTAATGGAATTCACACAGCACAACATGGACATCAATGAATGGCTAACTGACCAACCTCTGCAACCCACAGGTGAGGGATCTGGAGAGTGAGCTGTTGTGTGAGCAGAAGAAGAGCGAAGAGTTTCAGAAGGGAGTACGCAGATATGAGAGAAGGGTTAAGGAGCTCTCCTACCAGGTAAACAACCACAGCAGTCAGTGCCAACCAGTGGAGGCTGCTGAGGGGAGGACGGCTCATAATAATGGCTGGAATGGAGTGAATAGTATCAAACACGTGCTGGATACCATTCCATTCACTCCATTCCAGCCATTATTATGAGCCGTTCTTCCCTCCGCAGCCTTCACTGGTGCCCACCTACACAGTACCCCTTTCATAGCAAGTCATTGTAGTTGAACCAGAACAACAAAATAAGTTATGGACCACTTTCCCTGCATCAACAGATGATTGAGGACAATTAAGGTAGTAGAGGCCTTTACAGTCCATTATTGAGTGTTTTTGCTGTTTGTTTAGACTGAGGAGGACAGGAAGACCCTGCTGAGGATGCAAGAGCTCATTGACAAGCTGCAGGCTAAGGTCAAGAGCTACAAGAGGCAGGCTGAGGAGGCGGTGAGTATTATAGGTTTTCCCTTCAGTCGCACACAACAGCCCATCAGAACCAACAATCTCTTACAATTATTGAACAATACGTTGACAGAATACTTTGTAATATTAAGTATTTTCCCTCTCTCCCCACAAGGAGGAGCAGGTGAACTATAACGCCACGAAGTACAGGAAGAAGGTTCATGAGCTGGATAATGCCGAGGAGAGGGCAGACATGGCTGAGACTCAGGTCAACACACTGCGTGTGACTGTGCGCACCCGGGACCCAGGGCCAGCCAAGGTGAGCCCTGATTTCAGTTTAGTTAAATCCACTCTATAATACGTTTATGTCCATGGATAGCGCTTCAACCTTACTTGTCTTTTCAGATTGCAGAATGAAATGGAAGCCTGGTAGTGTTCCTGTACAAAACTCTTTCAGATGACTGCAATGTGTGTTAAAGGTCCAATGCAGCCGTTATCTCTATCAAATCCTTTCTGGATAAAAATGTAGTACCTTACTGTGATTGTTTTCAATTCAAATGGTCAGGCTCTTAGCAAAGAACAATTTCTCAAGCAATCATTTTGCTAGGACTGTCTGGGAGTGGTCTGAGTGGGGAGGGGAAAACAAAACAGAAAACTAGCTGTTATTGGCAGTGGTTTGGAACTCCTTATTGGTCTATTAACTAATTTACCGCCTGGTGATGTCACCAGGCAGGCCAAAACCCCATCCAACCAAACAAAACAGGCTGGAATTTCAGGTGACCTTTTCAAACCGCTCTTATACTAAAAGGGCATTATCATAATTTTCACAATGTCACAGTATTATTCCAACCTCAGTGTGGAAATATATATAAAACACAGGAAAATCTCATTTTTGACTGCACTGGGCCTTTAAGTGTGTTTTGACTAGTGTGTGTTCAAATAGAAATGATTTGTGATAGACCAACACAAGCCAATGCCATGTTAAAAGCTGAAATACTAAAATGTCCTTTAACATGACTGTTCATTGTCAACAATAATACATTGTATAACCTACATCCATGTGATCTAGTGAGTTAAAGCACTTAAATAAAGAGACAAGACAGATTCAAAGTGGTTCTGTTATTTTTCTCATTCGCTTTACAAAGTGAAATTACAGAGGGTATTAGATGAACACAAACCCACTCTGAGAAGGGCTCAGACATAGGCCAGGGTTTTTTCTGGATCAAAATGGGCTTAGGTCGTGGCAGTGGGCGTGGTCAATGGCGCGGCCGCCGACCAGAAATTTCTGAGGCCCTCTTGCCCAGAGAAACAATGTTGCCGTTTTAAAGCTAGTGGGGGTCCTATGTCATGACAAAAATACTTCTGAACGCATCATTTTTGGAATTTTAGTTTTAATTTATATTTTTGTGATTGTTAGTTCTCAAAGATCTTATTAAAGATATAGGTCCATTATCTTTTCTACATACTTTCTGGTTTTAATTGTTTTAAGTTTACACTGAAAACATTTCACCATCCCAAATGTAAAAACATTTATACGGTTTGGTCTGCCAAATACTTTTCTATGCAGAAAGAAACCTGTAGGCCCAGTGTCACATACAGATGCACACTGATTCTGAAAATGGGCACACAACATGTAGGAGCCTCTCATGCCATAAGTGAAACACCTTTCCTAACATTACTAAGGATGGCAGTCAGGACTCCTGTGTGTGTTGGACCTGAAACAAATTCATTCTTCTGGTGAGTCCAGAGCCTTGTGTCCACCTCGTCCTAAATCCTTTGTCATTTACACGGATCATGTTATGATGTATTTCTTTAAATCAAGCCTCTTTCTAGACCAATAAAATAAAACTATTGCTTGTCCCTGAAATACTGATGTTTTGGTCTCACTTCTATTAAGGGCTCTATTCAATCGGATCCGCAGAGTGGTTGTTTTTTTGGTCAGTGGAACTGCGTTAGAGCTGTCAAATCCACAAGCAGCTCCCAGCATTATACCTAAAGCAGACATTGCCATTGGCTGCATGGAGTCGCATTAAGAGAAATCCCATGCAGACTTGTTTGCAAGTTTGAGCACTGGACACCTCAATTAGGCTGATAGAAATCCTAATTTTGTTGAATGATTTTCAATTTGAACGTCATTATTTCTATATAGCCTACACTTTCTCGTTCTGAACATTAAAGTGAGTGGGACGTTGTGGCTTCGTGACAATGATCACAAGAGCAGCTGCTCACAGATTTGACAGCTGCAACGCAGTTACACCTCCGACACAACATCAGCTATTCTGGTGTCGGCTATCACCGGTTAACACTTGATCTGATTGAATCTAGGCCTCAATGTCCCTAAAACATATTGACATACCGGTAGAGTAATGTATTTTTTCCAGTTGGTGTACTTACATATCGTGTTTGTGTGACTGCACATCAAACTGTAATTACATGAATTACATCTGCAAACAAACTCAAATTGATTGTTAAAACCTTTCCTTACTGTAGAACTATTACACAAACAGGTATGTAAGTACTCTGTACGATATGCACCAACTGCCAATGTAATGACCATGTACATTTTGGCGACACTATGAAGTGGGAATGTATTTTTGTTTACCAGAGGGTAGGAGAGATCCTATCCATACTGTTAGTGAAAGGCTGAAGGAACCTCAGTCCTCTGGGGCTGCTGATTGGCTGACTGTTTCCCCTCCACAGATACAATAGAATGGAAACTCCCAAGTCTGGCATGTGATACACCCCAACACAGCTCCACACACATATGACACAAGCATCCACTCCTACACCTAACACTCACATACCCACTAAAGCATATCCACACACACAAACAAACACACACGCCCAAAACTATGCACACAGTCATTCTGTAGAGCTAAGGATCCCTGAATAACAGCTATGTGGAGGGGTGAGAGCTCGGATCTGTTCAGTTTGTAAGTGATTGGAGACGTTGCCTCTCCTCCTCTCTTTCTTATCCATCCATCCATCCATCCATCCATCCATCTTTCCAGAGGCAGCATCCCAGGTATTAAACTTCCAGAAAGTCTCTGCCCAGATCCATGTAGGCCTCATCGATGTAGCTGGCTATGGCACATAGTGAAGTTGGGTCTGAGTCCAACAGAACCGACACAGTCTCCTTCCAGTAGGTAAAGGATATACAGGAACTCTGTTGCAGGAAGAGGGTTGATAGAGAATAGGAGAGAGATGTAAGATATAAATTCCCCTGAGACCATTCACAACCACAATAGGATGGAGCATGGTCCAATGTACAGGTGACCTAATACAGAATTACCACCATAGCAAGCAATATAGAGTAGAGTAGACAGCATTAAAGTAACAACGGGGTGTGTGTGCATTGGCCAGGACACTCACGTTCTCCAGACAGGTGCTATCCTTGTCCTTGTTGAGGTAGTGGCGCTGCCAGAAGCGCAGCAGGTTGTGGAAGTTGTTGAGCAGGCAGCCGGGGTATTTCTCAGCGTACTCCTTCTCTCTCAGGGCGTTGAGACAGTAAGGCAGCTTGTCCCGCCTCCTGGCCAGCATCAACACCACCAGGCTGGTGTTCAGACAGCTCACATTCTCCTAACATTGGGTTCAGCCACCATCAAATAACAGACAGGATCATACAGTTAGCTGATCTGCAGATGAAGACAAGTATGTCTCAATATGAGAAACAAGAAATACAGGAATGTAAAGTCTATAATAGCTAGGAGGATGCAATAGCACGTGAGCCATTAGTAAAACTGTCAACAGAACATAGGATAGTGTGTTTCCTTGCCTGTGTGAGTGTCTGCACATTGATGATGTTAACGAGCCTGAAGAGGAAGGTCAGTCGGTTTTCCACGCGGGCCATGTAGGACAACAGACTGCACTCTGACAGTACCTCCACAACTACAGGAGAGAGGGGGAAAGGAGAGAAACATGGATGAGTCAGAGGAGGATAACTAAGAATACCAAGAGTAGACATATTTCACTACCATAAAGCCACACACAAAGCATCCCTGATGCTTCATTAGGCCTACTAAAACAACTGGTGTTTCTACAGCCTATTTCTATGGACCTACCGCTCACATCCTCAATCTGGCTCTCAAAGCGGTCCAGGGAGAGGATGATACAGCGCACCAGCATGTTGGAGTCCACCAGAGAGCTGTTGATCTGGGTCATAAAAGTCTGGAACTAACACAGGATGCAGAAATTAAACCAAACATGTAACAGGACTTGAAAGTTGTCAATTGGTAGGGATAAGGTTTTAACTGAGGGCACTTCCTGTTTTTAAATTTCAGTGGAAATTGTTAAAAGTAGTCCTTGTGCATCGAGTTGTATAGTATGTTTAACTTTGCAATAATAAAAAAAATTTTGACATACATTTTAAAGTGAAAAATCTGTGTCACAGCATGACTCTTACCATGGAATTGCCCCTGACTGACCATCTATTTACATGTATACTCACCTTGCTTCTCAGTGTTTTAAAGTCTTAACCCTAACCCCTCTGCCCTGACCCCTGGCCTACCTTCTCCTCTGTGTTGACATATTTGTTGAACCTCTTGAAGGCGTCGATGTTGAACTTCATGAGTTCCCCCAGCAGGTCAAAGTAGCTCTGCAGCACGTCCCTAGACTTACAGCCACTGTCTATGATGCTGAACAGAATGTGCTAGAGAGACAAAGGAGAGGGATTATTGGGAGGTTTTAAATGAATACTTGAAAGCTGTTATATCATAGGTGTGTGTGTCCTCACTGGCTTGGCAACAGCCTCCGTACCTCCAGCAGGCCTCTCTTGAGCAGGAACATCTGGTCAGCATAGGAGGTGGCCCCTCTCAGGAAGCTCTCTACCGCCCTCGCCTGCCAGAACCTACAGACAGAGAGACGGGGGTTCTAACTCTTTATCTGTGGCATAATGTTTCACTCATTAACTCCTGGAGTAAACACACTCACCTAAATGAGGATTCAACCGGTTCTTTCTTCATGACTGAAAGTAGCCGTGTCAGGAGGCCCTTTTTACCATCACAGATTAGATTTCTATATAGGAGAGAGAAAAGAGAAGGGTGAGGATGCATGCAATGGGGGATTTTATCAAATTCAGAACCCCAAAACGTCCTCCATCCCTGTGCGCCAGCCTAACTATGAGCCCTACCGGTCCGTGTTGACAAGAGCATCCACCTCAGGGATGCTGGCTTTCAGAGAGATGGCACTCAGTTCATTCAGCTCCTGAGCGTTCAGGAGGAGATACTTGTTCCTGAGAGGGAGGAGGAAAGATCAGACATGATCCAAATGACAGATTCACTGAGATGGTACCAAACTCACTACCCAATGTATTTTATGAAGGTTTTCGATTACGAAAAAAGAAAACACAATCGAAAACCTTCCTGAAAAAGCATCAGATACAAGTAAATTAATCCATAATTACGAAAATAATTTTAACATCAGGGATGGGCAACTCCAGTCCTCAGGGGTCTGATTGGTGTCACACTTTTGCCCCAGCCCCAGCTAACACACCTGACTCCAATAATCAACTAATCATGATCTTCACTTTAGAACACAATTAGTTTAAATCAGCTGTGTTTGCTAGGTATGGGGACAAAGTGTGACACCACTCCAGCCCCCCGAGGACTTGAGTTGCCCATCCCTGTTTTACATACACTGAATGTACAAAACATTAGAAACACTTTCCTAATATTGAGTTGCACCCCATTTTTGCCCTCAGAACAGCCTCAATTCGTTGTGGCATGATCTACAAGGTGTTGAAAGCGTTCCACAGGGAGGCTGGCCCATGTTGACTTCAATGTTTCCCACAGTTGTGTCAAGTTGGCGGGAAACTGTTGAGCGTGAAAAACCCAGCAACGTTGCAGTTCTTGACACACTCAAACCGATGCACCTACTACCATACTCTGTTCAAAGACGCTTAAATCTTTTGTCTTGCCCATTCACCCTCTGAATGGCACACATACACAATCCATGTCTCAATTCTCTAGGCTTAAAAATCCTTCTTTAACCTGTCCCCTCCCCTTCATTTACACTGATTGAAATGGATTTAACAGGTGACATCAATAAGGGATCATAGACTGACCAGGTGAAAGCTATGTCATGGAAAGAGCAGGTGTTCCTAATGTTTTGTACACTCAGTGTATATCTTATATGACTGCGTTTTCATGGATTTGAAGATATAATCTTGAAGCCCTTTCAAAAACAGTATGAGATATGATTCAGGAAGTAGGCAGGACTTTCATAGTGTATATCAGGCGATGTGTCTTAATTCCCCAGCAATATAGTTTCTTTCATACACCTAGTCTTTAATGTACTCACTCATGATGGTCGCTGAAGCTCTGGAGTAATCGTAGGAACTGGATTTTAAAGGCGATCTCCTGTGTGTGATGAAGAGAGGAGGAACAGTGAGTGGTGCAATAGCAGTGATTAGTGCTACAATGCCATTGACACAATAGGCCTTTTCACACTGCATTGTTCTTAGCCCCAGGCTAGACAGGATAAGCTAGCCCATGGTCAGTGTTCACACAAGCATTTGTTAACCCTGGGCTAAGCATTAGCCCTGGGCTAAGGATTCACACTTGTATTCCAAAGCCCTGGGCTAACGGACAAACACAACCAATGTTACACGCAATAAGACATTTACTAACACATTATTTCCTCTTGATTCTGGCCTAGCATTTGATTTCCAACAGTGGGATGGTTTGTATAAACCTTGCTTGTCTGCCTGTCCGACATCAGGAAAAAAAAATCACTTAAAATTCGATCTCGCCACAGAGAATGCTGTGAACTAACGGGATCAACTTTTCTGATCCAGGCAAAATCATGCAACAATATTATTATCATCATGGATATATGCAATTAAATGTCAATAGAAAAGCTATGAAAATTGAGCGTTTGCTGCCCTTCCAGCTGTAGAGTTTGTAGCTTTAGTTGGCTAAGTGAAAAGACATTATCCAGCCTGCATAGCAACCATTTTTGTTAGGCATAGCAACCAATGTTTTTGCATGGATGAAAGTATTTTGTTTTTTTGTCCTCAGATGGAAGGATTAAATATTATGAATTGACTTGTCAAAATAATGTGCAGAACGCATTACAGGCATCACATGCGTATGGAAATTAAGTGAAAGTGACGCTTTTGTGATTGGACAGTGAGCATTCTAGGCGTTGTTTTTGACCCCTTTTCACACTGGCTATTTTGGCACCGAGTTTCTGGGGCTAACCCCGAAAAGTCGGTGCTAACCCTGCTCTTAACCCTGGGCTAAGGTGGAGTGTGAATGCGCCCATTGACCCATTCCCAGAGCAGAGGGGTCTTCTTACCGGGCTGCAGCCACAGTTTTGGTTCTGGCCATGGAGGACATTCGAAGATGTTTGCTTTCTCCAGATCAGCTTGTCAAACAGGTTGTTAAGTCCTGGAATCAGTTTGAACTCTGCCAGCATTTTGTGAACCTGTTTACAAGGCACGATACGTTTACAATCAATCAATCACATTTATTTTATAAAGCCCTTTGTACATCAGCAGTTGTCACAAAGTGTTTTGCAGATACCCAGGCTAAAACCCCAAAGAGCAAGCAATGCAGAGGCAGAAGCACAGTGGCTAAGAAAAACCTTACAATCTCAGTTACTAATGGAACCCATTTTCCCAAACCAACTGTTGTAAACTCCAGATATCTGGCTCTCACCTGGTTCCTCTGGTGGCCTATGAGTAGCGCACAGAGCACATAGAGCACCTCCACCTTGTACATGATCTCATGGACAATATTCATGGACTGGGGCAGACGGTGTCTGAGAGGGCTGGTGGCCAGAGAACTCTCGTCTGAGGACTCTGAGAAAGAGCACAGTGTACATAACACATTGAGATTACGACAACATATGGTACTGTACACATAGAGCCCTATAAAATCAGTTTTATTTTTCCCCCAAATTCCATTTTCTCTGTTTTGCTTAAACAGGTGTCAATTTTTCCTTATTTTCTTCCGGTTTTTGGTCTCAAAATCATACCTTAGTAATAAAAAAAAAGAAAATGGATGTTCTAAGTCCACAACAACGCTTAAACCACATCAGGAGTCCACTTAAAGGTCTGAAAAAACACAATTTGATTTTTTGATGTAGATACCCTTTAATGCAAGTGCCACCAGCAAGAGAGCGTTGTTTGGTTAGAAATGTTTCTGTAGCGCTCATGTGATTGCAGAGTTTGCAAAACAAATGGCACTAGATTGATGCAAATAATAATTATATTCAGCCAGGTAGGCATAGGTTACTTTGTAGTTAACATTTAATGATTAAGTTTGACAAATTAATGCATTTTCTAATAAGTTCAATACATTTAGTTGATTCCCTATCAATTTCAATAAATGTTTGAATATTATTGAATTACGTTTGGATTATGTCTGGATTCCGTGAATCCGTCTACAAAGCAGATTTTATAGGGCCCTATGTAGTCTGTCACACTGAACCGTATTACTAAAATGGTGAACAGTCTTTCATACTGTAATCCAGGGGTGTCGAACTCATTCCATGGAGGGCCTAGTGTCTGCGGGTTTTTGGTTTTTCCTTTCAATTAAAGACCTAGACAACCAGGTGAGGGGAGTTCTTTACTAATTAGTGACCTTAATTCATCAATCAAGTACAAGGGAGGAGCGAAAACCCGCAGACACTCGGCCCTCCGTGGGATGAGTTGGACATGAGTTTCCATGTCCAAGATGACTGGAGCATGACGTGCGTTTGGATTGAATGGCGGGAACCCGGTTACCGAGATTTAACGCCCAAAACCACTCCCTTTTCCCGGGATAAATAACTGCGAGAAACCAGTCAATTATAATGCATTATTTATATCAACAGCATGACGTGAAATGGAACTGTTAAAATATATGCGATGTCTAAATATGGCTTCGCTACGGCCTTCTCTCTGCATGATCAATCATCAACGATCATGGTGGGGACAGACAGCCCATCTCAGTATGGAATGCAGTTCACAATGCATGTAGACCTATCGTCTCATCATGGTAGCTTTTTTTCTTGTGACAGGTAGGCCTACATTTGCTGCAGCATAGCTTATCCTACAGTAATATAAGGACCGAATGACTGTCTAATTTACACATCTCCATCTGGCTTTCGGGGTCACCTTCATTTTTTATTATTGCAGCTGCAGTGTTTTGAAACAGCCTATCACTCGAATATCGTTGCTTTAAATAAGAGCATGCTCGAGCAGTCTTCCCCTCCCTCTCTCTTTCTCATCCAAAATAGATCATCCAGCTCAAAATTGATATATATAGCTGTCTAAGCCTACCTCTTTCAGGTGATAAAGTCAACACAGTATTAGCCTTATATTTAGCTAATGATTGATGGGTTATGCATAATAAGTGTCTAACTAGCCTCTGTCTATTGCGCAATATACACACACCTGTGATCTGCTGTCCTCTCTCCTTAAAAAACGCTCCTTAGCTCTTGGAGTCCCATGTAGGAAAAGCTAGACTAGAATAGCTTGCTGGAAAATTGTTTTGTTGCATTTCTTATACCAATAGACAATTCGAAGAAGGATGCAAGCTCTTGTTTTCTGAATGTTAAATACAGCAGCCAATAGAACTTACGGGTAGTTTGAAAGAAGAGCAAATGCGCGATGGCGGTAGGCTATAGAAGTTATTTATTCAGACCCATAACTATTCGGTCTTCATGAAGAGAAGTGAAAGCCGTCAATTCTAGTCCTATATTACTCAAGCATGTCATTAATGTTGAAGATAAGGACAACGGAACATACTTATTTTAACTGTTGAAAGCGAGGAAGGAATGAGGCAACGAGAGAGAGAGAAAGAGGAGGTAGGCTAATAACATTATGGGAAATATTATGAAAGGTACACTACCGTTCAAAAGTTTGGGGTCACGTAGAAATGTCCTTGTTTTAGAAAGAAAATTATTTTTTTTGTCCATTAAAATAACATAAAATTGATCAGAAATACAGTGTAGACATTGTTAATGTTGTAACTGGCTATTGTAGCTGGAAACGGCTGATTTTTTATGGAATATCTACATAGGCGTACAGATGCCCATTATCAGCAACCATCAGTCCTGTGTTCCAATGGCACGTTGTGTTTGCTAATCCAAGTTTATCATTTTAAAAGGCTAATTGATCATTAGAAAACCCTTTTGCAATTATGTTAGCACAGCTGAAAACTGTTGTGCTGATTAAAGAAGCAATAAAACTGGCCTTCTTGAGACTAGTTGAGTATCTGGAGCATCAGCAATTGTGGGTTCGATTACAGGCTCAAAATGGCCAGAAACAAAGAACTTCCTTCTGAAACTCATCAGTCTATTCTTGTTCTGAGAAATGAAGGCTATTCCATGCGAGAAATTGCCAAGACACTGAAGATCTCATACAACGCTGTGTACTACTCCCTTCACAGAACAGCGCAAACTGGCTCTAACCAGAATAGAAAGAGGAGTGGGAGGCCCCGGTGCACAACTGAGCAAGAGGACAAATACATTAGTGTCTAGTTTGAGAAACAGACGCCTCACAGCTCCTCAACTGGCAGCTTCATTAAATAGTACCCGCAAAACACCAGTCTCAACGTCAACAGTGAAGAGGCGACTACGGGATGCTGACCTTCTAGGCAGAGTTCCAAAGAAAAAGCCCTATCTCAGACTGGCCAATAAAAATAAAATATTAAGATGGGCAGTCTGAGATATGTTATTTTAAATGGACAAAAAAATTGCTTTTCTTTCGAAAACAAGGAAATGTCTAAGTGACCCCAAACTTTTGAACGGTAGTGTATGTATAGGATAAAGGCACAATCACTTGGGTTTTTTTGGGCTTGGGCTCACAAAATGTCTTTAAATGTATGGCTCATCAGACTCAGGTAGCATCAGGCCTGAATTTTTGATCAAAGCTCTAGTCAAATCCAGACATAGGCTTTTTATATGCTTTTGAAATGACACTTCAGGTTTTGGTGAAAAAACTGGGTTACCCGGGAGAAAGGTGATTTGTTCTCGGGATGGACCATTTGTAAAATACTGGGAAAATATTCAATCCTAACGTGCGTGCATGTGTGTGAGGGAGAGTGCATGTCTATCTATTGTTCTGACCTGTGCTACTCTGCTCGGCGTCCTCTGTGGCCATCTGCATGAGCGCATCCAGCACCAGGGCGTTGTCCAGCCAGGTGTACCAGTCCTGAAGCTCCAGCAGCAGGCTGGATGCCCCCGAGGCCTCTGACACCTTCCTGGTGGCCAGCTTACACAGCCGCTCAATGAAGCCTGGGATGTTCAGCAGGGCCACTGATACACACAGGGGAGAACAGATTATTTGATTATCAACTTACTCTTTCCCGTCAACAGAGTGCTAAGGACAGGCATTGAGGAGTGCAAATCCATCAACTTTTCATCTCATGCATTGCTGAGCAATATAGGGACAAGTCATTAACAAGCATTTTCTTCATTAAATGCTAGTCATATGAAGAAGCATCATTGAATGTGACAACTCCTTCTAGTCTCTCTCAGGTTTGATGGTGAGAGCTGTCTTACCCTGGTTGACTTCAGAGTGGGACGGGCAGGGGTTGGCCCTCTGCTGGGCGTTCTTGGCCAGCAGCGTGTGCTTGTCATCGTTGCCCATGTCTGGCTCAGAGATGGTGACTGACAGGATGCGGCAGAAGTTGGCCAGCTGCTGCTGGTTGAAGCTCTGAACCAGACTTGGCAGGTTGGGGATGTCCTCCAGCTGGATCATCTCCTGGAGCACAGAGAGGAAGGTAGAAGGTACAGGTTATTGATGTTTTGGTGCATCTTTAAGCATTTAGGTTCAGTGGGATTCAGTCAATTTGAATGAATAATTTGTAAAGATTGACAGTGATAGTAAGGGTTTTTAGGCCATCCTTACCTTACTGACCCCAAGAATGTCCTCAATCAATGTGGCTGTTTGCAAAAATGTTTTCTTGTTTGACATCAGTGTAAACAAATACATGACAAAGTCATCTCGTGATGCCAGACTTTTAGTGACTCCTTCCATCTGAAAATGAGGGAAAGCTAATGATTAGCCTTTTCTGACTAAAAGAAAGGTAAGAGGGTGGACATCATCCTATGTTTCAGACAGTGTTAAGTTGCCAGATATTATCTTACATGCATTCGAACACTATTTATCAATGGCATTGATACTTACACATATACAACAATTGTACAGAACACTTAAACAATCCTTGACAAGGTCATCACTCACTGCAAAGAGAACACAGGTTAGAATCTATTCAGGGCATCTTAAATTCCTCAGATTTGCAAAACTATGACCTAGGAATGTTTTAATGTGGCTTACTTTTAGGGACATTCATCTGTGTGGTGAGGGTGGGTCTCATCAGAATCTCCACTAGCAACTAAGGACAAAGCAGAAATTCAAACCCTTACACAGCAAATATGACCACTGACAAGACAGTTATATTTGCCTCTGTGTCAACATGTTGGAGACTCACATCAACGCCTCCAAAGAGGTCAAAGGTGTATATGTTGGGATAGGTGGACTCCTGTGCTGTTCTCCTGTCCTCTGTTACAAATGACATAGCCTCCATGGAGAGAAAAGATGACACTTCCTACCACACCACAGAGACAACACACCCGTCAACTCAGCAGCAAATACCATCACAGCTAACATGGGAAAAACGAGCATGAAACCTTTGCCTCTACGTGTGGCATTACAGCTCTGACAGGTCTGGGAAGAGTATTTATTATTTGCACCTTGATAATGGAGTGGATCTGGGAGAGGTCACTGTTGAGGTGACTGCTGTCATAAAGTCTCTGCAGCAGCACTGGAATCCCATGCCACTGGGCCTGCTGGTCTCTCTCCTGGAGTAGGGCCTCAGATATCTAAGGACAAGGAAGGAACACCATAGGAGCAAAAACATGTCAAGGATTGGGCAAATAAAGTACATAAATCAGTAACGTTAACTGGGCTAGCTAACAGTCACAACAGTTGATGTTAAATGTAATAGCTGTAGCCCGCTAACAGCTAGCACCAACTTTCCTTTGGGTTGCCGTGACTAGCATAGTGACTTGCTAGCTATCTAATGTAATGGCTACATATACTTCTGACTTCTACTATTTTAGCTAGCTAACGTTATCTAGTTAGCGGTCTCAGCGCTCCGTTTGAGTAGACGTAGCTACTGTAAATAGCGAAAGTTAACGTTAGCAAGCAAGCTAGCCAAATGTCTTTCTCCGTCCCAAACCCTTGTAATTTCGTCTTTTAGCAAGGATTTCTGAATGTGTATTTTACCTCTGTGCCTCGACTAATTGCCCGGCCAGTGCTTTGTCCATGTCTGATCCTTGTAAGGATGTTTTTATTACTATTTCTTCGGGTCCGAGGAGGCTCGGATCCTTCTGTTGTCGCCATTACTGCTTCCTCTTTTGCTTTTCTCTTAACAGGAAGTTATGGACTGTCGACAGAATAGTTCGCACCATTTTGGCTAGAAGGGATGGATACAGCTAGTCAGAATTGACTTTTCGTAGCAGGTTAGGAGACCTTACGGAGCAGGTAAGGATAACTAACCTAGCAGTTTAGGAGAATTAGGTTAAGCATTGTAAACGGGTTAGGGTTAACTAAAATGCACACAAAAAAACCTGTAGGCTTACCCGGTTCCACAAGGGGGCCCTCAGTTCAAACTTGTACCCCCTCAGTTTTAGTTCTATGTCCCTATATAAAAATAGCAAAAAAAAGTTTCAATGATTAGCTAGGTTTCCTTCCAATTGGCGACAGATTTTCATGTGAATATTCAAAAATCTGCATAACAATATGCGCATTTCCCCACCAGATATGTGCTTCCATCAAATTGACTTGTTGAAGACAAGTCTGTGCGCGATTATGTAGTGCACATAAAATACATTTTGCGGTTAAACTCCCACATACCGAATAAAAAATACAAGTTAAATCGGTTTCCATCTAATTTTAAACTACTGATGGTTCTCACAAAAAAGGAGCTTGCAGGGATTTGTAGTCTTGCATGATGTCTACGTTGATGCGAATCTGAGAGTAAATAGAGCCGAATATATTGATAAAAGTCATCTTGTCCGAGAGAGCTTTTATGAGGATTATGACACCTCCACTGTGGGCCTCAATGGAAAGCCACTGGGGCAGTTAGGTATGACCAGTGGCGATTTTAGCATGTCAATCTGGTGGGGCAAACTCAACCTTTTTTTAATGCATGCCAGCAAAGCCACAACTGCTACTTCTTCTTCTTCTTCAATGGGGTTTATCGGCGGTTGACATCCAACGTTAAGGTGCATTACCGCCACGTACTGTACTGGAATGTGGGTCAGAGACAGGGAGAAACTAAATCCTACCTGCCAGCCCCGTTTCTCTTAAAAAAGATAAAACATATTTGACACTATATCTAATGACGTTCTACTCAATATACTCTTTAAACTAATTTCCTGTATCCCCTTCTCCCTCATACTAGATCTCATCCTCTCTCTTTCCCTCTGATACTGCCCACACTGTAGCAATACATGCTCCACGGTCTCTGTTTCCTGGCAAGAATCACACTTTAATGTTGGATGCGTTCCTATCACATTTAATGTCTTATTCAACTGGCTGTGTCCCACCCTTCTTCTTTTAAAAATAGCCTCCCCTCCCTGACTTTCCTCTGTACTTGAAATAAATGCCTGCCCTTATTATCTCTATTGCACTGCTCCTGCCATCTCTGCACCATCACTGTATATATCAGGCGTTTTGCCTCTGCCTTGCTCATTGAAACTACAACATCAAGATCCGCACTACTAAGTGCTTGTTTAGCCAGTATATCAACTGCCTCATTCCCCTCCACCCCCACATGGGCTGGGACCCAAGTATCTGGTTTGACTTCCTCCACCCACTGCAAGGCCAACAGTATGGCCATCAGCTCCGCCGTATATACAGCCAGATGATCTGTAATACGTTTCCTGACTTCCACCCCACATTCCTGCACTACAAATGCTGACCCAGTACGTCCTTTTCTTGAATAATTTGAACCATCTGTGTAAATGGCCACAAAATCCTGATACACAGTATACAGACGTCTCTTAAACAAATCAGATGGATCAACAATCTCCCTATCTTTCTGTAGTCTATCCAACACTTCTAGATCAACTACTGGAGGTGGGAGTAGCCATGGTGGATTTACAGGAATAGCTACCGTTGGAATAAACTCCCTTCCATACAGTCCCATCTCCTTCGCCTGGGTATTACCCACGCACCCAAAGCTCATGTTCTGTCTTCGCTCATGTTCCCAGCATGCCTGTAAAATCCCTTTCGCAGGATGAGACGCCCCATGTCCTTGTAGGTTGACCCAATAATTCATTGCCAGCTGCCTTCTCCTAATCTGCAATGGCATATCCCCCATCTCCACCTGTAATGCAGCCACTGGGGACGTCTGAAACGCCCCACTACATATTCTGAGTCCTTGCCCCGTATGACATCTAGCCTTTCCAATGAGGTCCAAGCTGCAGAACCATATGCTATACTGCTAATCTATTACAGATCGGATCAATGCAACATACATGGTCCTCAATGAGGAACGCCCAGCGCCCCCCCCCACTCCTTCCCCGTCCGACAGCGCATCACATTTAGCACCTTCTTACACTTTTCCACCACTCTCTGAGTGTTCTGCCCAGATCAGTCTAGTATCAAAGTATACCCCAAGGAACCTGAAGGCCCCCACCCTCTCCAAGTTTCTCCCATATAACCTCAAGCATACCTCATCTCCCACCTTCCTCCTGGTAAAGAAGACTGTTTGAGTTCTCTCGACAGAGAACCTGAATCCCCATCCCTCATCAATTGCTTCCTGTACCTTCCTGACCATTTATGGCACATTTCTTCCTCTCTTCCATAAGGCCCCATCATCTGCAAATAACGACCTCCCAATATCCGTCTGTACCTGAGAGTAAACATCTTTGATCATGATTGAGAACAACAGATGACTAATCACGCTCCCCTGTGGTGTACCGTTATCCACCAGGTAGCTGCCTGACTTCCCCACCCTCACCTGGATAGACCTTCCAAACAGGAAATCCTTTATCCAGTTGTACGTTCTTCCTCATACCACCATAATATCAACCCACAACACTAAACAATACATGAATTGCTCTTTAGCGTTGACAAATGGTGCCCACAAACTGTTAGGGCCTACATAAAGCTGTCCCGACATCGGAGTTTTCCTTTCAGCACCATGGAGAGAATCCTTACCCCAGCTACACCTGGCTATCAGCGGAGCCTCGTCTGGCAGCAAAACAGTTTATTCAGCCTCATTTACTGCCTTTTTAAAAACCATAGCTGAAATGGCTGACTTGTTTAAACAAATATGGTTTCTTCTGACTCCTTGTGGATTTATGTAAGTCGATAAGAACCGGATTCTCCTTCAATAATAACGAACGCCACCATGAGTTTTGACTTTTGAACCATACACAAATATTATTACATTTATGTTCAGTAAATTCATAATGTTTGTTCTTATATCATTAACACTTAGCTCTAAGTATAAGCAAGTGCAAGCAAACGAGCTGCGACGAGGTAGGCCTATTTGTTCAGGACTTTCAAAATAGACCCCGACAGAAATGCAGATGATAGTTGTGATAAATTCGCAAGATGTTGAGGCCTTAACTTTACTCTTCTTCAAGTTACCACACAGAGCGAGAGAGAGACACGGTTAGCCTATCATTTGAAGTATTTAATTAGGCCTACGTGGTCTAAAAAGGAAGGAAAATACAATCACGAGTATCCACTTTAATAGACAATATATCGACGCACAGACAGCGCAATAAACAACCCTCGCAATATCAACTGGAATTACATGGGTCTATTGCTGAACTTTTAGTTGAAAAAAAATATTTGAATGGGAAGAGGCTGTCACTGGCAAACATGGTTACAGACCAAAGAACATTATATAGTATCCCTCCTCGTGAAGAAAAGCACATGAGCTAATTATAATACACAAAGTAAGCAAAACAATGAAATCATTCCAACATTGCCTAAAATGATTAATAAGAGACCTATATAAGCAATATAACAATTGAGATGTACAAACTATGGCATGAGGGAACGATGAGCGGATAAGAGGCAAGATGTACATTTCGATTAAGACATAACTATTTGTTTGAAATGTACTGCGACATATTTCAGAACATGGGCCGTTCTTACAGTATTCTCCCTGTACACCAAGTCAGAACCGTAGGATAAATAACGGGGGCATATAAGCAGACAATGAAAGCTTATTCTTTCCCCCTTCTGATAACCAGGTGGCGAATCGTATCTCTGCATGTCTGGCAGACATATCAGTATGGATGACGGATCACCACCTCAAGCTGAACCTTGGCAAGACGGAGCTGCTCTTCCTCCCGGGGAAGGACTGCCCGTTCCATGATCTCGCCATCACGGTTGACAACTCCGTTGTGTCCTCCTCCCAGAGTGCGAAGAGCCTTGGCGTGACCCTGGACAACACCCTGTCGTTCTCTGCTAACATCAAGGCGGTGACCCGATCCTGTAGGTTCATGCTCTACAACATTCGGAGAGTACGACCCTGCCTTACACAGGAAGCGGCACAGGTCCTAATCCAGGCACTTGTCATCTCCCGTCTGGATTACTGCAACTCGCTGTTGGCTGGGCTCCCTGCCTGTGCCATTAAACCCCTACAACTCATCCAGAATGCCGCAGCCCGCCTGATGTTCAACCTTCCCAAGTTCTCTCACGTCACCCCGCTCCTCCGCACACTCCACTGGCTTCCAGTTGAAGCTCGCATCTGTTACAAGACCATGGTGCTTGCCTATGGAGCTGTGAGGGGAACGGCACCTCCGTACCTTCAGGCTCTGATCAGTCCCTACACCCAAACGAGGGCATTGCGTTCATCCACCTCTGGCCTGCTGGCTCCCTTCCTCTGCGGAAGCATAGTTCCCGCTCAGCCCAGTCAAAACTGTTCGCTGCTCTGGCACCCCAATGGTGGAACAAGCTCCCTCACGATGCCAGGACAGTGGAGTCACTCACCACCTTCCGGAGACATTTGAAACCCCACCTCTTTAAGGAATACCTGGGATAGGATAAAGTAATCCTTCTACCCCCCCTTACCCCAACCCCCCTAAAAAATTAATAAAAATTAAAATTAAATTAAATTAAAAAATAATACATTAATTTTTTTTTTAAACAAAACATTGTAAAGTGGTTGTACTACTGACTATAAGGTGAATGCACCTATTTGTAAGTCGCTCTGGATAAGAGCGTCTGCTAAATGACGTAAATGTAAATGTATTCAATGATGACATTTCTCTAAAACAGTCTACAGCAGGGGTGTCAAACATCCCGATCAGGCCCGCAAGGGGGTTTAATCCGGCCCGCGAGATGATTTTGTAAAGTATAAAAATGAGCTGCAATTTTTCAATAAAAGAAACTGCTGTTCCAATTGCGTCCACTGGATGGTGCAATAGCAATTGTGATAAGCAAGCAAACTGTTTATACCGGGACAGAGCAAGTAGGTCAAGCAAGTGCAGCCAGTCCGGATGAACTACTTTGTTTTGCCCGCAATATTTATTACGGCTTCTACTTTTAACATTATGTGCTTTGGCACCCTCATTGCCCCAATATGTCTCTGTCAAAAAAGAGAAAAGTGCACGCAGAGTGCAGAGTGCAGAGTGTTCCAAGAAAAATTGTCATCCTCCTATTTATTAACGGAATTGAATGGGAAAGCTGTATGTTTGGTGTGTTCACAGCATGTTGCAGTGCTGAAAGAATATAACCTTTGTCGCCACTATGTGAGTCTTCATGCCGACAAATATGACAACTTTCAAGGACAGCGGAGAAGAGAGAAGGTGAATGAACTGTTGGCGGGTCTGAAGAAACAGCAGTCTGTGTTTACTCACAGCCGAGACATCAGTGACGCTGCAGTGAAAGCTAGCTACCTCATTGCTAATGAAATCGCAGTGGCTTCAAAACCATTTAGTGAGGGTGAATTTGTAAAAACATGCATGATGAAGGCAGCGGAGATTGTGTGCCCTGAAAAGCGCCAGGCTTTTGCAAATATCAGCCTGACAAGAAACACAGTTGCAGACAGGATTTCCGATCTTTCAGTGGATTTGGACAGTCAGTTGAAGCAAAAAGTAAAGTCATTTATTGCGTTTTCGGTTGCAATTGATGAAAGCACGGACATTACAGATGTTGCACAACTGGCCATTTTCATCCGCGGAGTTGATGACACATTGACCGTCACCGAGGAGTTCGTGGAGTTGGTGCCGATGCCAGATACAACGACAGCAGCTGATATTTTCACTGCACTCGTCGGCGCACTGGACAGGGTCGGAGTGGACTGGTCCCGCGCTGTCAGCCTGGCTACAGATAGTGCGCCCTCAATGATCGGGAAAAAAGCAGGCATTTTGACAAAGTTCAGAGAGAAAGTGCAATCTGAAAATGGAGGACGTGATTTTTGGACTTTTCACTGTATTTTGCACCAGGAGGCTTTGTGTTGCAAGTCATTAAAGATGGATAACGTCATGAAGGTGGTCATCCAAACTGTTAATTTCATCCGATCCAGAAGCCTGAATCACCGTCAGTTTTACAGCCTTCTCAGAGAGAAATACCACATCTATGGCCTGCCATACCACACTGAGGTAAGATGGTTAAGCCGAGGTGCTGTGCTGAGGCGTTTCTTTGATTTACGAGAAGAAATTGAACAGTTCATGGAAGAAAAGGGCAAACCAGTGTTAGAATTTCATTCCGCAGAATGGATGCAGGACCTTGCATTTATGGTGGATGTTACAGAGCACCTGAATAACTTGAACAAACAGCTGCAAGGGCGCAACAAAGTTGTCACGCAGTATTATGACAGCATATGTTCTTTCAAGTTGAAGCTGTCATTGTGGGAGACGCAACTCGCCGGTGGTGATGCAGCTCACTTCCCCTGTCTGAAAAATGTGTGCGCGACCCAACATGTGGCAGACATGAAGCGGTTCAAAGATAAAATAACGGGACTGTTACAGGAGTTTGAGCAATGCTTTCAGATTTTTGGTGAACTGGAGAAAGACTTCAAAGTTTCTTGCTCGCCATTCACTGTGAATCCCTCTGATCTGCCCGTCAGCATCCAACTTGAAATAATAGACCTGCAGTGTGACTCGGATTTGAAGGGCAAATTTGCCGCAGCTGGCTTGGACATATTTTATCAGAATCTCTTGCCAGGTTACCCCAACTTGACAGCCCTCGCTGCAAAACTGTTGTGCATGTTTGGAACCACATATCTTTGTGAGCAAGTTCTCTGTAATGAGCATAGATAAAACAAAGCTGCGCTCAAGGCTCACGCACAAGCACTTGAATCACATCCTGAAGTCGGCTGCCACTCAGGATGTGACGCCTGATATTGATGCGCTGGTGAAAGCTAAAAGATGCCAGGTATCAGGAGTCAAATAAACTATGCAACCCCACTTTTAAAAAAAGGTGCTGCCTGAGACACCCTGATATAGTTCTGTGATATACTTCTTTGAATCACTGAGGCATTGTGTGTTTGTGTGTTCTTTGTCCTCAGAATTTTCAAATAACTTGAGGTGTTTTATGATTAATAGTGATGTTGTGCTTGTACTATTTTGGACACTGTCCTCAGGCTCCAGCTTTATGTTTTATGTTGATCGTATTAAAACAAAGAAAACAATCTGAAGATGTTGTTTTTAAGTTATATATACCATGATTTTACTGGTCCGGCCCACTTGGGAATAGATTTTCCTCCATGTGGCCCCTGAGCTAAAATGAGTTTGACACCCCTGGTCTACAGGCTACATGTGCACCACCAAGTCAGAACAGTCGACTAAGCTCTGAGGGGGAGAGGGACCAAATTCTTAGGGTGAGATGGGCTACTAACAGCTTACTACACAACATACACTAGTATTACTTTCTGATCTACTGTATAAATATCTTCCTGGCATATTACATCATTTATGCAGCAGTATACAATACATATTTTTGGACTCACCGTTGTTGTGCTGTGCTCAGTTGAACGTGGCGCGGTGGTACTTCTTGTGGGCAAACTTAGTCATCAAAGTCTGGCATTCTCTGGATTTTTGGTGCTTTCAAGACAACTGGGAAACAAGGTCGAATCACGACATCAGTGATCTTCAGGTCGGAGCTCTAGAAAAGAGGCCCGAGTTCCCGAATTGGAATTCAGAGTTGGATGACCGTTCAAAAAAGTTTTTTCACAGTCAGAGCTAATTTTTTTCAGAGTTCCCAGTTGTCTCGAACGCACTGAAGTTTGAGATTTCCCAGTTACCAGTTTCCAGTTGTTTTGAACATGGCAGCAGTCATGCTGGATTGACAGCATGGACAATGTAGTCAACCTTTTCTGTCCCATGGTGTTGCATGTAAATGTTTATCCTTTTTAGCTTGGAAAAAATACCCTTACAGACAGATGTTTTAAATCCTTAAACCCAGACTTGGACCACACACCCTCTCTACAGAATAGCAGGTAGGGGAAGCAAAATAGTGATTGCTTTGCGATGCTTGCAGTTAGCCATTGATTCCTTCCAAACCACTCATTGTTGAATTTGCGATCTCTGACTTGTGTAATGTTTATGGCCGATGAGCACCGATACGTTTAATCTATAATTTCTCTTCATAAGACAAGGATTGGAAAGGATTTGCAAGTAGATTGTCAACGTGATTCATGATAATGACTGCTTGTCTAGCTTGCTTGCTAAGATTTTTTAAGTATGATGTTGACATGATCAGTCCAATCAAAGCTACGGTAGATATAACGTGATTTGACAATTGTATCTGTGGCCAATAGCCTTGAGTCTTCTTGGACGGGCACTTCTAATGTAAATCTATAGCAGCACCCAAGGGGTCTTGAACTGCCTACCTCGCCCTGTAGATTCTGCAGCGACATAGTGTCCCCATGAGTGACAGAACACTGAGCCTATCACGGCGCAACCAGAGAAGATTACCAACGCCTATGCTCTCTATTTTCGTTGCCTGCCACTCCACCACAGAAAGCACTGAGCTAGGCTGAAACACATGCATTTTGGAGCTCAAGAAAGACACCATGTTTGTATGCGGCTTTACAACTCTAGGATTTATTTTTTACATTGTTTGCAAAATGATATGTGACACGAATTAATGCCAAAATAATATGCAAAACAGGCACACACAAAAAAAATAAAAGAATAAGAAGAAGAAAAAATAAAATAAAATAATATAATATATATATATATATACATATATACAGTTGAAGTCGGAAGTTTACATACACCTTAGCCAAATACATTTAAACTCAGTTTTCACAATTCCTGACATTTAATCCTAGTAAATATTCCCTGTTTTAGGTCAGTTAGGATCACCACTTTATTTTAAGAATGTGAAATGTCAGAATAATAGTAGAGAGAATTATTTATTTCCACTTTTATTTCTTTCATCACATTCCCAGTGGGTCAGAAGTTTACATACACTCAATTAGTATTTGGTAGCATTGCCTTTAAATTATTTTACTTGGGTCAAACGTTCTGGGTAGCCTTCCACAAGCTTCCCACAATAAATTGGGTGAATTTTGGCCCATTCCTCCTGACAGAGCTGGTGTAACGGAGTCAGGTTTGTAGGCCTCCTTGCTCGCACACGCTTTTTCAGTTCTGCCCACACATTTTCTATAGGATTGAGGTCAGGGCTTTGTGATGGCCACTCCAATACCTTGACTTTGTTGTCCTTAAGCCATTTTGCCACAGCTTTGGAAGTATGCTTGGGGTCATTGTCCATTTGGAAGACCCATTTGCGACCAAGCTTTAAGATGTTGCTTCAATAAATCCACATAATTTCACTTCCTCATGATCCCATCTATTTTGTGAAGTGCACCAGTCATGATGCTGCCACCCCCGTGCTTCACGGTTGGGATGGTGTTCTTCGGCTTGCAAGCACCCCCTTTTCCTCCAAACATAACGATGGTCATTATGGCCAAACAGTTATATTTTTGTTTCATCAGACCAGAGGACATTTCTCCAAAACGTACGATCTTTGTCCCCATGTGCAGTTGCAAACCGTAGTCTGGCTTTTTTATGGCGGTTTTGGAGCAGTGGATTCTTCCTTGCTGAGCGGCCTTTCAGGTTATGTCGATATAGGACTCGTTTTACTGTGGATATAGATAATTTTGTACCTGTTTCCTCCAACATCTTCACAAGGTCCTTTGCTGTTGTTCTGGGATTGATTTGCACTTTTCGCACCAAAGTACGTTCATCTCAAGGAGTCAGAACACGTCTCCTTCCTGAGTGGTATGACGGCTGCGTGGTCCCATGGTGTTTATACTTGCGTACTATTGTTTGTACAGATGAACATGGTACCTTCAGGTGTTTGGAAATTGCTCCCAAGGATGAACAAGACTTGTGGAGGTCTACAATTTTTTTTCTGAGGTCTTGGCTGATTCCCCTATGATGTCAAGCAAAGAGGCACTGAGTTTGAAGGTAGGCCTTGAAATACATCCACAGGTACACCTCCAATTGACTCAAATGATGTCAATTAGCTTATCAGAAGCTTCTAAAGCCATGACACCATTTTCTGGAATTTTCCAAGCTGTTTAAAAGGCAGTCAACTTAGTGTATGTAAACTTCTGACCCACTGGAATTGTGATACAGTGAATTATAAGTGAAATAATTTGTCTGTAAACAATTGTTGGAAAAATTACTTGTGTCATGCACAAGGTAGATGTCCTAATCGACTTGCCAAAACTATAGTTTGTTAACAAGACATTTGTGGAGTGGTTGAAAAACAAGTTTTAATGACTCCAACCTAAGTGTAAGTAAACTTCCGACTTCAACTGTATCTCCCTGGCATATTACATCATTTATGCAGCAGCATAAAATACATTTTTGGACTCACCTTGTTGTGCTGTGCTCACTTGAACAGGAAGGTGGCGCAGAGGTCCTTCGTGGGCATTTTTGTTTGTTTGTTTGTTTGTCAGTTAGCAATTTTGTCATCAAAGTCTGGCATTCTCTGGATTTATGGTGCTTTCAAGACAACTGGGAACTCGAAAAAAAAACAAGGTCGAATCCTGATGACATCAGTGATCTTCAGGTCGTAGCTCTAGAAAGAGGCCCGAGTTCCTGACTTACAATTCCGAGTTGGATGACTGTTCAAAACGTCAGATTTCCCAGTTCTGAGTTAACAGTTGTTTTGAGCGCGGCAGAAATCATGCTTCATTGACAGTGATTGGCTAGTGATTGCTTTGCAATGCTTGCAGTTAGCCACTGGTTCCTTCCAAACCACATTGTTGAATTTACGATTTCTAATTTGTGTAATGTTTATGTCCAATGGCCGATGAGCACCGATATGTTTTATCTATAATTTCTCTTCATATGACAAGGATTAAAAAGGATTTACCAGTAGATTGTCGACTTGATTCATGATGATGACTGCTAAGATTTTGAAAGTATGATGTTGACATGATCAGTCCAAAGCTACTGTAGATTTAACGTGATTTGAGGTAATTTTATCTGTGGGCAATGACCTCGAGCCTTCTTGGATGGGCACTTCTAATGTACAGTGAGGGAAAAAAGTATTTGATCCCCTGCTGATTTTGTACATTTGCCCACTGACAAAGAAATGATCAGTCTATAATTTTAATGGTAGGATTATTTGAACAGTGAGAGACAGAATAACAACCAAAAAATCCAGAGAAACGCATGTCAAAAATGTTATAAATTGATTTGCATTTTAATGAGGGAAATAAGTATTTGACCCCCTCTCAATCAGAAAGATTTCTGGCTCCCAGGTGTCTTTTATACAGGTAACGAGCTGAGATTAGGAGCACACTCTTAACGTGTGCTGTATAAAAGACACCTGTCCACAGAAGCAATCAATCAGATTCCAAACTCTCCACCATGGCCAAGACCAAAGAGCTCTCCAAGGATGTCAGGGACAAGATTGTAGACCTACACAAGGCTGGAATGGGCTACAAGACCATCGCCAAGCAGCTTGGTGAGAAGGTGACAACAGTTGGTGCGATTATTCGCAAATGGAAGAAACACAAAATAACTGTCAATCTCCCTCGGCCTGGGGCTCCATGCAAGATCTCACCTCGTGGAGTTGCAATGGTCATGAGAACGGTGAGGAATCAGCCCAGAACTACACGGGAGGATCTTGTCAATGATCTCTAGGCAGCTGGGACCATAGTCACCAAGAAAACAATTGGTAACACACTACGCCGTGAAGGACTGAAATCCTGCAGCGCCCGCAAGGTCCTCCTGCTCAAGAAAGCACATATACAGGCCCGTCTGAAGTTTGCCAATGAATATCTGAATGATTCAGAGGAGAACTGGGTGAAAGTGTTGTGGTCAGATGAGACCAAAATCGAGCTCTTTGGCATCAACTCAACTCGCCGTGTTTGGAGGAGGAGGAATGCTGCCTATGATCCCAAGAACACCATCCCCACCGTCAAACATGGAGGTGGAAACATTATGCTTTGGGGGTGTTTTTCTGCTTAGGGGACAGGACAACTTCACCACATCAAAAGGGACGATGGACGGGGCCATGTACCGTCAAATCTTGGGTGAGAACCTCCTTCCCTCAGCCAGGCCATTGAAAATGGGTTGTGGATGGGTATTCCAGCATGACAATGACCCAAAACACACGGCCAAGGCAACAAAGGAGAGGCTCAAGAAGAAGCACATTAAGGTCCTGGAGTGGCCTAGCCAGTCTCCAGACCTTAATCCCATAGAAAATCTGTGGAGGGAGCTGAAGGTTCGAGTTTCCAAACGTCAGCCTCGAAACCTTAATGACTTGGAGAAGATCTGCAAAGAGGAGTGGGACAAAATCCCTCCTGAGATGTAGTTGGCCACCAGGTTTGCACACAAGAAACATCTGACCTCTGTGATTGCCAACAAGGGTTTTGCCACCAAGTACTAAGTCATGTTTTGCAGAGGGGTCAAATACTTATTTCCCTCATTAAAATGAAAATCAATTTATAACATTTTTGACATGTGTTTTTCTGGATTTTTTTGTTGTTATTCTGTCTCTCACTGTTCAAATAAACCTACAATTGAAATTATAGACTGATCATGTCTTTGTCAGTGGGCAAACGTACAAAATCAACAGGGGATCAAATACTATTTCCCCTCACTGTAACTCTATGGCAGCACCCAAGGGGCTTGAATTTTCGAGCTTTCTATCAGCTCTGAAACAACAAAAGGAGCAAAATACAACTTGAACATTACCAACCCCTACGCTCCGTATTTTCCGCTGGCTGCCCCACCACCACAGAAAGCACTGAGCTAGGCTGAAACACCTGCATTTTGGAGCTGCCTTAATCAAGAAAGCAAAAAAGAGACCATGTTTGTATGGAGGCTTTATTAACGCAATGATTTTTTTTGTTTTTTACATTGTTTGTAAACTGATATGTGACACGTATTAATGCCAAAATAACATGCAAAACCTGTTATTTTTTTGCAAATAATGCGCCGCACCTGCCCTCAATGACGGGTCGCCACTTACTTTATTTAAGAATCCCTACTGTTGACCAGTCACCGACGAAGGGGCGGAGACTTAAGGCGTCCGCATGATTTCCAGCTGAAACAGTTCGATAGAGTTGGTGCATATATTATGATGACATTTTGTGACATTTTTGTTCGTTTTGAACTTCAGTGAGGGTTTTTTCGGCTGTTCAGGCACACATTTTCTACTGGAAACAAGCCAAAGTTTGGCGCCGACATCTAAGCCCCTTCGTCGGTGATTGGTCAACAGTAGGGATTCTTCAATGAAGTCTTTGTCATTCAACGAAAGACGACTCGTTTCATGCTAATTTTATTTTATTTAAAATACTGCATCAAACAGCTTAGTTAGATGTAAAATTGCGCTACCATGATCTCTTCGGCAAAAATATCAAAATTAATAATAGATTTCTTGAGTTATCTTAGATTAATTCTGATTATTTTGAGGAAGTGTATTGTCGTACTATTGTCGCTTTTTCTTGTTTTCAAGCAAAAGTATTTTAAGGGGGCATTGCGAGCGCACTCGTTCGGTTAGTGGAGTTTCGGCTACGCGCCAGCCGAACTAAAGGATGATGACGCCTTTAGGCTACAGACCGAGACTTGCCTCAAGAATAAATGTGCCCAAACAGCTGAAAAAACCCGTACCCAAGTCCAAAATGAACAAAAACATCACAAAATGTCATCATAATGTATGCATGAACTCTTCCGAATTGTTTCAGCTGGGAAGCATGCGGACGCCTTTAGTCACTTTATCCTGGCGCAGGGTCTATTTGAAGTCAATTTGACATAAGCTGCATCACACATCTAGCCATGACCTAGTTCGCACAGGGCCACCTACTGGTGTGTTTTAGCAACTACAAGTGTCAAATGTTATTTGCCTCCGAGTTCCAGCCAATGATTTGTATATACACTAGATTACTGATAGGGGGCACTGTGTTGAAGCCACCGTGCCGCCATCGTGGCACTCCCCCCACCATTGTAACAAATATTTTGGAAGCTATAGAAATGCATTTATTAATGTCTACATTCGTTTTTGCCACATTTATTATATTCTTAATGCATACTTTTAAATACTATGTGAGCTAAACAAAAATAAAATAAAAATATAAAAACATTTTCCTTAAAGTATATTTTTGTTAGATAACTAAATGTTACTGTCCGCACTACAACACAAATATACTTAAATACATGTAATTTTGTCCTTGAAACATTTAATTGAAATACTGTAGAATTCCATTCATTCCTATGTGGAGGACTACTCTTACTTGCCGAACGGTGGCTTGAAAGCCTTTCAATGGCCAATACATCAATACATAGCATCAGCAATCCAGTGTATATACATCATTGGTTCCATCACTTTTGAGTTCATATGAAAATGTCAAAAGCTGGAATCCTTAAAGGGATACTAAAGGATTTTGGCAATAAGGCCATTGATCTACTTCCCCAGAGTCCGATGAACTCGTGGATAACATTTATGTCTCTGTGTCCAGAATGAAGTAAGTTTGAGGTAGTTTCGTGAGCCCGTGCTAACTAGCGTTAGTGCAAGGACTGGAAGTCTAAGGGTATCTGCTAGCAAATTAGTCAAATAAAAATAGTAGCTCAAACTTTCTGTATATCCTGTTACTATCATCCGTAAAATATCAGTTTAAATCAAATTGGTCCCGATTAAGAATGACCAACATTGCACTTGGTTCCCTAAGTATCCCTTTAATGGTGAAACTGCCACGTCCGCTTGCGATATTACAACAAAGAAGTTACTGCAAACAACATTTTTTTTTTTTTCTCTGACATCATTGCCCCACGATAGAACAGCAGCATATGTACTGCAATTCTTTTTTTACCTTGATGCGCAACGTTCCCCACTTCTGCTTTGTCGACAAAACAAAAACAACGGACGTGGGGCAGACAGTGGCGCTGTTTCCCCCCATTGCAGATTCCATCTTTAAGTTAAATCTTCAAAAAGTGAAAACATCTGTAAGTCCTTGTCATGTTCTGTCTGTGAAGACTTGACCCATGACAGCTAGCCGTGCGCTGAAGGGTTGCATGGGGCAGGAGAGGAGAGGGGCTTTTCTGCTGGTCCCAGGCTTCAGTGCTATACTCTCTGAAGGATCCATGACAGGTGGCTCTGTCTCACTGTCTGTCTCCTGTGATTGGGTCTCCTGTGGACTGGCGAGGGGCTCAGATAGGTTGAGGAGGATGTCCTGCAGCTCTCTGCGTTCCTCCTGCTTGCGGCTGCAGCAGTGAAGGGCAGCAGGGTCCAGGGGGTGGGCCTCTGTGTTAAAGATGTAACCCCCTGCCCCCAAAACGCAGTCCTCACTGGGGCCAGTGCCCAGCTCAAAGTCCAGTCCACTGTTGTGAAGGAAGTTGTCTGGGTCAAACAGGAGGTAGAGGTACTTGATGGTTTCTGCCAGGAAGAAGGACTCCATGCGGTTGTCCAGCTTGTGGTCTCTGATGTCTTTCACCTGAGGGAGAAAGAGGTAAAACAACAATACAATTCTCAATTACAAACAACTTCTGTAGGGAACATTCTGATTAGTCCTAAGTAAGTATTTGCTATCCAGCGGAGTCTTGAGGAGCTTAAAGCACTCACACTGGCATAGCCACAGGGGACACGAGTGATCTTCTCAATGGACTCCACAGCATCTCGACCGAGCTGCAGAAATGTGTGGTCACCAGTGGCTTTGTACAAGTACATGGCACTCTCTATCAGCTCTGAAACAACAAAAGGAGCCAAATACAAATAGAGAAATCTTCAGTATGACCCTTATGCACTATTGTAACGAACGGAGCAAGTTTTGTCTGGTACCTGGCCGTAAAGGGTATCCTTCTCTCTTGTCTACAGTGTATCCCTGTGGAATACTGTAGAATTCCGGCAGTCCCCCAAATTGCCTCCACACCGTGTAGTAGTTATGGAAAGTCCTCAATGCACTGTCCAGCTCACCGATCAAACTCTGAAACATTCACACAAACACATTTAATTTTTTCGGTTAATTGGGAATACAGTAGATTAGCAAAATGAGAAATGTAGTTTACCTGTAGCCCAGGCCAGAAGGCCTCCAGTGATTGGAAAACAGGCATAGAGACTGTTCCCTTGTGCATCTGGACCCACAGGTACCAGTCATCAAATTTGGTGTAGTTTTTAATTGCCTTGTCATACTCTGTGGATGCCAAAAAATATAAAAATAAATGACTAATGTACTTGCAATGTACAATTTGTTTGTATCTATCTACCACATGATCAAGTGGTCTGATTATAAACTAGTAATAATACCTAAGAACATTGATAGCAGTTCCTCATCTTGTAGCATGATAGAGCCTTTCACCAGGTACTCGAAGTAGGAGTCCACACCGGCCCCTATACCTGCGTCCTGGGCCACCCATTTCTTGGAGAGGACATCAATGTGGTTCCCCACCTTGAAAAAAGAAACAGCTCATAGGTCACTGGGTCATATCTGACAAAGTGTACCAAGCAATCTAAAGGTTTCAATAAATCTACTATATGAATGTTACACACATCACAACAGGACAGCATAAAACAGATTATCACAGGACTAAAATCGGCAGCTCTTATTGCCGACTCACCAGTCCTATCTCAGAGCGAGTCTTCCACAGTGACCGGAGGGCCTTGCGCGCCACGTCCTCAAATATGGGGTCCCCAGTGAGCCGGCTAAGGGATGAGAACTCCAGGATGAAGGTGCCCACCCCAGCTGTACAGGTGACAGGGGTCTCTGTAGGGTTCACCCCTCTCAGCAGGTTCACTGTGCCATAGGGCATCCCTGTGGGGGTCTGGAACGCTGCAGACAGGAAGAAATTATAAGCGGAAAATGTGAGCCTAAGTCTGGTCATATACAGAGCCAGGCAAATGCAATGTCAAAGCCATATGTTTGTGTGCATATTTTTGTGTTTTATAAGCCCATGTGGGCTGGGCACCTGAAAGATGCAAGACACTAATAATAAAATAAATCCAATCATATGGACTGCTCACCAGGGAGGAGTTTTCGTGCTGCGTCCTCAGCCATCCTGAGGAGGGGTCCAGAACAGGGCCAGCCAGCCTCCACCTCCATCCCAGCACGCTTAGACAGCAGGTGGGCTGAGAGAAGACCACCCACCACTGCAAACAGAAACCCATCTCAGTTACAACCAACCAAAACACAGCTAAAAACCTACATACATCTCCTAGACAAGAGCATTGTTTGACATTTTTGCTATTCATAGCTTAAATTTGAACCTATTCCCTGTAATCTCACCTCGAATGTTTGTCTCAAAAACGGATGCATTGACGTCAATGTCAAAGTCCACAGTGTCCTGAAGCAGAGTTGCCACACGCTGAAACTCAGTGTGGTTTCCCAGAATCTGAAGAAAGCAAATTGAGGAAACAAGATTGGGAGTAACTCATTGTCTCAGGTATTGTATGACAAACTGGTTTGTAAGATAATGATGACGAGAAAGTGCATACCAGCAATGTATCCAGGGCATCTATCAAAGTCAGTGAAACACTGAAAAGAAAGGAGAGGTGCAACGTCATAGTAAAGTCATCACACAAAATTTGTTGTGGGATTGCGTTTACAATTTAAATGACTGAATGTAGTGTATTGTTCGTTTTTTTGGGATCTCGCCTAGGCCTATATGATCAAGACTATTTTCTAAGTAAGAGAACATGAAACCTTTAACTTGTCTTCTCTTGAGATTGAAGTATTTTACTGCAAGATATGAATTGCCACAATTGTTTGTTCTTCAAATTATGTATTTTATTAAAACAGAAAAGTGAAGCAAATAGCCCAAAGGATCTCGAAAAAAGGTTACATTTCAAATCAACCAAATTGTGTGATGGGCACTTTTTCAAATGAAAAAATTGGTCTCTAAAATAAACAGAACAGTTCTGAGTCCATACGTTGTAAGAGAAGAGACAGTGAGTATAATGTATCATTTTTTATTGAATATTTAAAAAACATACAATCACATTAGTCATCTAACAGACTCCCATCCAGAGCGACCCACAGAAGCAACCAGGGTCAACGCCCTGCTCAAGGGCACGTCGACAGATCTCCCACAAGGTCAAAAACGGGGACCCGAACCAGCGACCCATCAGCCACCGGCCCAAGCTCCCAACCGCCAGCCCTCCAAGATCCCCCCCACAGTTCCCCAAGAGCTGCCCCTCAACCATCCGAGTGCATGTATGGCACTATTTACATGTGTGTATGTGTGTGTGTCCATGTATGTGCATGTGTATTTGAATGAGAGTGTGTGTATATGCATGTGTACAAACCCCTGCACGGCATCAGCCTCAGGCAAACAGGCATTAGCTGTGTCATTCAAACATACTTTTTGTTCTGTTTTATTATTGACTTTTATCTTTGACAGTCATTCTATCTCCTGCCCAGCAACTCCACTCCCACTTGTCTCCAATTCCACATCCCAACCCTCAGGTTCCCTAAGCCCATCCCATCTCTGCTGGCCACCCTCTTCGGATTTCTACGCACCATATATCTTTCAACTATGTTGTGATGTTTAACATACAATTTGAATCTATCTAATCGAATAGAATCCACAGATTGCGAGTTGAAGATATATAATATGCCATTTAGCAGACGCTTTTATCCAAAGCGACTTACAGTCATGTGTGCATAGATTTTTACGTATGGGTGGTCCCGGGGATCGAACCCACTACCCTGGCATTACAAGCGCCATGCTCTACCAATTGAGCTACTAATATATATTAGTATATTAGTAATTGACTGACCCAGTCTCTCCAGATCTCCCAACAATACTATTTCTAGGGTCAATTTTAGATCAATGTTATTCATTCTCAGCCATTCCTGAACCTGAGACCAGAAACAGGCTCCCTGACGGCAATACCAAAACAAATGGTCTATTGATTCTGTATCCTCACAACAAAATATGCAGAGCTGCGATGGTTGTATGCCCCAAATATTCAACATTTTGATGGTGGCAAGAATTTGGTACAATAACTTTAGCTGAAAAGCACAAAGTCTTGAATCTTGCGTCATTTTATATAGCAACTCGTACACCCTGTATCATGGAATCGGTACATCAAAAATCTCTTCCAACTATTTTGCAATCTGTATGGCACAGCTGTCAACATCCTGGTCCTCAAATGAAACTGGTATACTTTCCTATTTATGATATTTTTATTCTGCCGCCAGTTTTGATCCTTTATATTGGGCAGACAGACCAGTTCCCTACCTCCTTCCGCTGCCACCTGCCTCCTCCATTTTTGGGGTAATGCTGTAATCAATTGGTTGTAATCTTGGATTGAGCAGACCTTCCCATACAATTCTGATAACTCCATGAAAGACATAACTCTACCATTCCAATTAACAATATAATTTAAAAACAAAACACCCTTTTGATATATTTTTCCCATAAATACAGGTATTTTATCAACCAGCACATTTGAGTTCAACCATAATATTTGTTGTAATACTTGTTCTTTCTTTTCAGGGGGATGAAATTGATATTGTAGCCAGCTCTGCAATGCTTGTTTGAAAAAGAGAGATACTTTGAAAAAAGTGTCATTTTCAATTAATCGGAAATGAGACATGGCAATCTGCACAAAGGCAAAAAGGCCATTTTTAAACAATGGATGAGCTTTTCTTAGTAATCTACTTGAGAACCATTTAGGGTTCAAGTAAAACTTTTGGATAAGTGAAGCTTTTAGAGAGTGCTTTTAGATGTAATAATCTCAACCGACCTAGTTCATATTCATTATATAGCTTTATCTTGTCTGGTTTAGCATCCCAGAGAAAGCGAAATATTTTTTGCTCATATGATTTGAAAAACAAATCATCAGGAGTAGGCAGCGCCATAAGTAAGTGGGTAAACAGATATGACTAAGGAGTTAATCAGGGCAATTCTTCCATAAATAGGTAGGTATTTACCTCTCCATGGTAGCAGGATCTCGTCTATTTTTACTAGTTTTCTATTGAAATTCATTGTGTAGAGCTCATTTATATATTTTGTTATATGAATACCAAGTATGTCTACTTCACCGTCAGCCCATTTTATAGCTAAACTGCAGGGTAATGTAAAAGTTGTATTTTTTAAAGATCCAATAGGTAATATTGTACATTTATCATAATTAGGTTTTAGTCCAGAGAGTCCAGAAAAGTTATCTAGATCTTGAATGAGACATTGCAGGGATCTAGCTTGCGGACTTAATATATAACTTGAGTCATCGGCATACATGGACACCTTTGTTTTTAAGCCTTGGATTTCTAACCCTCCAATGTTGTTATTTGATCTGATTTTAATATCTAGCATTTCGATGGCCATAACGAATAGATTGGTGACAGTGGACACCCTTGTTTAACTCCTCGACAATTCAAAACTCTGAGAAGTAGCCGCTATTTACTATTTTACACCTGAGGTTGCTATACATTACTTTTACCCATTTTATAAGAGAATCACCGAAATTGAACAAATCCAGGCCTCAAAAAGTTATTCCTTTGTAATTTGGCCTTCGCACTGTTCTTTCTGTACATTTGTTAATTTTCAACCCCCAAAAAATATTTGGAAAAAATTCCTTACAGTAATCGTCATTTAGAGGGTGAGGATGAGACGGAAAAGAGAACATCTGCTCGGCGAATCATTTTTTTTATTTCACCTTTATTTAACCAGGTAAACCAGTTGAGAACAAGTTCTCATTTACAACTGCGACCTGGCCAAGATAAAGCAAAGCAGTGCGATAAAAACAACAACACAGAGTTACATATGGGGTAAAACAAAACAAAGTCAAAAATACAACAGAAATACATATAATATACAGTGTGTGCAAATTTAGCAAGTTATGGAGGTAAGGCAATAAAATAGGCTATAGTGCAAAATAATTACAATTAGTATTAACACTGGAATGATAGATGTGCAAGAGATGATGTGCAAATAGAGATACTGGGGTACAAATGAGCAAAATAAATAACAATATAGGGATGAGGTAGTTCGGCGAATCATAGATGACTGTCTTTAGTAACGGGTTTCTGCAAATTATTTTTGATAGTGTTCCTGTGTTGGAGATTCAGGAAGAATTTGTTGAATTTTCTCCTCCATATTCCATCCAGTTTGTTTATTTTTGTAATAGATTACATTAGATCCTTCTTGAATAAGATCCTCCAGTTCTTTTTGTTTTTCCTCTAACTTATTTTGTATCTCTGTAGTAACGTTTTTATTGCTATCTACCTGTACTATTAGTTCATGTATTTCCCTTGTTAGTTAGTCTTGTCTCTTTAGACAGAAACTGCTTTTTTATTATTGATGAATATTGAATTGAATGACCTCTGAAGGTACATTTAAAAGGTACCCCAAACAATAAGGGGATTTGCTGAACCTATATTGCACTGGAAAAATGCAGTTATAAATTATTTTGTCCTAGTTAAAAATAAATTGTCCTCCTGTAAACGTTGATTCAATTTCCAATATCCCCGTCCACGTGGAAATTCTATAAGAGTTACGTGAAGGCCAATAAGATGATACGATCGCATTCTGTCTCCTATTAATACTTTAACCTTTGATGCAAGCAAGAAAGAGACAAGAAAGTAGTCAAGACGACTAGCTTGATTAAGTCTCCATGTATATCTCACTAGGTCAGGGTTTTTTAGTCTCCAAATATCCACTATTTCTAATGTGTCCATAATATTTGTGATTTCCTTAAGGGCACGGTGATGATAGTTTGTAGAGTGATTTCCTTTACGGTCCATCGAGGTACTTAACACTGTGTTATAGTCTCCCACCATAATGTTTTGATCGTGTCGCCTGTAAGTTCAATAAATTGGTATAAATATTTTCGAAGAAGTATGGATCATCCTGATTTGGACCATATAGATTGAGCCAAATCTGTTTTTCCATCCACTTTCATATTCAAAAAGATCAACCTTCCTTGTGAATCATTCCTGACTATTTGCACATTCAGATCCAAATTTGTGTTAATTAATATCACCACACCTAGTTTGGAACCACCTAGACTCTTCCTAGAGCTGGCTGCCCGGCCAAACTGCGCAATTGGGGGAGATGGGCCTTGGTCAGGGAGGTGACCAAGAACATTTACATTTTAGTCTTACAACGACTTACAGTTAAGTGAGTGCATACATTTTTCATACTGGCCCCCCGTGGGAATCGAACCCACAACACTGGCGTTGCAAGCGCCATGCTCTACCAACTGAGCTACAGGAGGCCTACAGTGGGGAGAACAAGTATTTGATACACTGCCGATTTTGCAGGTTTTCCTACTTACAAAGCATGTAGAGGTCTGTAATTTTTATCATGGGTACACTTCAACTGTGAGAGACGGAATATAAAACAAAAATCCAGAAAATCACATTGTATGATTTTTAAGTAATTAATTTGCATTTTATTGCATGACATAAGTATTTGATCACCTACCAACCAGTAAGAATTCCAGCTCTCACAGACCTGTTAGTTTTTCTTTAAGAAGCCCTCCTGTTCTCCACTCATTACCTGTATTAACTGCACCTGTTTGAACTCGTTACCTGTATAAAAGACACCTGTCCACACACTCAATCAAACAGACTCCAACCTCTCCACAATGGCCAAGACCAGAGAGCTATGTAAGGACATCAGGGATAGAATTGTAGACCTGCACAAGGCTGGGATGGGCTACAGGACAATAGGAAAGCAGCTTGGTGAGAAGGCAACAACTGTTGGCACAATTATTAGAAAATGGAAGAAGTTCAAGATGACGGTCAATCACCCTCGGTCTGGGGCTCCATGCAAGATCTCACCTCGTGGGGTATCAATGATCATGAGGAAGGTGAGGGATCAGCCCAGAACTACACGGCATGACCTGGTCAATGACCTGAAGAGAGCTGGGACCACAGTCTCAAAGAAAACCATTAGTAACACACTAAGCCGTCATGGATTAAAATCCTGCAGTGCACGCAAGGTCCCCCTGCTCAAGCCAGCGCATGTCCAGGCCTGTCTGAAGTTTGCCAATGACCATCTGGATGATCCAGAGGAGGAATGGGAGAAGGTCATGTGGTCTGATGAGACAAAAATAGAGCTTTTTGATCTAAACTCCACTCGCCGTGTTTGGAGGAAGAAGGAGGATGAGTACAACCCCAAGAACACCATCCAAACCGTGAAGCATGGAGGTGGAAACATCATTCTTTGGGGATGCTTTTCTGCAAAGGGGACAGGACGACTGCACCGTATTGAGGGGAGGATGGATGGGGCCATGTATCGCGAGATCTTGGCCAACAACCTCCTTCCCTCAGTAAGAGCATTGAAGATGGGTCGTGGCTGGGACTTCCAGCATGACAACGACCCGAAACACACAGCCAGGGCAACTAAGGTGTGGCTCCGTAAGAAGTATCTCAAGGTCCTGGAGTGGCCTAGCCAGTCTCCAGACCTGAACCCAATAGAAAATCTTTGGAGGGAGCTGAAAGTCCGTATTGCCCAGCGACAGCCCCAAAACCTGAAGGATCTGGAGACGGTCTGTATGGAGGAGTGGGCCAAAATCCCTGCTGCAGTGTGTGCAAACCTGGTCAAGACCTACAGGAAACGTATGATCTCTGTAATTGCAAACAAAGGTTTCTGTACCAAATATGAAGTTCTGCTTTTCTGATGTATCAAATACTTATGTCATGCAATAAAATGCAAATTAATTACTTAAAAATCATACACTGTGATTTTCTGGATTTTTGTTTTAGATTCCGTCTCTCACAGTTGAAGTGTACCTATGATAAAAATTACAGACCTCTACATGCTTTGTAAGTAGGAAAACCTGCAAAATCGGCAGTGTATCAAATACTTGTTCTCCCCACTGTATATCCCGATGGTCACTCTGACAGAGCTCCAGAGTTCCTCTGTGGGGATGGAAGAATCTCTGCAGTACTCCACCAATCAGTCCTTTATGATAGAGTAGCCAGACGGAAGCCACTCCTCAGTAAAAGGCACATGACAACCCGCTTGGAGTTTGCCAAAAGGCACCTAAAGGACTCTCAGACCATGAGAAACAAGATTCTCTGTTCGGATGAAACCAAGATTGAACTCTTTGGCCTGAATGCCAAGCTTCACGTCTGGAGGAAATCTGGCACCATCCCTACAGTGAAGCATGGTGGTGGCAGCATCATGCTGTGGGGATGTTTTTCAGCGGCAGGGACTGGGAGACTAGATCGAGGGAAAGATGAACGGAGCGAAGTACAGCGAGATCCTTGATGAAAACCTGTTCCAGAGCCCTCAGGACCTCAGATTGGGGGTAAAGGTTCACCTTCCAACAGGACAACGATCCTAAGCACACAGTCAAGACAACGCAGGAGTGGCTTCGGGACACGTCTTTGAATGTCCTCGAGTGACCCAGCTAGAGCCTGGACTTGAACCCAATCCAACATCTCTGGAGAGACCTGAAAATAGCTGTGCAGCGATGCTCCCCATCCAATCTGACAGAGCTTGAGAGGATCTGGGAGAAACTCCCCGAATACAGGTGTGCCAAGCTTGTAGGGTCATACCCAAGACGACTCGAGGCTGTAATCGCTGCCAAAGATGCTTCAACAAAGTACTGAGTAAAGGGTCTGAATACTTATGTAAATGTAATATTTCCGTTTTTTTATTTTTAATAAATGGTCAAACGTTTCAAAAAAACTGTTTTTGCTTTGTCATTATGGGGTATTGTGTGTAGACTGATGAGGTGGGAAAAAAACAATTTATTCAATTTTAGAATAAGGCTGTAACATAACAATGTGGAGAAAGTCAAGGGGTCTGAATACTTTCCGAATGCACTGTAAGTATTATTAGCTTTTAAAACAATTCATTTATTTGATCAAATTTTGGACCAGAGTGAGGCGATCGCTCCAGTCTATCTATTGTTCCTGCAGTGAGGAGGATTCACCATCTTTATCAAATGTTTTCGTAATTTACAGTGCCTTCAGAAAGTATTCATACCCCTTGACTTATTCCACATTTTGTTGTGTTACAGCCTGAATACAAAATTGATTAAATTGATGTTTTTCTCTCTCATCTACATACAATACCCCATAATGACAAAGTGAAAACATGATTTGACTTTTTTTGCAAATGTATTGAAAATGAAACATCTAATTTACATAAACGTATTCATACCCGAGTCAATATTTTGTAGGAGCAAGCATCTTTGGCAGGATTACAGGTGTGAGTCATTCTGGGTAAGTCTCTAAGAGCATTCCACATCTGGATTGCACAACATTTTCCCATTATTGTTTTCAAAATTCTTCAAGCTGTCAAATTGGTTGTTGATCATTGCTAGACAACCATTTTCAGGTTTTGCCATAGATTTTCAAGTAGATTTAAGTCAAAACTGTAACTCGGCCACTCTTGGTAAGTTGTCCTCTTGGTAAGCAACTCCAGTGTAGATTTAGCCTCGTGTTTTAAGTTATTGTCCTGCTGAAAAGTGAATTCATCTCCCAGTGCCTGAACCAGGTTTTCCTCTAGGATTTTGCCTGTATTTAGCTCCTTTACGTTTAATTTTTCTCCTGAAAAACTCCCCAGTCCTTAAAGATTACAAGCATACCCATAACATGATGCAGCCACCACTATGCTTGAAAATAGGGAGAGTGGTACTCAGGAATGTGTTGTATTGGATTTGCCCCAAACATAACACTTTGTATTCAGGACAAAAAGTTAATTGCTTTGCCATATTTTTTGCAGTTTTTACTTTAGTGCCTTGTTGCAAACAGGATGCATGTGTTGGAATATTTTTATTCTGTACAGGCTTCCTTCTTTTCACTCTGTCAATTAGGTTAGTATTGTGGAGTAACTACAATGTTGTTGATCCATCCTCAGTTGTTTTCTCCCATCACAGCCATTAAACTAACTGTTTTAAAGTCACCATTGGAAGTCAAATTGTTTTTACCCATCTACCAATAGGTGCTCTTTGCAAGACATTGGAAAACCTCCCTGGTCTTTCTGGTTGAAACTGTGTTTGAAATTCACTGCTCGACTGAGGGACCTTACAGATAATTGTACGTGTGGGGTACAGAGATGAGGTAGTCATTCGAAAATCATGTTAAACACTATTATTGCACACAGAGAGAGTCCATGCAACGTATTATGTGACTTGTCAAGCACATTTTTAGTCCTGAACTTATTTAGGCTTGCCATAACAAACGGGTTGAATACTTGACTCATGACATTTCAGCTTTTAATTTTTAATGAATTTGTAAAAATTTCAAAAAAAAATATTCCACTTTGACATTATGGGGTATTGTGCTAATGACACAAAAATCTAAATGTAATCAATTTAAATTCAGGCTGAAACACAACACATTTAGGAAAAAGTCAAGGGGTGTGAATACCTTCTGAAGGCACTCTATCTGCAGGTAGTTGCCCAAAAAAACTACCAGTATGCAAACTAGGGAGCCAAATGAACGGCTCTCTTACAGATGCGATAGGCTACTGATGAGTCACTTACTTTAACGTCACTGTCTGGCAAGGCCTGATGGACTTAATATCGAAAATACAAATGAGATCTTTAGTTTAATTGTCCCAATGTGATAGCATGGACATAGAACTACGTAGTATGATTTATGAATGGCAAGGATATGAGACTTTATTCAGTCAGTTCGACAGCATTTATAAACTAGTCAAGCTTGCTGTTAGTCAATAAAATCACAGTAAGCCTATGCGCCAGCACTTCGTAGCTGCATATGAAACACACAAAATAAAATAAATGAATGTTCCAGAAAACAATAGGCTAAGTGGATTTCGACTAATCGCTACCACATATGGGACGTGCAAATTGACTCATATAGACGATGAAAGAGCATCATGCCCTCTCCCTCCGTGTAAAGAAATGTGACTGCAACCACAGCGTACATAACACACACACCCCAAGGTAATGGGAGGCAGGTTAGACAGCAGACTGTCAAACCAGCAGTGTTTCCCTGTAATCGCTCACTTTGTGCAGACAGGTGCCTGTCCTATCAATAGATCACTAGAAGATGCATATCGTCAGAGAGGACAAGGAAGAGAGAGAGGCCCAGCTCGGCGGAAAATCTTTCTCCCTCCATCAGGTGGCGTTTTTTCACTGTGTCGCCCACCAAGCAAGGAGTTTTTGTATGGAGGTCAATGAGTGTTGAATTTGGTCAACAAAAAAATTAATGGCTTATTTGCTACGTGAGATTTACTTGATCTAATAGAAGTTTCATGTTTGCTTAAGTTGTTACGAGTGTACTGATATAAGTAGGACGTGACATCCCGGCAACTTTGAGAAAAAACACTATATCGGAGTCGTCTCGAGATGGCTATGCATATTCATGGTATGAGGCTAGTAGCACAGCATCTCTATCCATTGAATACAGGCGGTTGACGTCAACAACCCTCAAAGAATATTACAATAATTTCATGTATCCACCAATCCAAAGAAAGGCGGAAGCTAGACAGCCCGCTGTGCAGCTTTGTGGACGACTCCCATTGTTAGGGTGGAGAGACATGTATCTTGTCAGTATATTCATAATCTTTTATATTGTTAATTCTAGCGGGAGAGGGCTCGGCTGATTTTTTTTTTTACAATTGCGAATTGTGAAAAAGTACCAGGCTGAAAATGAGTGTGTAACCGTCTGTATAGGATAGCCGGCGCTAGTGGAAAACACTGAGGTTTCAGGTGGTTTTGGATATTGATTGCCCAGATATGAGTCTTGGCTGTGTCATTCACAGGAAATTACAACATTAGTTTACTGTCTAACAACTGCAGAGGTAATAGTCATACCTGCCCCATGTATCCTGGCCATCACAGGTCAGGGGCCGCAGTTCGTCATATGGATAAGCATGATCCAAGTAGCTGTTGTATGCATGGTAAAACATGGTCTTGATTTTCTCTCTGTCAGGAAAGAACAAACAAGAGTAGATAGGGTGTGTTAAAAGAGCAGATCAAGCAGAACCCCATGGCTAATCCTAGCCCTTGATCATGACTCTGTTCCATTACACATAAATCATTGGACTAAAGCCCAAATCAAATGAAAAGCAGATTTTTTTTACGTGTGTGAACGAGTGCGTACACGCTGGAATTAAATTAAACAAAAATATAAATGCAACAATATCAACAATTTTACTCAGTTATAGTTCATAAGGAAATCAGTCAATTGAAATAAATTTATTAGGCCCTAATCTATGGATTTCACATGACTGGGAATACAGATATGCATCGGTTGGTCAGACTACCTTAAAAAAAAAGTTAGGATCTTGGATTAAAAAAACAGGCATAAGCTATGGACAACGAACACAATTACATTTTATTGATGGAAATTTGAATGCACCGAGATACCGTGACGAGATCCTGAGGCCCATTGTCGTGCCATTCACGGCCATATGTCTCCATGTTACAGCGCTTTTTTATGAAAACAGACTTAAGACAAGAAGCGACCACCTGTGCTGATTAGCTATATTGAGTGCTCCGAACATCTGTGTGTAAGCTTAACTCGGGAAGTGTAGCTTCGTCGGATAGAAGCACTCATATTTTTTATTTACAGGACTATTTGTCGCTGATGTCGCAAGCGATGATTGACGTTTCGAAACGTTAAAACACAGCCTCGGGACTGTAGTTCACATGAGCCAGTCTTGGGCGAAGCTAATGGCTGAAACTGTAGGGAGAAGGCAGAAAGCCGCCTAGATTTGGAGTTACAAAATAGCTAACGTTAGCTAACTACAGACGTGATTAAAGCCTACTCGATTCTCCTTACTGTACCTGTAGTGTGCCATCTCCAGCTCTGTAAACTCTTGTCCTTTTGCATTGCTGATCAATGTAAAGACGTGAATTACGCACAAAATAGTAGTACACAGCAACCTAATCATGTAGAAACGAGGTATAGCTAGGATAACAGCTAAAAACACGGATTAAATTATCAAATGCAACAACACCACACACTAGGGATAGCTAACAGGAAGTATATTGAATAGGCATGGCGCGTGCGTCGTGGGTGCTGACGTCTTCCGCAACCTGACGAACTTCGCATTTCCTCCAGCATGTAGCGATGTTACACAAACAACAGTAGTAAAATACTGTGCTTGCCACTTCATCTTCTTTATATTGCATTTGGTTCTTCGTGTTTAAAATTCTCTGATTTAAAAAAAAAAATACAAATATACAAAAATGTGTTTCCATATTTGACTAAAAAAACATTTTAATGTAGGATAATGTAGGATAGTAAGAAAAAAACATTTCCAAAATGTTTATTGATCACATAATATATACAGTGTATTGTTTCAGTTGATGAAACCACATAAGCACATTTAAGTGTTTTATACCATATTACAAACTGGGTGGTTCGAGCCCTGAATGCTGATTGGCTGACAGCCGTGGTACACCAAGGGTATGACAAAACATTTATTTTACTGTTCTAATTACGTTGGTAACCAGTTTATAATAGCAATAAGGCACCTTGGGGGTTTGTGGTATGTGGCCAATATACCATGGCTAAGGGCTGTATCCAGGCACTCCGCGTTGCGTCTTGCATAATAACAGCCCCTAGCAATGGTATATTGGTCATATACCACACCCCCTCTTGCCTTATTACTTAAATATTTCACATAATTTTGAGATGCTCTTTAGCACTACCCATAACTTTCTGCGGTCTCTGCCGTACTCTATCATTTTTTCCACTGCACCTTGACCATATCCTGTGCCAAAGTTAGACTGCGGTGCGGTGGAGAACAAGCAACAGCTAAAATGTGTTTATGTTCAGGACAGGAAACCCATACAACAAACAGTTCCTTGTTTTCAAGGTAGTTCAACAAAACCAACCAAATAGTCTGTTTACTGATGATACGGGATCTATTTGAAACGTGCAGGTGGTTATGACTTTCATATGGCTGTATACCTCACCATCAAACTACTTTCTGTAAGGAACATTGTAATCAGCTGTGGTTACTTATAATCATGAGTAAGGCTGAATTGAACATTTCAATATGAAGTTAACAGCCTTTCAAAAATCATAATAAATTGCAACATATCGTGTCACTCTCTTTAGACCTACTGTTCTAGTTTGACATTAGAGATCATGCACACAATTTGACACAGTGAGGATCATTCCGGACACTTTTTCAATGTTGCAACCTATAATCAGTTTGAATGCATGATCTCTGTATTAAGAACACGTTGTGTTCCTATGGGCACAGATACTCCCTTATTTCTGTAAAGTACTTTTTTGTCTGCCTCCAGGATCTAAAAATGTTTTCTGATCATGAATCCAAGCAAATATGGGCCTCGTCTGCTTGGCAATGTGAGCACTTTACAACCATGGCTTTGAGAACAATGGTTCTCTGCAGTGGTTGAGTTGTGAATCTCAGTTCCCTCAACAATGTTAGAGATCCATTAGGTTCATGGCCACGTAATATGGTCCTCAGGTACCCTCTGCCCCAGTAGGTAAGCTCATTGCTCCGTTTTAGTCTATGTGTATCTCACTATTTGTCTCTCTGAGGACAGCTACAGTCTCAGCTGTCCCATTTCTGGCTGCCGTCCCCTGTCATGAAGAGGTAGGAACTGATGGCCTCTCTCAGGCCCTCGCTCACCAGGGAATCCTCATTGTCCTTGCCAAAAATCATGGAGCTGCAGACAGACAGAGAGAAAACCCATTAGTGAGGAAATGCTGACAAATAATAGATTTATTGGCAGACATGCGTACACAGAGACTGGCATCTTACATTTACATTACATTTTAGTCATTTAGCAGACGCTCTTATCCAGAGCATACATTTTCATACTGGCCCCCCGTGGGAAACGAACCCACAACCCTGGCGTTGCAAGCGCCATGCTCTACCAACTGAGCTACAGGGAACTATTACGACAACAGTACATGACCTCACCTGTCCGCATCTTTCCAGTTGAGGGTGGGTTTCCTAACGGCCATGGGTAGTGGGCCAGTAGCCACAGGAATGCTGTTGGACCCCTGGATGAAGCAGGGCTCCCCCAGCAGACAGCACAGCCCATCAGTGACCTCTGGAAGGAAACATCAATCAATCTGTTGCAACTCAGGCTTCACATGAATACTACAATACAATGACTAAAAATACAATAAACAACCTCTCCCTCAATGTGACCAAGACAAAGGAGATGATTGTGGACTACAGGGAAAAAAAGAGGACTGAGCACGCCCCCATTCTCATCGACGGGGCTGTAGTGGAACAGGTTGAGAGCTTCAAGTTCCTTGGTGTCCACATTACCAACAAACGATCATGGTCCAAACACACCAAGACAGTCGTGAAGAGGGCACGACAAAGCCTATTCTCCCTCAGGAGACTGAAAAGATTTGGCATGGGTCCTCAGATCCTCAGAAAATTCTACAGCTGCACTATCGAGAGCATCCTGACTGGTTGCATCACCGCCTGGTATGGCAACTGCTTGGCCTCCGACCGCAAGGCACTACAGAGGGTAGTGCGTACGGCCCAGTACATCACAGGGGCCAAGCTTCCTGCCATCCAGGAACTCTATACCAGGCAGTGTCAGAGGAAGGCACTCAAAATTGTCAAAAACTCCAGCCACCCTAGTCATAGACTGTTCTCTCTGCTACCGCACGGCAAGCGGTACCGGAGTGCCAAGTCTAGGTCCAAAAGACTTCTCAACAGCTTCTACCCCCAAGCCATAAGACTCCTGAACAGCTAATCATGGCTACCCAGACTATTTGCACTGCCCCCCTCCACCCCATCTTTTTACGCTGCTGCTACTCTGTTAATTATTTATGCATAGTCACTTTAACTCCATCCACATGTACATATTACTTCAACTACCTCAACTAGCCGGTGCCCCCGCACATTGACTCTGCACCGGTACCCCCCTGTAGATATAGCCTCCCTACTGTTATTTTATTTTACTTCTGCTCTTTTTTTCTCAACACTTTTTTGTTGTTTTATTCTACTTTTTTAATAAAAATAAATGCACTGTTGGTTAAGGGCTGTAAGTAAGCATTTCACTGTAATGTCTGCACCTGTTGTATTCGGCGCATGTGGCCAATAAAATGTGATTTGATTTGCTTTGATTTGAAGATGCCCCCAGCTTTCAACCCACTGCTACCTATGCACAGTGGTGTCAAGTACTTGAGTAAAAATACTTAAGTTGTTTTCTAGGGTATCTGTACTTTACATTTCTGACTACTTTTACTTCACTACATTCCTAAAGAAAATAATGTACTTTTTACTCCATACATTTTCCCTGACACCCAAAAGTACTCGTTACATTTGGAATGTTTAGCAGGACAGGAAAATGGTCCAGTTCACACACTTATCAAGAGAACATCCCTGGTAATTCATACTGCCTCTGATCTGGCGGACTCACTAAACACACATGCTTAGTTTATCAATGATGTCTGAGTATTGGAGTGTGCCCCTGGCTATTTGTAAATAAAATATTGGTTTGCTTAATATAAGGAATTTGAAATTATTTATACTTTTAGTACTTATTTAAAACTAAATACTTTTAGACTTTTACTCAAATAGTATTTTACTGGGTTACTCACTTTTACTTGAGTCATTTTCTATTAAGCTATCTTTACTTTTACTCAAGAATGACAATTGGGTGCGTTTTACACTACTCCTTGTACAGAGGTTCAAATGCGTGGGTTGGACACAAAATGGTTTGAAAAGTTGTATCTATAGCTTTCAACATTTTCTAAACTGCTGTATATGCTTTAACCACCTACAGTGCCTTGCAAAAGTATTCATCCCCCTTGGCGTTTTTCCTATTTTGTTGCATTACAACCTGTAATTTAAATTGATTTTTATTTTTATTTCATGTAACGGACATACACAAAATAGTCCAAATTGGTGAAGTGAAATGAAAAAAATTACTTGTTTCAGAAAATTCTAAAAAATTAATAACAGAAAAGTGGTGCGTGCATATGTATTCACCACCTTTGCTATGAAGCCCCTAAATAAGATCTGGTGCAACCAATTACCTTCAGAAGTCACATAATTAGTTAAATAAAGTCAACCTGTGTGCAATCTAAGTGTCACATGATCTGTCATATGATCTCAGTATATATACACCTGTTCTGAAAGGCCCCAGAGTCTGCAACACCCCTAAGCAAGGGGCACCACCAAGCAAGCAGCACCATGAAGACCAAGGAGCTCTCCAAACAGGTCAGGGACAAAGTTGTGGAGAAGTACAGATCAGAGTTGGGTTATAAAAAAATATCAGAAACTTTGAACATACCACGGAGCACCATTAAATCCATAACTAAAAAAATTGAAAGAATATGGCACTACGACAAACCTGCAAAGAGAGGGCCGCCCACCAAAACTCATGGACCAGGCAAGGAGGACATTAATCAGAGAGGCAACAAAGAGACCAAAGATAACCCTGAAGGAGCTGCAAAGCTCTACAGTGAACATTGGAGTATCTGTCCATAGGACCACTTTAAGCCGTACACTCCACAGTGCTGGGCTTTACAGAAGAGTGGCCAGAAAAAAGCCATTGCTTGAAGAAAAAATAAGAAAACACGTTTGGAGTTCGCCAAACGGATTGTGGGAGACTCCCCAAACATATGGAAGAAGGTACTCTGGTCAGATGAGACTAAAATTGAGCTTTTTGGCCATCAAGGAAAACGCAATGTATGGAGCAAACCCAACACCTCTCATCACCCCAAGAACACCATCCCCAGAGTGAAGCATGGTGGTGGGAGCATCATGCTGTGGGGATGTTTTTCATCGGATGGGACTGGGAAACTGGTCAGAATTGAAGGAATGATGGATGGCGCTAAATACAGGGAAATTCTTGAGGGAAACCTGTTTCAGTCTTCCAGAGATTTGAGACTGGGACGGAGGTTCACCTTCCAGCAGGACAATGACCCTAAGCATACTGCTAAAGCAACACTCGAGTGGTTTAAGGGGAAACATTTAAATGTCTTGGAATGTCCTAGTCAAAGCCCAGACCTCAATCCAATTGAGAATCTGTGGTATGACTTAAAGATTGCTGTACACAAGCGGAACCCATCCAATTTGAAGGAGCTGGAGCAGTTTTGCCTTGAAGAATGGGCAAAAATCCCAATGGCTAGATGTGCCAACCTTATAGAGACATACCCCAAGAGACTTGCAGCTGTAATTGCTGCAAAAGGTGGCTCTACAAAGTATTGACTTTGGGGGGGAGTGAATAGTTACGCACGCTCAAGTTTTCTGTTTTTTTGTCTTATTTCTTGTTTGTTTCACACAACAACAAAAAATGTGCATCTTCAAAGTGGTAGCCATGTTGTGTAAATCAAATGATACAAACCCCCCAAAAATCTATTTTAATTCCAGGTTGTAAGGCAACAAAATAGGAAAAAAGCGAAGGGGGGTGAATACTTTCACAAGCCACTGTTTACTGACCTGAGTAGTGGTCCACCAGGGCTGTGAGGGTGGGGAAGGTGAGGCAGGGGGAGATGTAGTGCCAGCCGTTCTCCAGTTGTTGGATCCGGTAGTGTTTGACTGAAGAACGGTCCTGGTCACTGGTCTTACGCACTGACAGGGAGTGGGCACCTAGAGTGGACAGTGAATACCATACTTCAGTCACAAAGTTTTATCACTTCGGGTTTATCAATTACAATTTTAAGCTGGTTTCCCTGTTCTTGTTAGCATTTGATAATGTGTTAGGAGTGTGAACTGAACTCACCAGGGCAGGTCTGACTTTCCCGGACCAGAAAAGAGCCAGTCTGGTTGTGGGGCAGCAACAGGAGCTCCTCAGCCTTCTTTCTGCTGAGACCCTCATACTGACACCTAGGGCAAGAGAATAGAGAAATAGACAGATCCATGTAAATAGAGCTCCAAAGGAGAATAGTCAGATGGATCAGTGGACTCACCTGTGGTACACCCTGGCTGTGTAGTTGCTGGGGATGTAGCTCTCATTGCCTGTGGCAGAGGATCTAACTTTCCACCATTCCCCCTCGCTATATAGACATGCACATTCACAGAAACACAAAAAGAGATACATAGGTTACATAGAAAAAGCACAGTACAGTTGTAATAACTATAGTAGTAGCAGTTGTAGTAATTGTGGTAGTTGTAGGTAGAGGCTATGATTTCTTACTATGAAAGCACGTTGATTCTCTCTCCTGCACGAATGCTGCAGTGTGCTGGATGTCCAGTGGGATAGTTGTACAGGGCCACTACCACATACCTGCTGCTCTCTATGGACAAAACAGAGACATGAAAGAGTACTGTCACTCCGACTCTACTATAAGAACCTCAAACCATGACAATGCAGTATGTTCATGCTGAAAACAAAAATGATCTAAAAAGCACTGCATACAGGACAACATTTCTTTGTACATTTATGCTTTCACTTCACACTTAACCTGAGTAGTCATTGTTAGGAAAGACATAAAAGAAATGATTACAAATTATTGCTGTGATCTTCATAAACTAACATCTTGAGTGACAGCTCAGAAAGAAGGAGGACTTCATTGTCACCCAGCCTGGTCTCATAGACTAGACGTAATATAGTAAATGTAAATTCAGGACACTGAAATTAGTATGATATGTTACGTTTGTTATGGTTACAAAGGTTGCGTGTTCAAATCTCATCATGGACAACTTTAGAATTTTAGCAATTTTGCAACTACTTAGCATATTGGCTGATCCTTCCCATAACCCTACAGTGGCTTGCGAAAGTATTCACCCCCCTTGGCATTTTTCCTATTTTGTTGCCTTACAACCTGGAATTAAAATGAGCGTGCATAATTATCCCCTTAAACCACTTGAGTGTTGCTTTAGCAGTATGCTTAGGGTCATTGTCCTGCTGGAAGGTGAACCTCCGTCCCAGGCTCAAATCTCTGGAAGACTGAAACAGGTTTCCCTCAAGAATTCCCCTGTATTTAGCGCCATCCATCATTCCTTCAATTCTGACCAGTTTCCCAGTCCCTGCCGATGAAAAACATCCCCACAGTGAAGCATGATGGTGTTCTCAGGGGGGGTTGATGAGAGGTGTTGGGTTTGCGCCAGAAAAGCCCAATTTTAGTCTCATCTGACTAGAGTACCTTCTTCCATATGTTTGGGGAGTCTCCCACATGTCTTTTGGCGAACACCAAACATGTTTTCTTATTTTTTTCTTTAAGGAATGGCTTTTTTCTGGCCACTCTTCCGTAAAGCCCAGCTCTGTGGAATGTACGGCTTAAAGTGGTCCTATGGACAGATACGCCAATCTCCGCTGTGGAGCTTTGCAGCTCCTTCAGGGTTATTTTTGGTCTCTTTGTTGCCTCTCTGATTAATGCCCTCCTTGCCTGGTCCATGAGTTTTGGTGGGCGGCCCTCTCTTGGCAGGTTTGTTGTAGTGCCATATTCTTTCAATTTTTTTGTTATGGATTTAATTGATGCTCTGTGGGATGTTCAAAGTTTCTGATATTTTTTTATAGCCCAACCCTAATCTGTACTTCTCCACAACTTTGCCCCTGACCTATTTGGAGAGCTCCTTCGTCTTCATGGTGCTGCTTGATTGGTGGTGCCCCTTGCTTAGTGGTGTTGCAGACTCTGGAGCCTTTCAGAACAGGTGTATATATACTGAGATCATGTGACAGATCATGTGACACTTAAATAAAGTCCACCTGTGTGCAATCTAACAAATTATGTGACTTCTGAAGGTAATTGGTTGCACCAGATCTTATTTAGGGGCTTCATAGCAAAGGTGGTGAATACATATGCACGCACCACTTTTCCGTTATTGATTTTTTAGAATTTTTTGAAACAAGTAATATTTTTCATTTCACTTCACCAATTTGGACTATTTTGTGTATGTCCATTACATGAAATCCAAATAAAAATCCATTTAAATTACAGGTTGTAATGCAACAAAATAGGAAAAATGCCAAGGGGGATGAATACTTTTGCAAGGCACTGTAACCTTAACCCTTTAACCTAACCACAACCTTAGCTGCTAACCCTAACTCAGCTAACGTTAGCCACCTAGCTAACGTTAGCCACAACAAATTGGAATTCGTAATATATTATATGTTTAGCAAATTCGTAACATATTGTACGAATTGCAATTCATAACATATTGTACGAATTGTAATTCATAACATATCATATGAAATGGATGACAGACATCCACAAATTAATACATACCATCCGAAACGTAACATATCATACTAATTGGAGTGTACCAGATTTACATGTACTATGTTACGTCTACCCCTGAGTCCAGATTGTGTCACTTGGTCCCTGTCACACCACTTCTAACTATACGTCTTTCGCTTCTTGCTTCTTTTCTTTTCTCACCTCTTGTGGTTCAACAGAAGACCAGGAGGTCTGTTTTTTTCTCTTTCCTGCACACCAACTATGGTCACATTTAACATAGGGCCTAAACATCTGGGGCATCACCACGCCATGTATGTATAGAAACACTAACTACCTTTCTTCATCATTATGTTGGTCACATTGTTTTGATGTAAAAGTTTACGTCAGATGAAGGCCATCCGATTATTGTCCTTAACAATAAATGGACCTGGCTGTTGTGCACACTTTCAATTCGCTGGCCTATAGGTTTCCAGACAAACCCAGAGCCATTGACCCCTGGGGACACTGCCCATCTGAAATAGGCTAGTACTGGCTTGTTGCCCAGAGCCTTGTCCTGTCCTGTGCTCAATCTGACATGGAGCCCAGGCCTTACCCAGTATGACCGGCTCAGCGGGCTCTTCCTGGCCCAGAAAGGCTGCATGAGTGCTGGATCCCTGATGCTCTTTACTGGGCCCACTGCCCATGGCGATGTGGAGCTCTTATGGAAGGGTCACCAGAGAACTCTGTGGGCTGGAGGGAATCACAGGTATTGATTAGTAGCCTGTTTGGTTACTGAAGTACTTCTGGGTGGGCATCATGTCTTTTGATGTACTGTTGCATCAATCACAATTCATTGTGTCAGATAACAGATATCAAAACAAACAATATCAAGGGCTTCAAATAGCCCTGCCTGTAATTTATTTCTTAATTTATTGTCAGGAAGCTAGTTCAGTGACAACTTGAACAAAGGGAGAGAGGAAGTCGAAAACCACTTCTTCTGAACACCCTTTAGTTTCCAACCAAATTCTTGTTTTTACACATGGGCTGCTGGTTGGGTTTGTCTGAACACTGGAGTGTTATCCTTGAGCAGAAAATAAATGCTGTCTTTTTGTGAACACCTTTCTATCCCGATGTGGTTGTGTCTCATTTTGACTAATTCAAAAACATTTAAAATAGATGGTAATATCAGAAATAGTAATATGAAATATATTGCCATTAAATATCTCTAGATAAATAGTTTCCCCCAGTGCTCTGTAATATGGCACCTAGCCAGTGCTTGAAGTGGACTGAAATAGGTGAGAGTACTCATTTTGGGTGCCGGTACTATTTATATTTAGGTGCAGGAAATCTGCAATATTTCGAAGTCAATATTCTATAAGAAGCGTCAGTACTCAAGCATTAGAACATTTGAGGTGCCGGTACTCAGTACCAGTGTGTTATGGCCCAAGTTGAACACTTCACATAGTACAATCATTGAGTGCATACATTTTAATTATGGGTGGTCGCAGAAATCAAACCTACTATCCTTGTGTTGCAAGCACCATGCTCTACCAACTGAGCTACAAGGGACCATCTAATGTTACATTATAATATACAGGAACAGATGACCATTATCAACCACAGCAGTCTGCCAACCAGGAGTCAGAAAACACATCAGGGGTCTAGATCTGGCTGGACAATTTTGTTTAAATGTATTTATAAAGTCTTCATATAAGATCAGTCATATATATTTACGTGACTGTTGTCCTCTTTCTGTTAAAGCAAAAAAATATGCTTTTAATAAGTTAAATCAGGGTTGAATAAAACTAACCTTTTACATGTACATGAAATACAGTGAGATCAATTAGACTTCTCAGCTTGAAAATGAGTTAATACTCACAGCATTGCCCTGTTGTGGCACTGGTGATGATCGGCAGTCCTCTGATGCTGTGGGATGAGTTGTTGTCAGAGCTGTAGAGTACCACAGTAGAGTACCATGGGGATAGAGGTGTAACCCAGTGGGTCTGGGCGTTTCACACTGCTGGTAGCATTCACATGTGTAATGTGAGTATGATGTGTATGAGAATCTGTGCGAGAGTTCTTCAGACACCAATGGAGAACGAGTGTTCTCCTCCTCTGTGATGTTCCAATGGGGAAAGGAGCCAGTGGTGGTAGATGGAGGCTCTGTAGGTGTACCAGAGCAGAGTGCTCTGTAGTACATCTGAGTGGAGAGATGTGAGAGGAGGGGGGTTTATATTCACCTCTTACTCAGACACTCAGTTTCCTGTTTCAACAAGGCCTGAACCTTCAAAGAGAGTGAAGAGAAGGAGAAGAGGGAGCGAAGACAAAGAAAAAGAGAAAGGAAGAAAGATTTTATTCAACAATATCTACTGTACATGTGGCAGTAGTAATTGGCACAGACTCTAGCGTTTTACATCAATAACTTGATCTGTGAGTCATCAGCAATAGCGATGAGATTCAACTGGTCTGTGCAAATGTACTGTTCTACAGCAACATCTGCATGAGCCGTGGTATAAAACACAGATGGGTGAAGTGAGGTCACAGCATTTCCCCCCGGAATAGTTAGAGCTTCATATTCTTTGTCATTCAGGTAAAGGGTGTTGGGTGGGTCGAAGAGTTGAGCAATAATTTTTCTCTTCGTAACACTCACAACTGGTTGAGCCATGTGAATTGCCATAGAGATGACTGCCATGGAATCAAAAACGAAGACTCTCTTTCCATTTACATTTTAGTCATTTAGCAGACGCTCTTATCCAGAGCGACTTACAGTTTAGTAAAGCAGGCACCCTGGTTCTGTTTTGGTAAAAAAGCTGAGGGATGGGCCTGGAGAAATGAAACCACTCAAATTCATAGACAGAGCTATGGATTCAAGGACTGACCATCCATGATATCAAAATTATAGTTTTAACCATGTTTTGAAGCTATATAGTGTTTGTAAACAATGTAAATCTAAACAAACATTGGCATAAAATAAGCTTATACTTTGGGTTCTGATGGGGTTCAACAGTTGAACTAAGCTCATGAGGTATTTATAAGTTATATTCTTCAAGAATCAATGAGTACACAGTGCATTCGGAAAGTATTCAGACCCCTTGACTTTTTTCACATTTTCTTAAGTTTCAGCCTTATTCTAAAATGCATTAAATAAATAAGAAATCCTCATCAATTTACACACAATACCCCATAATGACAAAGTGAAAACAGGTTTTTAGAAAATTGTTCAAATGTATTAAAAAATAAAAAATAAAACACCTTACATACATAAGTATTCAGACCCTTTGCTATGAGACTCGAAATTGAGCTCAGGTGCATCCTGTTTCCATTGATCATCCTTGAGATGTTTCTACAACTTGATTGGAGTCCACCTGTTGTAAATTCAATTGATTGGACATGATTTGGAAAGGCACACACCTGTCTATATAAGGTCCCACTGTTGACAGTGGATGTCAGAGCAAAAACCAAGCCATGAGGTCGAAGGAATTGTCAGTAGAGCTCCGAGAAGGATTGTGTCGAGGCACAGATCTGGGGAAGGGTACCAAAAAATGTCTGCAGAATTGAAGGTCCCCAACAACACAGTGGCCTCCACCATTCTTAAATGGAAGAAGTTTGGAACCACCAAGACTCTTCCTAGACCTGGCCGCCCGGCCAAACTGAGCAATCGGTGGAAAAGGGCCTTGGTCAGGGAGGTGACCAAGAACCTGATGGTCACTCTGACAGAGCTCCAGAGTTCCTCTGTGGAGATGGGAGAACCTTCCAGAAGGACAACCATCTCTGCAGCACTCCACCAATCAGGCCTTTATGGTAGAGTGGCCAGACAGAAGCCACTTCACAGTAAAAGGCACGACAGCCCGCTTGGAGTTGGCCAAAAGGCACCTAACGGACTCTCAGACCATGAGAAACAAGATTCTCTGGTCTGATGAAACCAAGATTGAACACTTTGGCCTGAATGCCAAGCGTCACGTCTGGAGGAAACCTGGCACCATCCCTACGGTGAAGCATGGTGAAGGCAGCATCATGCTGTGGGGATGTTTTCAGCGGCAGGGACTGGGAGACTAGTCCGGGTCGAGGGAAAGATGAACGGAGCAAAGTACAGAGAGATCCTTGATGAAAACCGTCTCCAGAGCCCTAAGGACCTCAGACTGGGACGACGGTTCACCTTCCAACAGGACAACGACCTTAAGCACACAGCCAAGACAACGCAGGAGTGGCTTCAGGACAAGTCTCTGAATGTCCTTAAGTGGCCCAGCCAGAGCCCGGACTTGAACCCGATTGAACATCTCTGGAGAGACCTGAAAATAGCTGTGCAGCTATGCTCCCCATTCAACCTGACAGAGCTTGAGAGGATCTGCAGAGAAGAATGGGAGAAACTACCCAAATACAGGTATGCCAAGCTTGTAGTGTCATACCCAAGAAGACTCGAGGCTGTAATCGCTGCCAAAGGTGCTTAAAGAAAATACTGAGTAAAGGGTCTGAATACTTATGTAAATGTGATATTTCCGTTTTATATTTTTAATAAATTTGCAAAACAATTATGGGGTATTACGTGTAGATTGATGAAGATTTATTTTTTTGTTTAATCCATTTTAGAATAAGGCTGTAACGTAACAAAACGTGGATAAAGTCAAGGGGTCTGAATACTTTCCGAATGCAAAAGTTTGGACACAACAACTCATTCAAGGGTTTTTCTTTATTTGTAACATTGTAGAATAATAGTGAAGACATCAAAACTATGAAATAACACATATGGAATCATGTAGTAAACAAAAAAAAGTGTTAAACAAATCAAAGTATATTTTATATTTGAGAATCTTCAAATAGCCAACCTTTGCCTTGATGACAGCTTCGCACACTCTTGGCATTCTCTCAACCAGCTTCACCTGGAATGCTTTTAAAACAGTCTTGAAGGAATCCACACATATGCTGAGCACTTGTTGGCTGCTTTTCCTTCACTCTGCCGTCCGACTCATCCCAAACCATCTCAATTGGGTTGAAGTCGGGGGATTGTGGAGGCCAGGTCACCTGATGCAGCACTCCATCACTCTCCTTCTTGGTAAATAAGCCCTTACACTTCTCTCCTCCTTCCTCTCCTCCTCCTCCGCAGGAGAGGAGGAGGAGAGGAGGGGGAGAGGAAGGAGGAGAGGAAGGAGAGGATGGAGAAGTGGAAGAGGAGAGGGGGAGAGGAAGGAGGAGAGGATTGAGGAGAGGAGGTGGAGAGGAGGAGAGGAGAAGGAGAGGAAGGAGGAGAGGAAGGAGAAGGCAGTGTCACCAGCAAAGCACCCCCACACCATCACACCTCCTCCATGCTTCAAGGTGGGAACTACACATGCAGAGATCATCCGTTCACCCACACCGCGCCTCACAAAGACACGCCGGTTGGAACCAAATCTCCAATTTGGACTCCAGACCAAAGGACACATTTCCACCGGTCTAATGTCCATTGCTCGTGTTTCTTGGCCCAAGCAGGTCTTTTTATTGGTGTCCTTTAGTAGTGGTTTCTTTGCAGCAATTCAACCATGAAGGTCTGATTCACACAGTCCCTTCTGAACAGTTGATGTTGAGATGTCTGTGACTTGAACTCTGTGAAGCATTTATTTGGGCTGCAATTTATGAGGCTGGTAACTCTAATGAACTTATCCTCTGCAGCAGAGGTAACTCTGGGTCTTCCATTCCTGTGGCGGTCCTCATGAGAGCCAGTTTCATCATAGCGCTTGATGGTTTTTGCGACTGCACTTGAAGAAACGTTCAAAGTTCTTGACATTTTCCATATTGACTGACCTTCATGGCTTAAAGTAATGACGGACTGTCGTTTCTCTTTGCTTATTTGAGCTGTTCTTGCCATAACATAGACTTGGTATTTTACCAAATAGGGCTATCTTCTGTATACCCCCCCTACCATGTCACAAAACAACTGATTGGCTCAAATGCATTAAGGAAAGAAAGAAATTCCACAAATTAACTTTTAAGAAGGCACACCTGTTAATTGAAATGCATTCCAGCTGACTACCTCATGAAGCTGGTTGAGAGAATGCCAAGAGTGTGCAAAGCTGTCATCAAGGCAAAGGGTGGCTATTTGAAGAATCTCAAATCTCAAATATATTTTGATTTGTTTAACACTTTTTGGGTTACTACATGATTCCATATGTGTTATTTCATAGTTTTGATGTCTTTGCTATTATACAGTGTAGAAATAGTAAAAAAGAAAAGAAAAACCTTTGAATGAGTAGGTGTGTCCAAACTTTTGACTGATACTGTATTTCATTCATTTTTAAGAAAATACACAGGCCAGTGACGGGAGTCCAGTCAAATGTAATGTACAACTTCTAGCTTTATTTTATTATCAGTACAAATGTATATAGTCAGCAGACAGTATGACTTACACCACACACCCATACTATGGGGCCAGAGCACAATGCATTATCACCACAAGCTCACCCAAGGTGTAGTACAATCAGAGAGAAACGCAGAAAAACCAAAGAGAAAATGACCAATAATATGAATAATAAAATAACAGTTTATTACACTATCCACAGTCGCTCAGGCATCTGACCCATTGCTGTTTTCACCCAGTCTTTATTTAATTAGAAGGGAAAACATTACTTGCTTCCAGTTAGAAAGTTTTATACAAGAATGAAAGAGGCAGTCATGTTATCTGTACCTCAACTGGCACACAGTTATACACCTAACTCACTGAGCTGTGGGCTAGTTTAGGTACTCGGTTTGACTTAAGAGCATTATCAAGTGCTTGCTTTGAACTTTAAATAAAACTACAGGAAATTGTGGTTCTTTTCTCTGCCTGTCAGTAACAAAGGGGGTATCAAAAGCCTAGGGTCTGCCATTTCAAATAACTTGCTCGAAAGAGAAAATAAACAATAACACCACAAGGTAACTATTTCTAGATCTAGACAAAAGCAATTTTACAGACATGTTCATTACGTTTCATCTACTAGAGGGTCATGCTGTCAGATATTCTTGGTATAAAGGTACAGAACAAGAAAATGTTTATCACATAATTTTGCAATCCAGGAAAGCAAAGGTATTTCACAAATCACAACATAATAACAATAAAAAAAAACACAGAAATAAAGAGATTTTGTGTGTAGTAGGAAAGGTGTGCAAGCAAGTCTGCATGAGACTGATTTAGGAATGGACCATTAAGGAGGCAGTAGAGGGGGATCGAGGGGGGGGTGTTGTAATTTGGTCTGATCTGCACACAAGGTGAGGAAGACCTCTGAAGGAGAAGGAGAGAGGGGCAACCTAACTCCTTAAAGAGTACTTTGCAAGAGAAAACGCCTGACGCTTTTCCAACACTCCTCTTTAAACTGACACACTGACCCAAATAGTAGTTATAAATACAAATATAGCTCATATATATCTTAAGCATTAAAAAAAAAAACTCTCCCACCTTTAACGGGGAGAGGCGGTAGACAGCAAAACGTAAAATAGATAACCAGAAAAGCAGCATCACCTGCCTGCATACTGACTTCCAGGGTGACGTGCCACAGCAGTCATGCACATAAAGGCATGTTAGATAGACAACAGGAAACGGTGAGAGTGAGAGAGAACACAGCAGAGGACCTGACTGCTTAATAAATTATCTTTCCGAACACGTTTCAGACGTCCCCTCGGGATTCCAATCCTCTCTGACTGAGCTTGGGAAAGGGAAGGAGGGAGAAAGGGAGGTAGGGAGGAGGATGTTTTCTGGGCAGGGTGCTTTAGCAGGACACCTCCATGGTCTGTGGCCTGGCCTGTTCAACAGCCGGGCCGGCGGCAGTGGCGCCCTCTAGCTGTGTGTGGGTGCGGCTGCGGGTGCCCTCCGCAGAGCCCATGCTGGAGGCAGAGTGGGTACGAGAACGCACCAGCCGGGTCATACTGGCTGTGGGCACTACAGACAAGAGAGAAAGAGGAGAGCAATTACAGTAAGAAGTCAGGTATGAGGATATTTGCTGTTTGTATGTGTAGGAATGTTTTTGGGGAGGGGTAGCTTGCTTTAGGGAATGTGGCTAGGGGTAGGATGCTGGTGATCATACCACAATCATAAAATGCATCAACATTCCCAATTCAAGATGGGGTGGTATGCAGCGCAGGGAGAATAATGAAGTCTAATAACCTAACGACTCAAAAACTTGATCACAATATACTGTTCACCTCATGCTAGCTACGCTGCCATTTAGTTAGGGTCAAGTGGAATGATATCAGCTAAGCAGGAATGCTGGGTTTCACACCATATTTCAGAAAGTACTGTATGAATATATACATCTCATTCAAGTGGTTGGGGCCTGAAATGTCTGAGCTGAATCCCTCACAGTGTTCATATTCTCCCACAAAGAAAAGAGATCTGAGGCCTGATCAGGTCGAGTTCCAATTCATTTTTACTGTCGGAGAAAAAATGAATAAATAGGAAAGGCCAATATGAGAATGCAGCATGCACAAGAGATTTGAGGGCCATCTGTACAGAAGAGAAAAATAACAAAGAACAAAAGCAACAAAGACAGAAGACAACCATGTTACCTGATAAACAGACAAACATTCACACTCTCTCAAACCACACATTTAGAGAGACATAAAGGAATCTTAAAATATTATACAAAATAATGACCACCTGTCATGCTTCAAATCTCATGGCGCGAAATCAGAAAGACTTGAGAGGATGGCTAAAATGTGAGCTGTCAACCAGCGATGGGCAAACAGGGTGGGGAGGGCAGAGCACTGTAGGTAGAGATGGCAGGCCGGCGCAGCAAAGGCTGCTACCTATGGTCCTGGTACCTGATTCGCTGCCCAGGTGGCTAAGCAGTACATGAGGGACTGTTCGCATTGACGGAGGGGCAGGAGGAAAGGAGGGAAGAAGTTAAGGTGAGACTGTCAGATTAATGCTCAGTCTTCACAAATGTAGATCAGAAAAGAAAGAAAGTGTCCTACAGCTTTACCTAGGAGAGATTTGAAGCGGCACCAGGTACAGATCATTCTATCACTGTACATACTTTGACATTAATTTTCAGTTAATACCTAACAGTTGTCAAAATAGCTAGGATGTGACTCTTCCAAGGCCTTCTCGCTGTTCTCTTAAACTAAAGAGAATGCCACCTGTGGCCCTGAGATTCCTTAAAGGGGACTTTGAACCAAGGTGTGCTCCATGACAACCAGTCTAGTCCATTGTCTGGTCCAGTTCAGTTAGGTGAATGTGCCCCCACTGTGATAATTCCTCCACGGAACTACAGTGTATAGAGCTAAAGTGACCTTTCAAACAACATTCAAACATGGGCTCCATCTATTCACACTCAAACCACTCTCCTGGTAGCCTACTGCGTTTCTTTCAACACAACACTGACCTTCTGGGATGAGCCAATTGACAGAAGGTATAGTAGTCTGAATGCTACAGTGACAAACCTCCAACAGTATGTTAAAATATGTGTTTGGGTAGGCTCGTAATGTACTCATTGCTTTGTCCTCTACGGTTTCAATGTTTAGGCATGATCAGAAAGGGGAGGTACTTTCTGAAACTTGCCATTGTTTTTCTGGTGTGGGTGAAAAGCCTGAGCATAAAGTGTGTGAGGGGAAAGCTAAGACAGGGAGGAAACAAATATACACTGCTCAAAAAAATAAAGGGAACACTTAAACAACACAATGTAACTCCAAGTCAATCACACTTCTGTGAAATCAAACTGTCCACTTAGGAAGCAACACTGATTGACAATACATGTCACATGCTGTTGTGCAAATGTAATAGACAACAGGTGGAAATTATAGGCAATTAGCAAGACACCCCCAATAAAGGACTGGTTTTGCAGGTGGTGACCACAGACCACTTCTCAGTTCCTATGATTCCTGGCTGATGTTTTGGTCACTTTTGAATGCTGGCAGTGCTTTCACTCTAGTGGTAGCATGAGACGGAGTCTACAACCCACACAAGTGGCTCAGGTAGTCCAGCTCATCCAGGATGGCACATCAATGCGAGCTGTGGCAAGAAGGTTTGCTGTGTCTGTCAGCGTAGTGTCCAGAGCATGGAGGCGCTACCAGGAGACAGGCCAGTACATCAGGAGACGTGGAGGAGGCCGTAGGAGGGCAACAACCCAGCAGCAGGACTGCTACCTCCGTCTTTGTGCAAGGAAGAGCAGGAGGAGCACTGCCAGAGCCCTGCAAAATGACCTCCAGCAGGCCACAAATGTGCATGTGTCTGCTCAAACGGTCAGAAACAGACTCCATGAGGGTGGTATGAGGGCCCGACGTCCACAGGTGGGGGTTGTGCTTACAGCCCAACACCGTGCAGGACGTTTGGCATTTGCCAGAGAACACCAAGATTGGCAAATTCGCCACTGGCGCCCTGTGCTCTTCACAGATGAAAGCAGGTTCACACTGAGCACATGTGACAGATGTGACAGAGTCTGGAGACGCCGTGGAGAACGTTCTGCTGCCTGCAACATCCTCCAGCATGACCGGTTTGGCGGTGGGTCAGTCAGCCCTCCATGTGCTCGCCAGAGGTAGCCTGACTGCCATTAGGTACCGAGATGAGATCCTCAGACCCCCTGTGAGACCATATGCTGGTGCGGTTGGCCCTGGGTTCCTCCTAATGCAAGACAATGCTAGACCTCATGTGGCTGGAGTGTGTCAGCAGTTCCTGCAAGAGGAAGGCATTGATGCTATGGACTGGCCCGCCCGTTCCCCAGACCTGAATCCAATTGAGCACATCTGGGACATCATGTCTCGCTCCATCCACCAACGCCACGTTGCACCACAGACTGTCCAGGAGTTGGCGGATGCTTTAGTCCAGGTCTGGGAGGAGATCCCTCAGGAGACCATCCGCCACCTCATCAGGAGCATGCCCAGGCGTTGTAGGGAGGTCATACAGGCACGTGGAGGCCACACACACTACTGAGCCTCATTTTGACTTGTTTTAAGGACATTACATCAAAGTTGGATCAGCCTGTAGTGTGGTTTTCCACTTTAATTTTGAGGGTGACTCCAAATCCAGACCTCCATGGGTTGATACATTTGATTTCCATTGATAATTTTTGTGTGATTTTGTTGTCAGCACATTCGACTATGTAAAGAAAAAAGTATTTAATAAGATTATTTCATTCATTCAGATCTAGGATGTGTTATTTTAGTGTTCCCTTTATTTTTTTGAGCAGTGTATTTAAACCTCAGAGAGAGGGTTCACAAGAAAGAGAGCCATCGGGCATTGAGTGAAAATTGTTTTTCAAGCCTATACTGTAACCCATTTCATTTTAATTACTAGGATTTGGTATCCAGAATAAGTCAGTTGATCTAGTTAATCCCCAGTCTCTTCAAGCAGGAAAGCAAACAGGCCTAAACTTCCAAGTGGTGGAGGAGTGAGGGGGCGTGTAATAAAGGGCCACCCAATCCCAACCCAACCCCGGGTCAGCCTCTGGGGAGCTGAGCCCGCTTGGAGTGCCTCTCTGTAGTCACGTTGCAGACAAAACATCAAGGGTAACTTTCAGAGGGGAGGTACTCAGTGCTGTGCAGTATCAACATGGTTCCCTCAGTAGAGGCCATGCTGTCCTAACATTGCTCTCCAGCAGCCCCATGTGAGTGTCCCTGTGGCAGCAGCACACACAAGCAGCACATTTCAGCAGAGTGGAGCCAACAGGCCAGCCAGGCGGCTCTGGGCTCATGGGAGTCCAGGTCCCCAGGGCAGGGGGCCAGGCCCTGCTGTGGGGCTTAGAGCAGCCTTTAATGAGTACACTAATGTGCCACTGAGATTAACATACCTGGAGAACCAGCCCTCACTGGAGGGGTGAGGACCAGGGGAGAGTGGGTGAGGGCTGGGGGTATGGGGGAGAGGAGAGTGAGGCCAGGGGTGGTAGGGGGGTGCAGGGTTATGCAAGTGAGTTTTTTTTATTTTCAGAAGCTAATAACGTCAAAGGTTTACAAGGGTACAGAAGGCTTAACTTTCTGATGAAAAGATTCCACAGAGAGAACAATAATAACTCAGACTATTGTAAGACTCTAATCAAGCAGCTTTCATTATGTAACACCTTCCATTTTCCACTCATATAAACATTTTGAAATGCTAAAAAAAGATTCAATTATCTCAGTGATCAAAGAAAGCCAATGGAATTTGGTAAAGTTATAAGATACAGTGCCCAATATGTAAATACAATATGTTTGTAATATAATTAATCATTCAACAAGCCAGATCTGCTCCCAGTAGACCTAAATCAGGGGTGTCAAACTCAAATCAGCACACGGGCCATATTGAAAAAGCACAACGAATTCAAGGGCCAGACATAGCCTGTTATGTTTGTTTTTACAAAAAGAATGTGCATTGGCCTACAACTACGACCCAAACTGGCCATTGTTTTATTACAAAAAATATGGCCCTTTATAATGTCCACTTATAAAGGGCCATTTGCTGTATATAGCATTTTAACATATTGAAACAAAAGAGATCAATTATATTTGTCCAGCCTTTGCTGCTATGCTTGCAGATGTGCATAATATGCTGCGACCCTAATCAAAAAGTATTTAATAACTCCAAATAAAAACATAGCCTACATGTGTGCCTACATGTTTCTCCTTTGTATGGTGTTTTGATGCAGGTTTTGTTTTTTGGTTATTCATTGTTAGGCTTTAAAACCTGAAGCCAGACTGCAACATCTTAGTATCCTAGCTAGGACTGGGCATGTGTCTGTACACTTTCCCTCCGCTGCGTGCTGTAAACGGGACACAAGACAGCGGCACAATTGAAATTGAATTCACAGATGTGGGTGCATCAGGTTGTAATTTAAAAAGTAGATGACTCAACTGTTGACTAATTTATACTAGCTTGTGTGTCCTATTGTCCTTTAGTAGTCATTTATACCCGCGTGTAAATCCTTTAACTTACTTTTTGACAACCAAGATGACATTTTCTGTAGGCTATAGCAATGACCTCTTTAGCCTACAACACCTTTAAACTTTCGGTCTGGTAGAAGATTCGGGTCAGTGCCATTAGTGACGATATGGTACAGTGCACTGGCTGGCACTGGTAGTGCTTGCTGTGACTTGTAGAGCAGTGCATCGCGGGTGGTATGGAAGCGGGCCAAAATGAATTGACAACCCAAATCATTGTGCGGGCCGGATAGAAATGTGTCTTGTGTTTGACACGTGGCCTAAATGAACCACAGCCTTAAATGTGGGCCTGTAAACACCCTCCCTGTCTAGGGCACTGTATCTTAAGACCTGGGGAACCATTCTCAGGTGTGTTCAGAGATCCAGCACATCGAGGAGTGTTTAGAGGTGTGTGAACAGGGGGAGACCATGCAGACCATCATGCTTACTACAAGTCATTTATTAACTCAGCATCAAACAACTACTTACACCCGTTGTTAAAAGTCACTGAAAACAGACAGGAAACAAGGTTAGCTTGAGGTTAGTTCCCTGGTCAGTTACCAATAATGGTTTGTATGCTTATACAACTGGTTCTCAGTAACCTCAGCCTTGGACATCCACTAAATGTTGTTATATACAGTTGAAGTCGGAAGTTTACATTCACCTTAGCCAAATACATTTAAACTCTGTTTTTCACAATTCCTGACATTTAATCCTAGTAAAAATTCCCTGTCTTAGGTCAGTTAGGATCACCACTTTATTTTAAGAATGTGAAATGTCAGAATAATAGTAGAGAGAATGATTTATTTCAGCTTTTATTTCTTTCATCACATTCCCAGTGGGTCAGAAGTTTACATACACTCAATTAGTGTATGGTAGCATTGCCTTTAAATTGTTTAACTTGGGTCAAACGTTTTGGGTAGCCTTCCACAACCTTCCCACAATAAGTTGGGTGAATTTTGGCCTATTCCTCCTGACAGAGCTTGTGTAACTGAGTCAGGTTTGTAGGCCTCCTTGCTCGCACAGGTTGTCAGTTCTGCCCACACATTTTCTATAGGATTGAGGTCAGGGCTTTGTGATGGCCACTCCAATATCTTGACTTTGTTGTCCTCTGTAGCTCAATTGGTAGAGCATGGCGCTTGTAACGCCAGGGTAGTGGGTTCGATCCCCGGGACCACCCATACGTAAAAATTTATGCACACATGACTGTAAGTCGCTTTGGATAAAAGCGACTGCTAAATGGCATATTATTATTATTATTGTCCTTCAGCCATTTTGCCATATCTTTGGAAGTATGCTTGGGGTCATTGTCCATTTGGAAGACCCATTTGCGACCAAGCTTTAACTTCCTGACTGATATCTTGAGATGTTGCTTCAATATTTCCACATAATTTTCCTTCCTCATGATGCCATCTATTTTGTGAAGTGCACCAGTCCCTCCTGCAGCAAAGCACCCCCCCTGCATGATGCTGCCACCCCAGTGCTTCACGGTTGGGATGGTGTTCTTCGGCTTGCAAATGTCCCCCTTTTTCCTCCAAACATAACGATGGTCATTATGGCCAAACAGTGCAATTTTTTTTCATCAGACCAAAGGACATTTCTCCAAAAAGTAAGATCTTTGTCCCCATGTGCAGTTGCAAACCGTAGTCTGGCTTTTTTATGGCGGTTTTGGAGCAGTGGCTTCTTCCTTGCTGAGCGGCCTTTCAGGTTATGTCGATTTAGGACTCGTTTTACTGTGGATACAGATACTTTTGTACCTGTTTCCTCCAGCATCTTCACAAGGTCCTTTGCTGTTGTTCTGGGATTGATTTACACTTTTCGCACCAAAGTATGTTCATCTCTAGGAGACAGAACGCGTCTCCTTCCTGAGCGGAATGATGGCTGCGTTGTCCCATGGTGTTTATACTTGCGTACTATTGTTTGTACAAATGAACGTGGTACCTTCAGGCGTTTGGAAATTGCTCCCAAGGATGAACCAGACTTGTGGAGGTCTACAATTTTTCTTCTGAGGTCTTGGCTGATTTCTTTTGATTTTCCCATGATGTCAAGCAAAGAGGCACTGAATTTGAAGGTAGGCCTTGAAATACATCCACGTCAATTAGCCTATCAGAAGCTTCTAAAGCAATGACATACTTTTCTGGAATTTTCCAAGCTGTTTAAAAGGCACAGTCAACTTAGTGTATGTAAACTTCTGACCCACTGGAATTGTGATACAGTGAATTATAAGTGAAATAATCTGTCTGTAAACAATTGTTGGAAAACATGCACAAAGTAGATGTCCTAACCGACTTGCCAAAACTATAGTTTGTTAACAAGAAATTTGTGGAGTAGTTGAAAAACGAGTTTTAATGACTCCAACCTAAGTGTATGTAAACTTCCGACTTCAACTGTAGGTAGCTACTGTGGTTCCGCTCTATTCTTGAAGTCCTACAGGAATTCTACATTATGCTTGAGTCTTAGTTTAGGTCAGAACTGTATGTGTGTGTGTGTGTGTGTGTGTGATGTCCATGTGGGGAGGGCTGCAGCCTGAAAGGGCAGCGTTCAATGAACTATAATTCAGTTGGACTGATGACTCATTCTGAGACAGAGGGACTTCAGTAAACAGGACATACAACAGATCACATATAACATGTCAACAGATTGATACAACCAGACCATGAAGAAACACAAATCCAACATTACCTCTGACACTAGAGAGGACAGAAGTACCATGAGAAGGAGACATAATAATAGAGGATTTTAAGGCGCAGTACTCACTGTAACCCATTCCCTGGACAAAATATTTGAAGGCCTCCGCGAGTTTACCCGGCTGTAAGACACAAACAGAAAACTTAGCCATTTAAAAATAAAACTGAATTAAGTAAGAGTTGTCTTGGCCATTGAGATTTAGTAGTTTAAGCTAAACACAAAACTTGTACATGACTCACCTGGATGACCTGAGGAAGCCCACCACAGTCTTGCATCTATAGGGAAGTAAAGAGAGAATCAGGAACATGCCCAGAGTGAAGAACCTCACAGAAAGGACCATGCCCTTAGCCAAAACACATTCACTGGCCTATGAACACTTCCAAGAATGATGAAACTCATCTACGCACCATTCAGATCATGTGCATTACTAAAGAGCAAAACAGCAGGGAGCACTACCACTCATATTGCTACAAAGAAACGAGTAACTGAACACACCTTAAGAAGGGTTGTTTTGGTTGGATTTAACCTGGAGTTGCATTCAACCTGTATATAATGGAGAGAGAGATGAGACAGAAGTTCAGACAGGGTTTAGAGTCTAGCCCCTCCTCTTCAGAAAGGCTATGTCCAGTATCCTCTCTAAAGACAGAAAACTCTGTCCCTGAGGGGGTTTGATATTTTGTATTGGAATCAGAACCCCTGACTCATTCGCCACTGTGTTGCCATGGAGATAAAGTGGACACCCACCACAGCATCGACAGCCGGGGACGTGTCACCAACCACCAGCAGAGAAGTGCATCTGGATGGAGAGACAGGAGGGACAAATACAGTCAACACTCAGAGGGGTATAATACAGGATCAATGAGTTAGCCAGCTAACTTTAATAAGTAACCAGAAATAACTATTGATTTTCTGGTTCATTAAAAAAGCTTTGTTCTTGTTTATTTAATCAATTAGACCATGCCCATTTCAAGCTAATCTTTCAATTTTTTTTAAAGGTTATATCAGAATATTTAGGCAAGTTAGCTGGCTAACTCCTTGATCCTGATTTGTAGTATACCCCTCAGGGATGCGATGATGGAAAAAGAGAGAGAGAGCAGGGTTTCCGTTAGCTGGTAATTGCCAGCTTTTGGCCAATAAAAAAACCGAAAAGCCGATAAATAGAATTGTTGCTGGCCAAATTGACCGGGAGAAAAAACAATCCCATTGCAAAATAATGTACACTGCTCAAAAAAAATAAAGGGAACACTTAAACAACACAATGTAACTCCAAGTCAATCACACTTATGTGAAATCAAACTGTCCACTTAGGAAGCAACACTGACTGACAATACATTTCACATGCTGTTGTGCAAATGGAATAGACAACAGGTGGAAATTATAGGCAATTAGCAAGACACCCCCAATAAAGGACTGGTTTTGCAGGTGGTGACCACAGACCACTTCAGTTCCTATGCTTCCTGGCTGATGTTTTGGTCACTTTTGAATGCTGGCGGTGCTTTCACTCTAGTGGTAGCATGAGACGGAGTCTACAACCCACACAAGTGGCTCAGGTAGTGCAGCTCATCCAGGATGGCACATCAATGCGAGCTGTGGCAAGAAGGTTTGCTGTGTCTGTCAGCGTAGTGTCCAGAGCATGGAGGCGCTACCAGGAGACAGGCCAGTACATCAGGAGACGTGGAGGAGGCCGTAGGAGGGCAACAACCCAGCAGCAGGACTGCTACCTCCGCCTTTGTGCAAGGAGGAGCAGGAGGAGCACTGCCAGAGCCCTGCAAAATGACCTCCAGCAGGCCACAAATGTGCATGTGTCTGCTCAAACGGTCAGAAACAGACTCCATGAGGGTGGTATGAGGACACGACGTCCACAGGTGGGGGTTGTGCTTACAGCCCAACACCGTGCAGGACTTTTGGCATTTGCCAGAGAACACCAAGATTGGCAAATTCGCCACTGGCGCCCTGTGCTCTTCACAGATGAAAGCAGGTTCACACTGAGCACATGTGACAGACGTGACAGAGTCTGGAGACGCCGTGGAGAACGTTCTGCTGCCTGCAACATCCTCCAGCATGACCGGTTTGGCGGTGGGTCAGTCATGGTGTGGGGTGGCATTTCTTTGGGGGGCCGCACAGCCCTCCATGTGCTCGCCAGAGGTAGCCTGACTGCCATTAGGTACCGAGATGAGATCCTCAGACCCCTTGTGAGACCATATGCTGGTGCGGTTGGCCCTGGGTTCCTCCTAATGCAAGACAATGCTAGACCTCATGTGGCTGGAGTGTGTCAGCAGTTCCTGCAAGAGGAAGGCATTGATGCTATGGACTGGCCCGCCCGTTCCCCAGACCTGAATCCAATTGAGCACATCTGGGACATCATGTCTCGCTCCATCCACCAACGCCACGTTGCACCCACAGACTGTCCAGGAGTTGGCGGATGCTTTAGTCCAGGTCTGGGAGGAGATCCCTCAGGAGACCATCTGCCACCTCATCAGGAGCATGCCCAGGCGTTGTAGGGAGGTCATACAGGCACGTGGAGGCTACACACACTACTGAGCCTCATTTTGACTTGTTTTAAGGACATTACATCAAAGTTGGATCAGCTTGTAGTGTGGTTTTCCACTTTAATTTTGAGGGTGACTCCAAATCCAGACCTCCATGGGTTGATAAATTTGATTTCCATTGATAATTTTTGTGTGATTTTGTTGTCAGCACATTCAACTATGTAAAGAAAAAAGTATTTAATAAGATTATTTCATTCATTCAGATCTAGGATGTTTTATTTTAGTGTTCCCTTTATTTTTTTGAGCAGTGTATTTTATTCATTGATTAAATACCAGTGGATGTGAATACATTTGACAGTCATGATTATCGGTTTATAGGTTAATTTGCACTAAATTGGTGGGTGTGTATTTTTGTTAGTCGTCATGTATCTTAATTATCACACGCACACAGAGCCTATATTGAGCAGAATATCACCTCAGCATTAGAGCTGCAGCTTCTTAGCTCATTGCTGCTGGAGTGAAACGTGCTTAAATATAAGCCCAGTTATTGCGCAACAATTCTAAATGCAATCGCGGGTTAAAAACTGTTTTGATGGCCACGATTTAAGAGCTAGCCTACTATTTTTATTTCTCAACTGGTAATTGAAGTGCGCTTCCCATTCGCCATTCAAGTGCATAGGCAACGTTAGGCAGGCTATCAGCGAGTCACTCACCACTTTGCAATGTGAGCTGGGGCCAGTATACATTTTGAAAACTGATACTTAATTGTTTGAAACCTGAACGTTCTACTTCTTATTATGAGGCATGTCTTACCTTGCTTCAAAGTAGCCTAGGCAAAATCCCACCATTGAAACAGAGGCAATTATTTTATATAGACTTCCTCAAAACTATACATATCTACCTCTTATCACTCCAGTATCGCTGCACATTGTAAATATGGCATTAAAACTGAACCTGTGTTCTTATTTCTTGTGTGTTTTTGTTCTACCTTATGTTATTGTTAGTGCTACATTGATATTGATTACTGCACTGTTGGGTTTGGAGCTCGCAAGAAAGAAAATTCACTGTACTTGTGCACGTGACATTAAAACTTGAAACTTCACTTCATATTCCATTGAAACCAGCATTTCTCTCCTGTTCTATTGGTTTTCATATTTCAACTTTATTTTGTTGTCCAGAAGCCAAAGGCACAATCTTAGTCATATTAGCAAACCATTCTAGTTGTTGCATCTCTAGATTCCCCCCTATTTCTAAGTTTCTAACTGAGATTTTCATCTCTGTCACATATGGAATGGTGTTATCCCGCAAATTGCATTTTGGCAAATGTTTGAAAAATATATTTTATTGGCTGCCTCATTACAGGAGTTGTATGTTCTGTTAAGATGATTGACCATCATTTAAATGTGATTTCTGTCATTCTTAGCACCATGGGTGGATTCCCTAATGGGTTACGCACCCAATGCATATGGGTCCAGTACATTTCTCAAATGGCCGGGAAATTAAAATCTTCCTGGTCACGTTGTCCGGCGCCACATTTTCCTAACGGAAACCTTGATACAGAGATACAGTTATAAACATACTTCAGTGTGTTCACTGTGTCCTCAGTCAGACCAGTAATGGGCCTCTCGATCTCCAAGTCCCGACGGCTGTCAAACAAATAAATAAATAAATAAATAAACACATTCAACCCAACTACACGGTCAGTTCCTCTTGGGGTTATATGTACAGTACTGTACCTGTTGTAGGAGTTGCAGAAGAGGGCCAGGTTGTCCTGGTTAATATCCTGGGCAATGTGCAGCCTATATGTCTGGGTGATCTCCTGGTTGTCAGACAGCTCATCCTGAGGAGAGGGCACAGATAGTTACATCACTGTCAACCACCCACAGTATTCCTCCAGTTTGCTCCTATCTTAGTCTCCCACCACTCCAGACTGCCCCCAGACTCACGTCACTGAAGTGGTGGGCCATCACTATGTCAACCAGGTTACTGGTCCAGCCGGACATCTGAAACAAGATTAAATAAATAATACGGTCCAATGTGCCAATCTATTAGGTCTCTACGATGAGAAAACAATGCACAGAGTTAGCATTGAAGTGTGTAAGCATGTGTTCTCACCTTTGAGGCGGCCCAGTCCATCCAGCCCTTTGCACAGGGGTCCACATTGATGAGGACCAGACCTTCGACCAGGGCAGGCTCATTAAGCTGGGGGGAGAGAGAGAAGAGGAGAGGGGGTTCCTTTGACAGTACACTGACCGCACTGTGTTGGGTTGGATAGGAACCCTGTCCCTCCCACTTTATAGCCAGGGCCAGTAGCAAAGGCAACACACACATACCTAAATATTCATGTTATAGCCCAGCACTAGACATCTTTCACAGCTCTTACCAACAACTTAGAGCCACATCATCCCCCACCCAATTCCCCAGCCTCCAATTCACACTTCCACAGATAGTGAGGACGATGGATAAAACAAACGAGGTCTTAACCCACTTGGGAGTATGTATGAAGACAGAAACTGAGTGTAATCTTTTCTCCAACCCCTGTTTCTTGCTTTCCTTCTCTCCTCCACACCTCCACAATGAGCCCGATGTTGGCAGGGCTTAAATTAACTATAATTAACGCCGCTCCTCAAGTAATCTCTGCTCTTAATGTATTCCTCTCACAAACACCTACTTTCAGAATGCATTATCTCCGCCAAGGAACACTGTGGTGTGCAGTGCATGGAGGGAAATAGGGTCGATATTAAGCATCAAGCTAATATTTGTACAGTAATATACAGTGCCTTCAGAAAGTATTCACACCCCTTGACTTTTTGAGATTTTGTGTCATTGGCCTACACACAATCACTCATAAAGTGGAATTATGTTTGTTGAATTATTTTTTACAAATTAATAAAAAAATGAAAAGCTAAAATGTCGAGTCAATAAGTATTCAACTCCTTTGTTATGGCAGGCCTAAATAACTTCAGGAGTAAACATTTGCTTAACAAGTCACATATTAAGTTGCATGGACTAAGTGCAATAGTGTTTAACATGATGTTTTGAATGACTACCTCATCTCTGTACCCCACACATACAATTATCTGTAAGGTCCCTCAGTTGAGCAGTGAATTTCAAACACAGATTCAACCACAAAGACCAGGGAGGTTTTAGTAATAATAATAATAATATGCCATTTAGCAGACGCTTTTATCCAAAGCGACTTACAGTCATGTGTGCATATATATATATTTTTTGGTGTATGGGTGGTCCCGGAGATCGAACCCACTACCTTGGCGTTACAAGCGCCGTGCTCTACCAGCTGAGCTACAGAGGACCACCTTCCAATGCCTCGCAAAGAAGGGCACCTATTGGTAGATGAGTTTAAAAAAAAGCAAACCCCGAATATCCCTTTGAGCATGATGAAGTTATTCATTACACTTCGGATGGTGTATCGATACACCCAGTCACTACAAAGATACAGGTGTCCTTCCTAACTCAGTTGCCAGAGAGGAAGGTAACCACCCAGGGATTTCACCATGAGCCAATGGTGACATTAAAACAGGTACAAAGTTTTATTGCTGTGATAGGAGAAAACTGTGGATAGATCAACAACATTGTAGTTACTCCACAATACTGTGAGTGAAAAGAAGGAAGCCTGTACAAAATACAAATATTCCAAAACATGCATCCTGTTTGCAATAAGGCACTAAAGTAAAAACTGCAAAAAATGTGGCAAAGAAATTAACTTAATGTCCTGAATACAAAGCGTTATGTTTGGGGCAAATCTAATCTAACACATCAGTCCCACTCTTCATATTATCAAACATGGTGGTGGCTGCATCATGTTATGGGTATGCTTGTCATTGGCAAGGACTAGGGAGTTTTTTAGGATAAAAATAAATGGAATAGAGCTAAGCACAGGCAAAATCCTAGAGGAAAACCTGGTTGTCTGCTTTCCAGCAGACACTGGGAGACAAATGAACCTTTCAGAAGGACAATAACCTAAAACACGAGGCCAAATATACACTGGAGTCACTTACCAAGACGACACTGAATGTTCCTGAGTGGTCTAGTTACAGTTTTGACTTAAATTGGCTTGAAAATCTATGGCAAGACTTGACAATGTCTGTCTAGCAATGACCAACAACTAACTTCACAGAGCTTGAAGAATTTTAAAAAGAATAATGTGTAAATATTGTACAATCCATGTGTGCCAAGCTCTTAGAGACGTACAAAAAGGTGATTGTAACATGTATTGACTCAGGGGTGTGAATACTTATGTAAATTAAATATTTCTGTATTTCATTTTCAATAAATTAGCTAAAATATCTAAAAACATGTTTTCACTTTGTCATTATAGGGTATTGTGTGTAGATGGGTGAGAAAAATATATATTTAATCCATTTTCAATTCAGGCTGTAACAAAGAAATGTGGAATAAGTCGAGGGGTATGAATACTTTCAGAAGGCACTGTACATCTGGTCAATGCCACATGAGACTCGCATGACGACTCCATCAGTCCAGTCATGCACTCTCGAGACAATCTGATTCATTCAAATCCTCTATCTTTTTATAGAGAGATTAAATGGAGCTGGTAATAAGAGCAGGCAGCGTGATGGCTCTGCTGGTCAACATGTTCTGAGATTAGCTGGTGGAGATGGAGGAAGATGGGGAATGAGATTTAATGGTGTGGATATATGGATAGGGCTGCTCTGTTAAGCCCTTTGTATTAACAAATAATTCTGCTATATGTTTGGAAACCACCATGTGCTGTGGTTGAGCAGGAGTTAATGTGGTATATGGGGGACTTAGAGGAATGGTGACTTACAGCCAGTCTGGACAGGATGTAGGCTCCAGCTCCTACTCCAATCCCAATCACACTGTTCACCCTGGGGAAAGGGAAGAGAACAATATCGGCCTTGATGAAGACTCAATAATAAAGTCATTTAGAAGCTTTCCTAAAGACAGTGCAAGAGGTAGTTATGGAAACACTGCAGGAGAACTTACTTCAGTTGAGTCATGACAGAGGGCAGCATCTCAGAGAGCTCATCCATGGTAGGGTACTGGTAGCTGGGACAGACAAAATACAAATAATGACAATAATATAATCATATGAGTCATGATTGTGGTGATACTTCGTCATATTTTAGATGATGTTGAGGATGATGACTGAGGAGTGAACTGGTCTCTTACCCTGTAGGGAATGGGGGAGCACCCTCCTGCTGTCCTGGGGCATCCACGTGGACAACAGCAAAGTGTGATGTGATCTCCTGCATGTCCTCAAAATTGAACAGCGTGTTGAAACAGGACTTATCTGTAGGGGGAAGAGACACACACACCGTTTAAAAGACACCTCATTGGGGCACATACTACTCAACTTGACATCTAACAAGAACTACAACACTAAATGTAATCAACAAATCCCATACCAGTAATCAACTCAAAAATACACTGATACTAAAACGCTCTTAGTGTTGTTTTCCATTGAGGCAGCCAAGTGTTGGGGTGATCCAGTCTGATCTAGTGGCTCATATCCCCACAGTCAAAGAAGATGTCTACATTTAACCAGCCAGCTTCTTACATCATCTCCAACTGTTCTAACGAGAACATTATATTATATACTGAACAAGAATTTAAATGTAACATGCAACGATTTCAGTGATTTTACTAAGTTACAGTTCATATGAGGAAATCAGTCAAATTGAAATAAATTCATTAAGCCCTAAAATATGGATTTCACATGACTGGGAATACAGATATGCATCTGGTCACAGATACCTTTAAAAAAATGGGCCTCACAACGGGCCTCAGGATCTCGTCACGGTATTTTTGTGCATTCAAATTGCCTTAGATAAAATGCAATTGTGTTTGTTGTCTGTAGCTTATGCCTGCCCATACCATAACCCTATCACCACCATGGGGCACTCTGTTCACAACGTTGACATCAGCAAACCGCTCGCCCACACAACGCCATACGTCTGCGGTTGTGAGGCCAGTTGGACGTACTGCCAAATTCTCTAAAACAATGTTGGCGGAAGCTTATGGTAGAGACATTAACATTAAATTATCTGGCAACAGCTCTGGTGGACATTTCTGCAGTCAGCATGCCAATTACATGCTCCCTTAAAATTTGAGACATCTGTGGCATTGTGTTGTGTGACAAAACTGCACATTTTAGAGTAACCTTTTATTGTCCCCAGCACAAGGTGCACCTGTGTGTTTAATCATCTTCTTGATATGCCACACCTGTCAGGTGGATGGATTATCTTGGCAAAGGAGAAATGCTCACCAACAGGGATGTAAACTAATTTGTGCACATAATGAGAGAAATAAGCTTTTTGTGCGTATGGAACATTTCTGGGATCTTTTATTTCAGCTCATGAAACCAACACTTAACATGTTGTGTTTATATTTTTGTTTAGTGTATTTAGGTGTGTTTGGAGAGATTTCAAAGCCTAGCTAGGCTAATGAGTGCCTGTGTGTGTGTGTGTGTGTGTGTGTGTGTGTGTGGTGCTGTACTCACGGTTGAGTCCAATGTCATGGTAGGTGAGGATGACAGGTCTGTTGCCCTTGGGGGTGCCACTCATCGTCACATGCAGGACACCATGGGGGGTCTCGATGTCATGCTCCTGGAACACACAAGACAGCATGGTCTTGGGTGTCTGTGGAGCTTAGAGGGGCCAGCCTTTTAGTGCCAGTCATAGCACTATAGGAGGTGCAGATTTCAGGAAAAACACGTATTAATTATTAATTCATACACTGAGTAGGACACTTCTAAGTGCCAGTAGTAGACAGAAAATCAATCATTCTCTCAAAGGATGTGCATTTCATTCAGTAGCACTCATTAAAACAGGGTCCTCTTCAGTGGAACAATCAGCAGGTAGCCTACAATGCCTTCAGAAAGTATTCACACCCCTTGACCTTTTCCACATTTTGTTGTGTTACAGCCTGAATGTAAAATTGATTACATTGAGATTTTGTGTCACTGGCCTACACACAATACCTCATAATGTCAAAGTGGAATGTTATTTTTTAGAAATGAGTACAAATTAATTACCAATGAAAAGCTGAAATGTCTTGAGTCAATATGTATTCAACCCCTTTGTTACGGCAAGCCTAAATAAATACAGGAGTAAAAAAGTGCTTAACACAACGCATAATAAGTTGCATGGACTCACTGTGTGCAATAATAGTGTTTAACATGATTTCTGAATGACTACCCCATACATACAGATGATTGTAAGATCCCTCAGTCGAGCAGTGAATTTCAAACAAAGATTCAACCACAAAGACCAGGGATATTTTCCAATGCCTCGCAAACGGCACTTATTGGTAGATAAAAAAATATATAAAAAAATATCCCTTTGAGCATGAAGTTATTCATTACACTTTGGATGGTGTATCAATACACCCAGTCACTACAAAGATACAGGTGTCCTTCCTAACTCAGTTGCTGGAGAGGAAGGAAACCGCTCAGTGATTTCACCATGAGGCCAATGCTGACTTTAAAGGCTGTGATAGGAGAAAACTGAGGATGGCTCAACAACATTATAGTTACTCCACAATACTAACCTAAATGACAAATGAGTGAAAAGAAGGAAGCCTGTACAGAACACAAATGTTTCAGAACATGCATGCTGTTCGCAATAAGGCACTTAAGTAAAACAGCTAAACATTTGGCCAAGAAATTAACTGAATGTCCTGAATACAAAGCGTTATGTTTGGGGCAAATCCAACATAACACATCACTGAGTACCACTCTTCATATTTTCAAACATGGTGGTGGCTGCATCATGTTATGGGTATGCTTGTCATTGGCAAGGACTAGGGAATTTCTTTGGATAAAAAGAAATAAATAGAGCTAAGCACAGGCAAAATCCTAGAGGAAAACCTGGTTCAGTCTGATTTCCAACAGACACTGGGAGACAAATTCACCTTTCAGCAGGACAATAGCCTAAAATACAAGGCCAAATATACACTGGAGTTGCTTACCAAGACGACATTTAATGTTCCTGAGTGGCCTAGTTAACGTTTTAACTTAAATAGGCTTGAAAATCTATGGGAATACTTGAAAATGGCTGTCTAGCAATGATTAACAACCAACTCTACAGAGCTTGAAGAATTAAAAAATAAATCCATGTGTGCAAAGCGCTTAGAGACTTACCCAGAAAGACTCACAGCTGCAATCGCTGCCAAAGCGGCTTCTACAAAATATTGACTCACGGGTGTGAATACTTATGTCAATTTTATATTTCTGTATTTCATTTTCCATACATTTGCAAACATTTCTAAAAACATGTTTTCACTTTGTCATTATGGGGTATTGTGTGTAGATGGGTGAGACTTTTTTTATGTAATCGATTTTGAATTCAGGCTGTAACAACAACATGTGGAATAAGTCGAGGGGTATGAATACTTTCTGAAGGAACTGTACATGATGATGATCCAGACTGATAATGGAGGCTGGATCATGACCCATATAGCTGTAGTGACAATGACAGCGTGTAAGCAGCTCGGCACCACGCCGCATGCGTGTCCACACTGTTCGGTCTCACACCACTGCCGCACACACACACATAGATTCTGTGTGGATAAGGAAGCAGGGCCCGCTCCCTGTTCTGTCTCACAGACACACTGCCTGCCACCAGATAACGTCAGCTGACGTCTGGCTAATCCTAATTATCTAGGGATGGAAATAGCTGTCCATCCACAGCCCTTAGTCCTGCCTCTAATTCCATATGAATGTCACTTAACAGGTCACAACTTCTTCCAGACACACACAATCATAAGTTTATCCAACACAGGATAACATCAACATAACAAGATAAATGAAGGCAATGCATATAGAGATGTGATACAACCATACACTAGTAGTAGCCAGAACAAACATATTTTCACTAATATCATCGAAATCAATAAATCATAGCACGTTTTTGGGCTCATTCAGTAGTTTTTACTGATAAAGTAGAATCATGTTGATTTTTTTTTTTTATATACCATTTATATTCCTAAAACATACATTGAAAATGATACTGTTGCTGCTTCCTGTTGTCATGGCTTATTGATTTATGGCCGAGTGTCAAAACACCGGTTTTAGATGTCCAAATTCATAATCAATATGCTGAAATAAGTTGTGATATTTTGAAGACCAATACATAAAAGTTACTCCACACACACACCAATATCTACCGTTTGAGCTCTTCTAACAGACAAACCTCAATGCAATTGAGTATACTACATGTGTCTGTGTAGCACATTCACATTTTTACAACAATTACATCTATTTCTTCCTACTTTAACCATGGAGAGACTTAAAAATGCTCCTAAGCACAATTTAACCAGACGCTAGACATAAGGTCATGCAGCAGGCTGAACGTTTGACGTCCCTACTAGTAGGCATACTGCTACTACAGCCTTGTAAGCCAAACTGGTGTTGTGGTTTCAGCAACTTTGTGTGTGGTGCATGTTTTGGTCTGGTAGCAATAATGGTGTGGTGGCCATTTTAGAATCGAATACTGTAATTCAGAAGCAGAGACCCAAATAGAGGAGGACTTCTAAATGTGTGTGCCTGCTTCCGTGTTCAGTTTCCGTCCATTGGTGCAGTTGAAAACCACAGAGATGGCGGTTTGAGGTTCTGTACTGCGTCAGATCTCACTGGATGGCTGCCACACTGAGATTAGGCTAAACCAGGCTGTTCTGCTGGCTGCATGCATACCCCATGTCTACAAAAAGCATCAACATATACACACCCTATGATAATCAGTACATTGGAGAAGGAATAGACACTGATGAGGACAATAACATCACTCAAATCATAATTCATGGTGTGTGGTTGTTCTCACCCAGCTGACACCTGGAAGACTGACACTCTATAGTAGCTAGGTGCGGAGGAGTAAAAATAGAAGAGACGGTTGAAAGGCCAGGCTGTGTGAAAGGTTGTTTGTGTGCGAGATGGAGGCTTCATGTGAGGTGCCCTTCAGAGCACAGTCTAGTCACTGATCAAAGAGGCTTCAGTAGAGGTTGCCACTTCTGTTGCCACAACTGTAGTCTAACCAAACAAAAATGTGTTGTGTAGCCTAGGGCTTTTAACTACCAGATGAAATGGAAGCCTGACAGAAAGACGAAGACAAAAACAAAACACTCAATGCATTGAAACCAGCAGCGGTCCCCAAAATGCAGAAAACAGACATAGGCCTATCTGCCTCATTGTTTGTTTTAGAGTGTTCCTGGCACAAGGTCGAGGGTGCTGTGCACTGCTGATATTTGGCTTGTTGTGACTAAAGCAGAGGGAGGTACTGCAGTGGTTGTCAACAGTGGATGGGTCAGGTGATGGGGAGAGGGGCTCAGCTGCTGCAATTTACCCCCTCTAAATGACAACAGGAGCCACTTCCTAGTTAAAGTGGAACTGACAGCATTTTAGCAACATTACATTTTATTTTAATCTGTTCATATACACCCCCAGGAACAATATGACATGTAAAAAAGTGAGCACTTCGATATGGTCATTTGTCACATGCGCCGAATACAACAGGTGTAGAACCTTACCGTGAAATGCTTACTTACAAGCCATTAACCAACAATACAGTTAAGAAAATAGAGTTAAGAAAATATTTACAAAATAAACTAAAGTCAAAAATAAAAAATAAAAACAAATGTAACACAATAAAATAACAATAATGAGGCTATATACAGGGGGTACCAGTACCAAGTCAATGTGCAGGGGTACAGGTTAGATGATGTAATTTGTAGGGGTAAAGTGACTATGCATAGATAATAAACAGCGAGTAGTAGCAGTGTAAAAACAAAGGGGGGGTCAATGCAAATAGTCTGGGTGTCCATTTGGTTAATTGTTCAGCAGTCTTATGGCTTGGGGGTAGAAGCTGTTAAGGAGCCTTTTGGACCTAGACTTGGCGCTCCGGTACCACTTGCCGTGCGGTAGCAGAGAGAACAGTCTATGACTTGGGTGACTGGAGTCTTTGACAATTTTTGGGGCCTTCCTCTGACACCGTCTAGTATATAGGTCCTGGATGGCAGGAAGCTTGGCCCCAGTGATGTACTGGGCCGTACACACTACCCTCTGTAGCGCCTTATGGTCGGATGCCGAGCAGTTGCCATACCAGGCGGTGATGCAACCGGCCAAGATGCTCTCGATGGTCACAAAATACACCTGAAAGGATTTCTGCAAATACCACGGGAGTCCTCTTACATTTGGAACTTTACATTCCTATTGATCAAACAACCATGAAAAGGTAGGCTCTCCCTCCCTCAGTTATGAAAATCAACAAGATCAACAACTAATGCTAGCCAGAGCAAGATTAGCTAAAATCTAACGAAGGAACATTAGATAAACCCTCTCAAACTTTTTCAGCTAGTTGGCCGTCAAAATTGCACTGATAAACGATGGGGAATTGTAGCCTACTCGTGCTTCTGCAGCTTGCCTGCCAATGCATGCTTGTCCCAACCAAGCACCCAAGCTAACTTGCTAAAGTTGTCTAGCTTGCTAGCTAGCTACTTCCAGACACAAATGAGCGAACACCTCACTGACCATTTTACTCGCCCTAGCAGATCTGGTTAGGCTGTTTACATTCACGTTCACGTTCGTGACTAACTATTACTTTTTTTTGCCTATGTTTACTGAGACCGGTCATATTCAGAGGGTGTTGCACGTTTGTAAATTAATCAGTTATTCACACTCAGATGAGAGTGCTCTGAAATCGGAGTAGATAGCCAGAGTGAATTTGCGAATGCAAGAGATATGCTAACTGGATAAGTCGTTCAAGTTCTTGCTAGCTAACCAAATTACACCTGCATCTCTAGCTGTGTATAGCCACCAAAAAACGATATGAGGAGAAAAAAAGTCAGTCACTCACCCACCCACTCCTCTATTGACATGACATCCTCCTAGCAGCCAGCTAGCTAGCTAACATTAGGCTCCGTGTTTTTGGCCTTCTACATAAATAAATACGCTAGCCAATTAGCCACATTATGACTGACTTGTGATCATTGCCTTTACTAGTTTGATTGGATTGGCATTCCCAGCCTTAGTTACATACAGTGGGGAAAAAAAGTATTTAGTCAGCCACCAATTGTGCAAGTTCTCCCACTTAAAAAGATGAGAGAGGCCTGTAATTTTCATCATAGGTACACGTCAACTATGACAGACAAATTGAGAATTTTTTTTCCAGAAAATCACATTGTAGGATTTTTAATGAATTTATTTGCAAATTATGGTGGAAAATAAGTATTTGGTCACCTACAAACAAGCAAGATTTCTGGCTCTCACAGACCTGTAACTTCTTCTTTAAGAGGCTCCTCTGTCCTCCACTCGTTACTTGTATTAATGGTACCTGTTTGAACTTGTTATCAGTATAAAAGACAGCTGTCCACAACCTCAAACAGTCACACTCCAAACTCCACTATGGCCAAGACCAAAGAGCTGTCAAAGGACACCAGAAACAAAATTGTAGACCTGCAAAAGGCTGGGAAGACTGAATCTGCGATAGGTAAGCAGCTTGGTTTGAAGAAATCAACTGTGGGAGCAATTATTAGGAAATGGAAGACATACAAGACCACTGATAATCTCCCTCGATCTGGGGCTCCACGCAAGATCTCACCCCGTGGGGTCAAAATGATCACAAGAACGGTGAGCAAAAATCCCAGAACCACACGGGGGGACCTAGTGAATGACCTGCAGAGAGCTGGGACCAAAGTAACAAAGCCTACCATCAGTAACACACTACGCCGCCAGGGACTCAAATCCTGCAGTGCCAGACGTGTCCCCCTGCTTAAGCCAGTACATGTCCAGGCCCGTCTGAAGTTTGCTAGAGTGAATTTGGATGATCCAGAAGAGGATTGGGAGAATGTCATATGGTCAGATGAAACCAAAATAGAACTTTTTGGTAAAAACTCAACTCGTCGTGTTTGGAGGACAAAGAATGCTGAGTTGCATCCAAAGAACACCATACCTACTGTGAAACATGGGGGTGGAAACATCATGCTTTGGGGCTGTTTTTCTGCAAAGGGACCAGGACGACTGATCCGTGTAAAGGAAAGAATGAATGGGGCCATGTATCGTGAGATTTTGAGTGAAAATCTCCTTCCATCAGCAAGGGCATTGAAGATGAAACGTGGTTGGGTCTTTCAGCATGACAATGATCCCAAACACACCGCCCGGGCAACGAAGGAGTGGCTTCGTAAGAAGCATTTCAAGGTCCTGGAGTGGCCTAGCCAGTCTCCAGATCTCAACCCCATAGAAAATCTTTGGAGGGGAGTTGAAAGTCTGTGTTGCCCAGCGACAGCCCCAAAACATCACTGCTCTAGAGGAGATCTGCATGGAGGAATGGGCCAAAATACCAGCAACAGTGTGTGAAAACCTTGTGAAGACTTACAGAAAACGTTTGACCTGTGTCATTGCCAACAAAGGGTATATAACAAAGTATTGAGAAACATTTGTTATTGACCAAATACTTATTTTCCACCATAATTTGCAAATAAATTCATTAAAAATCCTACAATGTGATTTTCTGGAATTTCTTTTCTCATTTTGTCTGTCATAGTTGACGTGTACCTATGATGAAAATTACAGGCCTCTCTCATCTTTTTAAGTGGGAGAACTTGCACAATTGGTGGCTGACTAAATACTTATTTCCCCCACTGTACTTCAGTTTTTGTCCAAAATATTGAGTCATTGAAACTGAAACAGTGCATCCCGAATGGAGGCAACAAACAATGTATTGGTGAATTATATTAATCATGCATTAAATTGCATCCATCTATCCTGCCAACAATGCCTTAGTGTACATCATGGAATGTTGAGTCAAATATAACCTATTTTTAAAACCTGTTATAAAGTTGGTTTTGTAGCATAAACTGGGAATTTGATATTTTTTACTGATATTATGATTGTCTGTTTGATATCTGCAAAGTAGTTAAAACACTGTCAGTTCCATTTTAAAGAGAACACACAAGCTGAACACTATTGGTTACCACGACAACACAGAGCCCACAGCCACAAAGTCATAATTATGGCTAAACCCCGCCCATTTCTAAAAATGTGATTTTAAACCTAACCACACTGCTACCTTATGCCTAACCCTAAATTAATGACAAAAAAAGTACATTTTTGTAGCCAATTCTGACTTTGTGGCTGTGTTAACTAGTTGAAACTAGTTCCATATTACAAAATAACACTGTTCCATATTACAGAAAGAAAAGCAACATTGTAATCATATCAGTGGCGTTGTTTTGCAGAACCACTTTGTGCTAAATGAGGAAGAGAGGTTCAAGGATGGCTCAGCAGGAGGCGAGGCAGGATTCTGATAAACATTCAACAGTCTGCTCTGTGCCAACATTAGGCTACATCCCCAAGTAACCTGTGGTGAAAGAGAGAGACACAGGGAGGAGGAGAGATGGATAACCTGCCCATTGTATGGTAGGAGTCTGTTTCCCTCTTAGACTAGAGCTCCAGTCTGGCCTGGCCACAGACAGGAGTATAGCCACTGATCCCAGAGGAGGAAGGACAGGAACCAGTCTGGTCCAGTCCACACAGTGGCACCAGGCCGTGACTCCGCAAGCAAGCAGAGCAGCCATTTAAAAAATAAACCTCCTAGTCCCAGCTTGTGGTTAATTTCTCCTTTCTAAGAGAAATGCTGCACAAAAAACAGAGTGAGTGGGACTGGAAAACAAACTGTGTCATATTTGATTCCTGTAATCACAGGGAATGCAGAGAAGGAGCGGGCCTTCATCTCAAAGGAGAGAGACCTTTCTCTTGTCCTCTAAACCCCACCCCTCCCAGTGCTAAACCCCCACCCTCACCACCATTCATCCACTCCACCTGCTGGGCACAGCCCCCAAATTTGTGAAGCAGGTTGTTTGTCCCCTCAGTCATACGCTCGCCCACATCGCCACATGCCAGAGCAGAGAAATCACACACACACCCCTGAAAGCTTGCTTTTAGCTTCGTTAGCGCTGCTCAAGAGTCAGAGCACGATCAACAGGCAGGCCACAGGGGTGACTAGCGTATCAGCGATAAACACAACCCCACACAAACAGACAGAGTCCCACTCACCACAACACCAATGGTCGAACAGGCAATGGCAATCTGGTTGAGGTCCAGAACGGATGTCATTTTGTCAGTAGAAGAGAGGAGTACTGTCTGTCTGTCCCTGTGTTGTCTGAAAAGGGGCGTTGGTGGTGACGCTGGCAGCAGAGCGGAGAGGTGGCTGCAGGAGGGGAGCAGCAACAGAACGGAGAGAGGAGCCCACAAGGAACGACTGAAATGTTTGATAGCAGCAGCTGGTCCCACCAAAGGAGGGGAGGATAATGCGCGAGAGAGGGGGAGGAGGGAAACGAAAGGAGCGAGCGAGGGAGAGGCGCGTGTTAATGGGAGCTAGAGAGGGAGATTTGGAGGAGGTTTGGAGGAAGAAAGAAGGAGGGTGCGTTCCTCGCTGGGTAAGCACAAAGCTCTCAGGGCCGTCTGGACGCTCAGCAACCCTCTGTAATTGGACTTAGAAAGTCAGGTGGGCTGGTAGGAGGAGGAGAGGGGTAAGGAAGGGGTGAGGAGGGCTAAACGAGTCTCAGGGAAAGGGCGGAGCTCACCAACCACCACATCGTGTCAGAGGAAGAACATTTTAGTGGTTGGATCAGAAGAGGATCAATAAAATACCTGTGGATCAGCTGACAGTGAACATCTGCCTAAACTATCAGGTTTAGGCATAATATGGTGATTACCTCACATAGATGTCTAATCCATCCAGTCCTTAGAAAATGCCATGTTAGTGGTTGATTTGGAATTGGGCATTAGTGTGTCATCAAATCTGCAGTGAACACTAGTTATGCGCGGGTCAGCTGTTTGTTCACCCGCAACCACAAGTAATTAAATTTGCATTTTATTGCATGACAAGTTTTTGATACATCAGAAAAGCAGAACTTAATATTTGGTACAGAAACCTTTGTTTGCAATTACAGAGATCATACGTTTCCTGTAGGTCTTGACCAGGTTTGCACACACTGCTGCAGGGATTTTGGCCCACTCCTCCATACAGACCTTCTCCAGATCCTTCAGGTTTCGGGGCTGTCGCTGGGCAATACGGACATTCAGCTCCCTCCAAAGATTTTCTATTGGGTTCAGGTCTGGAGACTGGCTAGGCCACTCCAGGACGTTGAGATGCTTCTTACGGAGCCGTTTCGGGTCGTTGTCATGCTGGAAGACCCAGCCACGACCCATCTTCAATGCTTTTACTGAGGGAAGGAGGTTGTTGGCCAAGATCTCGCGATACATCGCCCCATCCATCCTCCCCTCAATACGGTGCAGTCGTCCTGTCCCCTTTGCAGAAAAGCATCCCCAAAGAATGATGTTTCCACCTCCATTCTTCACGGTTGGGATGGTGTTCTTGGGGTTGTACTCATCCTTCTTCTTCCTCCAAACGCGGCGAGTGGAGTTTAGACCAAAAAGCTCTATTTTTGTCTCATCAGACCACAAGACCTTCTCCCATTCCTCCTCTGGATCATCCAGATGGTCATTGGCAAACTTCAGACGGGCCTGGACATGCGCTGGCTTGAGCAGGGGGACCTTGCGTGCGCTGCAGGATTTCATTCCATGACGGCGTAGTGTGTTACTAATGGTTTTCTTTGAGACTCTGGTCCCAGCTCTCTTCAGGTCATTGACCAGGTCCTGCCGTGTAGTTCTGGGCTGATCCCTCACCTTCCTCATGATCATTGATGCCCCACAAGGTGAGATCTTGCATTGAGCCCCAGACCGAGGGTGATTGACCGTCATCTTGAACTTCTTCCATTTTCTAATAATTGCGCCAACAGTTGTTGCCTTCTCACCAAGCTGCTTGCCTATTATTCTGTAGCCCATCCCAGCCCTGATGTCCTTACACAGCTCTCTGGTCTTGGCCATTGTGGAGAGGTTGGAGTCTGTTTGATTGAGTGTGTGGACAGGTGTCTTTTATACAGGTAACGAGTTCAAACAGGTGCAGTTAATACAGGTAATGAGTGGAGAACAGGAGGGCTTCTTAAAGAAAAACGAACAGGTCTGTGAGAGCCGGAATTCTTACTGGTTGGTAGGTGATCAAATACTTATGTCATGCAATAAAATGCAAATTAATTACTTAAAAATCATATAATGTGATTTTCTGGATTTTGATAAAAATTACAGACCTCTACATGCTTTGTATGTAGGAAAACCTGCAAAATGTATCAAATACTTGTTCTCCCCACAAGGTTGGAATAACGCTGTGAAATTGTGAAAATTATGATAATACCCTTTGTGTAAGAACTGTTTGAAAAGTTTTGGTGGGATGGAGTTTTGGCAAGGTGGTAAAATAATTAATAGACCAACAAGAAAGTTTCAAACCTCTCTGCCAATAACAGCTAGTTTTCCCCTCCCCACTAAGACCACTCCCAGACAGTCCTTGCTAAATTATGGCTTGAAAAATTGCTCTTTGCTAAGAAGCCATTTTTTCCCTTGTTGACCATTTTAACTGAAAACAATCACAGTAAGGTACTTAATTATAACCCAGAAATGATTTGATAGAGTTCAAAATGGCTGCATTGGACTTAAATATTTAGGCCTGTTGAACAGTAAGTAGCCTAATGTTTTGCTCAAAGAAAAAATTCAAATAGCCTAAATTGACACTTCTGCATGTTTTTGTGAAAATGCACCGTACAATTAGGCTACTTTGCCCTTGAAGAATTTATTGAACAATGACGTTTTTCATGAGCATTTAGGCCTATTCATTTGAAAGGCTTATTGAACAGTCAGTCGCCTATCATTTTGCTGAAACTAAACAAAATGTGAAATAATAAAATGTACACCTTGAAAGCCGACTGCCTGTGTGGGCTAATACCTTATACAGGCATTTGAATAATAAAAAAATAGGCTTAGAAAATAAACATAACACACGTGTTTTGAAAATCAAAGTACCCACTGTCTAGTTATGAGGCTATACTTGCCTCCTCAGTCTTACTTTCTTTGCAGCACTGTTGAGAAACAGAATAGCGTCCACTGTGCCAGGTTTCAGTCGGTACGCGTACAGTTAGGCCCTAAAGCTTAGGATTATGGGCTAATGCCAGATAGAAATAATAAAATAAAAACCTCAATGTAGCCTATAGATATGAATTCCACAATAATTATACATTAATGGATTTTTTTATGCATTGTTTTCTTTTTATTCAAATATAATATTTCATGACCCTAAACCTGCGCATCACTAGTACACACCATCCGTTTAGTTTTGAAGGCAGGGGCTTTGTTCAAGGCCTGGTTGCCCCCTCTGAGGAGCCTGGGCTGGGCTGGGCTTAATCCTCAGTCTGTTCATGGGGAACAGTCTGTCTGCTCTGCCTCCCAGGCCTGCAGCCCCAGCACAGAGACGGAGGTAGTGTTACCTTAGCATGAAACGGGGGGATTACCTGCAGATTTGGGATGTTAAGACGACAATATGGCTTTCTCAGCCAGCCAGCTCTCTGGACCTTGTTCCCTGTCTGCCATGTGCACTCAGTTTTTTTGTCCACACTGTTCTGTGTCAGAGGATAATCCAGCCATCCAGTAGGACCATCAGTGTTTGTGGCCCATTGTTCCTTCATAGCAGATTTTCAATGTAGGTGTTTTTCAGCAATAAATGTCAGGAGAGCCTACAACATAACACATTCTTTAAAAGGGAAGAATTAGCTCTCCTCAGTCTCTAGTGGACTATTATCATTGTGATGGCAGTTTATTTCAGAACCAATTTGCACTAATAGGCTGTGATTTAACCATAGGCTCTGGGGGATGATGATATCTTTCACCATCTCCTCCTATGCTTTAGACTAGTCTAGAGTCAAGAAACTGAAGATGACCTACTAGAGCAGCACCACCCCCTCAAGATTCTGAGCCTGCCTGGCAGGGTTGGTCCAAGAGCATAATATACAAGGACATTCTCAAAGCTGCTAACGAGAACCTTGACGACCTTGTACCTAGCCGGTGGGGATTCCGGTGGGGTACCCCCACCCAGGTAGCGGCAGTGCTGGCAACACTGGCTGCAGTAACCCATGGGGAGGGGGTCACACTCGGACAATCAGAGAGGGGGCATATTATTGTGGCCCTGGTGCCACAAAATAATCAAAAGGTCTGACTGCTCGGAGATGCTTGGGAAAAATGGTTACAACGGGGGACCAGAGTGTTTGTGTCTCAGAGGAAGAGGGTGGATCTGATCTCCATCACCTAGGACTTGACATAGGTTAATCAAATCTCAAATGTGTCCATTGCTCCATTTTGCATGCTTTCTCAACCAGCTCTAACTGTATATGTATTTGTAAATCAGGTCCTTTCTATATATATATATATATATATATATATATATATATATATATATATATATATATATATATATATATATATATATATATATATATATATATATATATATATATATATATATATATATATATGTGTGAGAGCATTGGAAATGCTTTTGGCGGTTGACCTGCTTCTGTTTTGTGGGTGGCACTGTGTGCTGTTTTCGAAGGATGGGTCCCGGCCTCTCGGGGGGCCATGGGATCCGGGTGGACGGGGGTGGTATGCCGATCACTGGGATGACAACCCAACTTGGGATGGGGAGGAGCTTTAGCGGGGGGAATAGTGGAGAACAATTGGAGGGTTACTTAGTAGCAATGCAAATATCATGGTACAGCTATATGGACACTCAATCACTATGGTATTTTTTACAAATTACAAACATTTATAATGATAAATAGATTTGAAACTTGTATCTCATTATGGTATGTGGTGAAATACGTATAGACAGTTATATTGTAATGGCTTAGCAATTAACAAAAGAAGAACAATATTTACATGGCTCAAAGAGAAGGAATATAATATCTATTGTTTACAGGAAACTCATTCAACAATTCTAGATGAAGTTGTATGGAAAAAGGACTGGGCGTGCAAAATATACTTCTCCCATGGGCAAAGAAACTCAAAAGGGGTGATGATATTAATTAACAGTAATTTCGATCCGAATGTGAAAATTGTCCAAACAGATACGCAAGGTAGATGGATGATTTTAAATATGTTATTGGACCATAAACAGATATGGCTCATTAATCTTTACAGACCAAATAATGATGATCCACACTTCTTTGACAATATATCTAATAAATGATCAACCCTGCAAGCAATACAGGACTCTATTATTATGGTGGGAGATTATAATACTGTTTTAAATAGCTCAATGGACCGTAAAGGAAATCACACTACAAACTATCACCCTCATGCTCTTAAGGAAATCATGAATGTCATGGATACATTAGAACTAGTAGATATATGGAGGCTTAAATATCCTAACCTAGTGAGATATACATGGCAGAGACTCAATCAAGCTAGTCGGCTTGACTTCTTTCTTATGTAATTCTCATTGGCACCAAAAGTTTAAAAAGTGTTGATAGGGGACAGAATGTGGTCGGACCATCATATAATTGGCATATACATTACTCTTACTGAATTTCCACGTGGGCGAGGATATTGGAAATTTAATCAAAGCCTATTGGATGATAAAAACAAGTTAACTAGGACAGAGGAATTTATAACTGATATTTTCTGTTCTGACATAACATACGTACAGCAAATCCCCTTATTGTATGGGACACTTTTAAAAGTGCCTTTAGAGGCCATGCAATTCAGTACTCATCTCAAAAACAAAAGCGATTTAGGTCAAAAGAGTCCATGCTAACAAAGGAAATAGGTCTAACAAAACAGATAGATAGCAACAAAAAATGTAACATAGAGGCTCAGAATAAATTAGAAGAAAAACAAAAAGAAATGGAGAAACTTATTCAAGAAAGATCAAGTGTAATATATTATAAAAATAAAGCAAACTGGATGGAATATGGGGAAAAAATAATTTACTGAAACTGGTTACAAATAACGGAGTCACCCATGACTCACCAAATTATATTTTGAAGGAGGAAGCAAAGTACTTTAAGCATATGTTTTTGTTTCAGTCGCCTCCATCTCCTCTAACTGAAGCGAATTGTAGGGATTTTTTGTCCATTGATAATGTAAAATTAACAGCCATACAGAAATACTCATGTGAAGGTGAAATTACAGAGGAGGAACTTCTGGATGCAATTAAAGACTTTAAGTCTGGGGAAACTCCAGGGTTGGATGGCATACCAGTCGAGGTATACCAAACCTTTTTTTGATATACTCAGAGGACCGTTATTAGCATGTTTTAACCACTCCTATGTAAATGGTAAATTATCAGACACTCAATAAGGTCTGATTTCATTATTACTGAAACAGGATACAAGTGGGAAATATAAAGATCCAGTCCATTTAAAAAATTGGAGGCCCCTTACACTTCAGTGTTGTGATGCAAAAATTCTAGCAAAATGTATAGCGCATAGAATTAAAAAAGGTATTGTCGGACATTATTAATTCTAAATCAGACAGGTTTTTTACATGGATGATATACAGTTGAAGTCGGAAGTTTACATACACTTAAGTTGGAGTCATTAAAACTAGTTTTTCAACCACTCCACAAATTTCTTGTTAACAAACTATAGTTTTGGCATGTCGGTTAGGACAACTACTTTGTGCATGACACAAGTAATTTTTCCAACAGATTATTTCACTTATAATTCACTGTATCAGAATTCCAGTGGGTCAGAAGTTTACATACTCTAAGTTGACTGTGCCTTTAAACAGCTTGGAAAATTCCAGAAAATGATGTCATGGCTTTAGAAGCTTCTGATAGGCTAATTGACATAATTTCAGTCAATTGGAGGTGTACCTGTGGATGTATTTCAAGGCCTACCTTGAAACTCAGTGCCTCTTTGCTTGACATCATGGGACAATCAAAAGAAATCAGCCAAGACCTCAGAAAAATTTTTTTGTAGACCTCCACAAGTCTGGTTCATCCTTGGGAGCAATTTCCAAACACCTGAAGGTACCACGTTCATCTGTACAAACAATAGTACGCAAGCATAAACACCATGGGACCACACAGCCGTCATACCGCTCAGGAAGGAGTCTCCTAGAGATGAACGTACTTTGGTGTGAAAAGTGCAAATCAATCCCAGGACAACAACAAAGGACCTTGTGAAGATGCTGGAGGAAACAGGTACAAAAGTATCTATATCCACAGTAAAACTAGTCCTATATCGACATAACCAGAATGGCTGCTCAGCAAGGAAGAAGCCACTGCTCCAAAACCACCATAAAAAAGCCAGACTACGGTTTGCAACTGCACATGGGGACAAAGATCGTACTTTTTGGAGAAATGTCCTCTGGTCTGATTAAACAAATATAGAACTGTTTGGCCATAATGACCACCGTTATGTTTGGAGGAAAAAGGGGGTTGCTTGCAAGCCGAAGAACACCATCCCAACCGTGAAGCTCGGGGGTGGCAGCATCATGCAGGTGGGGTGCTTTGCTGCAGGAGGGACTGGTGCACTTCACAAAATAGATGGCATCATGAGGAAGGAAAATTATGTGGATATATTGAAGCAACATCTCAAGACATCTGTCAGGAAGTTAAAGCTTGGTCGCAAATGGGTCTTCCAAATGGACAATGACCCCAAGCATACTTCCAAAGTTGTGGCAAAATGGCTTAAGGACAACAAATTCAAGGTATTGGAGTGGCCATCACAAAGCCCAGACCTCAATCCGATAGAAAATGTGTGGGCAGAACTGAAAAAGCGTGTGCGAGCAAGGAGGCCTACAAACCTGACTCAGTTACACCAGCTCTGTCAGGAGGAATGGGCCAAAATTCACCCAATTTATTGTGGGAAGCTTGTGGAAGGCTACCCGAAACGTTTGACCCAAGTTAAACAATTTAAAGGCAATGCCACCAAATACTAATTGAGTGTATGTAAACTTCTGACCCAATGGGAATGTGATGAAAGAAATAAAAGCTGAAATGAATAATTCTCTCTACTATTATTCTGACATTTCAAATGTTTCAAATAAAGTGGTGATCCTAACTGACCTAAGACAGGGAATTTTTACTAGGATTAAATGTCAGGAATTGTGAAAAACTGAGTTTAAATGTATTTGGCTAAGGTGTAGGTAAACTTCCAACTTCAACTGTATTATCTCCAATGTAAGGCTAGTACTGGAAACAATAGAACACTATGAAAAATCTGGGAAACCAGGCCTGCTATTCATAGCAGATTTTGAAAAGGCATTTGATAAAGTACGACTGGAGTTTATATATACATTTAGGAGAATCTCTTATAAAATGGGTTAAAATCATGTATAGTAACCCTAGGTGTAAAATAGTAAATAATGACTATTTCTCAGAAAGTTTTAAACTGTCAAGAGGAGTAAAACAAGGTTGTCCACTATCAGCATATCTATGTATTATGGCCATCGAAATGTTAGCTATTAAAAATCAGATCCAACAATAATATCAAGGGATTAGAAATCCAGGGCTTAAAAACAAAGGTGTCATTATACGCTGATGATTCATGTTTTCTTTTAAATCCACAACTTGAATCCCTCCACAGCCTCATAGAGGATCTAAATACATTTTCTAACCTCTCTGGATTACAACCAAATTATGATAAATGTACTATATTATGTATTGGATCACTAAAAAATACGATTTTTTCCATTACCATGTCGTTTACCAATAAAATGGTCTGATGGTGATGTGGATATACTCGGAATACATATCCCAAATGAAATAAATGATCTCACTCCAATAAATGTTAATAGAAAGTTAGCAAACATAGATAAGATAATGTTTCTGCCATCGTCTCTTATAACCAAAAAGAGCTTCTGGATATCAGGACAGCGATTACTCACCTCGTATTGGACAAAGATTTTTTCTTCAACGAGTTGGACGCGAAGGATATCCTACAGACACACAAACAAGGCCCAAATCCCCATCATTTGCAGGAGAAAGAGACAGAGATATTGTGGACGTAGGTCGGGGTTCCTTGTAAGGATCCGACGGCGAGTTAATAAACTGCCTCTTCCATCAATCCTATTAGCCAATTTTCAATCATTTGATAATAAATTAGATGACCTAATATTACGGTTATCCTACCAACGAGACATTAAAAACTGTAATATCTTATGTTTCACTGAGTTGTGGCTGAACGACGACATGGACAACATACAGCTGACGGGATATACGCTACATCGGCAGGATAGAACGGCTGACTCCGGTAAGACAAGGGGTGGTGGTCTGTATATATTTGTAAACAACAGCTGGTGCACAAAATCAAATACTAAGGAAGTCTCGAGGTTTTGCTCGCCTGAGGTAGAGTATCTTATGATAAACTGTAGACCACACTATTTAACAAGAGAGTTTATCTATATTTTCCATAGCTGTCCATTTACCACCACAAACCAATGCTGGCATTAAGATTGCACTCAATGAGCTGTATACGGCCATAACTAAACAGGAAAACGCTCATCCAGAGGCAGCGCTCCTAGTGGCCGGGGACTTTAATGCAGGGAAACTTAAATCCGTTCTACCTCATTTCTACCAGCATGTTAAATGTGCAACCAGAGGAAAAAAAACTCTAGACCACCTTTACTCCACACACAGAGACACATACAAAGCTCTCCCTCGCCCTTCATTTGGCAAATCTGACCATAACTCTATCCTCCTGATTCCTGCTTATAAGCAAAAACGAAAGCAGGAAGCACCAGTGACTCGGTTACTAAAAAAGTGGTCAGATGACGCAGATACCAAGCTACAGGACTGTTTTGCTAGCACAGACTGGAACATGTTCCAGGATTTTTCAGATAGCATTGAGGAGTACACCACATCAGTCACTGGCTTCATCAATAAGAGCATTGATGACGTCGTCCCCACAGTGACCGTACGTACATACCCCAACCAGAAGCCATGGATTACAGGCAACATACGCACTGAGCTAAAGGGTAGAGCTGCCGCTTTCAAGGAGTGGGACTCTAACCCGGACGCTTATAAGAAATCCCGCTATGCCCTCCGACGAACCATCAAACAGGCAAAGAGTCAATACAGGACTAAGATTGAATCGTACTACACCGGCTCTGACGCTCGTCGGATGTGGCAGGGCTTGAAAACTATTACAGATTACAAAAGGAAGCACAGCCGCGAGCTGCCCAGTGACACAAGCCTACCAGACGAGCTAAACCACTTCTACGCTCGCTTTGAGGCAAGTAACACTGAATCATGCATGAGAGCACCAGCTGTTCCGGATGACTATGTTATCACGCTCTCCGTAGCCGATGTGAGTAAGACTTTTAAGCAGGTCAACATTCACAAGGCTGCAGGGCCAGACGGATTACCAGGACATGTACTCCAAGCATGTGCTAACCAACTGGCAAGTTCTTCAATGACATTTTCAACATGTCCCTGATTGAGTCTGTAATACCAACATGTTTCAAGCAGACCACCATAGTCCCCGTGCCCGAGGACACAAAGATAAATGACTACCGACCCGTAGCACTGACGTCTGTAGCCATGAAGTGCTTTGAAAGGCTGGTCAAGGCTCACATCAACACCATTATCCCAGAAACCCTAGACCCACTCCAATTTGCATACCGCCCCAACAGATGATGCAATCTCTATTGCAATCCACACTGCCCTTTCCCACCTGGACAAGAGGAACACCTACGTGAGAATGCTATTCATTGACTACAGCTCAGCGTTCAACACCATCGTGCCCTCAAAGCTCATCACTAAGCTAAGGATCCTGGGACTAAACACCTCCCTTTGCAACTGTATCCTGGACTTCCTGACGGGCCGCCCCCAGGTGGTAAGGGGGTAGGTAACAACATATCTGCCACGCTGATCCTCAACACGGGGGCCCCTCAGGGGTGCGTGCTCAGTCCCCTCCTGTACTCCCTGTTCACCCATGACTGCATGGCCAGGCACGACTCCAACATCATCATTAAGTTTGCCGACGACACAACAGTGGTTGGCCTGATCCCCGACAACGATGAGACAGCCTATAGGGAGGATGTCAGAGACCTGGCCGTGTGGTGCCAGGATAACAACCTCTCCCTCAACGTGACCAAGACAAATGAGATGATTATGGACTACAGGAAAAAAAAGAGGACTGAGCACGCCCCCATTCTCATCGACGGGGCTGTAGTGGAACAGGTTGAGAGCTTCAAGTTCCTTGGCGTCCACATCACTAACGAACTATCATGGTCCAAACACAACAAGACAGTCGTGAAGAGGGCACAACAAAGCCTATTCCCCCTCAGGAGACTGAAAAGATTTGGCATGGGTCCTCAGATCCTCAAAAAGTTATACAGCTGCACCATCGAGAGCATCCTGACCGGTTGCATCACCGCCTGGTATGGCAACTGCTCGGCCTCCGACCGCAAGGCACTACAGAGGGTAGTGCGTACGGCCCAGTACATCACTGGGGCCAAGCTTCCTGCAATCCAGGACCTCTATACCAGGCGGTGTCAGAGGAAGGCCCTCAAAATTGTCAAAGACTCCAGCCACCCTAGTCAGAGACTGTTCTCACTGCTACCGCACGGCAAGCGGTAGCGGAGCGCCAAGTCTAGGTCCGAAAGGCTTCTCAACAGCTTCTACCCCCAAGCCATAAGACTCCTGAACAGCTAAATCCAGACCTCCATGGGTTGATAAATTTGATTTCCATTGATCATTTTTGTGTGATTTTGTTGTCAGCACATTCAAGTATGTAAAGAAAAAAGTATTTAAGATTATTTCATTCATTCAGATCTAGGATGTGTTATTTTAGAGTTCCCTTTATTTTTTTGAGCAGTGTATTTTTTTAAAGGATGTGTGTGTATATATATATATACACACACACACACACACACACACACACACACACACACACATCCTTTAAAAAAAATATATATATATATATACACTGCTCAAAAAAATAAAGGGAACACTAAAATAACACATCCTAGATCTGAATGAATGAAATAATCTTATTAAATACTTTTTTCTTTACATAGTTGAATGTGCTGACAACAAAATCACACAAAAATTATCAATGGAAATCAAATGTATCAACCCATGGAGGTCTGGATTTGGAGTCACCCTCAAAATTAAAGTGGAAAACCACACTACAGGCTGATCCAACTTTGATGTAATGTCCTTAAAACAAGTCAAAATGAGGCTCAGTAGTGTGTGTGGCCTCCACGTGCCTGTAAGACCTCCCTACAATGCCTGGGCATGCTCCTGATGAGGTGGCGGATGGTCTCCTGAGGGATCTTCTCCCAGACCTGGACTAAAGCATCCGCCAACTCCTGGACAGTCTGTGGTGCAACGTGGCATTGGTGGATGGAGCGAGACATGATGTCCCAGATGTGCTCAATTGGATTCAGGTCTGGGGAACGGGCGGGCCAGTCCATAGCATCAATGCCTTCCTCTTGCAGGAACTGCTGATACACTCCAGCCACATGAGGTCTAGCATTGTCTTGCATTAGGAGGAACCCAGGGCCAACCGCACCAGCATTTGGTCTCCCAAGGGGTCTGAGGATCTCATCTCGGTACCTAATGGCAGTCAGGCTACCTCTGGCGAGCACATGGAGGGCTGTGCGGCCCCCCAAAGAAATGCCACCCCACACCATGACTGACCCACCGCCAAACCGGTCATGTTGGAGGATGTTGCAGGCAGCAGAACGTTCTCCACGGCGTCTCCAGACTCTGTCACGTCTGTCACATGTGCTCAGTGTGAACCTGCTTTTATCTGTGAAGAGCACAGGGCGCCAGAGGCGAATTTGCCAACCTTTGTGTTCTCTGGCAAATGCCAAACGTCCTGCACGGTGTTGGGCTGTAAGCACAACCCCCACCTGTGGACGTCGGGCCCTCATACCACCCTCATGGAGTCTGTTTCTGACCGTTTGAGCAGACACATGCACATTTGTGGCCTGCTGGAGGTCATTTTGCAGGGCTCTGGCAGTGCTCCTCCTGCTCCTCCTTGCACAAAGGCTGAGGTAGCGGTCCTGCTGCTGGGTTGTTGCCCTCCTACGGCCTCCTTCACGTCTCCTGATGTACTGGCCTGTCTCCTGGTAGCGCCTCCATGCTCTGGACACTACGCTGACAGACACAGCAAACCTTCTTGCCACAGCTCGCATTGATGTGCCATCCTGGATGAGCTGCACTACCTGAGCCACTTGTGTGGGTTGTAGATTCCGTCTCATGCTACCACTAGAGTGAAAGCACCGCCAGCATTCAAAAGTGACCAAAACATCAGCCAGGAAGCATAGGAACTGAGAAGTGGTCTGTGGTCACCACCTGCAAAACCAGTCCTTTATTGGGGGAGTCTTGCTAATTGCCTATAATTTCCACCTGTTGTCTATTCCAATGTATTGTCAATCAGTGTTGCTTCCTAAGTGGACAGTTTGATTTCACAGAAGTGTGATTGATTTGGAGTTACATGGTGTTGTTTGAGTGTTCCCTTTATTGTTTTGAGCAGTGATATATATATATATATATATATATATATATATATATATATATATATATATATATATATATATATATATATATATATATATATATATATATATATATATGGGATTGGAAGTGATGCAGACAATTACATTGATGGAAGTTACAATCTATCTGCAATATTAAAGCTGATCTACCCCCCACACCCAAAAAAAAAGAACAAAAAAAGAAACTGAAGATGTACTATTTACACACACACACACACACACACACACACACACACAAAGCCCTGTGTCAGAAATAGCTTTGATAATACTAGTACCAAATGGATTTGGAGGGCAGGATTAGGGCCGATTCGGGTCAGGGAATGCAGCCCAAAACCATGTCCCAAACTGGCTCAGTGCTATTGTCGCTACCTCGACCCAACCCTGGGATCCCTGGCTGCCATGGCGACTCTGGCCCTCAGTAGGCTAATCTCTGCACCTCCGCCTTGGAGGCTGGGGAGGACAGATAAACCCCAAATAAGAGCAGGTTCCTGGAATTAGAACAATCTTAACCTGGCTAATTGAGGTAAAGTGGCAGTCCTAGAATCACACAACAAATGTTAGATAACACTTTGTCCAAGTGGAATGCTGATGAACCATGCCAGGCTAGCTGTATGTACTACCTACCTGACCCGTACGTTTTTAAGACAGCAGAAATTACCCTGAACAGTCTACAACTGGGTAGATCACTAGACCAGGCTCTGAGCAGACTTGTACCATTGACATTTGATAGCTTCTAAAGCGGAGATCTAAAGGTGGAGTTCTTTGAGACATCTGTCTGTGAGCGTACTTCAAGCTTCTTGACAGGAAACACCTGCCTCATGGTGACATTACCGTGAGGGGGAGAGGGGATCCCTGCAAATGAGGGTTACCTGAGCCACATACAGCCCCCTCTCTGCAGGGTACACGCTCTGTGCACATCGAGAGTGTGGGAGAGGCGAAAACCAGGTGTTTTGTGCAAAAACCAGGTGTTTTGTGCAGTGCAAGCAAGTTGGCTTCTAGCCTATAACAACTGCTAACAGTCATGATCAGCCAACAAACTGTCAACTCGTTGTTGTGTACAGTACTGAAATATCAGCTCAAAAAGAGTCACAAGAAAGAGTAACTTCATGCCTGCATTGAAAAAGGTATCTTCAGAAAATTGCAGTTCAGGGCATCAGCCTAAGAGGGCGCTACATACTTACTTATTACCATAAGATAGTGAGTTGTACGTTTTCCGTATCGACCAATGCGTTTACACTAACCTGTGCATTCATCTACCCCTCCTCTCCATTATCACGCTCTCCTCCCCACCACCCGTGCCCCTGCCCCTCCAAAAACGACTCCTTCAGATTAAATCTATCCGTCTCTCGGCGGGCGGATGCCCAACATCTGTTGTAAGGAGTCAGGACCCTGCCCTTAAGCCGGTCATCTAGGTCATAGGGCACCAGGGGAGACAGCATGACCGACCTATAGGAAAAACACTGAGAGGACATGATAGGGAAGGTTGTTGTCAGCACTGTATACTTTATTCCCAGGCTGGAGGATAGGATGGTGTCAAGCAGTCACATCAATCACATCAACTAGTAGGCTAACCACTAACAAAAACAAACCACGCCCAAAATAATGCTTACACATGGCCAGTCAAGGACACCATCAAACTAAAGAACACTTTTCATGGTTAAAGCAAAGAAATGTTGAATTCAGCTCTGTCAACAATAGTTCATTATATCAACTGATGGTTTTGCAATGCTATAGCCTTGCTTCCTGAGGTTGAGTCAGAGACTCATACGTGTGCTTATGATGCCCTCTTCTGGAGGCCAATCACTGGTGCTTTGAGGTACACTAATATTACTCAATTTCCACTCAATCACTGGACTGGAAAAAGAACATCTCTACTGTGTAAAGAATAGAGTTGAAAGGATTGTCATGACAACCATGCCATTTTATGTTTTGTGACAACAGACAAAATGGTGAATGGTGATGCACTACCTGTTTCCATTATCATAACCACAACTCAATCCCACCTAATGACAGCTCAGTTTAACCTAATGTTCTCCTCTGTACCTTGAAATAGCAAATAGAACACACAATGAGAACACCATCCTTCATTCCATCCTCCAGTCCCCAATACTAAACCAATTTTCATACTTTCCATTTCTCCCACCTAACCATGACGGATTGGAGACCAAATTAAGTGACAGAGTACTGCAACCTTTTCAAACCCCTCTGTACGGTAATAAGCATAGGGAAATAATCTGCCATCACCGAGGTGGAGGTGTAATGAGGGAGAATGAAAAGAGTAGAGGGTGGATTGACCAACACAATGGTTCATATAATGACACCCACAACATCTTTAAGGATGTCACCCCTCCACGCCCCTCATCCATAGGGCGAGACGAGGAGTAGACAACGCTCTATTGAGCATGCTCAAGAGTCAACGTAGCTACCTACCTGCTGCTATATTTAGCTCCAGCCCTTGATGGGATTGGCAACTTGCAAGGCTGTTTATTTTCTGTTCCATTAATGCCTTTGTCTGTCTGTGTGTGAAACCGTGAAGACGAGGTAGACCTTGAAGTAAATGGTGCTTCAGAAGCCTGCTGTGCAGCAGTATGTTAATTTAGGAAGCAGAATAGCACTGAAGGATTGGGAGAAGAGAGTCATTAACGGAATGAGATGCAGCAAGGCTTCTCTCAAGGCTCCTGCAGGCAGCTGGGTTGCCTGTATTACACTGCAAAGCCTCAGGGTTGTTAGGATTCAGTGAATACATCCACTGTCTAATAACAGCAGTCTACTACAAACCAACCCAGAGGACACAAGAGGCTGAGCTTATCTCATCATACTAACAACATACAGCGCCACCATCAAATCTGCCACAAGCATTGATTGGCCAATCAATCACCAATCAGAGAAGTGTCTAACAAGGTCACATGAGAGGAGAGTATGTGTGCATGGAAATAAGTCAACCATGTATCATAGCGAGAAGGAACCAAAATTAACTAACTATCAGCTTGATGCACATTACAATAGCTGTGTTTACACAGGCAGCACAATTCTGATATTTTTCCCAATTATTGGCAAAAGATCTGATCTGATTGGACAAAACACAAATTAGTGAAAAAAGATCAGAATTGGGCTGCCTTTGTAAATGCAGCCATTATCACTTACCATGATGGTGTTGGTCGGATTGCCACCCAGAAACCACAAAACCCAAGAGTAATTAGCACAACATCAAAGTTGCAACAATCTCACGGACTGACCATCCTAACGTAGACAACACACTCCTGGCTAATAAGCCCTAGATCCACTGAGAGAGCAGCCTGATTGTTTGTGACACACAGAAGGATTTTGGCTGGTTCCAAATGTGCCCAGCCATTCCCTGATATGACGTTAGGCACATTTCAGACATCTAAGAGATGTTTGACTCACCTGACAGTCAAAGTCCTGGAAGTTCCGCCCATTCTGCAGAGAGAAGAAATGTATTTGATGAATTTAAGTCATAAACGAGTGCCAGATCTCAACCTTCTAGAGAGTGATCAAAAGAGAGTGGAGTAAACACGAGGGTAAAAAGCTCCTCTGCTCTCCTCATTCGTTAGCCCTCAGTACTCCATTCTGCTCCAAGGCCTTCCGAAGAGCCTGTAGAGCCACAGCCGTCACTAGGAGGAGGCAGAGGGCAACAAGAGCCATCTCAGATCACTGTGTGGAGTAGATTACCTCTAGTGGTTGATGCCAGGTCCTGCCTCTCTCTCTCTCTCTCTCTCGGTGTGTGTGTTTCACCCTGTGTCGTCTGTGTCATTACTGTCCTCCTACTGAGCCCTCCACCCACCCTTATCATTAGCAGTGATGTACTGCTGGAGAGGAGAGTGGAGACACAGAGCAGATGTCGCTGAGCTAATACAGGATCATTACTGCAGATAGGACCCTTACACTGGCAGAATACAAACACGCTCTCACTCACACATGGCACATTCCCCACTACAGTCAGTCAGGCCCTTTCTAACAAGGCAGGGTCAAGGGGTTTAAGCTTTGCAGAGTGGTTCAAGTGCCTCAGCCACCCACCATAGTGTAGTGAGCAAAGTGAGATGCGGTTTTAAAACTTGAATGGTTGATTCACTGAGATCAAATACAGCCCACTATGCAAGCCCTCTTCCTGACATTGTAATACTCTTACATCAGCTCCAAGTACCTGCTAGCTACCAATATAGTCTAATCTAATCTACCATTACTTCTAGGGTGGCAGGTAGCCTAGTGGTTAAGAGCATTGGGCCATTAACCGAAAGGTTGCTGGTTCGAATCCACGAGCCGACTAGGTGAAAACTCGGTCGATGTGCCCTTGAGTAAATGTAAAGCTAATATCATCTCACTTTGGCTCAGCCTCTCATATCATCTCCAGCCTGGTTTCCAAGGGTTACCAGCGCAGCAGTCTGGGGTATGTCAGGCAGACTAATAACATGTAGATGTGGAGATTGACTGAATGACAGAGCTGTGCAGTGACCCTCTGTTCAGATGTTGTTCTTGCAATGGCTAAATGATTAGGCGAGGCTAGTGAAAGGTGGAAGTTATCCTTCCCTGACTTTACCTAAATGTTTGTTGCTTAGTTGTCAGAATTGTTTCAATCACAAGCAGAAAAGTATGTAGAGGCTATTTACCCTTTATTTTCTTCACACCTATTACTACCTTAGGGGTCAAGACAAATGCGGCGTAAGACGTTGGTACACAGGAGTTAATGTGTCCTTCTCCTCACTGAATCAATGATGTCAATGGATGAATGGGCGACAGAAACCAAATAGAAAATAATAATTGAGCACTGAATGATGAGGATGAAGAGGGTGATTGAATTTAGAACAATAGCGTAAGAATTGTGGCAGCAGCGCGTACTGCTGTTCCTCTTCCCCGCGTGCACAACAGCTCACACCCGGGAAAAGAACACCTCTTTTTCGTTTCTACTTCGTCAGTTGAAGCTGTAACTGGACTGTATTATTTACTCTAGTACTAATCAAATCTACAAATAAAATGTATCAAATGTATTACATTGTATGCAATTATATAAATCATACAATCAAACTGACTTTGTTTTTACCAATCTAACTACATAATGGTAGTCATTTATTTGAATGGTAAATCTCTATTGATAAACTGGGTAAATCAAGATGTAGCCTAGGCCTAGTAACAATACAGGTGAATGCATATTCAATAGGAGTTTGTGCATGCATTGAGTTATTGAGCTTGTTTTGGCTGATTTCATGGGGATACAGATTACAAACATTCAGTTTCACTTCCATTTGAGACTTATTTTATTGTACTGATCAACAACATTTGCATAGAAGTAACTTATTTGTGAGTGCTGTCTCTTTAACCAGTAATGACATCATTCATGAGACAAGAGGGGGAGCCCTTTTCCCGCAGGAGCCCTATTCCCACACAGTCAATTCTCTGAGGCAATAGATACTATTTGGGAGAGACGTGAGGCAGAGACCAATTAAGTGAATGAATAAAGTTTTGGTGGCAAATCAGCTTTGAAATATGCATATTTTGCATTATGGTTTTGCGTTATCACAAACAAGGTACTAGGGTAGTGAATTGATGTTAGCTTCAGCTGTAAGCTAGCAAGGAAAGTTAGCCTACAAAGCTGGAAGCTACCGGTATCTTCTTGCATTGTAAAGTGCTCTAGCCTGTAAGGACATTTGTGAACAGTAATTAACAGTTTCAAAATTTTTACATTACGTGTCGCATCATTGAAGTGTGTTAACTTCTGTGTAGCATGAGTGATGCAGCCCACGCAGCCCAGAGCGCTCGCGCAATAAGGGGGATATCGGCTGCACATTTGCTGTGCAGAAGTACCGAAAGTAAAAAAAATTATAGTATCAAACCATTAAAAAAGTTTAGGTATACCGTGCAACACTATTGTTTATGCATACAATTGTTTATACCCTAGGCTATTTATCAAACATTGGTGTTTAGGCCTACCTTTACGGCAAATCATTTGACCTGCGCGCCTTGCTGGTTGATAATCAATTTTTTTCTATACTTACTATAACTCTAGTACTAATCGAATCTACAAATTAAATTAAATACAATAAAAACATTACTGTGTAATACATGTAAGAGAAACGAAAATAGGTGAGGCCTACGTGTTGCAGTAGCCTATTCCTTTGTGGAATAAAACATATCCTGCATGCATTCTGTCCTTTAGAAAATAATATATATCATTAATCAATCAATCAATCAATAATTTTTTCCCTGATGGTATTTATTTAGGTTGATTACACAGTAGATTAATCTGTCACGTATGCTAATGGGAACGGCTGACAATGTTCTCTAGCTGATACTTATATACTGAAAGGGGTATATGGGTTTTAGTGTTAAGGAAAGTGTGCGTGTGTGTCTCTCTCACTTGGTAGAGCATGGCACTTGCAATGCCAGGGTTGTGGGTTTGATTCCCACGGGGGACAAGTATGAAAATGTATGCACTCACTAGTGTAAGTCGCTCTGGATAAGAGCGTTTGCTAAATTACTAAAATGTAAATTTGTGTGTGATCTTTCTGTCCACTCACCCTATTTGTGAGCAGGGGCTTGATCTCAGTCAGCTGCACGTCCTGGAGCTCGTCCATCTTAACTTAGGTCTGACAGCTGTCAATCACACCTAGGGGAGACAGCGAGAGAAGAGTGTCAGTCTTCTTCACAGGAAGCAGTTGTAAGCTACTACTACCACCAACTTATTTCCCTGACTTCATCTCGCTGAGTGATATCCTCTATCCTGCCACCATCAAAAGAAGTCTGAGGAGGAGGATAGCAAACTCCAAAAGTTCAGGAGAAACCAGCGGCTATGTTGCCATGGACACAGTGAGGCACACAGCCAACATTTGATAACGGAGCCCTTTTAAACACTGTTCACTGACAATATAGGAAAAGGATGACATATCACTCAAGGATCAAGCTGTAGGGGAGTCGTTCCATGTCATTTCAGTAAGCCATGACTCCCACAATCTCAGATTGAAATAGTTTCTGTAGTTAAAAACAGGTAAGATTGGCATTCCTGAAACATTATTTTGTTGAAATAAAATTTTATAAACTAAATTGCTTTCATGGAGGACTGGCATGAATTGTGATTTTTTATAAAAATGAGCCAAATCTATTGGTTTTCTACCCAAAGTTACAAAGGAAATGTTGTGATCTATTTAATAAACACCAGAGACCAGCAAAATGGATAAAAGAGTGTGGCAGTATAGCAGGAACAGCGGCATCTAGTGGTCAAAACCCGGTACTGTCACACTACTTTATGGTAAATAATGCAACGACTTCAATTACTAATTTCTCTGAACAGGGGGAAAAACAGTCACCAGATTCACAGGGAATACATTACATAGTATGGAGAAGCAATACTCCAAGCCACAGCTTTATACTACTTGTCAAACATAGAACTGATACTGTACTATACTGGTTGTTGGGGTGGGATTGGCATGGGGTGTCCTTGGGTGGCTTTTGACCCTTTTTTGGGGGGGGATTTCTGATGTCTTACTCATTGGTAGGAAGAAGTTTGGTCCGAAAATCAGATGTTGGGTACTATATTTATTGAATATGATCTGAATCCTATAAATTAAAATAGCCAATTTGGGTGCAATCAATTAGTTTAATTTCTCAGAGATAAAATGTTAAACAAAATAATGTTTCAGGAATGCCATTCTTACCCGTTTCTAACTACAGAAACAATTTGAGAACAATCTGATATAGTGTCGAAATCCTCTTTCTTGTGCTTTTTGAAGGTGGAACGACCCAGTGGTGTTGACTGGAGCTTTCTGGAGTTCTGGTACCCTCAGAATGGGAGGAAAACAGAAATAAATATGAATTAGTGAATGAGAGAGCAGGAAGAATCCTGTTAAAGAGTGATGGAGAGTACAAGGGAGGATATAAAGTAATCACATGGAAAGGGAGCGTTGATGGGAGCATAAGTATTAATGAGATCCATCAAACTCCCCACTGTATATTGTTAGTATAACTCCTACGGTTCTATTTTATGACATCCGTTTCCAATATGAATGAGATTCAATTGCAGTAGTACAGCCTACTTACGTAGTCTTACGCAAAACCCTAAATGGACATTAGGACAGTTTTCAGCAATTCACTGGCAGACATTTGAACACTCACAGTGCACCAGAATCTCTAATAGTATTGCACACTGAGGGTGCACTAAGAAAGGGAAAATAAATTACGCTGATTGACATGCCAACTGCAGACAACGCTGTGCTCCGAGACAGCCAACCTCATCTCCCTCCCCTTGTCCTGTCGCAGTAGGGGAGTATATGACAGCGTGTCATCACTGTGTGACCAATGTCTGAATGCTACAGTAGTGGTGAAATGAGCCAGAAGAGAACAGGACAACAATCTAGCAAAACGGGATCACAAGCAGTTGATGTCCTCCTTACTGTGATGAATGTCCAGTGGTTTGTTTAACGCGCCTCTCTCTCTCTGTGCTGCTCTGTCTTTTTAGTGAACATTGCCAAGTCTGTTCCAGTTCTTTTTAGTAAACATGTTGTCCCCCACAAATGATGCACCATGTGACTAACTGGTCCATTGTAGCTCAGTTGGTAGAGCATGGCGCTTGTAATGCCAGGGTAGTGGGTTCGATTCCCAGGACCACCCATATGTAAAATGTATGCACGCGTGACTAAGTCGCTTTGGATAAAAGTATCTATTATTATTTCAGTGAATGACTTTAGCTCCCGCCTTGGGGCCAATCAGTGTAATTTTGTATATGCTGGATCTCTATGTCAAGACAAATCATTCACCCAAGTTGTCAAAATCGCCCCAGTGCTGTCGTAGATATTGTGTGACTAACGTACGAACGGAGACAGATCCACAGTCCCCTCCCTGATTTCATTGTGGGGGACAATTATATGTGGGGTAGATGAGCGCTCATTGTGTAGAGCCAGAGCAAGATGAAAGCTTGCCCTTATAATAACTGCCAGCATGCTTCTGTTACACAGTCCCTCTCACACACTCTCTCACATAATCTGGAATGCATTTTTCAGACAGAAAACAAACGGATTTGAAAGTGTGGGCTAAAAATGGAATGCATCTTTGATGGGAGCTTTGATGAGCTCTTCAGACTTGCTGCTCTTACCAGAGGGAAGAGAAGTCAACAGAGCCTACCACTCAAATATATTTCTATAGTATTGACTCAATTGCAAACAGGCAGGAAAACCAAAACGTGTAAAGCCCACTAACAGGAAGCTATAAGGGGACGGAGGGCAAAGCAAAATCTCCTTACAAACTCAACTAAAACCAGGATCAGCCAAGTATACTGGACACTGGAGGAGAGGAGGCAATATTCCACCTGCTTCCAAGGATTTGAGGAGGAGGGATGGATCCAACATTTCCTTCAACGCGACAAAGCTAAAGTGGGACGAAGCCAGGAGGAAACCTGTAGTGGCTTAGGATAGATGCCCTGACCCAGAAGATTAAGGTTACTATAGCCTCTACCAGGCTTTGGTATGAAAGCCTGTGGAAGTTTGTCAGAAAGAGGCTAAAAGAAGGTGGCGTATCCAAGCCGTTTGCCCCTCCCAACAATTGGAAAAGGCACGTTCAAACAGAGGCTGAGATTCGAAACTGAAAGCCAATTATTTTCACTGGTGCCCACATGGGGTAGTGCCATTTCAACCAAACTATATACAAAATACATTTCAGAAATATCCATTTTCAAAAATATAGTATGGTAGCACCGTAAATTAGCTTACTCTGGATAATGTGTTACTGAGGAGGGATGGAAGGGGTGGTTGTTAAAAAAATTAATAAAAAAAGACTACTCACAGCCAATCAGCCATGACTGACTTGCATACACTACTGACAGATCACTGGAGATGCTCTGAAGCATCCATTATTTCTCCCACCATTTTAAATCAGCTCAATGGCTCTGTCAGACTACGCTAAGTGGTTCGCTTTTCAGGAAGAGAACGGTTAAAGGTTCTGAATGGATGGCAGCCAAGGACAAAGAAATTAGTGTAAGACAACACAGGACGAGAGCAGAAAATACAACGAGAAGCCACAGCTGCTTGTGGAGAGAGGAAGAGACGAGCAGAAAAAGAAAGATTAAGAAATCGATCGATCCTGCAAGCTTCTGGATCATGCTGGAATATGAAGAGTCACATGGGTGGAGATTCTGAGAACTAATCTCCATCGATAGAGATGACATCACTCATCCACCTAACATTCAACTGCACTTAACCTCTAAAAGTCTAAGCCGTTGAGGGTGGGGGGGGTACTAAGCGAACATATGGAATTGTTTTAGGATGGTCATACCATGGATCATTTAGCTATTTCATTTAGAATTGTAGGACCCTTTGGTTTGCCAATGTCAAGGTTGTGAACAGAGTGCACCATGGTGGCGGTGGGGCTATGGTATGGGCAGGCATAAGCTACGGACAACCAACACAATTGCATTTTATCGATGGCAATTTGAATATACAGAGATACCGTGAAGAGATCCTGAGGCCCATTGACGTGCCACTCATCCGCCACCATCACCTCTTGTTTCAGCATAATGCACGGCCCCATGTCGCAAGGATCTGTACACAATTCCTGGAAGCTGAAAATGTCCCAGTTCTTCCATGGCCTGCATACTCAGACGTCACTCATTGAGCATGTTTGGGATGCTCTGGATCGACTCGTACGACAGCGTGTTCCAGTTCCCTCCAACATCCAGCGAGTGGGACAACATTACACAGGCCACAATCAACTGCCTGACCAAATCTATGCGAAGGAGATGTGTCGTGCTGCATGAGGCAAATGGTGGTCACACCAGATACTGACTGGTTTTCTGATCCACACCCCTACCTTTTTTGTAAGGTATCTGTGTCAAACAGATGCATATCTGTATTTCCAGTCATAGGAAATTCATAGATTAGGGCCTAATTCATTATTTCAATTGACTGATTTCCTTATATGAACTGTACCTCAGTAAAATCTTTGAAATTGTTGCGTTTATATTTATCGCATCAATTAAGGCAATTTATCGCGATTTGGATTCCTGTCCAGTTCGCCCAGCTCTCTCTCACACACACAGAGCTGCGTGAGTGACGGCATTCACATTTCATTGGTCTTGAGCTCTGGAGTCACAGCAACAGAGACACTTTGTCTGAAGCTGTGAGCCCTGGATGAGTCAGTCAGTGATGGTGGAATAACACAAACTAACACACACAGACCTCTCACACAGACACACACAGCAGTCCCTCTAATCAGGGCACACACACGACTGAGATTACCTTTGCTCATGGAAAGATCACATAAATTACATTTCCCAACATGTTAATCACACACCGTTGTCAAACACACTAATGTCCTGTCCATGCTGTGTACCACATTCTTTCAACGCAGGTTATGCAGCTCACATGTCATCAATTGTAATCTAAATATAGCCTCATTTTCATAAAGGAAGAATAAGAAGAGATGAAAACAGTTATGTCAGCTGAGTTGATAATGAGAGTTTGAGAGAAGCAGACAGAGTAGACTCCAGTAGCCAGGACTGTGGGGGACACAGAGTTGAGACTCCAGTGCAGACAGTCAGTGCTGCTGTAATAGGCCTTTCCCGGACAGTCACCAATCTATGCCCATCCAGTCTTCTGCCTACTGTATATGTCTCTCCTTTACCCTCCCGTTCAGCCCAACACTGAGCATAATTCATAAATCCTAGAACAGAGGAATCTTCAGCCAGCATTCTTTAGCAAGACTAAAGACATTAGCTGAGGATCACCAATCAATCAATCACTTTCTGTAATGACAGACATACAGAGAAATCTGGTTAGTCCTACTGGGGGATAGATCATGGTGACTGATAACCCAATTTCTCAGACTGAAATTCATGGCTCAGCTCCCCACAGCCTGTCTCCAACCCCCCCCTCCCAGTTCAATATCTACCCGAACTGAACATTGCTGGCAGTTGCCATGGTGACCAATCTTCGTCATCAGGCACGAGAAGAGACCTCGTTGGTTATCCCCTTTCCCCAACCACACAATTTACATTCTAATGACCTCTTAATTGAAAAGGGAAATTAAGAAGATTAACCGAAATTATAAAAGACGGGATGGGTAAAACTAGAGAGAGGAGAGAGAAGCAAAGATAATATATATAGACAGAGGGCAAATAAAGTGCAGCAGGTGGTTGTGGCTCGGGGAGCTGGACAGCCAGGCACTGCTGGAGCAATCTGCCAGCCTAATCACAGGGCTGATGGGCTCGGTCACACTGCCAGGGTGGGAAATTAAACACCCGCTACCCCCCAAATGCAGGTAGATTTTTGAAAGCCCAAATGTAGAAATTGGTTGAATTTAGCTGAAAGGCTCCTAAAGTGTGACTTTGTACTGGTGTTTCTTGGCTAGTTACATCGTTTTGTTCACACCCTAGGTTGTTTTTCAATATTAGTTTGAGGGTTTGCTGCAAGTCTGCTAGTAGCACAGACATCTCTGACAGACACAGTGCCGTTACAACGATAATGGCCTGCCTCTTAAAAAGGGACAGCTGAACATTTGTCTCACCCAATGACTGAAATATTTTGGGATAAATTGTTCTTCATTGAGCATGGAACAGTCCAAAAACATTTGATTCATTAACTTTGTCATTTATTATCATTAAAACACTGAAATAATCTCATTGCGCTCCTACATTTATGTGTTCCTAAATATCAACTTATGTACTCCTTGAAAAAAATGTCAGCGTTAGAGTCCTGAACTAATTATAAAAAATAATAATAAATAAGCCGTATCACTCAGCATTTTGTGGCAGGGCAGGCACTTTGTTGATTCTTGATGTTCAGTTTAACTTTTTACTAGTGACTGGTATATTTATTTCCATCTATCTGCCACAGTGGCTGGTGAACCAAAAAGTTAAATTTCCCACCCAGTACACTGCCCTGCAGGCCTGGGCAGGAGACAGCCCACAGGGAGGGACAGTCAGAGTCAGGTAGGGGTGGAGGGGCAGGACCACTCTGGCCATGCTAGTGGACAATTACCTCCCTTCACTGGACCCAGTGTGCAGTCAGAGCCCATTATAACTTATCCTGGACCACTGGCAGTCTGCATCTGTGCTTAAAAATTAGAAACTGTGCCAAACAGGCCAAGTGGACTGGACAGGGTACCTCTAACCCTCACCCCCACTGAGCCTGCCCTTCAGGGTTCCTCCACCATGCAAGGCAAATCCTGGCTAATGACCCAGTGTAAACAGAGGCATAATAAACAACAGAAACAACTCCATCACAGCAGGTTTTACTGGTTGATAATCTGTCATTTCTAATCTGGTCTGAAATAGCAGCAATATTTCCTCTCAACAAACTTTATATATTAGGATCCCCATTAGTCGACGCAAACGGCGACAGTTAAAACGTTAATTTTTATAAATAATGGTATTTGGTATTTTAGGATCATCATCGTACTCCTGAGTGGCGCAGTGGTCTAAGGCACTGCATCGCAGTGCTAGCTGTGCGACCGGGAGACCCATGGGGCGGCGCACAATTGGCCCAGCGTCGTCCAGGGTAGGGGAGGGAATGGCCGGCAGGGATGTAGCTCAGTTGGTAGAGCATGGCGTTTGCAACGCCAGGGTTGTGGGTTCGATTCCCACGGGGGGCCAGTATGAAAAATTATAAATAATAATGTATGCACTCACTAACTGTAAGTCGCTCTGGATAAGAGCGTCTGCTAAATGACTAAAAATGTAAATGTAAAAAATTTAAATCATTAGCGGTTGCAAAAGCAGCAGCTACTCTTCCTGGGGTCCACACAAAACATGACATAATACAGAACATTAATAGACAAGAACAGCAAGGACAGAACCTCTTACATTTTTTATTTTTTTAAGGCACACGTAGCCTACATATCAATACATACACACAAACTATCTAGGTCAAATAGGGGAGAGGCGTTGTGCCGTAAGGTGTTGGTTTATCTGTTTTTTTAAACCAGGATTGCTGTTTATTTGAGCAATATGAGATGGAACAGAGTTCCATCCAATAATGGCTCTATAGAATACTGTAAGCTATCTTGAATTTGTTCTGGATTTGGGGACTGTGAAAAGACCCCTGGTGGCATGTCTGGTGGGGTAAGCGTTTGTGTCAGAGCTGTGTGTCAGTTGACTAAGCAAACAATTTGGGATTTTCAACACATTAATGTTTCTTATAAAAATAAGAAGTGATGCAGTCAGTCTCTCCTCAACTCTTAGCCAAGAGAGACTGGCATGCATCGTATTTATATCAGCCCTCTGATTATAATGAAGAGCAAGACGTGCCGCTCTGTTCTGGGCCAGCTGCAGCTTAACTAGGTCCTTCCTTGCAGCACTCGACCACACGACTGGTCAATAACCAAGATAAGACAAAACTAGAGCCTGCAGAACTTGCTTTTTGGAGTGTGGTGTCAAAAAAGCAGAGCATCTCTTTATTTTACGGACAGACCTCTCTCCATCTTTACAACCACTGAATCTATATGTTTTGACCATGACAGTTTACAATTTAAGGTAACGCCAAGTAATTTAGTCTCCTCAACTTGTTTAACAGCCACACCATTCATTACCAGATTCAGCTGAGGTCTAGAACTTAGGGAATGATTTGTACCAAATACAATGCTCTTAGTTTTACAGATGTTCAGGACCAGTTTATTACTGGCCACTCATTCCAAAACAGACTGCAACTCTTTGTTAAGGGTTTCAGTGACTTCATTAGCTGTGGTTGCTGATGCGTATATGGTTGAATCATCAACATACATGGACACACATGCTTTGTTTAATGCCAGTGGCAGGTCATTGGTAAAAATAGAAAAGAGTAGAGGGCCTAGAGAGCTGCCATGCAGTACACCACACTTTCCATGTTTGACATTAGAGAAGCTTCCATTAAAGAAAACCCTCAGTTCTATTAGATAGATAGCTCTGAATTCACGATATGGCAGAGGTTGAAAAGCCATAACACATACGTTTTTTCAACAACAGGTTATGGTCAATAATATCAAAGGCTGCACTGAAATCTAACAGTACAGCTCCCACAATCATCTATTTATCAATTTCTTTCAACCAATCAATCAATCATTTGTGTCAGTGCAGTACATGTTGAGTGCCCTTCTCTATAAGCATGCTGAAAGTCTGTTGTTAATTTGTTTACAGAGAAATAGCATTGTATTTGATCAAATACAATTTTTTTCCAACAGTTTGCTAAGAGCTGGCAGCAAGCTTATAGGTCTGCTGTTAGAACCAGTAAAGGTCGCTTTACCACTCTTGGGTAGCGGAATTACTTTGGCTTCCCTCCAGGGCTGAGGACAGACTTTCCTCTAGGCTCAGATTAAAGATATGACAGATAGGAGTGGCTATAGAGTCAGCTACCATCCTCAGTAGCTTTCCATCTAAGTTGTCAATGCCAGGAGGTTTGTCATTATTGATTGATAAATTCATCCACACCAACTTTACAAAATTCAAAACTTGCAATGCGTTTCTTTCATTATTCGTTTTTTTATGAATGAATACGATGGCTCACTGTTCGTTGTTGGCATTTCCTGCCTAAATTCGTCCACTTTACCAATTAAGTAATCATTAAAATAATTGGCAACATCAAATGGTTTTGTGATGAATAAGCCATCTGATTCGATGAAAGATGTAGTTGAATTTGTCTTTCTGCCCATAATTTCATTTTTTTCCATCATTCTTTATATCATTGATCTTGGCTTCATAATACAGTTTCTTCTTCTTTTTGTTGAGTTTAGTCACATAATTTCTCAATTTGCAGTAAATCAGCCAGTCAGATGTGCAGACAGACTTAGCCACTCCTTTGGCTCAATCTCTTTCAACCATACAGTTTTTTAATTCCTCATCAATCCATGGAGCCGTAACAGTTCTTACAGTCAGTTTCTTAACAGGTGCATGTTTATCAATAAATGGAAGAAGCAATTTCATAAATTCATCAAGTGCAGCGTCTGGATGCTCCTTATTATATATCAGACCAACAAATATTTGTAACATCATCCACATAAGAGTCACAGCAAAATGATTTGTATGATCTCTTATACACTATTTTAGGCCCAGCTTTTGAAAACTTTCTACAGTATTAGTAAAAATGTGATCGATACATGTGGATGATCTTGTTCCTGTAGTGTTTGTAAACACCCTTTTAGGTTGATTAATAACCTGAACCAGATTACAGGCACTGGTTACAGTGAGAAGCTTCCTCTTGGTCCCCAAGAAAGTAGACCTCTCTGTTTACATCACATACACTTTCAAGCATTTCACATATATTATTTAGATACTGATTGTTAGCACTTGGTGGCCTATAGCAACACCCCAACACTTCAATAACACTTGACATAATATCTTCTCTAAGCATTACAGGGATATGGCTCTGAACATGTACCGCAACACCTCCCCCATAAGCATTTGTGTCTTCTATAGATGTTATAAATCGCTACTGCTGTATCATCAAATGATTTAAAACTAAGTGAGTCTCAGAAATGGCTAATATATGAATGTTATCTGATGATAGCAAGTTATTGATTTAATTAACCTCATTTCTAAGGCTACATATATTAATATGGGCTATTGTCAGCCCTTTCCTGGGTAGCTTATAGAGATAGACATAATACTGAAAAGAGCAAACAAAGCAAGAGAAAAACATATACATTCAGCAGTCCATTAATCAATTGGGGTGTGTGTGTGCTGCGGGGTTGAAGCTACGAACCCATAGGCTTGCCTCTCTAATCCCTTCCAAGCTTCTAGGAGGGAGGGTGGACAATGAGCCTGTCATAGCGGATGTAAGCAATGTCCCCATGTGCTCTGGCAGTTTTCATGGCTGGGATAAGTTATTTCCTCTTCTGGCGCACAGCTTCAGGATAGTCCTTGTTGAGGAAGACATACGTTCCTCTCAAGTTCTTGGCTCTTTCCAGAACAGCTACCTTTCCTTGAACCTCAGGAACTTGACCACTATCGGCCTGGGCCGATCACCTGGGCCGGTGGTGGGTTTTCCAGTCCTGTGGGCACGCTCCACCTCAATCTTCCTGTGGTCTATCTTCAGTTTCTCCGAGATGATTTACCTCACTTTGTCCAAATTCCGTCCACAACCATGTTGTTCCGCCTTGATTGTCCCTCGTGATAATCGGATTTCTCCGTCATTGTTATCATGGATTCACATACAGGAGAACGGCAAGATGACAGCAATCTGTAAGTCATTGAGAGACTGATGTCCTCTCTCAATGACTTCCAGATTGCTGTCATCTTGCCGTTCTCCTGTTTCAACTCATCGAGCTAACCCTGGGAGAACTACAAACTGTTCTTCAGGTCTTGGACCTCTCTGGTCAGGTTGTCCATTCTTTTATTAGTTGACTCCACCAGTATTTGGACAAAATACTTTAAGCTTTTTTCTTGTCGTAACAACTGCTTGTAGAACTATTTTTGTTCGTTTAAAAGATCCTTCACATGTGATAGAGAGACACCACTGTCCTCAACGGTACTCCCACCGGCTTTGGTCTTTGTCATGGTAGCAAGCAACATAGGTTAAGCTGTTACACCTCGCAGTTTCAGACAGGGCAGGTCACAGGGAAGAATGAAAACAACCAACAGCAGGGATCTAGACAGCCACAGGCTAGCTACTACGCCAAATAGCTACTCAGACCAGTCCTTGGTCGGCAGGATCACTGTACAGAGACTAGCAGTCCCAGCAACTGATGCCAACTGCGTCGCGGGATCCAAACTAAAAAGTTAGCTAGCTACTAAAGAACTTTCCAATACACTTTCAAAACAACAAACTTTTCAAAACAAAAAAACCGAGCTCTCCCTCGTTCCGCGTTCAACAGGAAGTGACGGGTAGGGAAAGATGAGGCCCTGTGGTCTCCTCAAACCCCATCACCACTTTCCCCTCCAACACATCGGCCATACGCACAACCCTATGTAGCACCTTGCGGTCGGATGCCAAGCAGTTGTCATACCAAGTGATGATGCAGCCAGCAAAGATGCTCAACGGACCAATACAAATAGCAACACAATAAAATAACAATAAGGAGGCTATATACACAAGGATTACCGGTACCGAGTCAATGTGTAGTGGTACAAGGTAGTTGAGGTAATATGTAAATGTAGGTAGGGGTAAAAGTGACTAGGCAATGATAGATAAACAGAGTAGAAGCAGCAGTAGCAGAGGGAACAGTCTATGACTTGGGTGGCTGGAGTTCTTGACAATTTATAGGGCCTTCCTCTGACACCACCTGGTATGGAGGTCCTGGATGGCAGGGTGCTCGGCCTCAGTGACGTACTCGGCCGTACGCACTACTCTATGTAGCGCCTTGTGGTCGGATGCCAAGCAGTTGCCATACCAAGTGGTGATGCAGCCAGCCAAAATGCTCTCAATGGTGCTAATGTATAACTTTTTGAGGATCTGAGGGCCCCATGCCAAATCTTTTCAGCCTCCTGAGGGGAAGAGGTGTTGTCGTACCCTCTTCACGACTGTTGGTGTGTTTGGGCCATGGTAGGTCCTTATTGATGTGGACCGTTTCCTGTAGTCCATGATCAGCTCCTTTGGCTTGCTGACGTTGAGGTAGAGGTTGTTGTCCTGGCACCACATTGCCAGGTCTCTGACCGCCTCCCTGTAGGCTCTCTCATTGTTGTTGATCAGGCTTACCACTGTTGTGTCGTCGGCAGAACTTGGTGTTGGAGTCGTGCACAGCCACACAGACGTGGGTGAACTGGGAGTACAGGAAGGGACTAAGCACGTACCCTTGAGGGGCCCCCGTGTTGATGGTCAGCGTGTCGGATGTGGTGTTGCCTACCCTCTCCACCTGGGGGCGGCCCGTCAGGAAGTCCAGGATCCAGTTGCAGAGGGAGGGGTTTAATCCCAGGGTCCTTAGCTTAGTGATGAGCTTGGAGGGCACTATGGTGTTGAACGCTGAGCTGTAGTCAATGAACAGCATTCTCACATAGGTGTTACTTTTGTCCAGGTGGAAAAGGGCAGTGTGGAGTACAATAGAGATGGCGTCATCTGTGGATTTGTTGGGGCGGTATGCGAATTAGAGTGGGTCCAGTGTATCTGGGATGATGGTGTTGATGTGAGCCATGATTTGTTTTGCTTAACACTTTTTTATTGTATTTGTTTTACTTTGCATTGTTGGTTAAGGGCTTGTAAGTAAGCATTTCACTGTAATGTCTACACCTGTTGTATTCGGGTCGATAGTCATTTAGACAGGTTACCTTGTTGTTCTTGGGCACAGGGACTATGGTGGTCTGCATGAAACATGTAGGGATTACAGACTGGGTTAGGGGGAGGTTGAATATGTCAGTGAAAACACTTGCCAGCTGGTCAGTGCATGCTCAGAGTACGCATCCTGGTAATCTGTCTGGCCTTGCGGCCTTGTGAATGTGTTCAAAGGTCTTACTCACATCAGATACAGAGAGCGTGATCACACAGTCATCAGGAACAGCTGTTGCTCTCATGCATGGTTCAGTATTGCTTGCCTCGAAGCGAGCATAGAAGGTATTTAGCTTGTCTGGAAGGCTTGCGTCACTGGACAACTTGCGGCTGTGTTTCCCTTTGTAATCCGTGATAGTTTGCAAGCCCTGCCACATCCGGCGAGCATCAAAGCCTGTGTAATAGGATTCAATCTATATTGATGGTTCGTCGGAGGCGTACCAGGATTTATTATAGGTGCCTGGATTAGTGTCCCGCTCCTTGAAAGTGGAAGTTCGCCTTTAGCTCTGTGCGGATGTTGCCCGTAATTACATTTTAGATTTTAGTCATTTAGCAGACGCTCTTATCCAGAGCAACTTACAGTTAGTGAGTGCATACATTTTTTCATACTGGCCCCCCGTGGGAATCGAACCCACAACCCTGGCGTTGCAAGCGCCATGCTCTACCAACTGAGCTACACGGGACCGGAGGGCTTCTGGCTGAGATATGTACATACGGTCACTGTGGGGATAACGTCGTCGATGCACTGGTGACTGATGTGGTAAACTCCTCAATGCCATCGGATGAATCCCGGGACACATTCCAGTCTGTACTAGTGAAACAGTCCTGTAGCTTAGCATCCACTTCATCAGACCACTTCCGTATTGAGCGCGTCACTGGTACTTCCTGTTTGAGTTTTTGCTTGTAAGCAGGAATCAGGAGTATAGTTATGGTCAGATTTACCAAATGGAGGGCGAGGGAGAGCGTTGTATGCATCTCTGTGTGTGGAATAAAGGTGAGGTACAGCTTTTTCGACTCTAGTTGCACAGGTGACATGCTGGTAGAAATGAGGTAAAACAGAGTTCAGTTTTCCTGCAGCCACTAGGAGCACCGCCTCTGGGTGAGCATTTTCTTATTTGCTTATGGCCCTATGCAGGTCGTTGACTGCGGTCTTAGTGCCAGCATCAGCTTTCTGGTGGTAAATAGACAGCTACGAAAATATATAGATGAAAACGCTCTTGGTAAATAGTATGGTCTACAGCTTATCATGAGGTATTCTAACTCAGGCGAGCAGAACCTTGAGACTTCTTTAATATTAGAGATCGCACACCAGGTGTTGTTAACAAAAGAGACATGCGCCCTCCCCTGAGCTTACAGTTCTATCCTGCCGATGTATAGAAAAAAACAGCTAGATTTATATTTTCCATGTCCTTATTCAGCCACGACGCGGAGAAACATAGGATATAAAAAACTAATCTGATCACGTTGATAGGATAGTCTCGAACGGAGCTCGTCCAGTTTAGCCACTCTCCAGTGTAGTCTCATCAGGTATCCCACATGCCGGCCTCTATAGCGCCGCCTCCTTCTCCAAGTGTCGGGCATTTGGGCCTGGTCCGGGATAATCAATAAGCTATTTTTGGTCATACGAAACGAGGGCTGAAACATTATGTACAAAATAAGTTAAGATCAGCAGGGGAAAAAATACACAAAATAGCACAATTGGTCAGGAGCCCGTAAAACGGAAGCTATTCTCTCCAGCGCCCTTATACATATAGGTTCTGGACCTGGGACAATGAAAATACCTGGGGACTGTGATGGAGAACCTCAGACGTAAGTCGGTACTAAGGTTGTTGGCAAGGAAGGATTAGTTCTCATTTCCCCCTGACCCATTGAACAAGATTTCTTAAATAAAGGGAGACCCACTTCTCTTTTTTCTATGGATCTTTAAAATCAATCCACCAGAAGAGGAAGATTCCAGCAGCCAGTGTGATTGGACAAGCTTGGTCACACCTCTCTTCACTACTAAACGAAGAGGCAGTGCAGTGCCAGATACCTTTCTCTCTTGGGTGTACAGCATCACTCCCACACACATCTCCACAGGCAGAGCTACAGTATGATGACCAGTGGCGGTGAAAAATCTCAGGGGGCAATTCATGTAGGTGACTAACACATTAATAAAAGATATGTCCAGCAACAACATGAAGACAGGGGGCAGCATATAAGTAATACAGAAGCATTTATTGAGATCTAAAAGTGTGGCTTACAGGTGGGGAGCCCAGTCCATCTTTGCCCTCGCAGTTAACTCAAACACGCAAACTTCACACACTGATTAGGGTGAGGATGTGGCGTTCTTGAGCTAATGTCGGAGTAAAATTGTTATAGTGAATATGGAATATGATATGTTGAGTAAAATGTTGTGCTAAGATCTATTTAGGTCAGGAGCTGGTTATAAGTTCTGTTCCTATCAATAAGAATGGGACAAAAGGGTCCTATCTTGTCACTTGAGTTCAGTAAACGTGATTATCAAACATACTATGGGGGGACAGCAGCCGTATCCCTCATCCAGTTGAGTGGGAATGTTCACCTTCCCAAAGCAGACAATCTCAAACAGCTATCATGTGGGTCTGGAGTTATTTGCAGCTTAATTTTCTGAAAATGTGATGTCGCTACACACCAGTGTGTCAAGCGGTGCTGTCTGCCGTGACGCCTTCAGGGTGGAAAAAGAGTAAGCAGGGGTAGCAGAAGACTGCATTAGCTACATGAGCCTGCTAGCCAGGCTTTTTCGCTCGTGCATTTGAAAATCCTGGGTGAGGACTCCCCTTTAGTAGAAACCTGTTGAATAAATAAATTTGGTTGGGAGGTCCTAACTGTCTCGTACAATTTATCTTCATTTGTTCGCCAACAAAAGGAACTCTTTCAAAGATAAAATGGACAAATGAAGCCTCAGCCATTTTGACAGTAATAGTGAATTGATTGACGCTGCTACCGCTCTTTCTTAGTTATCATGGTTATGTTAGATGACAAGCGCGAAGTGAAGCCGAGAAACCCATAGAGGATTGTATTGAAAGTTGATATTTGAAAAAAATAGATTTAATGGGAGTTATGAAGACTCTCTAGGCGGATTTTCAACCTGACGAAACGCCAAAAAGGGGGCATTTGAAGCACGACCTTTAGCTGATTGGACATTTAAGTGGCACTGTGGAGATCAGACGCCTAGATTACAACACCGATAACTACTATTGGCGTGATATAAATGATTAGAAAAAATCTTTTCTCCGCTGGAAGAAACCTATTGAACACAGTCCGATGATGACACCAACTGGCAAATCAAAGCTATTATGGTGTCATTACTAATCAGTCTGACAGCTCATCTTCAGGTCATTTCAGCAAATTAAACTCCTGTGGCCGGTTGCACCAGTTGGTTGTAAGTGGGTCATAAATCTACATCCAAACTAAAATGCGCTCTACGCCGGACCTAAAAATTATAACTGTTGCACAACATGGGCGTAAACCCTTCCATGAGCTACGCCTGGGCGTAGAATCTATGCCTAGTAGGGTGCAGACACAGGGTGTTAAATTGTGACTATCGTCATCATCATATGCACAGAAAATAGAAATCTATATTTTCAAAAAGAAAATGAGTCTCGTGTTCATATTTCACAACCTTGGCGGGCTTTTCGAGTTGCCTATGCGCGAGTCAATAGCAAAAAATTATACACTTGATTTATGCTACATTACAACATGCTAAATGTGTATGATCAGTGATAGATTAGCAAAGTAATAGATTAGCTACCACCTCCACTTGTTTGCCCAGACAGAGATCAAATAACCAAATATAGCCTACAGACAGATTCAGTGAAACAAAATCGCATTGATTGATTATCAGTCAAGGGCTTTTGGGTCGGGATATAGGCTTTACGCGAGTGAACAACAAAATAATACTAAGCTACATCCTAACATGCTAGCAAAATGGTCTGAACAGTGCTAATGATAAACAAGACTAATCATGAGCACTCACCTCCATTTTGCTAACATTTCCCAGCCTAATTGTAACCAAATACCCAAAACAGATTCAGTGAAAACAAAAAATCTGCCATTGATTGATTTAATAAGACGAGTCGCCACACTTGTCTCAAAGCATCGCGATGGCACTGCCCCAATCAAAACGGTGCGGAAATTATAGTTGACCACACACGGCTATTACTTATTATTTTTTTATGTAAAGGTCCCGAACAGTCACAGATTCCCATGTAAAATAGCCTTGAGTGACTAAAATATCACCCATACTATATTTGGGGGATAGAAATGCTCAAAATTGACCAGGAAGTTTGAAAAGACAGGCTGAGTGGGCGGGGAGCTTATATTTATGATAGCTCTTTGAAACACCTACAGTGCCTTCAGAAAGTATTCATACCCCTTGACTTATTCCACAATTTGTTGTGTTACAGCCTGAATTCAAAACTGATTAAATATATTACTTTTTTTCTCACCCAACTACACAAAATACCCCATAATGACAAAGTGAAAACATCTTTAGACATTTTTGCAGATTTATTGAAAATGAAATATAAATCTGTCATTTACATAATTATTCACACCCCTTTGCTATGACACTCAAAATTGAGCTCATGTGCATCTAATTTACTTTGATCATCCTTGAGACGTGACTACAACTTGATTGGAGTCCATCTGTGGCCAATTCAATTGTTTGGTCATGATTTAGAAAGAAAACAAACCTGTCTATATAAAGGTCCCACAGTTGACAGTGCATGTCAGAGCAGAAACTATACCATGAAGTCCAAGGAACAGTCCGTAGACCTCCCGAGATAGAATTGTGATGAGGCATATCTGGGGAAGGGTATAAAACAATTTCTAGAGTGTTGAACATTTTCAAGAGCACAGTGGTCTCCATCATTGGGAAATATAAAAAATATGGAACTACGAAGGACCTTGGACCTTGGTCCTCCTCCCTTATGGCTGCAGTTCGCACAAATAATAACAACCTTTCATCCTATTTCCAACTTCAATGTGGGACAAGACAGGTTGGTCCTCTATCCCCTCAGCTGTTTGCCACCGCAATCGAGCCTTTAGCCATAGCAATACGTAATAAAAACACTATCAAAATGTATTCGAAGAGGGGGCTTAGAGCATAAAGTCTCACTCTATGCGGATGACATGCTATTATATGTCTGGCCGTTTAACTGCTCTTCCAGAGATCCAGCTTCTACTAAAGACAATTTGATAAAATATCTGGGTATAAAGTTAATCATCAAAAAATTGAATTGATGCCTATTAATCCTTCTGCCATGCAAATTTATTTTAGTCGTGTGCCCTTCAGAGTCACTACACAAAAATATTTGGGAATTTGGGTCACACACAATTTCAAAGATCTCTATAAAGCCAATTTCTCCCTTGATACTCCACCTGAAACAGTATCGTGAACGCTGGGATTTACTTTTTCTTTGGGCGGAAGAATTAACAATTAAAATGAATGATTTACCTACGTTTTTATTCTTATTTCAATGTATATTGACAAAATATATATTTTTATCTCCACAGACACAGATATCTGCTTTTATCTGGAACAAGAAAAACCCTCGGATACGTAAGAGCGTATTGCAGAGATCTAGCACTTCCGAACTTACAATATTATTACTGGGCAGCTAATAGAAGAATCATTCTATATTGGCTGACAGAAATCCCTGATGTTACAGGCCTGAAATGGTTGACCTTGGAGATCTCATCCTGTGGCCCCACCTCCTTAGCTGGCTTACTCTGCTCAAAACTTGCATTAGCGGAGCCCGTTTCCAACTACACTAAAAACCCTATTGTGAAACAATCTCTAAAAATCTGGAAACAGTTCAGGCGATCGTTTGGTCTCCGGGAATTTTCAACTTCTGCCCCATTATTAAAGAACCATACATTCTTTCGATCATTATTAGACTGGGCGTTTCATATCTGGGTTGGAAAAGGGATCTCCTCACTGAACGACTTGTACATTGATATGGATTTTGCATCTTTTGATCAGTTAGTACAAAAGTTCCATATTCCTAGATCCCATTTCTTTAGATTCAAAACTACGCAATTATAGGTATCTTCATAATCTAGTCACTTCCCATCACGCCTACCTACCTCCCTTCTAGATTCTATTTTTAAAGTGAACCCTTATATCAAAGGGGGCATAAGCTTGATCTATACGTTATTAAACTCGCACAATCAGGATTCCCTGAACTCTTAAGAACCAATGGGAAGAGGATTTAGGTGAACAACTTTCAGATGAAATTTGGCAGAGTATGCTTCAGAGAATACATTCTTCATCTATATGTCTAAGACATGCTGTAATTCATTTTTTTAAAATAGTTCATCTGCTGCATTGGTCAAAGACAAAATTATCCAAGATTAGACCAGAAATAGATCCCACTTGTGACTTATGTAAGCAGGCTCCTGCTACTTTATTGCACGTTTTGGACATGCCCGAAATTGACACATTTCTGGATATCAATTTTAGTCATTTTCTAAGATACTGGAGAGACCTATAGAACCTTTATTGCATTATTCGGAGTGACACCACAGGAGGTCCCTTTAAACAGTTTAAATGGGCAACATGCTGGCATTTACTACTCTTCTCGCTAGACGTCTTATACTATTTAAGTGGAAGGATGGGTTTCCTCCTACTTTTAACCATTGGATAAAAGGAAGTTATGCAACATCTCAAGCTAGAGAAAATGCGGTACTCAGTTCGGGGATCTGCAATTACATTTTATAATATCTGGCAACCTTTCCTATCCTTTGGTTGAAGACATGGACTGAGCTAATTTCACAACTCCATAAACCAACCCAAATTATAATTTATATCATTATTTTTACTTAATATCTTTGTATTTTTTTTTTTTACTATTTGATTATATTACTCATTGTATATCATGCCTGCTTTAAGTCTGGTTTTGGGGTGGGGCTCTGTTAGAGCATGGGGGGTGATTTGGTAGGGGATCAGTGTGTTTTGCCCTCTACCTGTTCTGTCTGTGTTATCTGTATAATCATAAAAATGCATAATTAAAAAAAACCTTGGGGGAAAAAAACTATAAACCATGACTAGAGAGACTCAACGAATACAGCAAAGAGTTGCTGTTTATGATTATGTTCTTGTTTAAGTTGTTATTCAGCACTGTCACTTTGTTCAACAGTTTTATAAGCCATAAAATGTGCGTTCTCCCTACTTCCACTCACTCGACAACCAGCAATGCAACTGCAATGAATGAGTATAGCAAAGTTATCCGATAAGCTTGCATTGTTATTCTTAGCGGCTTGGCTTTTTTAAAATCAAGGAATATTTTCACTTTCTCTGGTCATAGTAGTAACAACATGAATTGGTGCATTAGGCAGAGATAATGCAGTGTGACTTGAGTTTCGCCATTAGCTGGAAGACTGTGCCCCCTTTTCTCAGCGGAGGGAGGGAGAGGAAGCATGGTGAGTCGGGTGAGAGGCAGGGGATTTGGTAGTCTGCCCGCTTGAGAGGCAGTCTGACCGCTGCTCCCTCCCTCATACTGACCATCAGTCCAGTAAAAAATAAAAAATAAAGTATTATGCTCACTCAGCTGCGCCTCACAAGTAATACAACAAATGATCTATTACCAGTGTGATCATATACCTACAATTGTTAAATATAATTTAAAAATGGTCTGAGAAGAACATTGGCAGGGCAATTCAAGCATTGCCAATATGCAGTGATAACGTATTGGGCCTATAGCCTCCTGCACAAACCTTATGAACCAATTAAAAACAGTTCTGTAGCAATGTTGCATATGCTTACGTTTAAGTCATGTTATAAGACTGGTCGATCTTGGCTTGCATTTTGACTCAGTGATCTTGACTCAGAAAAGGTTTGTGACCACTGGTCTAAATGTTAATGAAACATCTTAAATAATAAAACTGTCAAAAATTAAGGGTCTATTCCACTATACTGCTATATGGGTAATACATTTTATGCGGAAAGGTTTTAAATACTTCAAATACTTTTGCCGGAAAAATGACTCCTGATTATCATTCGGTGCAACAGACATCAAGTCACCAGAAGGAAATCAGTCCTCCTACACCACCATATATGACTCCCTGAGACACTCTAAAATGTATGCCAAACAAACACCATTGATTGCAAAGTTAAAACCATTCAACTCTATGCACAAGGACTCATTGAAAAAATGTCCACTGAAAATTGGACAAAACACATTTACTTGAAGAACAGTGCGGATGCAAGTTCGGTAAAAGAATTACGGTAAAATCTCCATCAATTTATGTGATAAAGTTTTCCAAAAACTCTTAAATATCTACTCCGAATTAAGATTAAAAAGATGTGTGCAGGAAGAATGGGGTGTCAGCTATGATACCTTATGTTTGAAAATATCTATTTTGATTATTGAACTACAATATTTTATTGAACCTTTGACAGGCCTACAGTAAATGAAGTGGATTAACACCAGGTAACAGAATGATGGTAACGGGTCCCTGATGCATAATTATGGATATGAAAGTCATTCTCTTCATGGTGATGTATCCTGAATAGGTACAGAAATGTAGAAATATGCAGCATCTTCCTTCGAATATTTGGGTATTATTCTACACACTGGCTATTATTGTAATTAGCCCCCCAAACAAGACCAAAATTGTTGGTCCGGACCAAATCTGAACCAATCATAGACGTCTATGTTTCACAAGATTGGACAGCACAGTACAGAAAAGTAGATTAGAGTACAGTACAGCATAGTACATCCCTGTACTCTACTATAGTGTGCTCTACTGTACTGAACTCTACAGTACTGTACTATACTTCTCATTTTATTAGGTATGAAAAGGCATCATTGTTAAATGTCGCCATACTTACTCTATACAGTGTGTGTTTGAGTACCCATGTAACAGAATAGGCATTAGTCGCAACCAGCCATGATCATTCAGTACAACCAGTGTTTCTAATGTTAAAAATGAAATCACTGTATTGCCTCAAATGCTGAGAAGCTCTGTCTAAGAGAAAAATGCATTTTTGTTAAATTACAAATGGTTTTCATTTCACTAACAGAGGTTTCAGTTGACAAGGCATTCAAAATGAGGTGTCGTCCAGTGAAAAAAAAAAGAATATATATTAATTATACTGGAACCGGAAATATTTGAGACCATGTACACCTGCTCATTCCATGACAGACTGACCAGGTGAAAGCTATGATCCCTTACTTGCTAAATCCACTTCAACATCAGTGTAGATGAAGGGGAGGAGAAAGGTTAAAGACAGAGTTTTAAGCCTTGAGACAATTGTGTATGTGTGCCATTCAGAGGGTGAATGGGCAAGACAAAAAATGTAAGTGCCTTTGAACGGGGTATGGTAGTAGGTGCCAGGCGCATCGGATTGTGTCAAGAACTGCAACACAGCTGGGTTTTTCACACAACAGTTTCCCGTGTGCATCAAGAATGGTCCAATACCCAAAGGACATCCAGCCAACTTGACAAGTGTGGGACGCATTGGCATCAACATGGGCCAGCATCCCTGTGGAACACTTGACACCTTGTAGAGTCCATGCCCCGATGAATTGAGGCTGTTCTGAGGGCAAAAGGGGGGTACAACTCAATATTAGGAAGGTTGTTCTTAATGTTTTGTACACTCAGTGTATATACACTACATGACCGGGCACTGATGTCGGGAGATTAGGCCTGGCTCGCAGTCGGCGTTCCAATTCATCCCAAAGGTGTTAGATGGGGTTGAGGTCAAGGCTCTGTGCAGGCCAGTCAAGATCTTCCACACCGATCTCGACAAACCATTTCTGTATGGACCTCACTTTGAGAACGGGGGCATTGTCATGCTGAAACAGGAAAGGGCCTTCCCCAAACTGTTGCAAGTACAGAATCGTCTAGGTTGTCATTGTATGCTGTAGTGTCTAGTGAAATTTTAACTGGAACTAAGGGGCCTAGCCCAAACCATGAAAAACAGCCCCAGACCATTATTCCTCCTCCACCAAACTTCACTGTCGGCATTATGCATTGGGGCAGGTAGCGTTCACCCAGATACGTCCGTAGGACTGCCAGATGGTGAAGTGTGATTCATCACTCCAGAGAACATGTTTCCACTGCTCCAGAGTCCAATGGCGGCGAGCTTTACACCACTCCAGCCAACGCTTGGCATTGCACATGGTGATCTTAGGCTTGTGTGCGGCTGCTCGGCCATGGAAACCCATTTCATGAAGCCTCCGGCAAACAGTTGTTGTGCTGACGTTGCTTCCAGAGTAATTTGGAACTTAGTAGTGAGTGAGAACAGACAATTTTTACACGCTACGCGCTTCAGCACTCTGCGGTCCCGTTCTGTGAGCTTGTGTGGCTGAGCTGTTGTTGCTCCTAGATGTTTCCACTTCACAATAACAGCACTTACAGTTGACCCGGGCAGCTCTAGCAGGGCAGAAATGTGACTAACTGACTTGTTGGAAAGGTGGCATCCTATGATGGTGCCACGTTGATAGTCACTGAGCTCTTCAGTAAGGCCATTCTACTGCCAATGTTTGTCTATGGAGATTGCATGGCTGTGTCCTCGATTTAATAGACCTGTCAGCAACGGTGTGGCTTAAATAGCCTAATCCACTAATTTGAAGGGTTTTACACATACTTTGTGATAGATATATATTTATATACATATACTACCGATCTGTCAACTGTCAAAAGTTTTAGAACACCTTGTCATTCAAGGGTTTTTCTTTATCTTTACTATTTTATACATTGTAGAATAATAGTAAATAAATACAAATTATGAAATAACACAATGGAATCATGTAGTAACCAACAGTTTTTTTTTACATTTTATTCTTCAAATAGCCACCCTTTGCCTTGATGACAGCTTTGCACACTTGGCATTCTCTCAACCAGCTTCACCTGGAATGCTTTTCCAACAGTCTTGAAGGAGTTCCCACATATGCTGAGCACTTGTTGGCTGCTTTTTCTTCACTCTGCCGTCATATTTCTTCCTAAAATAAATGTGACAGGTCCTTCTTGCTTTGAAAAGGTTCAATGTTGGTCATACACACACCAGGCTATAAACAGACCAGTGTGTGAAATAGCTAGGCGACTGCCATTAGTGTTGAGGTGTTCCGTCTGTCAACCATGGCTGCTTAAGTAAATGGACCCAGTGTATGGGCTGATCGCCACTGCCACGTTACTTTATTAAAGATGTATGGAGGCCGGGGGGGAGATGACGAAGACAGAGGCTCTCTAGGCTAATTTACAGAAGTCTCAGCTGTGTGTGCGTGTTGGTGGTTACCATTTGCATCACATTGCACGGAGGGGAAGAGACTAACATTCAACCACTTTGTCATGGAGTTCATTTCAAAAGGAGGGCTGAACTGCCATTCCACAGATACAGCAAGATCAAGGGTAAAACTCAGTAGAAGGGCTGGATTGTGGAGGATAGAGAAGAAGAAAAAAAGCTTCTACCCACACTAACCGTATTACATACAATATTTAACAGCCCCTCCGCAGAATTGCAGGCCAGGGTATCACATCACTCCAGCAAGCTCAAGCTCACCAACTCTATCCCTGTAACACACGAGCCCACAAGTCACTCAACAGCAGGGTTTCTTTATTCCAGTGCAGCCCCTTCAAATGCCCGCACGCCCCTCCCCCCCCTCTCTCTCCTTCACCTGGGTCAGGTGTGCTGGCCAAGCAGCAGCCACGTGAGTTAAGCTCAAGGTCTGGCTCTGGTTTCACTTTGCCTCTGGCTCCCTGGTGACAGCCCGGGTCATGTTCTCAGAGTAGCGTCTGTATGAGTGCCCGGCCTGCCAGGATGCAAGGAGCATAAGGGTGGCAGGCTGAGCACTGCAAAGCGACTCGTCTCCATTTGATATTAAGGTTGGTATTCAAGACGCAATGGTGCAGATCAGGGTTCCAGTAATGTCTGTTTAATCAAACCCTCCACACTATGAGCTGTGGAAAGTCTCAGAGGAGTTTGAAGAAACTAGGATATCTACTTCAAAAGAGTGGAAAGGTTGACAAAATAGAGACACTGGATTTGTTAGGATAATAGTTCATTCCTGGCATTAGGGTAAGGAGAGATAGAGTAGCCTACAGTAGATAGGGCACTGACACCAAGCAGCCAGGAGAGGTACAAGGCTATGTAAAACGCCAAGCAAAACAGAATATTAATTATGAGCCGCTGGGTAATGTGTAAATGTTAGCTCTTTCCTTTGCGTTACTTTGTATTCCCCACCCCCTCTCCCTGATTAACTGTGCTTACTGATACACAGCCCCAGGGACCTTTTTCTCCAGTGCAAACCTCTGCCAAGTTTGCCATTCAGTGAGGAAAAACATCTAACTATAGAAATTAAATTACTGTGCTCAGCGTAGATTACATGTGGATTTATTTGGAGCTTTTCTGCTACTATCAGGAAGCAGCTAGTGCTTCCTCTATTCTGTAAGACAACCCTTGCTCAAAACAGTATTGTTTGGGTAGCGTAATTGGTAAGCGCCACAGCGCAGCTCCATACCTGGCACCTCTCTGCAGTGCCGTTACTGGTAGATCCACTTCCTGTGGCTTTAGATCCGTAGCAGGCTGCTGGGGGGCAATTTGATACGTCTGATTGTCATTCAATCTCTGACACTGGGGAGTTAGTCTAAAGGGGAAGAGGAGATTTTAATTTGGCCCAATAGAGCAGGAATATCAGGCTACTGATGTGACAGGCTGGGCTACCTCCCCACTAGCAGCGTCCTCTCCCCAGGCCCAACAGCTGGAGCTCAGGACAACACAGGACTCCTGGGGAGATCAACCAGACAATGCTGGTAGGGGGGGGTGACAAGTTCTGTCTGACAGCCAATATATTAAATTTTTCATCCAGAGCTAGTAAAAACCAATGTTCTAATACATGTGAATGTCGTCAAAAACTGCTGCCATTTCTATTATGCCAGCTAGCCTACACCTCTAAATTTCATTCAAATATGTTGGAACTGCGAATGATGACACACCGAATGTCAACCTCCATTGCGTATCGAACAATTCCACAAGGTCAGAGTGTAATATTGAGGTTGATGCTGCCATTACTGTAGGCTTAATGTTGCTACAAGCTTTACTCAGTCGATCGACGTTCACGCATGCGCACTTTTGTCCACATCGTCGTTGCGTTCCACCCAGAGGAAGTCGGCCTTGTCTAGTGTATATGCACTTGGGGGCTTGGGGAACCAGACTAGCTTACCAAGCAAGAAGGCACTCTGTAGCTAGCGACGACATTCAAACTTCCGGATCCGATGTTATGCCTTTTTGTTTACAAATGCTAGCTAGCTAATCAAATCAAATCAAATGTATTGGTCACATACACATGGTTAGAAGATGTTATTGCGAGAGTAACAAAATGTTTGTGATTCTAGTTCCGACAGTGCAGCAATATCTAGCAAGTAATATCTAACAGTTCTACAACAAAAACCTAATACACACAAATCTAAGTAAAGGAATGGAATAAGAATTTATAAATATATGGATGAGCAATGTCATTATCAGAGTGGCATAGGCTAAGATGCAATAGATCATATAGAATATACACATATGAGATGGGTAATGCAAGATATGTAAACATTATTAAAGTGGCCGGTGATTTTCAAGTCTGTATGTAGGCAGCAGCCTCTCTGTGCTAGTGATGGCTGTTTAACAGTCTGATTGCCTTGAGATCGAAGCTGTTTTTCAGTCTCTCGGTCCCAGATTTGATGCACCTGTACTGACCACGCCTTCTGGATGATAGCGGGGTGAACAGGCAGTGGCTCGGGTGGTAGTTGTCCTTGATTATCTTTTTGGCCTTCCTGTGACATCGGGTGCTGTAGGTGTCCTGGAGGGCACGTAGTTTGCCCCCTGGTGATGCGTTGTGCAGACCGCACCACCCTCTGGAGAGCCCTGCGATTGTGGGCGGTGCAGTTGCCGTACCAGGCGGTGATACAGCCCGACAGGATGCTCTCAATTGTGCATCTGTAAAAGTTTGTGAGGGTTTTAGGTGACAAGACAAATTTCTTCAGCCTCCTGAGGTTGAAGAGATGCCGATGCGCCTTCTTCACCACACTCTGTGTGGGTGGACCATTTCAGTTTGTCATTGATATGTACACTCAGGAACTTAAAACTTTCCACCTTCTCCACTGCTGTCCCGTCGATGTGGATAGGGGGGTAATCCCTCTGCTGTTTCCTGTAGTCTGGTGTTCTATGATTCAACACTACTTTTTAGCCAAAGAAACATGTCTATGAATTGCAACAGCAAGAGCTTGAACTGCTCTTATTACTCGACTGAGAAAATGGCAAGTTCGTCCACTGAACACTACAAGAGGGGACAATGGAGAATACATGAATCTCCATTAAAAATCACCAGCATTGGGCTGCCCCTCATTCACACCAGCTTGTTTTTACTTTGTGTCAGGGGTAAGGCTTTCGTATAATTTGCAGGCCATTTAATAGCACATTAACAGTCCTCAATACATTTGACTTCCATCTTGTGTCAACTTCGTAATAACAGACAAATATCAGGCACTACTTTTCTGTTATCATTTGCTGCATTGTGAACAAACTTTTCAATAAACAAACTCAGAAGCCATACGCGTTTAATGCATGGGTTTATTTCTTACAGATAAAGGTTACAGCGTTACAATTTATGACATATACAGTGCCTTCGGAAAGTATTCAGACCCCTGGACTTTTTCCACATTTTGTTCCTTTACAGCCTTATTCTAAAATTGATTAAATTGTTATTTTCTCTCCTCAATCTACACACATTACCCCATAATGACAAAGCAATAAACAGGTTGACATTTTTGCTTATTTATTTAAAATAAAGTTAATATTACATTTACATAAGTATTCAGACCCTTCACTCAGTACTTCGTTAAAGCACCTTTGGCAGCGATTACAGCCTCGAGTCTTCTTGGGTATGACGCAACAAGCTTGGCACAGCTGAATTTAGGGAGTTTCTCCCATTTCTCTGCAGATCCTCTCAAGCGCTATCAGGCTGGATGGGGAGCGATGCTGCACAGCTATTTTCAGGTCTCTCCAGAGATGTTTGATCGGGTTCAAGTCCGGGCCATTCAAGGACATTCAGAGAATTGTCCCAAAGCCACTCCTGTGTTGTCTTCTCTGTGTGCTTAGGGTCATTGTCCTGTTGGAAGGTGAACCTTCGCCCGTCTGAGGACCTGAGCGCTCTGGAGCAGGTTTTCATCAAGGATTTCTCTGTACTTTGCTCCGTTCATCTGTGCCTCGATCCTGACTAGTCTCCCAGTCCATGCCGCTAAAAAACATCCCCACAGCATGATGCTGCCACCACCATGCTTCACCGTAGGGATGGTGCCAGGTTTCCTCCAGACGTGAAGCTTGGCATTAGGCCAAAGAGTTCAATCCTGGTGTCATCATACCAGAGAATCTTGTTTCTCATGGTCTGAGAGTTTATAGGTGTCTTTTGCCAAACTCCAAGCGGGCTGTCATGTGCCATTTCCTGAGGAGTGGCTTCGGTCTGGCCACTCTACCATAAAGGCCTGATTGGTGGAGTGCTGCAGAGACGGTTGTCCTTCTGGAAGGTTCTCCCATCTTCAGAGAGGAACTCTAGAGCTCTGTCAGTGACCAAGGACCTTCTCCCTCGATTTCTCAGTTGGGGCGGGCGGCCAGGTCTAGGAAGAGTCTTGGTGGTTCCAAACTTCTTCCATTTAAGAGAGATTGAGGCCACTGTGTTCTTGGGGACCTTCAATGCTGCAGACATATTTTTCTACCGTCTGTGCCTCGACACAATCCTGTCTCGGAGCTCCCACGGAAAATTCCTTTGACCTCATGGCTTGGTTTTTGCTCTGACATGCACTGTCAACTGTGGGACCTTATATAGACAGGTGTGTGCCTTTCAAAATCATGTCCAATCAATTGAATTTACCACAGGTGGACTCCAATCAAGTTGTAGAAACATCAAGGATGATCAATGGAAACAGGATGCACCGGAGCTCAATTTCAAAAACTCATAGCAAAGGGTCAGAATAATAATGTAAATAAAAGGTTTTAAATGTTTAACACATTTCTAAAAACCTGTTTTTGCTTTGTCATTATGGGGTAGCGTGTAGATTGCTGAGGATTTTTAAATTTTCATTTTAGAAAAAGGCTGTAATGTAACAAAATGTGGAAAAAGTCAAGGGGTCTGAATAGTTTCCGAAGGCACTGTACGTCTTCATATATAACCCAACGGTTACCATGAATATTACCAAAGGAATGTCTCTGATGAGGATATGACTGTCACACATAATGGCTGATACACTGTATACCAATATAGATGTAATTGATTGCCTCACAAAAGTGATCTGGCAGGATGGGGGCATATGTCCAAAGCATAGGCTGCACAACTGTTACAGTAAACATTTTATTGCCTTCATGTTCTGTTCAATACTAATGGAAACATTTATTTTATTCAAAAGGTTCTTCTGGCCTGATGATATATCCTGGAAGAGCCCTTGAGGTTGCCGTAGAGAAAGTGGAGACGCTTGTGAAGGCCTGTCTGGCCCTCCACAACTACCTTTGCACCACAGACACTGACAACACAGTCATCAACCCCACGTTTGTTGACCACTCCACACCCACTGGGGACCTGTATCCAGGGGAGCAGAGACAGGCGGACACCAGCTTCCTGGACCCAAGAAACAACGTTCGACAGACAGGGCAACCAGAGCTGCTATAGATGTGCGCAACAACCTCAAGGACTACTTCCTCACACCAGCTGGTTGAGTGTCTTTCCAGGCAGCTGCTATCATGCGTGACACCCTACAATAAATGTTGGAGTGTGGTTTAGAAAAACATGTGCGCACATACTGTATGTTCTCTTCCTCTGGTTAATTACCGTTTGTCATGTTGTTAGCTACACACTTGGTTTTTCTGTTTGGATTTTGCCATTTCTTATTCACACTTTAGAAATCACAAAGACTACCATAATGAGAGTCACTTCATCCTTGTGTTGTTTAAGTTTTTTTTTTAGGCTAGACCCTCAAGACCTCGTGTTGTGTAGTGGCCTTTCAATAGAGGACTTTCCTGCTATGGTACATGGGTGAAAATGGTTGTCCAGCTGTAGACAGTAAGGCTAGACCATCGAGACATTTACCAATCAACATAACACAAGGTTGTACGTGGTCATGTGCTGTGGCCTTTCAATGGAGACCTTCCTGCGGGTGAGAATGAGTGTCCAGCTTCAGACAATAAGGACAGACCCCCACGACATTGGCCTCATCTAGCTCATGTACAAAGCAGTACACAAAGCAGTGACTGATTCAGAACAGTAATATTTTTAGTACAAATATCCAGACAGACATTTGCAGACCTTTAGATTGTAAATAACTATCACAAGAAGAAATATCACAAAAAGGAAAATAGTGCAATGTAAAAAATACATCGTCATGTCCCTGACAAATGGGAGACATTGATCAGGAGGAATAGACACCATCCATGGTACCATGACGTCATAGACTGCCTTAGCTGGACACTGCTTCTGTTTCTGTGCTTCTGTTTCTGTAACCCCTGCTGCAGTTTCTTTAACTCATCCACCCGCTGCATAACGTCAGTGTCCAAAGGATCGTCAGCTGTCTTCCTCTTCCGGCCACTGGAGCTGGGTCTGGGGCAGAGGTTGATGGAGATGAACCAGGCCGAGGAGATGAACCAAGGGGCGATGACCCACCTTTAGATGAGCTGCAAAAAACACCACACCACTCCAAGCAGATGGCGAATATATTAGAATACGTCGCAATAACCTTTAAATATCTCCATGGGCTCCTTAGAGTTCAAATGCTTAATCAAAAGGAACTGATTTCATAAACATCTCAAACTAATTAGCATATGCACACACCCCATTGTCTGTTTTCAGATGTTTGAACTAGCCCTGCTAATCATTATGATAACTACACAGGTGCTAAATATTTCCCACTCACAATTTCTCCCACCCAGAAAAGAGCCGTCATGTTCCAACTAGGTCTTCTAAACATAAGATCACAAACACACAGTACAAAAGTACTCAGATGCATGACAAGAGTACATACCGTATCTGGCATATGGGTGTCTGACGATGTGTCACGTAAACACGAAGCCAGTCCAGTTGTTGGACAATCGGCAGGACTCTCACACTGGCGGCAGCCCTACTCCTCATCTCTTTCACCCTTTTCAGATTGTGAACATACCGGTCCCGAATCTTTCTCCATGTTTCTTTGTATCGGTGTCCAAATTGTGATACCTCCCTCCAGCGATTGTCTTTTGCGCGCTTGTCCGAATACAACCGCATCCAAGGGTGGTATTGGTGCTCGTATTGTCTCACCAGCTTGCACAGACACTCCTTAAAACTGGACAGACAATTGCGCGTAGCAAATCTCAAACTAAAAGCACAAAAAAGGAAGCTTGCAAGTAGAACAGTAAGTAGTAACACGACATACATTGATTGTGTGTTTATACCAGAAGGGATATCGGAAAAGATGTGAGGTAGACACATGGGTGGGCTTTGTTGCAAAACTCGCTCAATACTGCCCCTCAGTCTTCTCAAGGAATGATACGTCAAGTCTCAATTTTCAGGTAGGTAAAAACTGTGTTAAATATTACAAGGAGCCGCCCCTTTTGTGACAAAAAGCGACATTGCAACACAGCACAACGCTCCGTAGGGTCCATTTCCGAAGGGTATAAGATCGGCCTTTAATCATAATTCTCGAAATTACAGCCATCAACCAACCCCCAGGCCTAGCAGTTATTAACAGAAGAAAAAAAAATCTAATAATGAACAACATTATCTAATCTGGACCAGAGGATACAATATTCACCATTGTTTACATACAGTAGTCCTGCCTACTTCCCCCACCCCTGCAGCTCAGAGCAGAGCTTGGCAAAGACCTCCCCAAGGACAGCAACAGAAATAGAACCAAGGATGAAGGAAGAAGGGCAGCCAATGGAATGGAAAGAGACCATGAAACAGCTGCTGCATGGCCAGGGTGCGGGTGAAAGGATGGGCAGAGTAAAGAGAGAGGCCAGGTTTATAAAATAAACTAGCATTACACATACTGAAGGATTAGTGGACATATGTGGTAGCAGCAGCAGAGCCTGGACCTAGTCCAAATCCCCACTCAGATTTCCTACACCAGAGAACCTCAAACACTAACACAAAAGCAGAAACCTGGAAAATTCAGAGCAAGTACAGTAGAAGGCTTTGCTTGTTTCTGTAGCCCTGAGGGGGGAGGGAGGGGAGAAATCATCTCTTGCCATTGCCAACATAACTCTCACCTGTTTTGGGTAGAGCTTAAGGGCTCAGACAGACCAGTAGAGTTTGCTGGCAGAGAGCACTTAGCACCTCTGAACGTAATTTGCGAACCGAGTGTGCACCGATTTTACATGTAGAATCATGTGGTCCCTAAAACATCACGCTGAACGATCGGCAGACGAATGCTAGATCCACATTCCGTACAAGGTGCGTGAGCCTTAACAGTTCCAAAGACTTCCTAGCATTACCCAAGAAAGCGTATATTTAAAAAGTACAAAAAAACAGTCCCTGGGGCAATTGTGTGTTGGTTTACTGTAGGGTAGGTAGCAGAGGCAATCTGGACTTCTAAACAGCTGTCACTTATCGCATTGGCTTTGCTGTTATTTGTCTGTGTGTTTTTTAATCTCAATTTCTCTAGGTTCGCAGCAGGAATACACAATCCAAGGGACACATTACTGGGGGATCAAATGCCATAGCTACATGTAAATACAAAAATAAAGGAAACACCAACATAGTGTCTTAATAGGGCATTGGACCACCACAAGCCACCAGAACAGCTTCAATGTGCTTTAGCATAGACTCTACAAGTGTCTGGAACTCTATAGGAGGGATGTGACAACATTCTTCCATGAGAAATTCCATCATTTCATGTTTTGTTTTTGGTGACACACTTTAAACCCCCAATGATCATTTGAGATCCCTCTTTCAAAAAGTCACTGAGATCTCTTCTTCTAACCATGGTAGGCCAAAAATTTGGCAGCTGGGCATTTGTATACATTTAAGTCATTTATCACACTTATCCAGAGCGACTTGCAGTAGTGCGTGCATACATTTTCATAAAAACTTTGGTACATGACCATAAGCATGATAGAATCTTAATTGCTTAATTAAGTCAGGAACCACACCTGTGTGGAAGCGTCTGCTTTCAATATACTTTCTATCCCTCATTTACTCAAGCGTTTCCTTTATTTTGGCAGTTACTTATTAAAGGGCATTGTTCTTCTGCCAAAGGCTTGCTGTAACTAACCAGTGACAGTCCATCTCCCCATTTGACTTGCTCTGTGTTCTGAATGTCATGAAAGGGAATAGGTTTATCCCCATCACCCTATATTTAGTTACACAACCAAGGTTTTTCTATAACTAGGCCTAATGTCAGGGGTATACTGTCGCCTAGCTAGCTAGCATCTCAAGTCCAATAGCTAGCTAGAATAGCTCCAAAACATGCTCTTCCAACCAACCTCACTCTGCAATGCTGGTCTACCGTTTACGTTAGCTAGCTATTTATAGTCAGTTAAGTAACGACTAACGTTAGTAGCAAGACAACTAAAGACCATTAAACCATGCATGAAAATGACATAGTAAATTAAATAACGACAAAAAAACGTTAGGTTTCATAGCTAGATAGTTAGCTAGCCACCAACAACCAGCTAGCTAGCACATACTGTAGCTGCTAGCTAGCTGGCTTGAGTGTACAACGCACTTGACCAAACCTTTGCCAAAGGCTTCGGCTAACAAAATCAGCTAGCTAGCTAGCGTTATAGCTACTGCCATACAAATGTAACATTAGGAATCACTTTTTGGGGGGGCTACACACTCTTTATATCCAATAATTTACATTTTGCGCCATGTTACTCACCCGTTGACTTTTGATAAAACTGTGGAAATAGCAGGGTCTGGCTGGCTGGCTGTCTGGTAGTGCTCCGAAACGCTCGATTCCAATGTGCCAACTGAAAACACTACTCTGATCTGACACAATTCAAGGCGGACCCTTTCAATGCGTGAAGGGCGGGCAGCTCCAATGATTTTCTATTCACTACCCCTAAAGGTTGACCAGAGCGAGTGGTAGGAGGTATATTGTGACTTCTCTCAGCAGTCTAAATCTGTCTTGCACAATAAATGTTTTTAAATTGAATACCTGTATTATGATTTAGTTAATTTCCCTAGTCTGATTCTGGCTATTGTAAGATATTTAATTTGCATATCCAACCTGGACTCATGGGTAGACGTAACATAATGATTATAAATCCCGGACACTCCCAATTAGTAAATGTTACGTTTTGTATTGTATGTATTAATTTGTGGGTGTCCATCATCAATTTCGTACAATATGTTACGAATTGAAATTCGTACAAAATGTTACAAATGTGAAAAACGTATGTTACAAATTCCAATTTTGTTATGGCTAACGTTAGCTAGGCTAAGGGTTAAGGTTAGGTTAAGGGAAAGGGTTAGCTAACATGCTAAGTATTTGCAAAGTAGCTCAAATGTAGTTAGTATTGCAAAGTTGCTAAAATGATAAAGTTGTCCATGAAGAGATTCAAAAGAGCAACCTATGGGTTACTAGAAGTTCGTGTTATAGACCCGACCAACCACCCTACTTTTGTTTTTGCCTCAAGTAACCTTCTGTCTTATGTAACTATTCCAAACGTAACATATCATACTATGTAATGAGTGTCCCAGATTTACATTCACTATGTTACGTCTAGTCTATGAGACCAAGCTGGCATATCATGAACTTTGTTATTGTCTAGTCTGAATGATATACACTACATGACCAAAGGTATGTGGACACCTGCTTGTCGAACATCTAATTCCAAAATCATGGGCATTAATATGGAGTTGAACCCCCTTTGCTGTGTAGTATCTGAGGAATTATGACTTTGCTAACGTTTTCAAATGGAACCTGAGAGGAGGTTTATTCAGCTTAGAGGGAGCATCTGGGGAGTAGTTTTAGGGGGACACCCCATAGAACAGAGGAAGTCTGTTGTGTGGATACAGGGGATTGGTTGGTAGGAAGAACCACCCATATCAGATTACATAGGATATATACCACAGATAGGACAAAGGAAGACAGAATAATCATATTTGAGATGGGGCGATTATTCTCCAGATATCTGCAGGTATCTGTAAATCGACGCTGTAACCCTTTGTTATGAATAAACCTTTATGATGAAAATACAGCGTCAGCGGTTCTCCTTGGTCTCACAGCATAATTAGCAACGTTTTCTCGACACAACAGCTGCTATAACAGCCTCCACTCTTCTGGGAAGGCTTTCCACTACATGTTGGAACATTGCTGCGGGGACATGCTTCCATTCAGCTACAAGAGCATTAGTGAGGTCGGGCACTGATGTTGGAGATTAGGCCTGGCTCGCATTCGGTGTTCCAATTCATCCCAAAAGGTGTTAGATGGGGTCGAGGTCAAGGCTCTATGCAGGCCAGTCAAGATCTTCCACACCGATCTCGACAAACCATTTCTGTATGGACCTCACTTTGAGAACGGGGGCATTCTCATGCTGAAACAGGAAAGGGCCTTCCCCAAACTGTTGCCACAAAGTTGGAAGCACAGAATCGTCTAGGATGTCATTGTATGCTGTAGTGTCTAGTGAAATCTTAACTGGAACTAAGGGGCCTAGCCCAAACCATGAAAAACAGCCCCAGAACATTATTCATCCTCCACCAAACTTTACAGTTAGCATTATGCATTGGGGCAGGTAGCGTTCTCCTGGCATCCGCCAAACCCAGATGTGTCCGTTGGACTGCCAGATGGTGAAGTGTGATTCATCACACCATAGAACGCGTTCCCACTGCTCTAGATTCCAATGGCGGCGCGCTTTACACCACTCCAGTCGACGCTTGGCATTGCGCATGGTGATCTTAGGCTTGTGTGCAGCTGCTCGGCCATGGAATCCCATTTCATGAAGCTCCCGACAAACAGTTATTGTGCTGACGTTGCTTCCAGAGGCAATTTGGAACTCGGTAGTGAACGTTGCAACCGAGGGCAGACGATTTATACACGCTACAGCAATCTGCAGTCCCGTTCTGTGAGCTTGTGTGGCCTACCACTTTGCGGCTGAGCCGTTGTTGCTCCTAGATGTTTCCACTTCACAATAACAGCACTTACAGTTGCCTCAGGCAGCTCTAGCAGGGAAGAAATTTGACGAACTGACTTGTTGGAAAGGTGGCATCCTATGATGGTGCCACGTTGAAAGTCACTGAGCTCTTCATAAGGCCATTCTACTGCCAATGTTTGTCTATGGAGATTGCACTATTTAATACACCCGTCAGCAACGGGTGTGGCTGAAATAGCCGAATCCACTCATTTGAAGGGGTGTCCACATACTTTTGTATATATAGTGCAGCTAAGTTTTAGTCTGATCCATTCACTACCACATTTCAAGATTAACACAACGTACAGATTACAGTTAATTTAGATAAAGGTTTATTTTCTTGCATGGAAATCTAAAATAATTATTTCTTAAACAAACCCTTACGAAAAAAGATTGCAGTTCGAGTGCAGTATGCTCGAAATACTGCATCAGCGTATTTTTTAATACTATGGTAATTTTACAGTGTAACTGTAGTTTAACTGCAGTTATTCTGCAATTACCACAGTCTGCAGTTACTGCACTTTTACTGCAGTTTGAAAACTGCAATCTTTTTTTGCAAGGGAAAATAGCACAATTCTAGTGTTGGATCCTGGGTAAAGCTACATCTCAGTACTCTCTGGAAAAACAATCTAATAATAAATAAAAAAAACATTGATAAGTCTGACACTGTATGCCAACGTACAGCTGAAATAAATGATTAACCATTCAAATAAACAGTAAGGGACAACAAAGAATTCTGAAATGGGTCAAAATAAAGTCAGATGTCCAATATTCATTTAACATGCAAAGATAAAGAAAACCCATAAATGTATAATTATTGTGCAATTAATATCTATAGGCTACTTCGAGGTTATTTTATTTTTATCAAGCATTAGTGCGTAAGCTGGCGCAAGTTGCCAATTTAGGCTACTGTTTGAAAAAAAATCTGCAAAACATTAGGCTTCTATTCAATAGGCCTAAATATTCAATAAATAAATTAAGAAATGTTTAAGAAAAACATCATTGTTCAACAGAAGAAGGGACCTATACAGCGCATTTTTCTATATTTACAGGTTAAAGTTGGGTGCGGGTCTCAGATTTTCACTTTACCACAGTCGGGTGGTTACAGATGGGTTATTAGCAATTGTGGGTGGGTGCAGGTGAACAAAAAGCTAGTGTACAGGCCATGTACTGTGTATAGCAGTACTAAATATACTGTGAGAGTCCTATACTCTATGCACCATACACATCATTACTTATTGAGTGACAAAGATAGAATAAAAAATGCGAAATGATAAATTAAATTCTGAATCACAATAAATAAAAAGAGCACAGTGCCCACATGGCAAAACATGAAATAATAAAATAACAAGTTCTGGATCCTTAACCAGTAAGATAGATGATAGATGAGTCAAACATACAAAAAACAAACATTACAACTAATTATCTAAATCAGAGAAATGTCTAAACTGACAATATTACAAAATCTAGTTTTTTTGCAAAAGCCTCAATATTGGCAATGTACTCTAAAGAATAACTCGTACTGTACTACAATATTTATGAGGAAGGGAACATTTGTTAACTTCAAGAACATTCTGGACTAGTTCAAAAGACAGGACAATATTTATTTGCAAATATGAAAATAGTTTCCCTTCCCTTTAAAAGGAACTTTCATTTTTTTCAAGACTTGTTTTTTTATGATCTTAAAACACATCATTATTAAGCCATTTAAAAATATGCATTTAATTGAAACCCTAATCCAAAATATGCATTTGAAACTTGAAAACATCTGCATCAAATCCTATTTGCTTACATTGAACAAACATTGGTAATGTTATACAAATCTTAATAGAATTACAGTAGAATGAACCCTATAGTGGCCTACATTTCAACCTTATTTTAACCTTTCAGCAAAGTCATTCAATGACTTTCTTAATCAAAAAAGCAGATAGATTATTTCTGTTAGCAAAAACAAAGCAAGTATTAATAATTTTTTAAGTTACAAGAAGTACATTATTAGGAGGGGTTAACTTACAATCAAAAATCCAAGCGCTGAACATGGTTATGTTCTATGTTCTTAATTTTCTTGCATTTCAGAAAAATAGTCCTATGTATCCTGCATCTTTGTTGAAAGATGCCATACATTTTAGATTGTTGATTCTAGAATGATCAGCAGTAGCAGGTGTCTCAGGAATCCTCGGTTACAATTTCTGCCCGTAACCTACTAAACAACCGTTTGTACTGTAGCGTTGCTTGATACGCCCTGCTCCAGCCAGGTGTCTGTGGTGAAGTGCTGAGCTCAGTGGCGCCCTCATGTTTTGGAGGAGCAGAGGGAGATCTGCTGCACCGTGCCCAGGTCTGTGAGCATCTGTCTGATACGGTGTTTGAGCTGAGGCAGCCGGGTCAATGGGTCAGGAGGCTCCAGTTCCCCTGTGTAGTCAAGCCAACTCTCCAACACTGCAGAGGAATCGTCGGAAGGAGCAGGAGGGAGAAGGAAAGAAAAGGGGAGGGACCGAGAGCGAGAAATAAATAAGAGTTGTATAAACCTTACATCCATGTGAAATTGATCTTCCTTCAACAGGATTTTTTTGGGTATCTTTATAATGAAGAATCTCTGTGTGGCGCAAGTCTCACCATCCAGCTCCTTCTCGATGAGGTCCATCCTGTGTGTGACTTGGTTCTGCATGGCCTCTATGTGATCCAAAAGGTTGATCTGCCACTGCAGCACATTGTCTTTTTCTGGGTCTGGCTTTATGTCTGTGCTGGGCTCAGCCTCTTCTGTCCTCATCTCTACTTCACTCTCCATTCCCACATACAGCTTCTTATACAGATCCAGACCCTGGAAAAAGAACAAAACATGCCATCCAAGTCATAATTCCAGCTACTTTAGCTTGCAGCTAGCATCATTTCACCACTTGTTTCACCATAAGTATATCACTACTGACATACAATATTTTTTGAGAAAGAGTACAGACCTTGTCTGGTTGTAGGGCAATTGGGTGAATCTTGGCCCGGTCCTGCAGCAGGGAGCTGGGGTAGAGTTTGGCTCTGTCTGGGTCCAGTGGGCCACCATAGCACTGCTCTAGCAGGTTCTCAGTGCTCCTCAGGCTGTCCTCCAGCTCAGAGCCTCCCCGTGTCTCCACCACTAGCCTCTGCTCCACCGCTGGGTAGTACGCTCGCGGTTTCTGGTAGCAGTGCTCACTGCTGATGTACGAAGCGTTCGAGTCCTGGAAGGATGTTGGGCTCATCTGAACCCTTTTGAGCTTCTCAGAGGGGGCGGAGACTGACGTGGCCCTCAGCGCTTCTCCCCCCTCCCCTCGGTCGTTGGCTGCAGGTGAAGGGGCCCTGCAGGTCGCCATACTGCAGCTCCTACCCAGCTCCTCCTCCTGCTTCCAGGGCTGGCGCCACAGCTTCAGGTCAGAGTGTGTCTGGGTCCTGTAGAGGATGATAGAGAGAGGTGAGGGCTAATTCACAGCCACTGAAGATGGATCATCCAAGAACCAATCACACCCAAAATGGTGAAACATGACATTTTTGGGAATTATTAGCAGTAACTTTCGTAGTACTCACTGAAGGATGCTCATCTTAAGCTGCAGGCCGTTGAGCACCTCAAATACTTGGTGTACATCACCCAGGAGCTGGTGAGTGGCTGTTATCTTCTTTCCATTCTGGTGGGAGTAGTTCTCATCCAGGAAAGACAGGCCATACATGTGACCACTACTCAGCCAATCCCTGTCGTACCAGTAACGCTGGCTCTGTCTCTGGACTGAGAGAACAGGCAAGATACACATTCATGTACACTGTCAAAGAACAGAAACCCATAGGAGATCTAATACTAGATTGAGGTGTTTATAGTGTGCTTACCTGGTGGGTCTCTGCAAATGTAGCAGTTATATGTGTCAGGTACATTGTGCTCGAAGAGGCCCATACAGGTGCCATGCTGCCAGCACAGACATTCATCACACTAGGAGATGGACAGGACATGGTCACTTCACATATTATTCAAATGGCTAACACACGTGAAAAACAAAAAGCAACAAAACAGTGTTGTTTTAAAGGTTATTCTGTGTCTAACGTCAGATCCCGGTGAGCCTCACCTGAATCATGAAATCATTCTCCTCCTCCACCTCACAGACGCAGCGCACTATGTCAGAGCCCTTGGTCACCATGGATACATTCTGTTCTGACATGGGAGTGGTCACATCCAGCTCCGCCTCCATGTACTCATCACTCCACTCAGCGCTGACTGTTGACCAATCACTTTCATCTATTCATAGGGTCGAAAGGAAAACCATGTTTAGTTGACACTATTGTCTGATGTTGAGTGGGCAAAAAGTGGACCAAAAAAAAAAATGCCAAGCATCTGCATTTTGACACTCAGGCTAACATTTACAGATTTACATATTACAAGATTTTAAATTAGCTGATTATTATAGGACAACACCAATGCCCTAAAACATGCTGATACCACTTCAAGCCTGAGTGGAGAGGAAGGAGAAGGATTGTGAATAATAGCTAACCTGAATAAAGCAAAAAGGACAGAGTGAGAAGTATAAAGAAGATGTAAGGTCTTGGTACCCACCGTCCTCTTGCACCTGATCTGTGATGTGTTCTGGGCTTGAGTCGTAAGATAACTTGTGTTTGTGCGAGAGGGGGAATTTGGATACCAGATTCGGATTGGACTGAGTAGAGTTAAATAAGGAGATGCCTATGTTCTCCTCACCATTCGTATTCTCTGTCAGGGGGAAAGCATATGCAGGTTTGAGACTGGGTCAGTACATTCAAAGCGCGTGTGGAATACTGAAGAATCTGGAACATTAACTGAGCATTACATACAAAATATATTTTATTGTTAGAATTTGGCCTGATTTCTAAAGGCAGATGGACATTGGCAAATCAGATTCCACTAAAGACGTATTGTCAACTGATAAAGGCAGACTCCAGACACTCATTCTGTCAATATCATCTTACCTGACTTTGACCTCCCTTTCTTCTTCCTTTTCTTCTGTTTATTGAGGAAGTCTCTTTCCGTCTTCTCTCTAATCTTTTCCCCTGAAGTAAACAAAAGGACTGAGTCAGCAAACAAGGGATATAAAAAGTAGTTCAACACCCAAGTTGATATTCTCAGTCAAGAATGATGGTAAAATTGGTGTTAAAATGTCCCTCACCTGTTTCACTGGCGCCCCATTCTCTTTCTTCATGGGGTCTGCTGTTGGTGTGCTGGTTCTCCTTCCTTTTCTCACTCAGTGATCTCCGACGATGACAGTTCATCCCATTGGCAGCCTGTCTGTCACCCAGGGGAGAGTCTGTGGTACAGTGGAGCAATGCACAGAAGAGGAGACAAAGTTAAAATGTGATGTATCTATTGTCCATGCATGGATATACAGGACACAGGCATCTGTATACAACTGGTTCAGTTAATAATGTAACAGTGTAGTATGATTGAGCTCAGGTTTGTTGATCCCTGGGGCGGAGTCTTACTACTCACGTATAGAGCCTGACATTGTGCGTCTCTTCCTGGGTGTCTCCTGGGAGCCAGCCTGCTTCTCTGAGGCCCGGGTTTGCATGCTGCCCCCAGAGGCATGCTCGCTGTCTGCATGGTAGTACTTGACGTGGTAGTGCAGGAGAGAGGCCTTCCGGAAGGACTTCAGACAGCCAGGGGCCTTGCACTTGAAGGGGTTGTGGTCCAGTTCAATGGAGAGGATTGGGGGCGGCTGGTTTTTGATGACTCGATACACTGGTAGAGATACAAGGAACAACATGTCATTTAATGGAAGTGTGTGTGTGTGTGTATGTGTGTTAATGATGCTGTACTCACATGGCTCTCTGCTGTACTTGTGGGTGGTAGGCAGGTGGACTTGGCATTTCAGTATTGATTCTGTAAAGAGACATACAATAGATCAACTGTAGCCTTTTTTGGCACAGAGTTGACAGATCCCAAAATAAGTTCTCTCACATCTCAATGTAAGAGCTGGGCCTGTATTCATAAAGCGCCTCAGAGTCGGAGTGCTGATCTAGGATCAGGACCCGCCTGTCCATGTTATGTTACTCATTATGATCTAAAAGGCTAAATGTATCCTAGATCAGCACTCCTACCCGTATTCAAATAGTCAGAAGATGTAAGGACAGCTCATGAAGTCTCCTAAATACCTGCAGATAAAAAAATAAAAATAAACTCTTACTGTCATATTCATCTCCATCTCCTTGACCTATATCTGATGGGGCTTCGATGCCAGCGTCTGTGGGTGTCTGGGTGTTTGTCTGGTCTGGGGTTAATGCTGGGGACTCTGGGATGGAATCGGATCCTGCCTGCTTCTGAGACTGGCTGTTTCTGTCTGGAGGGGGACGGGCAGAGATGACAGGAGTTATAAACAAAGGACACACAGGGCTTTGAATGTCAGTAACAAGCAACAAGTCAGAGTAGATGCAGACCTTTACTTGTGTCTGGCCTTCTCCTCTTTGGTGGTGGCATCTGTCCAAGAGACACCCTCCTCTTCCTCAGTTCACGTTGACTTTCTGTAAACAACAAGAACCGAAAGGTCAGTGAGACTCTGCAGACATTCTCCCCACATTGTTGACTTCATCCACTTAACCATCAAGCACCAAGATACTGAACCTGTCCTAACACGCTCTAAGCAACGATTCAATGTAACTTTCTGGTTCTTCACAAAAGTGAAGCCATAAGCCAAGCTATCATCTTTTTTTCTGTTAGGACTTGAGAACAACCATGGGACACTTTCTATTTAAATCTAATGATTCTGCAATTTCAGGAGTTTTCCATTGTTTCACTTTCAAAGCTTTACAGTAACCTACATACCTTCAGAGGGTCGGTACCGGTTCCCCCTGGGCAGCTGGGGACTCTGTCCCGATGCACCCTCTTCTTTCTTCTCCCCCTGCTGTTGGGTACTGCGCATCACTCGCTCCCCTTCTACATTAACTTCTTCCCTTTTAGTTTGGACAACCTGCCCATTTTCCTTGGCTTGTGGCTCTTCTCTCTGCCCTCCTCCTGCCCCCTTTTCCCCCTCTTCTCCGTTTAGGTTCCCTTTCTGTCCACTGGTCTCAACGTTGCCATTCAGCGTTTTTTCCTCTCCATCTTCTCTTCTCTCTTCTTCCTCTCCGTTGCGCTCTCCATCCAGGTCTGAAGAGCCGTTTTTGGATTCGTCACTCACGGCTTTCCCGTTCTCCTTGGCTTTGTCTTTCCCACCGCTCTGCTCACTTTGAGTTCTGTCCCTCTCCCTGGCCTTCCCATTCTATTCACATAGAGACATAAAACTAAGGTAACCCCATCAACCATTCTCTCACACCACTATGAACTAACAATCACATGGAACTCTCACCTCTTTCTTATATGGCTTTACTTTGGTTGGCTTAAGAGTCTTGACTACTCCATCAAAAAACTTCACAGTGTAGGAAGCTGAAGAGAGAACATAAACATGGTCAGAATGTTTACCCAATGTAACTAGAATGCAATGCATTTCTGATTGACCACAATTCTGTCCAGTGGAAGTGTAGGACCCACCATCTCTTTTGACTTCCAGAACTTTAGCAGGATAGTAGCGGCAGTCTACCCAACAGGCCAAGACTTTCTCATTCACCCGAAACACCTACAAGGGAAAGAAAAGTTCATCACTGATAACCACCAATCTGATATTCACCGTCATGAAGTTTAACCGGAATTTGGGAGGTGTAATAATACGTTCTCTATGTGGTTGTTGCCTAATCAGTTTAATCATAGGCTTTCTGCGTTTACGTCTGGATATTGTCTAGGGTAACACCATTATGTCCGAGTCCTAGTCTCCCTCACCGGGCTGGGTCTTTTGTCCTGCAGACCCTCTCTCCTCAACTGGATCCTCTCCAGGGGCCTCAGGTAGGGGCTGGTCCAGTCAAACCACTCGTCATAGCGGTGGCTCCACTGACGGTAGTGGATCAGAACCTTCTCCTCCTCATAGTCTATCTTCTCTATGCTCGCCTGGTACCTGATTAGTAGAGAGTTAGGATGTTCAATAAGACTGATAATGGTAGACAAGAACAATAGGAAATGAACATTAGAAACTTGGCCTGTTGGACAGTGATCAGATGGAAATGACACTGACCAGTTCTTCAGGCTGTCGCGAGCCTCCAGCTGTGCTCCCACCTCAAAGGTGATCCCTCTTCTGTTGGGAGGAGTCTTGGTCATCATGGACACATTCAAGGCCTACCTGTGGGACAGCAGGACATAACATCAAACAGGAGACTAGCATTATGTCAAATCTCCACATGAACTGGCCACGACAACAAACCTGAGTCACCGCAGGAAGCTCATTGTCACACCAGCACACGTCACATTGTATAATTTCAGCAGGAAAGCAAAAGTCTGGAGTTATGAAGATATCACATCTTTGAAGCACCATTTGCTGCAATCAGTCAACTGAAAAAGTACTATGTCTGTTCATCATCCAATTCACTAGGGCCAATTCAGTATCAACAGGTGTCTGTCTGATAGGCTAATGGTTGCAATCCAGCACCCCAATCTAGCAGAGCATCCATCTCCCTGGTCCTTCCGTCTCAGTAAACCTGCTGACTGGTGTCTCCTAATTACATAGAACTACTAATAGTGTTTAAGATGGGAGTGCATCAGTCCACGGACCCCAAACCAATCAAAATGTATACGGAACAAAAATATAAAATCCAACAATTAACCAAATTTCTCCAAGACAGCCCACAAGTACTGTCATTCAAGCCTGTCAAAAGCCTTCGCGGCATCTAGAGACAGCACACGGTGTGTCATGTATTACATGCACTAAAATCGACACACATTGTCAGCTGCAAGGCGACTTTTCATAACCTGACTGGTCCATGTGAATCAACTTATCCAAATACTTTTCCATCTGTAACGCCAATACTTTTTAATACAATTTTGGGTCAGAAATAATTAAAGATATCGGACGATAATTTGCACAATCTGTGTGATCTTTCCTTTGACAGCAGTGAGATTAACGCAGAGTTAGTATGCTCATATATATATATTTGTTTTTTACTTGATGATGGCCGAATGAATTGACTCCAATAATACTGGTCCTAAAATGCCCCAATTCCAGTGGAATGCCAACCGGGACAGGTGATTTACCCTTTTTAGCACCTTTCAGCGCTGACTCCAGTTCCTCTAATGAGATGGGTCGGCCCAGATCCGCAGATTGCTTCTCATCCAATACGGGCAAATCAAGATTATCTAGAAACTGCTTGCATTTGTCAGGCTCAAACTGGATAGAAGATTGATATAACTCCTGGTAAAAAATACTGAAATGTTGCATTAATTTCCTGTGTATCAGAAAGTAAGCCTTTAGATGGGGATTGAATAGATTCTATAGAAGTACAAGATTCACTTTGTTTCAATTTTAAAGGCTTGGTTTGCTCCCATTAAAATAATAATTCTGCCTCACTATGCATGATGAACTCAGCTCTCCTCCTTGATAAATCATTCAGATCCAGTTTAACCACCCACAAATCATTGCTGACATTATTTGAGTAATTCCTTTTCAGGTTCTGTTCAAGTGATCTTTTCTCCAATAACTTGATTCTGTGAGTCCTGGCTTTTTTGAGGTAAGAAGCAAAAGATGTAAAGTCTCTGATAAATCCTTTAGTAGCTATCCATGTAAACCTTGGATCCTCTACAGAGTCCTTTTTTTTGCTAAGAATTCAAATACTTTGGCTTGAAATTCAGCAATGAACAATTTGTTTTGAAGAAGGGTCGTATTAAAACGCTAACGTTTTGTTTTATTCACCTTAAAGCTCACACCCACTTGGGTAACCAGGGGATTATGATCTGAAAGAGTCGCAGGCAATATTTGTATTGGTGCGACGCACATACTTAGAGTACGCGATAATAGAAACATTCTAGAGTATGATTTGTGATATAAAGAAAGACAGGTATAATCTTTGATGCCCGGATTCTGAACTCACCACACATCAGATTGCATTCAACGCTAATGATGCTGATTGTTGGGCATGTGAAAAATGTTTGCGTGGATCTATCAAGCTTGAGATCGAAAACTGCATTCAATTCGTACTCTGAAAGTGATAACAATTATTTAGTAAGGCCAGGGAAAAAGCTGTCCTCAAAAACAGCGGGTGCATAGATAGACACAAATGCTACTTTCTTGCCATATATAGACATGCTAATGTAAGCTAAGCGGCCTGAAGAGTCCTTGCTAGTCTTTTCGATAACTAAAGTTACATTCCTTTTAATCAAAATAACCGCGCCTTTGGACTTAGAGGCTCCACTAGTCAAAGCAGCAACTTTATACACCTTATCCTGTAAGCGAGGGATATCTTCTACTCGCAGATGAGATTCCTGGATAAATGCAATATAAATATTTTAAAACGCTGCATTAAGTCTAAACAGTTCTTAATTTTCGCATTCAAAACACGGACATTCAGGCATAAGAGACCATAACAATCCTGACAATTACGAGTTGAACTGAAAGTGGTTAAGATTTACCTTCGATAAACAGTGAAATGTAACCGACGTCACGTTCCAACTTCAGCATACCTCCATTTCAATATCATTTAAACGTTAGGTAGTCCGATGATTGCTGCAAATCCATGGGTTCAAACTGTGAAAACATTACCATATTTTTATAATAATTCAGTACTAAATAATAATAATAATAATAATCTAAATTAAAAAAAGCGTCCAAAATAAAGTGAACAGGATGAACCAGCCTCCAGCTCTGCTAGCCAGCTAATGTTAATCCTTAGCGCCAACAGTGAAGGAAAGCGTCCTCCATTTTCGGTCCCGGTACTAGGAGAAGTTCCTGTCCAACTAAATGTTAGCTAGCCGGTTAGCGGTATCTTTAACTCCCAGTTGCTCCAGTTTCATTCTGTGTCTCGTCATCCTGCTGTCAGGGCCCTTCCTCTGCATCCGTAAAGGAAAGCACTCTTTTTGTGGGGGGGGAGACTACTCCGAAATTCCTCTACCACTTTTGCAGAGGCGAAGGAGAGCTGCTCACTGTTGAAAGTAAGTCGCAGGGTGGCGGGATAGATCAGAAAAGAGGGTATGCCCTGCGAGTACAATTCCCTCTGGACCTCTGCGAAAGCATTCCTTCGCTGATTTGTGAAGGCACTATAGTCCGCATAAAAAGGTATGGTTCTCCAGGCATCTTGGAGGGGCGCATTCTTTCTTGCTTCATGCGTTCCTTGTAGAATAGCGTTGCGGTCTTGGTATCTGAGAACCTTGTAGACATTGGTCTGGGGGTTGTCCTTCTTTGCATTTTGGTTGTAGATCCTGTGGGCCCTTTCCATTTGAATCGGAGTAGTTCCAAGTGACAAAATCCATTTGGGAAGGATTTCTTGCAGGAAAGCAATTGCATCACCTCCCTCCCGGTTTGTAGCAATCCCCGTGACCCTCACGTTATTGCGTCTGTATTGATCCTCAAGCGACGCCATTTTGAACCACATCATCTCAAGTTCCAAAGTGCAGAGGTTCACATCCCTTTTTAGGCACCTTGCCTCAGTCTTAATGCAATCCACATTTTCTATTAGCGCTCGAACTGATCCATGTGGGTGGCCAACTTATCTTGCAAGGTAGCATCTTGTTCCTTCACTCCTTGAATTGCTGCACCAACAGCACGTGTAACCACCGCCTCCATCCGGTCTTGTTCAGCTAAACCTAGCGAAATGGTGTTACTAAAGCTAGCATCAGTAGTAACTTTGTTTTTCTGGCATTTAGTTGCCATTTTGGTGGGCGAACCCGTATGTTCCTTGACCCCAGACATTTCCACTGACGTTTAAACTAGAAAGTATAAAAAGTTGAAGTAGATAACCTGAATAAAATATAGAATGAGGAATTGTCGGCAGGAGTCTGACCATTGTGCTTGTAGGTCACGTGACCTTCACATCGCATGCTTTCTTGTGTGCAAAATGACAGTTGTGTACAGTGCAATCGGGAAGTATTCAGATCCCTTCACTTTTTCCACATTTTGTTACGTTACAGACTCTAAAATTGATTGTTCTTTTCCCTCATTAATCTACAAACAATTCCCAATAAAGATATTTTTGCAAATGTATTAAAAATAAACATTTACATAAGTAATCAGACCCTTTACTCAGTACTTTGTTGAAGCACCTTTGGCAGCGATTACAGCCTTGAGTCTTTTTGGGTATGACGCAACAAGCTTGGCACACCTGAATTTGGAGAGTTTCTCCCATTCTTCTCTGCAGATACGCTCAAGCTCTCAGGTTGGATGGGGAGCGTTGCTGCACAGCTATTTTCAGGTCCCTCCAGAGATGTTCGATCGGGTTCAAGTCCGGGCTCTGGCTGGGCCACTCAAGGACATTCAGAGACTTGTCCCGAAGCCACTCCTGTATTGTCTTGGCTGTGTGCTTAGGGTCATTGTCCTGTTGGAAGGTGAACCGTCGGCCCAGTCTGAGGTTCTGAGAGCTCTGGAGCAGGTTTTCATCAAGGATTTCTCTGTACTTTGCTCCGTTCATCTTTCGCTCGATCCTGACTAGTCTCCCAGTCCCTGCCGCTGAAAAACATCCCCACAGCATGATGCTGCCACCACCATGCTTCACCGTAGGGATGGTGCCAGGTTTCCTCCAGACGTGACACTTGGCATTCAGGCCAAAGAGTTCAATCTTGGTATCATCAAATCGTGTTTCTCATGGTCAGAGAGTCCTTTGCCAAAAAGCACCTAAACTCCAAGCGGGCTGTCAAGTGCCTTTTACTGAGGAGTGGCTTCCGTCTGGCCACTCTACCATAAAGGCCTGATTGATGGAGTGCTGCAAAGATGGTTGTCCTTCTGGAAGGTTCTCCCATCTCCACAGAGGAACGCTGGAGCTCTGTCAGAGTGACCATCAGGTTCTTGGTCACCTGCCGGACCAAGGCCCTTCTCCCCCGATTGCTCAGTTTGGCCGGGCGGCCAGCTCTTGGAAGAGTCTTGGTGGTTCCAAACGTCTTCCATTGAAGAATGATGGAGGCCACTGTGTTCTTGGGGACCTTCAATGCTGCAGACATTTTTTGGTACCCTTCCCCAGTCCTGTCTCGGAGCTCTACAGACAATTCCTTTGACCTCATGGCTTGGTTTTTGCTCTGACATGCACTGTCAACTGTGGGACCTTATATAGACAGGTGTGTGCCTTTCCAAATCATGTCCAATCAATTGAATTTACCACAGGTGGACTCCAATCAAGTTGTAGAAACATCAAGAATTATCAATGGAAACAGGATGCACCTGAGCTCAATTTCGAGTCTCATAGGAAAGGGTCTGAATACTTAAGTAAATAAGGTATTTTTGTTTTTTATACATTTGCTAAAATCTATAAAAACCTTTTTTCGCTTTGTCATTATGGGGTACTGTGTGTAGATTGCTGAGGAAAAACATTAATTTAATCAATTTTAGGATAAGGCTGTAACATAAAATGTGGGAAAAGTGAAGGGGTCTGAATACATTCCAAATTCACTGTACATTTGAACAGCAGTAGGACAATCTACCTTATGTTGTTAGGGCTCTAAAGCAATACTAGTTGCCCCCCCATGGATTTAAAATTCCCCCTCAGGCATGTCATCCTGGAGCTGGGCCTGATGTAACCGCATTGACAGTCATTGATCTACAAGTAATTTTGCATGCTTGCGCTGACCAAGGCAAGGTAGGCGGCCTGTTCCTGATCTTGCACATCTACACTGCACCTTCAGCATTTTAAATGCTAAAATGGCTTGAGTGATATTAGGCTTCATTAGTTGAGTGACAACCTATGTAATTTGCTAGGTCGTTATCAATGTGCTGTTGAAAATTGTGTTTTACTGGAATAAAAGTATGCTACTGGAGACAACTCTGATTTGGATATAGGCTATCTGCTGAACGGGGCTTAAAATATATTTTATTTTAATTGTTCAGGTTCACCATCAGCAATAGTTTTGCTTTAAACAATCAGTGTATATGGTCATTTTTAGATATACAGGGTAAAGTTGATCATTTCATAATGAGCAATCACCTTTGCGAGGCGCACTGCATGGCCACAGTGAGAGAAAGAGAAGCTCTCCGTAAACGTACAACCCGTCAAAAACATTTGATTTGAAATCCAAAGTTGTGCTATATATTCATTGGCTATGTCATAGCTAATTTGTAAACTATAAATATTGATACATTACTAGCTCCAACACAATCTGACAAGTTAATTAGTGGGTGATAGTGATTTCAGAACCAAAGTGGGGAGACAGAAAACAGGCTACCCCCCCATATTGGACACCCATACTGTATAGCTAATTCTGACACTGATTTGTATCTGTGCATGTGTGGTCCTTAGCCATTTTGTATTGAAGCATTGACATGACTGGATTGAAATGAATTTTGAGGAATAGAAAGTAACAACATTCTGCTAGTATTTATAAAGCAGCAAATCACTCCAAAACTGGTCATGATAGTCCTGTATTGATTTTTAGGACATGCGCAGCATTGAGTACAAAAGTGACGCAAATGGCGCACAATGAGTTCCAATGTTGTTTACATTCTCAGAAGCTCTAACAAAACTGATTTGAGGAGAAAAAAATGCCATTAAATTATACTGCGCGGTTAAGGTGACGTTACATAACACTCATAGATTTATTCAAACGTGCTATCAAAAACAGTAACATTAGATCACAGATTTGGTAATTATCTGACTCAGCAAGCTCGCGGATGAAACGTGCGTGCAACGTCAGAACGGCCGCACAATTCTTTCCTTTACAAATAAAACTTTCCTCATTAACCTCATAACGTAATTACGATGTAAAACAGTGAAAACCATATAATTATGTCAAAATAGAAAGGTAGACTCCGCGTTTTGCTAATGCAGCTGCCCCCGATGTCGAATGAACTCATTGGGTAGAAGCTGATGACAGATACTAAGATTGACATTTCATAGGACGCAGCCGCTGTCAATTAGCTATTTACTTTGCCGGGGCCTTGTAGACCTGCTTCTGCTGTACTGTCTACTTGCAGAGTAATAAGCAAGTAATCACCGCTCGAGAACACACCGAAAACTCTCCATATCTGAAGAAGAGTTGGCACATACAACAAACAAGAATAATCAATGCAATTAGATGCTTCGCTTCACTTGAGTTTAGCAACTTTTCTCTAACCAAATGATGTTGCTGTAACTAGCAAACGTTACATTAGCTAACAATACTCCATCATGAGACAGAACATTCCGCACGCGTGCGGACAACTTTAATATCCACAGAAGAATCATGTCCATCACCAAAACACTTGTAATTGTAGTTTAACATTTAAATGATACATTGTGTAAGACATTATACATATTTACATTACAAAGAAACAAGACGCTTACCTAGAGTTCCTTGTTGTTTCTTCTCGTGGATGAAGCCTACTTCACTTGCAAGTCCTGCCTTGGAGCAACGTGCTTCTCCGCCAACGCAGTTTGTTTCTCGTCCACACTGCGAGAGCACCGCCTCCGTTACTAAGTGGCGAACTTCTGCGCGTGCGCCACTGCTTTTGCCCCCTATCTGCCTCCTAGCTCAAGAACAAGAAGTGGATCTAGAATGTTCGATTTCTTTCTATTATGAAATGAAACTTTTTGGAGATAATTCAGATTTCCTTTAGGGGGGTTCACATTGCTTGCTCGCATTCTTTTTGTCTCAGAAGAGAGAGAGAGCTAGAGAGAGAATATAGGCTACACAGTGATGATCCATACATTTGTTTAGTTTACTTTTCTATTCCATTTTCATTCCCATTTGTGCGAAAATATCCCACTGTACAGGCTTTGGTAGATGGCATGATAAACCTATCAAGACCTTAAGAACAAGAATGTTTACCGTAGTCCTACACTTGAACTATATATTTTTTTGAAGAGTAGGTCTTATGTCCTCTTTTATATGAAATTCAGTAGTCATAATTTGAGTAACTTGTGTTTTACATTGTACATGGACAGGTTACTGCCAAAATAAAGGAAACACTTGACTAAATGAGGGATCTGCCGGCTCTTGTCACCAACCTTTTCTGAATCAAGATCACTTTCTGAGTCAAAATGCAAGCCGAGATCTACTGCTCAGATTTTTTTTAAACATCACTTAAAAAACTTAACCCTTGCAACATTAACCAATTAAAAACAATTCTCTAGCAATGAGGTTTGTGCATTAGGCTATAGGCCCAATACATTATCACTGCATTGGCTATGCTTGAATTGCCCTGCCAATGTTGTTCTTCTCAGACCATTTTGAAATTATATGTTTAAAAATGTGGTATATGATCACACTGGTAATAGATCATTTGTGGTATTACTTGTCAGGCACAGCTGAGTGAGCATAATCGTTAGCTTTTTTTTTTTGACTGGACTGATGGCCTGCATCTGATGGTCAGTCTGAGGGGAAGGAGGGAGCAGCGGTGAGGCTGCCTCTCACCCGACTCACCGTCCCTCCACTCTCCCTGCCTCCACTGAGGAAAGGGGACACAGTCTTCCAGCTAATGGCGAAACTCAAGTCGCACTGCATTATTTCTGCCACATGCACCAATTCATGTTGTTACTCCTATGACCAGAGAAAGTTGAATATTCCTTGATATTAAAAAAGACACAAGCTGCTAATAATAACAACAACGCAAGCTTATCGGAAAACTTTGCTATACTCATTCATTGCAGCTGCAGTGCTGGTTATAGCGTGAGTGGAAGTAGGGAGAACACGCATTTTATGGTGTAAAAGTGTTGACAGTACTGAATAACAACTTAAACATGCATTTACTCATAAAAACAGCAGCTCTTTACTGTATTTGTTGAGTCTCTCTCTAGTCATGGTTTTAGAAGTTTTGAAATCTCACAGTATTAACTTTGCTATGCGTTCGAAACGTATTTTTACAGTGTATGGCTCAAGGAAACTGCAGATGACAGTGATCTGAGCTATCTGATTGGCCAGCGGTAGGCCTATAGGTGCACTTGATTTGCTCTCTGGGCCTGCCGGGTAGGCAGAGTTCTACCTTCAGACACATTAAATTGTTCAAAATGGGAACACTTTGCCTTCCCGGCGCTCGGGCTGCTGAATCAAGTGCACCTACCGCCAACAGTGTGAAACTACACTGAACAAAAATATAAAGGCAACATGTAAGGTGTTGGTCCCATGTTTCATGAGCTGAAATACAATATCCCCAAAATGTTCCATATGCGCAAAGCTTATTTCTCTCCAATTTTGTGCACAAATTTGTTTACATCTCTGTTAGTGAGCATTTCTCCTTTGCCAAGATCATCCATCAAATCCATCCAAATCAAGAAGCTGATTAAACAGCATGATCATTATACAGGTGCACCTTGTGCTGGGGACAATAAAAGGCCACTAAAATATGCAGTTTTGTCACACAACAATGCCACAGATGTCTCAAGTTGAGGGAGCGTGCAATTGACATGCTGACTGCAGGAATGTCCACCAGAGCTGTTGCCAGAAAATGTAAACGTTTATTTCTCTACCATGTGGTCCTCTGTACCTCAGCTGGTAGAGCACGGCGCTTGTAACGCCAGGGTAGTGGGTTCGATCCCCGGGACCAACCATACACAAAAATGTATGCATGCATGACTGTAAGTCGCTTTGGATAAAAGCGTCTGCTAAATGGCATTATTTATTTATTTATAAGCCCCCTCCAACGTTGTTTTAGAGAATTTGGCATTACGTCCAACCGGCCTCACAACCGCAGACCATGTGTATGGCGTCGTGTGGGCGAGCAGTTTGCTGATGTCAACGTTGTGAGCAGAGTACCCCATGGTGGCAGTGGGGTTATGGTATGGGCAGGTATAAGCTACGGACAACAAACACAATTGCATTTTATTGATGGCAATTTGAATGCACAGAGATACTGTGATGAGATTCTGAGGCCCATTGTCGTGCCATTCATCTGCCGCCAGTGCCTCATGTTTCAGCATGATAATGTACGGCCCCATGTCGCAAGGATCTGTACACAATTCCTGAATGTCCCAGTTCTTCCATGGCCTGAGCATGTTTGTGATGCTCTGGAATGACGTGTACGACAGTGTTCCAGTTCCCGCCAAAATCCAGCAATTTTGCACAGCTATTGAAGAGGAGTGGAACAACATTCCACAGGCCACAATCAACAGCCTGATCAACTCTATGCGAAGGAGATGTGTCATGCTGTATGAGGCAAATGGTGGTCACACCAGATACTAACTGGTTTTCTGATCCACGCCCCTACTTTTTTTTAAGGTATCTTAAAACCCATAGATCAGGGCATAATGATCGTATTTAACATTTACTGATTTACTTATATGAACTGTAACTCAGCAACATCTTTGAAATTGTTGCATGTTGTGTTTATATTTTTGTTCAGTATAATAAAACAATTTTAAACACAAGGCTTTATCGTTGTGTTTTTTACAGAAATATTTGGTGATCGACCGGTTGGTGACCACTGCATTACCCATTAGAGTCATTGGATGAAGGTGTCTTCTATACTGGGTAGTTTTGTTAAGAGCCCCAACGCTCAATCTGAACATTGACAGGCGTGCGTCGATTGCAGTACGATTTTGGGAGCATAAGGACCTTTTCTTTAATATTAGCGAGATAAAATAAAAGGTTAAATTGTTACACACCTTGTTAGGGTTAGTGTTCCCACATGGCTATATCGCCATGTTACAGTGTTTGTTTGTGGAAAACAAGGTGACCACCTGTACTAATTAGCTATCTAGCATGCTCCAGGACCTCCCCCATACATGAAAAAAAGCATTTTTAAAACAATTTTCCTGCAATTCTACACTGTTTCTTAACAGGGGGAATCCATATGTATGAACAGAACTACTATTTTTCTTAGGTTTTTCCACAATCAATTATATGAAAAGTGTTTTAATGACTGTTACTAATCTACTCCCTTCCCTGAAAATCCCTAATAATAAGTAACAGAATAATCATGACAAGTATTAGGCATAACCCAAGTGTATTCTCAGCAAGCACATGAATTGACCTTTTCCGTTTATCCTTCAACATGGTATCTTTTGGCGCCATTGTTTGAAGCGCTGTCCTCTGACATGGATTTTTTCTTGGGACGCAGTTGTTTGAAGCGCTGTAACCATGAAAATATATCAAATTAATTTGCCTCAGCAGCATACCTAGGCCCTATTTGATGCAAAGAAGGTAGAAATTGCTTATTTTGCCGATATTACTTACCAAGCCAAGCGGTTTGTTTTCCCAAGATAAATGATCCTGTGCTTTTTCAGTTGGCGCATACATACACAGATTGGCACATTGTAACCCAAAACGCCCACGGTGCGCTCACATATGGAGCTCACACAGGACTGATACTTTTGTAATCTCCCCCGTAGTCCCCCTACAGCTTTTCGTCAAGACCAGAATGTAGGGGATCTAGTCTCAGACACCAGATCTCAAACCAAGTGAACGCTTATGAGAGATTCTGGAGCAGCGCCTGAGACAGCGTTTTCTGCCACCATCAACAAAACTCAAAATGATGTAATTTATTGTGGAAGAATGGTTTCGAATGAATCCCTCCAATAGAGTTCCAGTGACACTTGTAGAATCTATGCCAAGGCGCATTGTGGTGGCCCAGCGCCCTATTAAGACGCCTAGGTTACCTAGGTCTACATGTAAACAAATGATCTAACACTTCCGTCCACCAGAGAGCAGTATAGCTTTAATTTTGTTAGAACAGATTTCTTTGCTAGCGCTACCAACTTTACTATCATAAACAGGTTAAATTGGGCCGGGTCCCGCGTTGTGGTGATACTGATGGTTTATTTAGATGACAGGTTAGGAGAATGAACGTCGCAGGTTAAGAAAACTAACGTGGCAGTTTAGGAGACTGAGGTTAATGTTAGGAAAAGGTTTAGGCTTAGCTAAAATGCTCAAGCTGCCAACTCTCACGCATTTGTCCCTCTTCTTGCGCTCACACCTCTAATATCTCACGCATTTTATAGTGCGTTAACTTTTCAACTGTGAGACAAATCGTTTCGAAGTCGGAACATCTGCGACTACAATTTAACACCACGAGTGGACCCTCCATCATTGTCCCGTCTTTCCACAGCACTGGGAACAGCGGCACATTGAAGCATATGATTGGTCTATACATGTAAGGGATCAAGGGATTGGATGCGCGTTTTAAAGAAACTCCCCTCAAGATTAGAGTGGAGCTGAATGGAGAGAAGACGTTCTCCGCTGAGTTTATGAAACCGTAAAAAGAGCAGCTCGGTAGCGCTGTTTTATGTACAATGTTAACAAAATTAGGTTGCTGTTACTCCCGTCCCTATTGCAGAATGCAGCCTTTTAACAGCATGTACTAAAATCGATTGAAATTAGTCCCCTCGTTTTGGTGATTGGCATTTAAACTGTGACAACGAAAAAGCAGCAGACAGGCAGACCTACAGTATGTTTTAGCAGGGAAGTTTTGGTTCACAAATTGTGAACCCAAAAGTGTAAATCTGATTAGAAAATATATTTGGTTAAGGTGTAGGGGCAGATTTGTCATGTCTTCAGGAGATTTTATTATCAATTTACTTAATTTAGTCTGATCAGTAGAACAATTCTCATTCTTAACAATGGGCTAAAATAAAGGGTAATTAGTGTGATTGTCAGCAAGAACACTACTGTTATTCCCCACACTTACAGTATTTTATTATTCCACTTCTTCCCAATTTTGCCAGTGTAATCACATATTTTAAATCTGATATGCCTACTTGTGTCTTTGAAAATGAATTATATGAGGCTATGTATTTTTGCAGCCATTCATTGGACAGTTTTGAATAAGTGCTACAAATAAGCATTGGAAATTAAATGCTCCAGGCCTCAAATATACTTTTTGACATTTTACCATTGTGCACATGCTAGGTAGAGATGGTAGGGGGACTCATAACTCATAAACATCATATTTTGTCTATGTAGAGTATGATGATGACAAGGATTTTCAACTAGTAGGAATAAACCACCTGAATATTGATAATCATTAGATTTTTCTTCAAGGCTGGGTGATTTTGAGAAATGAATTGTTATAACAAGAACATTTTCAAACACCCAGCAAACATAAATCAGGGGTGGCAAACCCTCCTGGAGGGGAAGCAGGATCTTCTTTCAGCCCTATTTTAAAGAGATAGTTCACCAAAATTACAAAATACTAAATGTTTGTATCCTTACCTTGAAAGCAGTCTATAGACAAGGAGACTGCAATCTATTATTTGGTTACCCACTGCCATAAACCATTAAGATTAGAATTTCCTGTGCAGAGCATTGATTTTAATACTAATTGTAATTATTTTGCACTATAGCCTATTTATTGCCTTACCTCCATAACTTGCTACATTTGCACACACTGTATATATATATTCTGTTGTATTTTTGACTTTATGTTTTGTTTTACCCCATATATAACTCTGTGTTGTTGTTCTTATCGCACTGCTTTGCTTTATCTTGGCCAGGTCGCAGTTGTAAATGAGAACTTGTTCTCAACTGGCTTACCTGGTTAAATAAAGGAGAAATAAAAAAATGGATGTAGTGCAGGGGTGTCAATATCATTCCATGGAGGGCCTGACTGCAGATTTTGTTTTTTTCCTTTCAATTAAGACCTAGACAACCAGGTGAGGGGAGTTCTTTACTAATTAGTGACCTTAACTCATTGATCAAGTACAAGCGAAAACCCGCAGACACTCTGCCCTCCATGCAATAAGTTTGACATGTGGTGTAGTGGTAACACTGCCGGCACGTGTCACATACAACTTTCCACATTTTACATTTTAGTCATTTAGCCGACGCTCTTATCCAGAGCGACTTACAGTTAGTTTATTTTTCATACTTGCCCCCCTTGGGAATCGAACCCACAACCCTGGCGTTGCAAACGCCATGCTCTACCAGCTGAGCTACATCACTGCCGGCCATTCCCTCCCCTACCCTGGACGATGCTGGGCCAATTGTGCACCGCCCCATGGGTCTCCCAGTCGTGGCTGGCTACGACAGAGCCTGGATTCAAACCAGGATCTCTAGTGGCACAGCTAGCACTGTGATGCAGTGCCTTAGACCACTGCACCACCTGAGAACAGGGATCAATCCCTGCTTCAGACCTTCCCACTGTTTCTCCCATTTGCCTGTCTCCCCATCTAATTTAATTACTGTCTGAATAAAGTGTAAAACCACCTAAAACTTTTTCTTATTTAAGATTAGCATACTTCATATTTCATCCCCCAAAAATCGCTAAGTAACAAAGTCTTTGAATTTTGAGTGTCCAGGAGGGTTTGAGTGTTCATTTAAAGTTCAAAGCATTCTGATTCCACCTGACCGGTGTTTATTTTTTTTTTCCCTGGTCATAGGCCTAAGCCATGTCAAAATAAGCAAACTTGCAGGATGGTGTTAAGAGATAGATGGGAGGTGTTGAATGGAGCTGAAGGATGGGACTAATAACAACAACTAATAACAACAAGATAACTAATGTAAAGCACACTGTGTCCATAATAAGTATATAGGTTATAGGTTGAGAGCTTTTGTGAAAGAGCACAGTTAGAAAAATATTGCATATAGAAGCAAACCAGATGGACATCATGAAAATGATTGGAGGAAGTTCAGGAGTAAAAACAAACAAAATATAATTATTGTAGAATTTGACTGTGTCCATAAAATGTATATAGTATGTATAGGCTGTAAGTAGAGGCCTAAGCATTGTTGTTCATTAGTTTACTCCAATTGGGGAAGGGGTGGTGGGGTTGGAAAGTAATGAAGGGAAATATAATTTTAAAAAAGGATATGTGTGTGTGTATGGATGTATGTATACATGTATGTATGTATATATATATATATATATATATATATACAGTGGGGAGAACAAGTATTTGATACACTGCCAATTTTGCAGGTTTTCCTACTTACAAAGCATGTAGAGGTCTGTAATTTTTTATCATAGGAACACTTCAACTGTGAGAGACGGAATCTAAAACAAAAATCCAGAAAATCACATTGTATGATCTTTAAGTAATTAATTTTCATTTTATTGCATGACATAAGTATTTGATACATCAGAAAAGCAGAACTTAATATTTGGTACAGAAACCTTTGTTTGCAATTACAGAGATCATAAGTTTCCTGTAGGTCTTGACCAGGTTTGCATACACTGCAGCAGGGATTTTGGCCCACTCCTCCATACAGACCTTCTCCAGATCCTTCAGGTTTCGGGGCTGTTGCTGGGCAATACGGACTTTCAGCTACCTCCAAAGATTTTCTATTGGGTTCAGGTCTGGAGACTGGCTAGGCCACTCCAGGACCTTGAGATGCTTCTTACGGAGCCACTCCTTAGTTGCCCTGGCTGTGTGTTTCGGGGTCGTTGTCATGCTGGAAGACCCAGCCACGACCCATCTTCAATGCTCTTACTGAGGGAAGGAGGTTGTTGGCCAAGATCTCGCGATACATGGCCCCATCCATCCTCTCCTCAATACGGTGCAGTCGTCCTGTCCCCTTTGCAGAAAAGCATCCCCAAAGAATGATGTTTCCACCTCCATGCTTCACGGTTGGGATGGTGTTCTTGGGGTTGTACTCATCCTTCTTCTTCCTCCAAACATGGCGAGTGGAGTTTAGACCAAAAAGCTCTATTTTTGTCTCATCAGACCACATGACCTTCTCCCATTCCTCCTCTGGATCATCCAGATGGTCATTGGCAAACTTCAGACGGGCCTGAACATGCGCTGGCTTGAGCAGGGGGACCTTGCGTGCGCTGCAGGATTTTAATCCATGACGGCGTAGTGTGTTACTAATGGTTTCTTTGAGACTATGGTCCCAGCTTTCTTCAGGTCATTGACCAGGTCCTGCCGTGTAGTTCTGGGCTGATCCCTCACCTTCCTCATGATCATTGATGCCCCACGAGGTGAGATCTTGCATGGAGCACCAGACCAAGAGTGATTGACCGTCATCTTGAACTTCTTCCATTTTCTAATAATTGCACCAACAGTTGTTGCCTTCTCACCAAGCTGCTTGCCTATTGTCCTGTAGCCCATCCCAGCCTTGTGCAGGTCTACAATTTTATCCCTGATGTCCTTACACAGCTCTCTGGTCTTGGCCATTGTGGAGAGGTTGGAGTCTGTTTGATTGAGTGTGTGGACAGGTGTCATTTATACAGGTAACGAGTTCAAACAGGTGCAGTTAATACAGGTAATGAGTGGAGAACAGGAGGGCATCTTACAGAAAAACTAACAGGTCTGTGTGAGCCGGAATTCTTACTGGTTGGTAGGTGATCAAATACTTATGTCATGCAATAAAATGCAAATTAATTACTTAAAAATCATAAAATGTGATTTTCTGGATTTTTGTTTTAGATTCCGTCTCTCACAGTTGATGTGTACCTATGATAAAAATGACAGACCTCTACATGCTTTGTAAGTAGGAAAACCTGCAAAATCGGTGTGTGTGTATGTATGTGTATATGTGTATGTGTGTATATATATTTGCCATAAAAAAAACATATGGGGGATTGGAAGTGATGCAGACAATTACATTGATGAAAGTTACAATCTATCTGAAATATTAAAGCTGATCTATCCCCCCCCCCAAAAAAATGTGGGGAATCATAAGTGGCTCATTTCAGCTCGTTTCATATTTTTTCTTGATAGGTCTTGTTTTGAAGTGTTTTGAATGATTTCATGTCAATGGTAAAAATTAGCCAACTAGCTAACCAACAACTGTTATGATGTATTTGAGACAACAAGTGCTCATTGTGCAAATTTATGTTTTCAATAAACATTGGAGAAGAAATATAGTTTACATGTTGTCAACAATCTAAGCCAACCCTGTCTGTTTTGCCACATAGTTGCGCGCGCCTCGGTTTTGTTGCTAAACAACCAACCCCTCTATGGTACAAACCATCAGTATAATAACACCGAGGGGGCACGGGGCTAGACCCAGTACTTTTGGTTATTTGAATAATCTAATGAAAAATTGTTGTCCACATTTAATTGTCAACAGCCAACAACAGGAGTAAGCAACAGCTAAATCCGGCAACCCCCATAGTAGAATAGTTGACCTATTCAATTGTTCAGCCTGTCGCGTTCTATGGGGTGGCCACTAGTTACCACAGCCACAAAGTTATAAACCCCGCCCACTTCTAAAATGAATCTTCTTAAAATGTGATTTTAAACCTAACCTTAACCCTAACCACAATGCTAACCTTATGCCTAAACCTATGGCCGGACAAAATTGATTTACTGTTTAACAGATTGTTTTTCTAGAAAAGTGAGGTGAGCGAACAAAATACAAAATTAAACAAAAACCCAAATGTACTCCAAATAAATGGAGGAATAAATGAGTACTTTACCATATCGTCCTATGCACCTGTGCAAGATCTAGGCCTAATGTGGGCTTCAAGAGTTATATTATTCCAAGCGAAAACCTACGCTAGGAAATCCTTCCTATGGTATTTTGAAAATTAATTCAGATGTTACAATGTTTGTTATAATCATGAGAAATGAAGCCCAATGGGCAGTATGTCTTGTGACAGTTTCTTTACTCTAAACATATCTCTGATAAACATCAACAGTATTATTAACATATAGTTGAAGTCTGAGGTTTACATACACCTAAGCCAAATACATTTAAACTCAGTTTTTCACAATTTCTGACATTTAATCCTAGTAAAAATTCCCTGTCTTAGGTCAGTTAGGATCACCACTTTATTTTATGAATGTGAAATGTCAGAATAATAGTAGAGAGAATGATTTATTTCTGCATTTATTTATTTCATCACATTCCCTGTGGGTCAGAAGTTTACATACACTCAATTAATATTTCATAGCATTGCCTTTAAATTGTTTAACTTGGGTCAACCATTTTGGGTAGCCTTCCACAAGCTTCCCACAATATGGGTGAATTTTGGCCCATTCCTCCTGACAGAGCTGGTGTAACTGAGTCAGGTTTGTAGGCCTCCTTGCTTACACACGCTTTTTCAGTTCTGCCCACAAATGTTCTATAGGATTGAGGTCAGGGATTTGTGATGGCCATTCCAATACCTTGACTTTGTTGTCCTTAAGCCATTTTGCCACAACTTTGGAAGTATGCTTGGGGTCATTGTCCATTTGTTAGACCCATTTGCGACCAAGCTTTAACTTCCTGACTGATGTCTTGAGATGTTGCTTCAAATATACACATCATTTTCCTTCCTCATGATGCCATCTAATTTGTGAAGTGCACCAGTCCCTCCTGCAGCAAAGCACCCCCACAGCATGATGCTGCCACCCCCGTGCATCATGGTTGGGATGGTGTTCTTCAGCTTGCAAGGACCCCCTTTTTCCTCCAAACATAACGATGGTCATTATGGCCAAACAGTTCTATTTTTGTTTCATCAGACCAGAGGACATTTCTCCAAAAAGTACGATCTTTGTCCCCATGTGCAGTTGCAAACCGTAGTCTGGCTTTTTTATGGCGGTTTTGGAGCAGTGGCTTCTTCCTTGCTGAGCGGCCTTCAGCTTATGTCGATATAGGACTCGTTTTACTGTGGATATAGATACTTTTGTACCTGTTTCCTCCAGCATCTTCACAAGGTCCTTTGCTGTTGTTTCGCACCAAAGTACGTTCATCTCTAGGTGACAGAACGCGTCTCCTTCCTGAGCGGTATGACAGCTGCTTGGTCCCATGGTGTTTATACTTGCGTACTATTGTTTGTACAGATGAACGTGGTACTGAGTGGCGCAGTGGTCTAAGGCACTGCATCGCAGTGCTAGCTGTGCCACTAGAGATCCTGGTTCAAGTCCAGGCTCTGTCGCAGCCGGCCGCGACCGGGAGACCCATGGGCAGCGCACAATTGGTCCAGCATCGTCCAAGGTAGGGGAGGGTTTGGCCGGCAGGGATGTGGGTTCGTTTCCCACGGGGGGCCAGTATGAAAAATAAAAATAAAAAAACATGTATGCATTCACTAACTGTAAGTCGCTCTGGATAAGTTTGGAAATTGCTTCCAAGGATGAACCAGACTTGTGGAGGTCTACCATTTCTTTTCTGAGGTCTTGGCTGATTTATTTTGATTTTCCCATGATGTCAAGCAAAGAGGCACTGAGTTTGAAGGTAGGCCTTGAAATACATCCACAGGTACACCTCCAATTGACTCAAATGATGTCATGGCTTTAGAAGCTTCTGATAGGCTAATTGACATCATTTGAGTCAATTGGATGTGTACCTGTGGATTTTCTGGAATTTTCCAAGCTGTTTAAAGGCACAGTCAATTAAACTTCTGACCCACTGGAATTGTGATACAGTGAATTATAAGTGAAATAATCTGTCTGTAAACAATTGTTGGAAAAATTACTTGTGTCATGCACAAAGTAGATGTCCTAACCGACTTGCCAAAACTATAGTTTGTTAACAAGACATTTCTGGAGGGGTTGAAAAACGAGTTTTAATGACTCCAACCTAAGCATATGTAAACTTCCGACTTCAGCTGTATAATAGAATACAACATAGAATGTGTTAAAAATATTACAAAATGTATAATCAGTTAATTACTTAAATGTATAGCCTAACTAGGCTTTAACAAAATATTAATACATTATAAATATTAAAAGGCCTATCATAGACCACACTTTATAGCATAAATAGGCTACTATATATAAAGACGGCCAATCATTCAAGTTAGGTCTGTCAAATCAGTGCAGCACTGGAAAAAGTGCAATCCAATTCCTATCATCTATTGGTTGCGTACACATATTTTGCAAATGTTATTGCGGGTGTAGCGAAATGCTTATGTTCCTAGCTCCAACAGTGCAGTAATACCTATCAATACAAAACAATACACACAAATCCCAAAAATTAAAAGAAAGGAATTAAGAAATATTAGAACGAGCAATGTCAGAGTCCAGAATATAAATATTTATGTATATGATGGTGTGTGTGGCTCAGTTGGTAGAGCATGGTGCTTGCAACACTAGAGTTGTGGGTTCAATTCCCATGGGGGACCAGTACAAAAATGTATGCACCCACTACTGTAAGTCGCTCTGTATGAGAGCGTCTTCTAAATGTCAAAAATGTAAAATGATAGCCTGAACATATGAAAGTTGGTTTGGTGTATCTAGCTTGAACAGATTAAGAGTTTGTGAGTTATATTATACTAATTTATATAGTTATAGTCGATAAGCATTTTAAAGAATGTGAAGTTAGGATAGCTTGAACGTGTAAAAGTTGGTTTAGTGTCTCTAGCTTGAACGGTTCAAGAGTTACTGTTGTGTGGGTTATTTTATGCTAATTTATAGACATTTATATAGTTATAGTTTACAAAAGTGTTAAAGAATTTGATAGCCTGAATGTTTTAAAGTTGGTCTTATAGCTTAATTTGCCAAGGAGCAGGACCATTTTGAATTGCTACCTTTGTATTCCTATGGCTCTTATTCAAACCCATGTTATATACACTACCAGTTAAAAGTTTGGACACACCTACTCATTCAAGGGTTTTTCTTTATTTGTACTATTTTTTACATTGTAGAATAATAGTGAAGACATCAAAACTATGAAATAACACATATGGAATCATGTAGTAACCAAAAAAGTGTTAAACAAATCAAAATATATTTTAGATTTTAGATTCTTCAAAGTAGCCACCCTTTGCCTTGATGACAGCTTTGCACACTCTTGGCATTCTCTCAACCAGCTTCACCTGGAATGCTTTTCCAACAGTCTTGAAGGCGTTCCCATATATGCTGACACACACACTTCGATGTCATCACTCATTTGGAAATCAATTTGGTTGTCCAAAATACTATCAGCTTGTACTGGGTGACTCTTTGCTGAGGAATGCCCTGATCTGTGGCCAGTCATTTGGTTCGATGATGACATTGTTGTTTCGGGTATTAATAGCTTCTAATAGGTCAGAAAGTGATTTAACCGACCGTTAGTTTATAACGAGGGACGCCTCACCACGTTTAACCTGGACACATAAAGAGTAGGAATTTCCACCGGCCTCAGCTATGCTGGCATGTGAGAGAAATTAAACATCTGCACATACAGGTCCCGAGTGTGTGTCACTGGCCAATCAGAGGGCCGAACATAACAAGCTCTTTATCTGAGGCGGTTTGGTTTTTGATTCTTGCTCATCATCTTGGAAATCCTCAAGGGAGAGTGGACAGTGCATTTATATGAACAAAGCACCTCATAAATTGGCCCCCCAAAATAATAGGACTACATCTTAAATATAAAAGTATTTATTTTGGGGGGAGAAAAGTGAAGCAGGGCATCCGTTAAGGCCAGGCACCACACCCTAATAGGGTAATCGTTTCCCCTTCATCATCCATACTCAAACAGTACAGCGGTACAGTCCACGGAATGTGGTCGAATAGGGGGGTGTTTTTAAATCGCATACCCAAACTCACACAGTCCACAAGCCGGTGAAGCACAGTCCACAAGCCGGTGAAGCACCCCTGGCGGTTATGCGTTGCGTTTGCATGTGTTTTCGTTCACCCTGTATGTTGTATGACCACTAGATGTCGGCATTGTACCGCTGTAAAATGATAGGTCTTTGTTAATCATATCACAATTAACTTTTACCAGTTGAATGTAGACACAAATAGAAACCGTTTATGTATTAAAATTTTCCTGAAATATGTTATTAAAATGTGCAAATGAGTTAATATCTCATTAAATATGCACATATTTGTATATCACGCAAATCCATTTTTTGGGTTTCATTTTGTTAAGACACTCCAGGACCGGACTTGTCCAGAGCAGATTGTGGATATACTTCTTCATCTTTCTTTCTGTAAAATACTAAAGACAATTGTTTCAATGAAAATGTTATCTAGAATAAACATTTGACAACATATCAACAATTCCCTCTGGGCAAGTCTGGAAAATATATCTAAGGATAACCACACATGAATGCAGATGCTTCAAAAGCTGAGAAAAATGAGTTGGCATGTGGGAAGAGTCTGACTTTCGGGAAATGGCAGTTGAAGACAGGTACATTGAATTTAGACTACCAAATGTCTATTTAGACCCAATCACCATCTCTTCAAAGTAAGTTACTAAATATAGTCCAGGTTGTAACACTTTCTATGAAATGGGCTTTAATGTAGTGAGCTTTGAAATTATGGATGTACCAGGAATACTTTGTTCGTACACCCCAGGGCAATTGAACTTATCCCAGAGGCTGCTCCAAGACGCCGCCGGCGAGGTATTCAGAGTGGACTTCTAGTCTGACTCAGGAGGCGGGCACACCCTCCACCGCTTCCGAGTATATTACTCGCTAATGTTCAGTCTCTGGACAATAAAGTAGATGAGCTCAGGGCGAGGATCTCCTTCCAGAGAGACATCAGGGACTGTAACATACTCTGTTTCACGGAATCATGGCTCTCTTGGGATATACTGTCCCCGTCCATACAGCCAGCTGGGTTCTCAGTACATCGCGCAGACACTAATAAAGAACTCTCCGGGAAGAAGAAAGGCAGTGGTGTATGTTTCATGATTAACTACTCATGGTTTGATTGTGATAACGTACAGAAACTCAAGTCCTTTTGTTCACCTGACCTAGAATACCTCACAATCAAATGCCGACCGTATTACCTCCCAAGAGAATTCTCTTTGGTTATAGTCACAGCCGTGTATATTCCCCCTCAATCCGATACGACGACGGCCCTCAAGGAACTACGCTGGACTTTGTGCAAACTGGAAACCACATATCCTGAGGCTGCATTTATTGTAGCTGGGGATTTTAACAAAGCAAATTTGAGGAAAACGCTACTGAAGTTCTATCAACACATTGACTGTAGTACTTGCGCTGCTAAAACGCTCGACCACTGTTACTCCCCCTTCCGGGATGTCTACAAAGCCATCCCCCGCCCTCCCTTCGGCAAATCCGATCACGACTCCATTTTGCTCCTCCCTTTCTATAGGCAGAAACTCAAACAGGAAGTACCTGTGCTAAGGTCTATTCAACGCTGGTCTGACCAATCGGAATCCATGCTTCAAGATTGTTTTTGATCACGCGGACTGGGATATGTTCCAGGTAGCCTCTGAGAATAACATTGACGGAGACGGTGACTGAGTTCATCAGGAAGTGTATAGGGTATGTTGTTCCCACTGTGACTATTAAAACCCATCCAAACCAGAAACCGTGGATAGATGGCACCATTCGCGCAAAACTGAAAGCGCGAACCATCACATTTAACCATGGCAAGGTGACTGGGTATATGGTTGAATACAAACAGTGTAGTTATTCCCTCAGTAAGGCAAACCAAACAGACAAAATGTCTGTACAGAGACAAAGTGGAGTCGCAATTCAACGGCTCAGACACGAGACATATATGGCAGGGTCTACAGACAATCACGGATCACAAAGGGAAAACCAGCCACGTCGCGGACACTGACGTCTTGCTCCCGGACAAGCTAAAAACCTTCTTCGCCTGCTTTGAGGATAACACAGTGCTACCAACGCAGCCCGCTCCCAAGGACTGTGGGCTCTCGTTCTCACTGGCCGACGTGAGTAAGACATTTAAGCGTGTTAACCCTCACAAGGCTGCCGGCCCAGACGGCATCCCTAGCCTCATCCTCAGAGCATGCGCAGACCAGCTGGCTGGAGTGTTTACGGACATATTCAATCTCTCCCTATCCCAGTCTGCTGTCCCCACTTGCTTCAACATGTCCACCATTGTTCCTGTACCCAAGAAAGCAAAGGTAACTGAACTAAATGCCTGTCGCCCCGTAGCGCTCACTTCTGTCATCATGAAGTGCTTTGAGAGGCTAGTTAAGGATCTTATCACCTCTACCTTACCTGACACCCTAGGCCCACTCAATTTGCATACCACCCCAATGGATCCACAGATGATGCAATCGCCATCGCACTGCACACTTCCCTATCCTATCTGGGCAAGAGGAATACCTATGTAAGAATGCTGTTCATTAACTATACCTCAGCCTTCAACACCATAGTACCCTCCAAGCTCATCATTAAGCTCGGGCCCTGGGTTTGAACCCCGCCCTGTACAACTGGGTCCTGGACTTCCTGACGGGCAGCCCCCAGGTGGTGAAGGTAGGAAACAACACCTCCACTTCGCTGATCCTCAACACAGGGGCCCCACAAGGGTGCGTGCTAAGCCCCCTCCTGTACTCCCTGTTCACCCATGACTGCGTGGCCACGCATGCCTCCAACTCAATCATCAAGTTTGCAGACGAAACACCAGTAGTAGGCCTGATTACCAACAATGACGAGACAGCATACAGGGATGAGGTGAGGGCCCTGGCGGAGTGGTGCTAGGAAAATAACCTCTCCGTCAACGTCAACAAAACGAAGGAGCTGATCGTGGACTTCAGGAAACAGCAGAGGGAGCACGTCCCTATCCACATCGACGGGACCACAGTGGAGAAGGTGAAAAGCTTCAAGTTCCTCTGCGTACACATCATTGACAATCTGAAATAGTCCACCCACACAGACAGTGTGGTGAAGAAGGCGCAACAGCGCCTCTTCAACCTCAGGATGCTGAAGAAATGTGGCTTTATAATAATAAAAGAATAATAATCCCTAAGACCCTCACAAACTTTTACAGATGCACAATTGAGAGCATCCTGTCTGGCTGTATCACCACCTGGTACGGCAACTGCACCGCCCGCAACCGAAGGGCTCTCCAGAGGGTGGTGCGGTCTGCCCAACGCATCACCGGGGGCACACTGCCTGCCCTCCAGGACACCTACAGCACCCGATGTCACAGGAAGGTCAAAAATATCATCAATGACTTCAACCCGCTACCATCCAGAAGGCAAGGTCAGTACAGGTGCATCAAAGCTGGGACGAGAGACTGAAAACGTCTTCTATCTCAGGGCCATCAGACTGTTAAATAGCCATCACTAGCCGGCTACTCAATCCTGCACCATAGAGGCTGCTGCCCTATATACATAGACATGGAATCACTGGTCACGTTAATAATGGAACACTAGTCACTTTAATAATGTTTACATACTGCTTTACTCATTTCATATGTATATACTGTAGTCTATTCTACTGTATTTTAGTCAATGCCACTCCGACATTGGTCATCCTAATATTTATATATTTCTTAATTCCATTATTTTACTTTGATTTGTGTGTATTGTTGTGAATTGTTAGATATTACTGCACTGTTGGAGCTAGGAACACAATCATTTAGCTAAACCCGCAATAACATCTGCTAAATATGTGTATGTGACCAATAACATTTTATTTTATTTGATAAACAAAAAAATATACAGTGGGGAAAAAAAGTATTTAGTCAGCCACCAATTGTGCAAGTTCTCCCACTTAAAAAGATGAGAGTGGCCTGTAATTTTCATCATAGGTACACGTCAACTATGACAGACAAAATGAGGAAAAAAAATCCTGAAAATCACATTGTAGGATTTTTAATGAATTTATTTGCAAATTATGGTGGAAAATAAGTATTTGGTCAATAACAAAAGTTTCTCAATACTTTGTTATATACCCTTTGTTGGCAATGACACAGGTCAAACGTTTTCTGTAAGTCTTCACAAGGTTTTCACACACTGTTGCTGGTATTTTGGCCCATTCCTCCATGCAGATCTCCTCTAGAGCAGTGATGTTTTGGGGCTGTCGCTGGGCAACACGGACTTTCAACTCCCCTCCAAAGATTTTCTATGGGGTTGAGATCTGGAGACTGGCTAGGCCACTCCAGGACCTTGAAATGCTTCTTACGAAGCCACTCCTTCGTTGCCCGTGCGGTCTGTTTTGGATCATTGTCATGCTGAAAGACCCAGCCACGTTTCATCTTCAATGCCCTTGCTGATGGAAGGAGGTTTTCACTCAAAATCTCACGATACATGGCCCCATTCATTCTTTCCTTTACACGGATCAGTCGTCCTGGTCCCTTTGCAGAAAAACAGCCCCAAAGCATGATGTTTCCACCCCCATGCTTCACAGTAGGTATGGTGTTCTTTGGATGCAACTCAGCATTCTTTGTCCTCCAAACACGACGAGTTGAGTTTTTACCAAAAAGTTATATTTTGGTTTCAACTGACCATATGACATTCTCCCAATCCTCTTCTGGATCATCCAAATGCACTCTAGCAAACTTCAGACAGGCCTGGACATGTACTGGCTTAAGCAGGGGGACGCGTCTGGCACTGCAGGATTTGAGTCCCTGGCGGCGTAGTGTGTTACTGATGGTCGGCTTTGTTACTTTGGTCCCAGCTCTCTGCAGGTCATTCACTAGGTCCCCCCCGTGTGGTTCTGGGATTTTTGCTCACCGTTCTTGTGATCATTTTGACCCCACGGGGTGAGATCTTGCGTGGAGCCCCAGATCGAGGGAGATTATCAGTGGTCTTGTATGTCTTACATTTCCTAATAATTGCTCCCACAGTTGATTTCTTCAAACCAAGCTGCTTACCTATTGCAGATTCAGTCTTCCCAGCCTGGTGCAGGTCTACAATTTTGTTTCTGGTGTCCTTTGACAGCCCTTTGGTCTTGGCCATAGTAGAGTTTGGAGTGTGACTGTTTGAGGTTGTGTACAGGTGTCTTTTATACTGATAACAAGTTCAAACAGGTGCCATTAATACAGGTAACGAGTGGAGGACAGAGGAGCCTCTTAAAGAAGAAGTTACAGGTCTGTGAGAGCCAGAAATCTTGCTTGTTTGTAGGTGACCAAATACTTATTTTCCACCATAATTTGCAAATAAATTCATAAGAAATCCTACAATGTGATTTTCTGGATTTTTTTTCCTCAATTTGTCTGTCATAGTTGATGTGTACCTATGATGAAATTTACAGGCCTCACTCATCTTTTTAAGTGGGAGAACTTGCACAATTGGTGGCTGACTAAATACTTTTTTTCCCCACTGTATGCTTTTCCGTAACTTTTTTTACATTTTTATGTTTACCTTTTGAAAATACTAATATTAATGGACCAAAATACCAACAAATCTCAAAATTGATAGGTACATATTTTTTCCTATTTCAGCCTGTGGTTATTTGCCTTAAACAGTAAATCAAGTTTGTCTGGCCTAACCTTAAATAACACCAAAATTAACATTTTTTACGATATAGCCAATTCTGACTTTGTGGCTGTGCTATCTAGTGGAGACTCATTCTATGCGATAAAATAATATTCCTCTCGAGGCGCATTCAAGTTGCGAGTGCCACACAGGGAGAGAAATATGCATGCCCAGTCATTGTGCAACCACAGAATTTCTAAACCTCTTTGATACAACATTCTTAATACAGTCGGAAAACACACCTTTGAAAGCAGTTCTGATGGCCACTGTTAAAAGAGGATCACATATCTTTGTAATGTTACTAGACTACACTTATTTCTCAATAAATGAGTAGGCCTAAAATGGACAATTTTAGAACCAGAGTTTTTAGAACTAGCAGGCGCATGATTTATGTGCGTTAGCGGTCACCAATGGCATGAATGCATAGGGAAGACCGCGGATAAATGTAACAAGGGTCAGGGGTAACTGGTAGGCCTACCTTATATTCACAGTTTGATCCTTGGTTGGCTGAGTGCCAGTGGGATGTTTTTTGGGGGACATTCAAGTCATCAATATGTTTCTAACTAGCAACAAGAGAGCCTAATGTTTAGAGTTTGTGATCTAGCTTATGATTAGCCCAATGGGATAAATGCAGATGGAAAACCCCTATTTATTTCTAGCCACTATGCTGCATTAGGTGGGCTACATCAGGTGATAAAGCTTATTGCTAAATAGCACACCTTCTTGATAATATGGACCAATATGTTATTGGGCTCATTTCTGGAGGGGGAAATTATATTTGAGATGTCAGCATACATTTATTTTCATTCATTTTGGAGTTGAATGTCCTTTAAAAAAGTCACCAGAACTGACCTCCAGTCATTCTCCCCCCAAAATTGTAGGTGCTTCCACGACCTGTAGTAGGCCGTGATATGTGCTTTTGTCCGTATTATGTTGTTTAGGCTAGTAAATGATATCACCCTCCACCTCCCAAATCCCAATTTAACCACTGATCATAAGTGTGTTATTTTAGATGTTATTTTCAGCCACTTCTCAATATAGTGTATTAAAAGCAACTTCAAATATGTGCTTTTGTATTTTCCTTGATAATGTTTAGTCACTGTGCTAGCTAGCAAATGAAATGGGCATTATGCAGAATTTTAAAATGTTTTCAAATACTTTACAGAAAATGTCCTGTAGATAATTTGTGCTGTATCGTTGTGGGGTTGTGCATGCTTATGCCATGCTTGCAGGTTGCAACAAACAAGGAACAAGAACAGCTGATGTGACAGAGACAGAGACACCAACAGTCAAAGTAACTCCTGTTTCACACACCAAAAGCCAAGGCCCCCACATGTTCTGGGATGTGATGGGGTGCCAAACTGGCTAACCTCACGGAGAACCTACAGGAGAAAAAGGTAAAGAACACACATCCACTTTCTCTCCCTCTTTTGAGGGTGATTTGGCCCTGCAACAATTGTGTCCTATACATAAACACCTACACTTTGCTTGTACACACCTTTTAGACTAGTCATTCATCCCCATAAGAGAGTCAAGTGAAGTCTTTCATTGTCACAGAAAATACAGCTGAGCCTAAATTACAGGTCTGCTTATCGCGCTCTACTTGGCCTCCTGCTTACAGCTGTCCAGAGGTTTGTATGTGTGTTTTAACACAGAGTTACCACGGCTCTGTTGGGGTTGTGTTAAGGTTTACTGCTTATGTACCATATACGTTCAGATGTGGCAGTGTCCAGGTGTATTGGGTGCAGTGAAAGACATAATTCTACCATAACACATGGATCTAATTGCACCCAGAACCAAATCTAGCGTAAGCGCTGGCCTCTAGCCATCTACTCAATGTTTCTGTTGGTCACAAAAAACTTAAACCGTGAAATGCATATTGATGTCAATGGGAGACTTTCACAAAAGTTATAGTTAAAGACTCATATCCATGCAAAATTAAACAAAAGTGATCAGAAAAAAAGCAACAAATGTTTTAATTGTCTATTTTATTTTTTCAATCATTTATGAAATAAATGCATCCGCAAAATCACAATCACCATTGCTGTTTTTCTTGTTTTCCGAACAGCATACCCAAAAGACCTGCAAGCATATTTACAACAATAGTCAATAGCATCCATCAAGTGAGGACAGGGGAATAGAATTAGAAGTGCAATGGATGGGGTGCACACATGTTGTAACTGGAATCACACACAGTGTAAACATCACACACCTAAGTTATTCTATCATCTCAACAAACATTATCAACACTCATTCCAAGTACAAAAAAAGGATTGTCAAAGATTAGACTATTTATCAAATCAAGAAATTACACTGATGAGTTGCACCACGAGCATTGTAGTCAAATAAAGAGAATAATGTCATTACTGTAGAATGGAACATCAGTTGATATTTTTTAACAATATGGTTGAATCATGTTATAACTAATTGGTTTGAACATTCAGTGATCAAAGACCATACTGCTATTCACATATCAAACTGTATATGTACATCCGTCATCCACAGAAGAGCACAGGATGGAGACTAGTTAAACCAGAGCCTTGGGAGTTCAGTGTGTAAGAGTATGGGCTCAGTCCATGAAATCTTCCTCCTTGTTCTGCATGCTCAGCATATATCCCTGATGCACTCCCAGAACTACTGGCACTGTGCACTGCCATCCTCCACCCTGCCCACCTCAGCACTGCCCCTGCTGGCTGGAGGTGAGGGGAAAGCTGGGTATATCCTCTGATGTGGCTATGGAGTACCCAACTCTGGGGGTTTGGGTTTTCAAAAGATGAACAGTAAAGCAGAAATGGAGGCACAGAGGCACGGCCGCTGTAAAAGCTGTGACTGCAGAAAAGGGGTTAACAACCATCTAACCTCCAGATACATTTTTCTTGGTAAACATACCCTCTAATTTAGGGGCTCCAGCTTCCAGGAATTAGGGAGAGTGTGCTGTATGAACACACACAAGCTTCTCTATCTCTCATACCATTTACATTTACATTTACGTCATTTAGCAGACGCTCTTATCCAGAGCGACTTACAAATTGGACCACACATGCATTTAAAGTCGACACACAAACACCCGCACTGATGTGCAAGAACTTACATACACACAAACACACACACACACACACACACACACACACACACACACACACACACACACACACACACACACACACACACAGCCTCGCAGCACAGACCCCATCACTAAGATGAGGTAGACACAGAGAAAACATGTGGGACGCTAAAACCCAAACCCCGACCACACTGCTAAATATAACAGCGACAGCGTGGCCCTTAAGACAGCTGAAATATGGATTTTAAACCCTCTTCCCCTCATGAGGCACGAGATTTAGAGGAATAGGAAAGTCCTTGTTAGGCAATACTGTCTAAAAATACTAAATCAGCTTGTGTTTTGTCTTAATGGTTTTCCTCCCAGTCTATGGCACTAAACTAATGTACCCCAGACCCTCAAACCACTGCCAGATGGCCCCTCCCTATGGCTCGCACTGTAAATTCACAACTGTTCGTGTGGGTGAGGCTTTAGGTACAGGCAGCGACAGCGCTCTCATTTTCTCCTGCATTCTTTTCCCCTGACCTGCTAATAGCTAAAATTTGCTTTTTTACAAGCTCCATCAAAGGTATAATTGTGTTTCTCTGAAGTGAGCGGAAAAAAGTTTCCACATTGAACCCCGCTCTCTCCAAAATAAGCCCACTGTAATTGTCTGGAGTAAAACAGCTGAAAGTGCTCCAAAAATGCTTCTCATGATTTTAGTCCAATAATGTATATCTCTCACATGTACACACATTTCTGCCTTACTGATTGGGCATCAGTTTTCATGTTGGAGAAACTTTTGTTCAGAATTTGTTTATTTATTTTTTTACCTAGAGAGTGAACCTGTCTCTGAGGCCAGTGGAGAGGTCCGGAGTAGCTTAAACCTTTTTGTCAACCTATCCTGCAGCTCTGGCAACCCAGACAGAATTAATATTAAATTAGTCAAAAAAGCATTCCAAATTAACTTAGAATGAGAAGGAAATCATTGCTTGCATACACTGTTACAATAAAGGAAAGATAATGGTTATAATACAGAGTGGGTTTCCCCTAATTTTGTCATGTCAGAACACATGACGAGACATAATTCACGACCATAGCGTCAGATATGTATGTGGCACTCAAAGCAGGAACTAATCCTTTAAAAACACATATTTACATATTAGATTTGTCTTGATTTTTCCCTGCACTCTGGCTTAATGTGTATAATAGTCTACTATTGTGATTGCTCTTCATATGCTGAATCTCACGCCAGCACGGTCCAGTGTTTGGAGCAGAAACACAGGGAGATACAGTGAGGGAAAAAAGTACTTGATCCCCTGCTGATTTTGTATGTTTGCCCACTGACAAAGACTTGATCAGTCTATAATTTTTATAGTAGGTTTATTTGAACAGTGAGAGACAGAATAACAACAACAAAATCCAGAAAAACGCATGTCATAAATATTATAAATTGATTTGCATTTTAATGAGGGAAATAAGTATTTGACCCCTCTGCAAAACATGATTTAGTACTTGGTGGCAAAACCCTTGTTGGCAATCACAGAGGTCAGACGTTTCTTGTAGTTGTCCACCAGGTTTGCACACATCTCAGGAGGGATTTTGTCCCACTCCTCTTTGCAGATCTTCTCCAAGTCATTAAGGTTTCCAGGCTGACGTTTGGCAACTCAAACCTTCAGCTCCCTCCACAGACTTTCTATGGGATTAAGGTCTGGAGACTGGCTAGGCCACTCCAGGACCTTACTGTGCTTCTTCTTGAGCCACTCCTTTGTTGCCTTGGCTGTGTGTTTTGGGTCATTGTCATGCTGGAATACCCATCCACGACCCATTTTCAATGCCCTGGCTGAGGGAAGGAGGTTCTCACCCAAGATTTGACGGTACATGGCCCCGTCCATCGTCCCTTTTATGCGGTGAAGTTGTCATGTCCCCTTAGCAGAAAAACACCCCCAAAGCATAATGTTTCCACCTCTATGTTTGACGGTGGGGATGGTGTTCTTGGGGTCATAGGCAGCATTCCTCCTCCTCCAAACACGGCGAGTTGAGTTGATGCCAAAGAGCTCGATTTTGGTCTCATCTAACCACAACACACTCACCCAGTTCTCCTCTGAATCATTCAGATGTTCATTGGCAAACTTCAGACGGGCCTGTATATGTGCTTTCTTGAGCAGGGGGACCTTGCAGGCGCTGCAGGATTTCAGTCCTTCACGGCGTAGTGTGTTACCAATTGTTTTCTTGGTGACTATGGTCCCAGCTGCCTTGAGATCATTGACAAGATCCTCCCGTGTAGTTCTGGGCTGATTCCTCACCGTTCTCATGATCATTGCAACTCCACGAGGTGAGATCTTGCATGGAGCCCCAGGCCGAGGGAGATTGACAGTTCTTTTGTGTTTCTTCCATTTGCGAATAATCGCACCAACTGTTGTCACCTTCTCACTAAACTGCATGGCGATGGTCTTGTAGCCCATTCCAGCCTTGTGTAGGTCTACAATCTTGTCCCTGACATCCTTGGAGAGCTCTTTGGTCTTGGCCATGGTGGAGAGTTTGGAATCTGATTGATTGATTGCTTCTGTGGACAGGTGTCTTTTATACAGGTAACAAACTGAGATTAGGAGCACTCCCTTTAAGAGTGTGCTCCTAATCTCAGCTCGTTACCTGTATAAAAGACACCTGGGAGACAGAAATCTTTCTGATTGAGAGGGGGTCAAATACTTATTTCCCTCATTAAAATGCAAATCAATTTATAAAATTTTTGACATGCGTTTTTCTGGATTTTTTTGTTGTTATTCTGTCCCTCACTGTTCAAATAAACCTACCATTAAAATTATAGACTGATAATTTCTTTGTCAGTGGGCAAACGTACAAAATCAGCAGGGGATCAAATACTTTTTTCCCTCACTGTACATATAGTAAGTACAGTATGTCCTGCAGTGTGCTTTCAAACGGATGAACAGTCTCCCATTACCATCACATGTGAGCTTGTCCCAAAGTCTCAAACAAGACGATTCAGAGCAGGAAAACTGTCTTGATATCCAGTCACTGTCTGGGCAGTCCACTGTCTGTAGTCCTCAGAATGTGGTGTTAGTGAACCAGAGAGAATATAGGGTTGAGATGTGAGATGTGTGAAGGAACAGAGGGCTTGTTGTGGGTGAGGTGGCAGTAGAGACTGGTATGATTGAAAGAGGAAGCAGCTATAGTTGACGAGTGCAGCTTTCCAGGGCATGGAGGATTGGTTTTGATGGATAGAACGGTCTAGAGGGAGCCTCCTCAGATGATGCCCTTGACGAAGCTGGTGTCCAGGTGAACAATGAGCATGCGTAAGAAGGACATCTCTTTCCGTGTGTTCTCAAAGATGATGCGTGGGTCATCCGACTGGCAGCGGAGACAGTTGGGAGCCATCACCATGGCTAGGTTGTTCACGTCCATCTTGGTCTTACTCACATTGACGGGCTGGGCAAACACCTGCAGGAGAGCGAGGGGATGAGTTTAGGGCAAAAGTGAAGCTCAGCGACATTTATGTGGTGTTTGTTAATTGTGTTTATATTAATAAACCTGTAGTTATTATGTACAGTACCAGTCAAAAGTTTAGACACACCTACTCATTCCAGGGTTTTTCTTTATTTTTTACTATTTTCTACATTGTGAAGACATCAAAACGATGAAATAACACATATGGAATCATGTAGTAACCAAAAGCGTGTTAAACAAGATTCAATGTAAAAAATAGTAAAAATAAAGAAAAACCCTTGAATGAGTAGGTGTGTCCAAACTTTTGACTGGTAGTGTAGTTATAACAACAAAACAGACAAAGTGACAAATAAACCTGTAAAGAGAGAGAGAGTTAGCGAGGGGAGACGAGAGGCCTATATGTAGGAGGGCTACCTGTAAGAAGTGTATGAAGTAGCAGAGCACCAGCCTGCTGAGCTCAGGCAGAGACTGCACCACGCTAATCGCTGCCTCTGGATCCTCATAGTTACTGATGCACTGCTTATAGAAACTTTGCGGGATGACTGGCTCCTCCAGCTCCCTGTACCACAGCTTCAGCAGAGACGCTAGAGGAGAGAGAGACACTCCCTTCAATACACAATGGTGTGCAGCCTGTACAATATACAGTAGTGTTTCCAGCCTTTACAACACGTTTTAGAGAAAGGGCAATAGATAGTTGCTCCATTCAAGAAAGACATCAGCCAAGAGGAGGAATAGAGCATTTTTTTGTGTGGAATGATAGGGATTTTTTTCTTACCTGGGACGTTGGGGTCGCCAAGGTTTTCTGGAATATTCCACTGATCCACCTGCAGCTTCAGTGCATTCACCTCATCAATATCTCCAGGCACCCTGAAGGTAAGAGACACACAGCAGATAGAGTTTCAACAGCCGCTAGAGACTTGGAAGTAATAACTTTATCTCCTATTTCAATGAGACTAAATACTTGTATGAGAGTATTGATAGTGTTCTTGGAGTGTGACATAGCCCCACTAGGTGGTGCAGCAGCCCCGTTAAGCAGCCCAGGGACAACCACGGCATGACTTTAGGACATTGCCAGGGTCTAGTCCACACATGAGGGATATGTGAACCCAGCTGGACATGGTTATACAATATCACTCAGATATAATTAGTGAGAAAGTAATTTCATGTCCGCAGACAGGGACATACATAGCAGTGCTACACGTCCGGAGGTATCTGTTACAAGGGGACTGATCGTGCCAAGGAGAAAGACCTAAGCAAAATCACAGAGCCACAAGGACAACACCAGTCATATCCCTGACACAGGGACCCCTGTCTAGTAAAAATAAATCAACCCTGAAGCTCAATAAGAAAGCAAAAATAAAGACAATCCTCCCACAGCATGGTTTTTAAAATAAACTGCCAGGGTAGATTTCCTGTACATTTTCTAATCACACACCCGACAGAAGGGAGATGTGCCTGACAAAATGAGAACTGTTACAAAAAGGGAACTGGCTTAAAATAATTACTTTTTCACGTCAATCTCCTGTTTGTTCTATATACAGTCCACAATCTGTCAGTGTGTGATGAGAACTTAGCCAAAGAGGAATTTATACAGAGATAGTGTGCAGATTAAACACGCCTCTAAATGTACTCCAATACAAACAGAATGGCAGAGAAAGGGGAACTATACCCACTGTATTTACATTCACATTACACAGGCATAAAACAATCTCTTTCATTATCGGATGCTGTTATCTGAAGCATGACAAGGGCAAAAGCTTTATTTGGTGGATTTTCATTCTTTGTTGTGTGAGTGGGATTTAGTCTGAATTTGTATAATTTGGTAATGTCAAACATATTAATGTTTGTTTGAACTACCATCTCTCTGGATGACCACCCAGTCTCAGTCTGAGCCAGACGGGGGGGGCGTCAGAGCTCCAGACGTCTATATGGATGCCCCAGGAGAGGGTCTGAATCAGAGAGAATCAGAGAGAACGGGGTGCAGTCCTCTCCTCTTCTCCACAGCCCAGTCAGTGAATGATTAACCTCCCCAGGTTAACGAGACGGTGTGTTTGTTTAACAAAGCCCATAGGACCTGAGGGGTATACTACAAAGCAGGATCAACTGGCCTATATGTTCTAAAATTAGAAAGATGAGCTTGAAATGGGCATGGTCTCATTGACTCAACAACCAAAAACACATATCTAAGTTTAGAAAGTCAATAATTATTTCTGGATGGTCATCAAAGTTAGTATACCCCCTCAGGAGATGCTGTGTTTGTTTAAGTGTTTAACATAGGCGCTTTCTCTTCTGATCTCAGGTTAACTTCCTCCCCTCCCGGCCAATGGGAGTCTGACGCCTCGATCACACCGACAGCGTCATTGCGTTTTGGTACACCAGAAGTACATTCATTTCCAATGGAACGCTGCGTTTGCCTTGCAGCATTGCATTGCAGAGGCAGTTGCAGTGCGTTCTGTGTGGCGCATATTTTTACATTTTACATTTTCGTCATTTAGCAGACGCTCTTATCAATTAGCGACTTACAAATTGCATATGTTGGATTTATCGAACGTATGCATCAAATTGTATGCGTAGACTGCTTGACAGAAATGGTAGTAGAAGGTGAATGTTTAACTTTTGTTGTACACATATCAAGATGATGCTGCGTACTATTTTGCACAATTACGCTGTAGGTGTGATCGTGGCTTGAGGCTGTCCCGTAATGCTGCTGGCCTTGGGCTGGGACAGGAGAATCAGAACAGGAGCAGCCCCGGCTGTACTGCTACTTACTGATGAAGCAAAGCCTCTGACCCAGTCTTAGGCCTAGATTCAATCCGGACCACGGAAGATCTGCGATGTAGCTTGATTGACATTTAAAGGTAATTTCCGATTGAGCCGACATATGCAGCGTTTACCGTGAATGCGGTCACCCTGAATGCGGGAAGATTGCCTTTAAAACGTGCATAGCAGACAAAACGTGATCGGATTGAATCTGGCCCTTATTCTGCATCCCATGTCTGCCACATAGGCTCTACTGTGTTTCCTCTCCTGATGCACGCCTGTCTTTCTTTACCCCCATAACATTACTTACCCCATACCTCAGAGTGATCCTCATCTGTAGAGACCGTTTCTGGTACCCTAAGTTGATCAGTTTCCACCAACATTGCCCCCCTCCATCATTCCACCCCTTCTGTCTGCAGCCCAGCCTGGTGCGGTTGTGTGACTACTCACCTGAAGATTCCCTCTGTCTGGGCCCCTCCCAGGGCCAGGACGTACTGGGACAGCTGCACCTGCACCCAGGGGAGCCTGCGCTCAGGGAACCGCTCGCTCTGACGCTCCATGATCTCCTCCAGGGCACTGCCGAACAGGGAGGGGGTCACGATGGCGTTCCTCCCCTGGTCTAACTCCTCAAGGGTGGGCTTCCTTAGACCCTGTGAGAAGGAAAAAAGACAGAGTCTTCTGAAGACAGGACCTGACCCTAAGCACAGCTCTAGAACCACAAGTCTATTGATTAAGCTTAGAACTGGTTGAATGCTGTCCCTTGCCAATTATCTAGGTAAGCTACTTGAGGCCCACTTGGAGTCTCTCACACTTCTGTAACTTCCCTACTGTAATCACAGCTGAACTGTAGGTTAGGTCCCTTGTATACAGTAGAAGGAGATACCCAGCCATGTTTAAAGCCCAGATTCCATCTCAGCAGCTCAGCGGGTTAAATATAGCCCCCAGTAAAAGTGCCTGGCCTGGGGCTGCAGTAAGGCTGCAGTGGGCTGGCTGTGGGCAAGCTGATTACAGGGTGGGACACAGCAGAGGACAGGGTGGAGGTTGGGAGACGGTTGCTCCACTGATGGAGGGTTGGTTGGGGGGTGCGAGCTCAGATTTGAACCCCCTCTTTAGCTCCACGTGACCAGTGTGGATGGGGAGAGAGCGGATGACAGAGGGGGGCTAAAAGGTTGTCGTAACTCCCCCGCCTCAGTTTGGGTTTACAGATTAGTGCCTATTTTGTTGAGGACTCCTAAGGGCTCAGTGCGATGATTGCTAACATATGTGAGAGCTCCCAGAATGCTTCAGTCAGTGCCACGCTTCACGGCCGACACTAACCTCAGGGGCAACACTGACTCATTAGAACAATAGAAATGTTCCACTTCTCTTTGTCTGCTGGGAGAGTTGGAGTCCCAATATCATTTCAGATCATTAGAGTATAAAACTGCAGCAGAAGGTTTGGAAATTAAATCTCAATCCAGTCAAGCAGTGAGATGGAGCAACCCCCTCTGTCCTTGTATGACATCCTTACCTCCCCTCCCTGGACCTTTTAATAGTGCTTTAGGATGACCTTCTTACCTTTTTGACCCCAGTCACGGCTACCTTCTGCAGCTTGCGGTAGCAGTACTTGGCATAAGTGCTGATTGGCAGGCCTGGAGAGAGGGGAGATGACAGACACCATTACTGACCAATCCTGAGGCGGTAATACAATCTGTTGCTGTTTTCTATCTGCCTGCATGTCAGCGTCCTCAGTGTTGAGGCTGTTTTATTTTGAGTTTGGAGTTTGGAGTAACACAGTTTGGAGTAACACAAAGGGGTGATAAAACCCCACCGACAGATCTTGTTACCAATGAATCATCAAAACCAAATTTGTCCACCGCAGGGCCTTTTGGATCTCAGCTCTGCACATTCCAGGAAAATCCTGCATGGCCAGCATGGTGTACTATTACCCAGCCTATAGGGCTGTAGGGAGCAGCTGTACTTCAAGGTTAAAGCCACCAAAACATCAAACACTGACCGCTTAACTATTACTAGTGCTAAGTATTACTATTACAGTTATCACTGCTGCTGTTATTAATGCACTATTGCTACTATAATTATTGAAACTGCATTTTTACTTGTTCATCAATTGCTTCTATTTTCTTTACTGTAAATACTACTATTGTATATCAGACCCATATAACAATATTAAGGCTGCATAGAATGAGCGACTGAGGCATTGGCCTAAACATTTTGTCCTAACTGTGAGAACCAAAATCCATCTTGGCTGCAGACCCTGGTATTGAAACATTCACATGACACATATTTATGGCAAACAGGTGAAAGAATGTCCTCTGCAACAAAACAGCCGCAGCAGTTTTGGCCGACGGTAGCTGAGTTGTGTTTTGAGAGACCACGAGAACATGACGCTTTAAAAAGGTTTTGTGATTATTGTCTTCTATCATAAATCGAATGAATCACACAGAACTGACATGGTGTTGATTTCAGGAGGCAGAGGGGGGACTTTGTTCTTTCTCCTCACCCAAGACGGAAATGAGATGGATTTCAATGCTGAGGAAAAGTAATTAAATCACGGCTCCATGAAACAACAAAGAGAGAGGGGTGCAAATATATCATAGGGTCCTCATGGAAAAAGAAAGGGGAAAGGTTCGGGGACTCAAATTGGGAGAGGGGGAGAAATGGGTATACTATGACCCAGGGCGAACCTTCATCAGCCCGACCAGGCCCTACTGTTACTATAGCACTGTATCGTTTTAGAAGAGCAGACACCAGAGTTCATACTACTGGGTCATTCACCTCAGAGCACAGCTGTGAGGGCACATGGCCAAGCAGGCCTCAACAGGGATAGTCAGAGAGGTGACGGGTCAGACAGGACAAACCTGATGACCTCAGTCCAGAACAAACCCTTTAACTTCTCCTCTTCTAGCCGTGTCGTCAAGATGTTTACAGTGTTGTCAAGATGTTCAAACATAGCGCATGGAGTGCTTTGTAACAGAAAATGAGAAGAGGAAAGTTGTATAGGAGTTGTTTTAAGAGAAGTTCTCTTTTATCTGTCTGTAAAAACACATTTAAGAGGCAGGGCAGTTGTTTCACAAGGCCCTGTGCTGCTGAGGACTGCCATGGCTCTGGCTCAGGACCACTGCTGCTGGGCACACCTGCTACAATCTCTGTTCCTTTCATTCTTCCCTACATTATTCTCTTCAGATCCCTCGTCTTCTCTTCTTCTCTCATCCTCCTTTATTCACTTCCCACTGGGCACAGTTTTGATTGACATTTGGTTGAGTTGTCAGCTAACGTGAATTCAGCGTGAAATCAACAAAAAAACGCACCCTCTCATTGGATTTAGGCAAATAGTTGGGTGAAAAAAAGACAAAATTCCCTTACATTGATGATGACTTGCAAATCCAATACATTTTCCATATTGATTCAACGTCATCACACTGAATTTTTCTGTTGAAATGACGTGGAAACAACTTTGATTCAACCAGTTTTTGCCCAGTGGGTTCTCTCCTCACTCCTCTCCTCTGCCCCTTCCAATCTTAAATTTATTTTCCTTTCCTCTGATTGTTGCTGTGGCATACTCCTCATCCTTTCTCCTTCTTATTGAGCATTCCATCCTTCTCCTGTCTTGTGTTAGTGTTGGAATGACAAGCATGTGGGAGCGGTGGACTGATTTCCCCTCTGTGTCAGGTGATATTACTGAGGCAGATAACCCAGGCAGGGTAGAGGGCTAGCTGGTATGAACACCACTGTTAAGACCCATAGTTCTAAAAGAGAATGTCCTGTGTTGGCTTTACACCACCTGGGGGCGTAATTCCTGTATAATACAACAAGAAGACAGAGAGAGCGGGGGCTACATGGATGTGTGTGTATGAATCTGTGTCCATGAATGTGAATGTTTGTATGCTTAAAAGACAAAGGGAGAAATAGATGTGGGGGATGGGGGGCATCTATAAAGCAGGTGACATAAAAGAGCAATGGTCTCTTCATTACTCTCCACTAGCAGCCTGTTTGTTTTTGTGTCTGTGGCCTGAGCCTCAGCTTAGTGTCCAATGGGATCCACCGATCCAACGCTAAACAGGGACAGCCAGGGCCAGAGAAAAAAAGATAGAGAAAACATAAAGAGAGTATTTGCATACAAATAGGTGGTGGTGTAACGGCCAACCTTTAATCCTCCACAGAGAGGAGAAGAGGCCCCAGCCACCCCACTCCTATGGCCCACGCTCCCCTTTTACTGGGAGCTTAACTGGGCTGACCCACTGTTTCTTTCCCAGGACAGCCCACTGCTGCCACCGCAATGCCTGGCTGCCCAGGCCTCCCCAGCCTGTCTGAGGCCTTTGGTCCAGCCCCATTGTCAGCCACACACTCTTAAACATACCACAGAGAGGTCGGGCACTACCTAAACAAACCTTCTACGCTCTCTTTCTCTTGTTTTGATGAAGAGCTGGACCTAAGGGCCCAAACTGCTGCCCAGAACAATGCCCACTCAGCAGCCTGGGCCCAGAGAGGCAGCTGGTGAGGCCCATAAAGACGCCCCCTCCCTCCCTTCAAGACATTCCAACGACCATCCCCATCAAACCCCTCCCCCCTTCATCCCTACCTGGACTCGAGCCATATCATGGGGCCTCTGTCGTAGACTGGGGTCTGGATCACATGAAGCTGGATCATCTGTCCAGTGCCCCATATCTATAAAAGAGTGTGGATCGCCCAACGCTCCAGTACAAACAAACAGTCTCCCACAGACAGTAGGTCCTATGTCCTCGATGCAAACACTTCAAAGCGGATGTAGAATATGACTAACTGGTTTCTACTGCAGTGCAGGGAGTGAGTCAACAACAATCTCAATTCTCCTCACCTCTCCCATGCTCTATAGTCTCTTTAATGAGGTAGTGCAGTGAGTCGACTCTCTCTGTCACAGTACTAGTACAGCTGGTAGCAGTGCTGGGGATGACTGTATGATGTGGTCTGGTGTCTGAGGCTGGGTCTTGGTGTGGGAGACGCGATGTGTTTGGCCTCGGGGCAGAATGCTGCATCATGAGACCAGCCAGGATGCTGGGACGCAGCTGTGAGGAGCCATCTGATTGGTCAAATGAATCCGCAGAATCAAACGGCCTTGAATGGCATGACACACAGAGAGCTGGGGTGAGTCAGAGAATGTCACTGACTGACCATCCTGAGCGTGCCCCTAGCTGTAGAGCAATTACATGGGCACAATGAAAGTAGCAGTGGTTTGTGGTAGGAAGCACACTCACCCAACAGCTACTTTGTAACAAACAGCTACTGTTTACTTATACTTCTGCTATATGTGAGGATATTTAGTATTTTCTATAGGTAGGTGGTGTCTCCTCTTGCTCTAAAGAGAGCTACCCTCAACCATGGCCTAGACAGCATCACTAATGTTCTTTAGGCCAGAGGGTTAGGAGGAGACAGGGCCAGGAAGGATCACCCCATATAACATGGCTATCTGCCTGCTAATCCCTGACTGGCAGTGTGTGTGCCAACCTGCTCAGCTGGGCCACAGAGATACAGCATAGAGGGAAACAGGATACTCTGGCTCTTGGATCTCAAGGCTCCTTTGTGTGGTTCTGCTACTCTCATTTAAAGAGTGTAGTGCTGATGCAAATGTGTGCATTACCTTCAATGATCAATCTCATATAGAAAGAGACATCGTTCATCTCTTCTGTGAGTGTGTCGGGTCTAAGAGGGTGACACTGTGGGGTTAATCCTCCCTCTCAATTTTGAGAATGAATTGCCGTAGTGAAACTCACCCTCCTCTTCTTCCTCCTCATTGTTCTGTTTCCTCTTCTTCCGGGACTTTGAGTTCTTCTTGTTCTTCATGTCCTGTTGTTCCATAATGTGCTGCATGACTGTAAGTGGCGAAGAAGACAGCAAGTGAAAACGTTCTTTGATTAAAGATTTATCGCAATAACTCTTCTTAGTGTCTAGATCTGAAAAACAGATGATGGTGTTTTGTGCTGGGCTCTCTCAACTTTGACCTTACTCCCCCTCCTTTTTCTCACTTTTCCAGTGCTGCATCCTGTTTGATTTGGCCTGAATCCCAGATAATAATAGCTGGAAAACCAATATCAACTGGCTGTTTTTGACCACACGGGAATACCGGAAACATAAACACACCTCTGGATGCACCCTAGTCTAATCAAACAAATCGTATTTACCCCCAAAACACCAAAACCACCAGCTACAGGAAACAACAACCTTCACCACCCACAACCCATGGTAAACACAGAAAAACATTCATAGATTTATATAAACAGAAAAAAAAGCATTTTATCAATAGAAGCAGAGTTGCCACTCACTCTTCTTGTCGTTGGAGGGCTCCAGGTGTCTCTGGATGTAACCCTCCAGGTAGCGTCTGAACTTGGGCGAGGGGGAGAAGAAGGCCAGGCTGATGGCCATGAGTTCCCAGCCGGCCTCCAGGCTTCTCAGGCTCAGGTTGTCAGTGGTCTGTCTGACCAGCTGGATGTACAACTCGTCCCTCAGGCCCTGCATGCCCCAGCACTTAGTGACCACCAGCAGGGCAGCGTGACGGCGCTCCAGCCGGGCCGGACGGTCCCCCATGTAGGCCTGGACCAGTTTGAACATCTCACAGGCCTCCTTCTTGACGGCACGGTCGCTGGTGATCAGCATGGGCTTCTTAATGGAGCCTCTGTTCCAGGAGAGCATGTTGGCGATGGATACACGGCGGCGGAACAGGCCCTGAGTGTGCTGGTTCAGGTTCTTACTGGCCCAGTCCACCATGTTGGCATCTGGAGGAGGTTTGCAGAGGGTGGTGTAAGGATACTGGTAACCCACGCCTCCTCCTCCACCTCCCCCACCTTCTCCTCTGTCTCCAGTCACAATGACTCCATGGGGGGAGCCCCGGGTGCCCCCGTGACCATTACCTCCCCCTTGTGATGAGATCTCCGACTGGACCTTGGATTCCAGTGTTCCTGCCTGGAGAAGAAGACACAGAGAGAGGGAGGGAGAGGAAGATTCAGCAGGGCATAGACAAACGCTACAGCTGGAATCTTATATGAATTACTGTGTGTTGATGGTACGTGTCTGACGCTGTAAAGGTTCATAGAGCATGTGCATTATGTTGTGTGTGTGTGTGTGTGTGCGTACTGTAGGATCCGTTTACTCATTCCCCTTAAGCAGTAACAGACTAGAACCTGGAATCACTCACACAGATCCCACTCCAGAAATAGGTGACCCAATATGGAAATTGCATCAAAACACGTATGGTAACATAACATCCATCCCCCACTCTCTGTATCCCTCTCCTGTCTGCTTCCCTTCTCTTCCCTTCCCTCACGCCACAACACTTCCATTGCCACTGGGCCTTTACTAAATACAAATTAAACTACTTTCACTAATCTAATAATATGATTTCAATTTGTCCCCTTTATGCAATTAATCATATCAAATCCCCAATGGCTACCATGGTTCTCCCTCTCTGGAACATCCAGTTAATTCAATCCGAATCATAACAATAGTGAGTCTGCCTCTGAACCAACACTAATGTTTTACCAAAGGCTTCTTCAGACTCAATTACACGGCCTAAAGAAGAACAAACTGTAATAACCTACAATAACCAATAACATATGGGCTTTACATTCATATTCATCATATGATGTCATATTTACAATGTAATACTACACCGTAGCAGAAGTCAGACAGATCTGTTAAACAGAGAATCTGGCCTCACAAGTCCCAGATATCAGGGGTTTCATTAATGTTCTGGCAGAGCTATGTGGGTAGGGGTTAGGGATGGTACCAGCCCTAACAGACATACGTCCCTATGTAGTAAGGACTTCATAATGTGGTCGTATTAAAAACAAAAGCGGTATGAGAATCTTTTCAGCGGTGCAGTAAACTATGCAGAACGGTGATATGAACCATGTGGGCTGTTGGTCAGCAGTATAACTGGTGGATTGTTCCACAGCCCAGGTCCAAAGCGTTCCAACCCTAACCCCCTCAGCAGGTCTGGAGCTAAGCCCCTCTAAGACCCGCTAAGGCCAACACAGCCTTTCTCCAAACCCACATCATTTGTATTAATCGCACAATATAAAACGCATCCGTGGAGGTACCAGTCACAAATAAGTCTAAGCTGAAAGAAGAGGTCTTAGTGGCCAATGCTGAATTTCCATGATGTAACCGTATCAAAGTGTCTGGTTACGCAGGCTCAGATGAAGATAAAAGGGGCTCATTAGCTGGGTAATTAAGCGCGAGGGAGGCCTGAGGAAATTACTGGGTGCCAAACCATCAGTCCTTGGAGGGTACACAAGATTTTCTGGCTTTGGCCACGCAACATTGGCCTTAACCTCTCTCTCGCGCCTCCCTCTTTATTTCCCAACAATCCATTCCCTTTTACCCCAAACGGCTGCATCTGCTGCCTGCACAGGTATTCATAGTGCTTTGAGATCCATCAATCCCTTCTTCCTCTCTCTTTCCATCTCTCATGTAATTCCTCTTCCTCTCCCTCATTTAGTCCACTGCCTCTGTTTGCTCCAGATGGCTCTCTGTGCCAAGTCTTCCTGGTCAGTGTTTGTGGTGTTATAGTCTGTGATTGGGTTTAGCAGTGTCCTGTGTGATGTGACTGGGCTCAGCGGTGTCCTGGCCATCACACTGCCCTCTCCCAGGCTGGGTTGCAGATAACAGGGAAAGACACTGCTCCTCAGGCACATTTAGGGGAGGGGGGCAGGGCAGGCAGGGGTACCTTCAAATCAGGCACAGCTAGACAGGGACAGTGGCAATTCTCACAAGTTACACAGACAAGAGAGAGTTTGGCCTGCGAAACTTGTTTGGACAGGTTCCCAAAGCTCCAGAAATTAGGACGCCGAGTCTTAACGCCACATTGCCCAGAAATTGTGTTCAAATAAATCCTGGTTAATTGTGTTTGTTTTTACATTAGTGTTTGACAAAAGAACCACTATTACAGACCAATCCTGCTAATGACTAATTACTGGTGATTTAGGACTCCCTTTTCCATTCCAGACTGGCGTTCTTGCTGGAGGACTTCGGGAGAGTCATTTCCATGGGTGTTAATTCAGGCTCCATATACTACAGTGAATGATATGGCTTCTGTGGGTCTAAACCACATTTCAGTAAGGCCATTTCAACCGACATCCATACAGCATTCAATAAGTTTCAATAAGTTTAAACAGTCAGTAACTTAACCTCTCACTGAAGACTTACTATACCAAGACATAAGTATACATACCCAGTAAAAGTGCACAAGAAGAGTCTACAACTTAGAAGTGCCTACACTATTGTAAATATTGAATGTAAGTGATCCCATTTCTAGGCATGACATTATGCCCAGTGAACCAGAGCAATGAGCCATAAATCTAGGACTCTGGTGCCTTTGTAGTGGTTGCTGGGCTGGGCTGTATCCACACTAACTACTTCCCCTCGAAAAGGAGGGATTGGCCTTATTTCGACTGCCAGAAACAGATAACTTTTTTCCCTTTATGCAATAAAAATAGTCCTGGAATGAAACCAACAATTCTATTAAGGTCGTCTAGATCGAGTATATAAAAAAAAAAAAAGTTGAGTAAGGGTGCGTTTTTTTTAACAGAGCAGAGTTTAGAGTATGCTCCAGTTGTCGAGTGAAGTGGCCCAGCTGGGATAGCGGATGGATGAATGGGGCTGGAGCTAGCGTGACCCCCGCTAAGCGCTAGTGTGGGAAAATAAGTCTCAAATACTCAGCCTGAATGAGTCACCAACAACACACTGCTGACAAACAGAGAAAGTTAACGTCCATCCTACCACCTACAGTAACAGTACTGCTCTGATTAATGCTCTGTAGCAAAGATACACAGTCCCCAAGCCCAGCTCAACACAACACACACTGCAGCCAGGATAAGATCTGTTGAGGCATGGAAGAACAATGTTTTCTTTCCCACTCACTGTTTCATCTCCTCTATCTCACTTGATCTAGTATATATACCCTCTCCATCTCTTCTCTCTACCTGGGTAGTTGGTCGCCATTCCTTTCACCGAACTGCATGATACCATCTCGCCATATCAAACACACACACACACACACACACACATTCTATACCAGTGGAGGTCTTCCTGTCAAGTCAGGAGGATGCAGGCAGGGTACGTCGTTTGGTACTCACCACTTTCCACTCTGCAGGATGACCTAGTTGCTGTCGTGTTCAGTAACGATCACGATCACACTGTTCAGTGTTCCTGTCTCCATACTGTTTCCCATCTCACTCGTCATCTCTCTGATTCACTGACCGAGCAAAACATGAGCCTGTTCCTCTAAAGCACTTCACTGCCATGAGACCCTGCAAGTCTATCAGTGACTCACCTGAGAGATGCTGAGAGCGGAATAGAATCTCTATCTCTCTGTATCTCTCTTTTCCTCTGCCTCTCTCTCTCTTCCTCTCTCGTTCCGTCTGCAGGAGAGCTTCTCCAGGCATGCAGTGTTTTCTTGGTGGAGGCGACTAAGCCACCTTATGGATTTGGAGAGCTGAGTGACACCTCGCGTGGGGGAGCGGAGCGCTCAGCCGCCTCCATCAAAGCTCCTTTATTTTTCCTGTCTACCGCAAATGTGTAATTAGCCTGGGTGAGTCCTAGCTCTCTCTTTTTAGTTTGTATGTGCAGGCTGTGCTGTTCAGAGTCCCTGCAGAGGAGCAGGCCTGCAAGTTATGGGGGTGGATGTGGTTTGAGTTGATAAAGCCTTTGACTAAAACAACTCCCCGCCTATGAGTAACCAGGCACAGTGAGAAATTAGGCTAACCCAAATCAAGAGAAAAGAGAAATATTATCCTTTAAAAAATCCAGAAATGTATAATTATTGTGCAATTTATATCTACAGGTTTTTCTTTCATTATTTTAGGCTATCTGACATTAGTGTGCAAGCCTAAGATTTAGGGCCTAACTCTAGCATACACGCCAATCGCCAAATGCATTTGTGAATGTACAGAAACGTTAACATCGATCCACGGAGGCAAAAAGGACAATGTCAGAGTTTAATTCAATAAGAGAAAAGCTGCGAAATGGAGAGTTGAAAATAAAGAGAAGGGAGGGCCAGAAAAGTAATGTTTGGAAAATATTTGGTGAAGTGGTAAAAGAGGATGATATCCGTACCAGCTATGTTATGTGTGATGATTGTGAGGCCATGGGGACTTCAAATAGGCCTATGGCACGTCAAGGGAACTGTAGCCTACTGTTCAGATGGGTTAAATAGAAACTGTAGGTCTATAACCATCTCACATAGCTTTAATATTAACTCCTGCTGAATTAAGCATTTCTTGCAGTAAAACGATACATCAAATGTAGTCAACATTTTTACTCGGGAACAGGAGTGGGGGAAAATGATTTATTTATTTCAGCATATTGAGAGAATACGAATGTGAAGTTCGATACCGTCTGTAGAGGTGCTGCTATCTTTATCAGCATCATAAAAGCTAAATCTGATAGTATTTCAACCACATAAAATATGCATCTAAGACAAACTAAAATTTTATCAGAAACATGTTGGGTCGTTTTCACAGCTTTTTATTTCCTTACAACGTCAAACTGATGTCATTTGGACGTTTTGCACAGAAAATATATACAGTACCAGTCAAAAGTTTGGACACACCTACTCATTCCAGGGTTTTTCTCTATTTTTACTATTTTCTACATTGTAGAATAATAGTGAAGACATCAAAACTATGAAATAACATATATGGAATCATGTAGTAACCAAAAAAGTGTTAAACGAATCAAAATATACAGTGGCTTGCGAAAGTATTCACCCCCTTGGCATTTGTCCTATTTTGTTGCCTTACAACCTGGAATTAAAATAGATTTTTGGGGGGGTTTGTATTATTTGATTTACACAAAATGCCTACCACTTTGAAGATGCAAAATAAGACAAAAAAACAGAAAACTTGAGCGTGCATAACTATTCACCCCCCCAAAGTCAATACTTTGTAGCGCCACCTTTTGCAGCAATTATAGCTATAAGTCTCTTGGGGTATGTCTCCATAAGCTTGGCACATCTATCCACTGGGATTTTTCCCATTCTTCAAGGCAAAACTACTCCAGCTCCTTCAAGTTGGATGGATTCCGCTGGTGTACAGCAATATTTAAGTCATACCACAGATTCTCAATTGGATTGAGGTCTGGGCTTTGACTAGGCCATTCCAAGAAATGTACATGTTTCCCCTTAAACCACTCGAGTGTTGCTTTAGCAGTATGCTTAGGGTCATTGTCTTGCTGGAAGGTGAACTTCCGTCCCAGTCTCAAATCTCTGGGAGACTGAAACAGCTTTCCCTCAAGAATTTGCCTGTATTTAGCGCCATCCATCATTCCTTCAATTCTGACCAGTTTCCCAGTCCCTGCCGATGAAAAACATCCCCACAGCATGATGCTGCCACCACCATGCTTCACTGTGGGGATGGTGTTCTCGGGGTGATGAGAGGTGTTGGGTTTGCGCCAGACATAGCGTGTTCCTTGATGGCCAAAAAGCTCAATTTTAGTCACATCTGACCGGAGTACCTTCTTCCATATGTTTGGGGAGTCTCCCACATGCCTTTTGGTGAACACCAAATGTGTTTGCTTATTTTTTTCTTTAAGCAATGGCTTTTTTCTGGTCACTCTTCCATAAAGCCCAGCTCTGTGGAGTGTACGGCTTAAAGTGGTCCTATGGACAGATACCCCAATCTCCGCTGTGGAACTTTGCAGCTCCTTCAGGGTTATCTTTGGTCTCTTTGTTGCCTCTCTTATTAATGCCCTCCTTGCCTGGTCCGTGAGTTTTGGTGGGCAGCCCTCTCTTGGCAGGCTTGTTGTGGTTCTGTGGGATGTTCAAAGTTTCAGATATTTTTTTATAACCCAACCCTGATCTGTACTTCTCCACAACTTTGTCCCTGACCTGTTTGGTGTCATGGTGCCGCTTGCTTGGTGGTGCCCGTTGCTTAGTGGTGTTGCAGACTCTGGGGCCTTTCAGAACAGGTGTATATATACTGAGATCATGTGACATTTAGATTGCACACAGGTGGACTTTATTTAACTAATTATGTGACTTCTGAACGTAATTGGTTGCACCAGATCTTTTTTAGGGGCTTCATTGCAAAGGGGGTGAATACATATGCAGCACCACTTTTCCGTAATTTATTTTTTTAAATTTTTTGAAACAAGTTATTTTTTTCATTTCACTTCACCAATTTGGACTATTTTGTGTATGTCCCTTACATGAACAAAATAGGAAAAACGCCAAGGGGAATGAATACTTTTGCAAGGCACTGTATGCTATATTTGAGATTCTTCAAAGTAGCCACCCTTTACCTTGATGACAGCTTTGCACACTCTTGGCATTCTCTCAACCAGCTTCATGAGGTAGTCACCTGGAATGCATTTAAATTAACAGATGTGCCTTGTTAAAAGTTAATTTGTGGAATATCTTTCCTTCTTAATGCATTTAAGCCAATCAGTTGTGTTGTGACAAGGTAGGGGTGGTATACAGGAGATAGCCCTATTTGGTAAAAGACCAAGTCCATATTATGGCAAGAACAGCTCAAATAAGCAAAGAGAAACGACAGTCCAATATTACTTTTAGACATGAAGGTCAGAATCCGGAAAATTTCAACAACTTTGTAAGTGCAGTCGCAAAAACCATCAAGCGCTATGATGAAACTGGCTCTCATGAGGACCGCCACAGGAAAGGAATACCCAGAGTTACCTCTGTTGCAGAGGATAAGTTCATTAGAGTTACCAGCCTCAGAAATTGCAGCAAAGAAACCACTACTAAAGGACACCAATAAGAAGAAGAGACTTGCTTGGGCCAAGAAACACGAACAATGGACATTAGACCAGTGGAAATCTGTCCTTTGAGTCCAAATTTGAGATTTTTGGTTCCAACCGCCGTGTCTTTGTGAGACGCAGAGTAGGTGAACGCATGATCTCTGCATGTGTGGTTCCCACCGTGAAGCATGGAGGAGGAGGTGTGATGTTGTGGGGGTGCTTTGCTGGGGACACTGTCTGTGATTGATTTAGAATTCAAGGCACACTTAACCAGCATGGCTACCACAGCATTCTGCAGCGATACGCAATCCCATCTGGTTTGCGCTTAGTGGGACCATCATTTGTTTTTCAACAGGACAATGACCCATCACACCTCCAGGCTGTGTAAGGGCTATTTGACCAAGAAGGAGAGTGATGGAGTGCTGCATCAGATGACCTGGCCTCCACAATCACCCGACCTCAACCCACTTGAGATGGTTTGGGATGAATTGGACCGCAGAGTGAAGGAAAAGCAGCCAACAAGTGCTCAGCATATGTGGGAACTCCTTCAAGACTGTTGGAAAAGCATTCCAGGTGAAGCTGGTTGAGAGAATGCCAAGAGTGTGCAAATCTGTCATCAAGGCAAAGGGTGGCTACTTTGAAGAATCTAAAATCTAAAATATACTTAGATTTTTTTAAACACTTTTTTGGTTAGTACATGATTCCATATGTGTTATTTCATTGTTTTGATGTCTTCACTATTATTCTACAATGTAGAAAATAGTAAAAATAAAGAAAAACTGTTGAATGAGTAGTTGTGTCCAAACTTTTGACTGGTACTGTATATTTGTTGTTGTTGAGTTATTGCATTTTATTCCCGCTCTGCGAAAGAAGCAGCGATGACAGAGAACTTTCCCAATGTCATCAAGATTGAAGCATTCATTCAATCGATTTATGACATTATTTTGGTGAGCAAGGGTTTATTTAGTCTTCTATGGCAACATATAATATATAATGACAGAACAGAAGCTGCATGTATCTAATTATAGACAAGTTCACTAACAAATAGCCTACTAAAATTTCTGAAATTAAAAGCAGAAACATATCTAAATCAGGCAAAAAAAAAAACCTGTCGGCTGTCCCCGACTTTTGCCTGAAGTGCATTTTCTATAGTAGCGGGTTAGGGTTAGGTGCGGACCTCAGATTTTCACTTCATCACATATAGTCGGGCAGTTGTGGATGGGTTATTACCAATTGCGGGTGGGTGCAGGTGAACCAACAGCTGACCTGCGCACCACTAACACATATGTGCGCATGCACGCACACGCACTCACATGCACACACACACAGCAGGGTATTACTCTAACCCTAATCCCAAACCCCTAACCCTAAACCTAACTCATAAACCTAACCCCTAACCCTAAACCTAACCCCTAAGCCTAAAATAAACGTTTTAATTCTGAGGACCGGCTAAACGTCTTCACTTGTCAGAATTCTCTTTGATTTACTATCCCCCCCCCCAGAAAAGGAGGTTTGGGGCTGTCTCTGGTGGCCCCACACACATACTGCATCAACGTGAAGTTGTTTTTTCACAGGAAAAGACAGATAAAACGTGATTAAAAACAACTCCAATGTGAGTCGAGGAGCTCCGATGCAAAGCCCTTTTCCTGGAATGGACCACAGACTTTGGCAACAGGAAACTAAGAGCGAGCAGCTTTCTTCTGCATTGTTCCTACGGCGACAGGATGTCGACAGCGGCCATTATTTTCTCCTGAAGGTTGAGGCAAGAGGGAGGTGAATCCCAGAGAGAAGACGACAGGGAGACACAGAGATGACTTTTGCCTCACAATGCCTTCCCTCAGAATCGCCTACACACTGCCACATCTCCAACACAACATGGGAAGAAAATAGTGTTGTACCCTAAAACTGCCTATAACGCTAACAAGGAGAAAGGGGACAGCTTTATTTTGGGAGAAAGAGAGAGAGAGAGAGAGAGAGAGAGAGAGAGAGAGAGAGAGAGAGAGAGAGAGAGAGAGAGAGAGAGAGAGAGAGAGAGAGAGAGAGAGAGAGAGAGAGAGAGAGAGAGAGAGAGAAAGAGAGAGCGATGGAGAGAGATACAGTAAAGGAAACAAGTATTTGATCCCCTGCTGATTTTGTATGTTTGCCCACTGACAAAGAAATGATCAGTCTATAATTTTAATGGTAGGTTTATTTGAACAGTGAGAGAGACAGAATAACAACAAAGAAATCCAGAAAAACGCATATCATAAATGTTATAAATTGATTTGCATTTTAATGAAGGAAATAAGTATTTGACCCCCTCTCAATCAGAAAGATTCCTGGCTCCCAGGTGTCTTTTATACAGGTAACGAGCTGAGATTAGGAGCACACTCTTAAAGGGAGTTCTCCTAATCTCAGCTTGTTACCTGTATAAAAGACACCTGTCCACAGAAGCAATCAATCAATCAGATTCCAAACTCTCCACCATGGCCAAGACCAAAGAGCTCTCCAAGGATGTCAGGGACAAGATTGTAGACCTACACAAGGCTGGAATGGGCTACAAGACCATCGCCAAGCAGCTTGGCGAGAAGGTGACAACAGTTGGTGCGATTATTCGCAAATGGAAGAAACACAAAATAACTGTCAATCTCCCTCGGCCTGGGGCTCCATGCAAGATCTCACCTTGTGGAGTTGCAATGATCATGAGAACAGTGAGGAATCAGCCCAGAACTACACGGGAGGATCTTGTCAATGATCTCAAGGCAGCTGGGACCATAGTCACCAAGAAAACAATTGGTAACACACTACGCCGTGAAGGACTGAAATCCTGGAGCGCCTGCAAGGTCCCCCTGCTCAAGAAAGCACATATACAGGGCCGTCTGAAGTTTGCCAATGAACATCTGAATGATTCAGAGGAGAACTGGGTGAAAGTGTTGTGGTGAGATGAGACCAAAATTGAGCTCTTTGGCATCAATTCAACTCGCCGTGTTTGGAGGAGGAAGAATGCTGCCTATGAACCCAAGAACACCATCCCCACCGTCAAACATGGAGGTGGAAACATTATGCTTTGGGGGTGTTTTTCTGCTAAGGGGACAGGACAACTTCAACGCATCAAAGGGACGATGGACGGGGCCATGTACCGTCAAATCTTGGGTGAGAACCTCCTTCCCTCAGCCAGGGCATTGAAAATGGGTCGTGGATGGGTATTCCAGCATGACAAAGACCCAAAACACACAGCCAAAGCAACAAAGGAGTGGCTCAAGAAGAAGCACATTAAGGTCCTGGAGTGGCCTAGCCAGTCTCCAGACCTTAATCCCATAGAAAATCTGTGGAGGGAGCTGAAGGTTCGAGTTGCCAAACGTCAGCCTCGAAACCTTAATGACTTGGAGAAGATCTGCAAAGAGGAATGGGACAAAATCCCTCCTGAGATGTGTGCAAACCTGGTGGCCAACTACAAGAAACGTCTGACCTCTGTGATTGCCAACAAGGGTTTTGCCACCAAGTACTAAGTCATGTTTTGCAGAGGGGTCAAATACTTATTTCCCTCATTAAAATGCAAATCAATAAAAAAAAGGCATTTTTTTGTTGTTATTCTGTCTTTCACTGTTCAAATAAACCTACCATTAAAGTAATAGACTGATCATTTCTTTGTCAGTGGGCAAACGTACAAAATCAGCAGGGGATCAAATACTTTTTTCCCTCACTGTAGATAGAGGGCACCATGTAGTTTACCAATAAAATGGTCTGATGGTGAAGTGGACATATTCGGTATTCATATCCCGAAAGAAAGAAATGATCTCACTACAATACATTTTAATAGAATGTTAGCAAAAATAGATAAGATCTTGCTACCATGGAAAGGAAAATACCTTTCTATTTGTGGAAAAATCACCCTGATTAACTATTTAGTCATATCTCAGTTGACCTATTTGCTTATGGCCTTGCCTACACCTAGCAACTAGTTTTTTTTAAAATTATATGAGCAAAACATATTCCATTTTATTTGGAACGGCAAGCCAGAAAAAATTCAACAGGCCTATTTATATAATGAATATGAATTCGGAGGGCAGAAATTATTATATATTAAAGCATTAGACCTCTCCCTAAAGACTTCAGTCCGAACTGGTTCTCTAGCAGGTTAGTAAGAATGTCTCACCCCGTGTTTAAGAATGGCCTTTTTTCCTTTATTCAGATTACAACCTCTCACTTTTGGTTATTTGAAAATAAAATAATCTCTAAAATATCGCTATTTTTAAAACAAGCCATAGAAAGTTGGTTGCAATTTCATTTTAATCCCCCAGAAAAGACAGAACAAATATTACAACAAATATTATGGTTAAACTCAAATATACTAATTGATGAAAAAAATATTCTGGGAAAAATGATTAGAAACGGTATAATCTTTGTAAATTATATCATAACTAGTACTGGTGGAGTTATGTCACACATGCAGCTAACAAAAATATATGGAAATGTCTCCTCTACTCAAAATTACAACCAACTAATTGCAGCATTACCGCAAAAATGGAAGAGGCAAGTATAAGGGGGGAAAAGTAAGGAACTTGTCTGTCAGCCCTGCATTAAAGAACAAAATTGGTTAATGAAAATTGTGATGAATAAAAAAAGTATACCAGTTTCATTTAAGGACAAATAAATTGACCGCTTTGCCATACAGATTGCAAAATAGTTGGGAAGAGGTTTTCGATGTAACGATTCCATGGCACATGGTTTATGAACTGATACAAAAACTTAAAATTGTTCTATTGAAATTATTATACAAAATTCTTGCAACCAATAGAATGTTATAAATATGGGGGAATCATTAGATAATTTGTTTTGGTACTGTCCATATGTAGCTTGTTTTTGGTCGCAGGTTCAGGAATGGCAGAAGAATTGCAACATTTACCTTGTGTCACGGTTCAGACAGACGACAAGAGGACCACAATTGCGTCACACCAGAAAGTTTATTAAAACTTAAGGGAGAAGGGAAGTAGGGAGTGAGTGAAGGCTCCAGGGGTTATCCCGTCCAATGTGCTGGGTCTGTGCCCCCCCCCAGTGGCAGCGGTGCGTCCGATGACGCCGGTGGTTGGTGGTCCAGAAGTCCTGGGGGGGGAGGAAACACAGACACAACGGGGCGGATGAAACAAGGCAGAAGTACCGTTCAAGGGAAATCCAAATACGTTGTAGCAAGGCAGAAGGCTGGTCAGAGTTACCGGGGTCGAAGAGTAGTCAGGAGTCGTAATGGCAGAAAGCAGGTCTGGTTTTCCTGGGGCAGAAGAGTATCCAAGAATCAGGCAGGTCCGGGGTCACAAAACAAGGGTGAGCCAGAAGCGCGAGCACACAGGTTCCGGGGTGTGAGCTTTGCAGACGATCTGACAAAGGAGAGCTGAGAGACGGGACTTTAAATACTGGGAGAGGTTAGTGGGTAATGCAGCGCAGCTGGCAGAGTAATTAGAGCCGAGCAGAGCAGGGACAGGTGGAGCTCGTTAGGCTGAGTAGAGAGAGAGAGATGAGCAGAGTGGAAGATAGTGGAAACACATTAAGGTGGTAACCCGGTGGAGTGAGAGGGCTCATGACAGAACCCCCCCAAGGGGACGGCCCCAGAAGTCCCAAGAGCAACACCACGCCGGGCGGGAGGAGGGGAGCCGGAGGAGGGCTAGAACTCCTCCGAACGGTCCGAGCGAACGCCCTCATCCTCAGAGGAAGCCGGAGGGCCGTGGTCGGGGAGATGGGACAGGTCCCGAGACAGGATCAGGCACAGGACAGGAAGCCGAGCGGGCAGGACGGTTAGGGATCCCTCTGGGGCGGCCCCTACGGATTGCAGGTTGATCAGGATGCCGTTGGTGGAAGGCGGTGATGAGAGTCCTATCCACAATCCGACTAGCTGGCACCCAGGTCCTTTCCTCAGGTCCATAGCCCTCCCAGTCAATGAGGTACTGGAGACCCCTACCCCTCCGTCTGGACCGAAGCAGGCGGCGGACGGTGTAAACCAGACCACCATCGACGAGCCGTGGAGGAGGAGGACAAGGCGCAGCAGGGACCAGCGGACTCTCATGAATGGGCTTAATCTTAGACACATGGAAAGTGGGGTGCACCCTCATGGAATTAGGCAGTTGGAGCCGGACAGCAGTTGGGCTAATCACTCTTATGATAGGGAATGGGCCAATGAACCGAGGTGCCAACTTCTGCGACTCCACCCTGAGTGGCAGGTTCCTTGACGACAACCACACCCTTTGACCAACATGGTAGGTGGGAGCAGGGATTCTCCGACGGTTGGCCCCGGTAGTGTAGCTGGCAACGGATCTGAGAAGTGTGGCTCGGGCCTGTGACCAGGTGCGGCGACATCGACGGGCAAACGCAAGTGCAGATGGGCAAGTAACCTCCCCTTCCTGACTGGCAAATAGAGGAGGCTGGTATCCATAAACACATTGGAAAGGGGACATACCGATGGCAGAGCAGGTCAGAGAATTGTGTGCGTACTCCACCCATGTCAATAGCTGCGACCAGGAGTGGGGGTTGCGTGAAGTCATGCATCGCAGTGCCTTCTCGAGCTCCTGATTTGCCCGCTCTGACTGCCCATTGGATTGGGGATGGAATCCGGAAGTCAGACTGACTGTGGCTCCCAGCAGGTGACAGAACTCCTTCCAAAAAGCGGAGGAGAATTGTGGACCACGGTCAGAAACTACATCCTTAGGCAGTCCGTGGATCCGGAAGACGTGTTCCAGGACCACCTGGGCGGTCTCCTTGGCGGTTGGGAGCTTGGGGAGGGGAATGAAGTGTGCCATCTTGCTGAATCGGTCAACTATGGTGAGAATGACGGTCTTGCCCCTTGAAGGGGGCAGCCCCGTGACAAAGTCAAGGGCGATGTGAGACCAGGGACGTCTGGGCACAGGCAGGGGCTGCAGCAATCCGGCTGGGGGGCTGGCAGGACGACTTGTGTTGGTTGCAGATGGGGCAGGCTTGGATGAATTCCCGTACATCCTTTCTCAGAGCGGGCCACCAGAACCTCTGGGCGAGCAGGTTGTAAGTGCGGGTGGAGCCAGGGTGACAAGCTAGGCGGGAGTCATGTCCCCACTGAACGACCTGGGACCTTAGGTTTTCGGGGACAAAAAGGCGGTCAGCTGGGCAAGTGCTGGGACCGGGCTGGTTACGGAGAGCTTCCAGCACCTGTTCCTCAACAGCCCAGGTCAGAGCTGCTACGATGCAGGGACTTGGCAGAATCGACACAGGATCCTTGGAGGGGTTGTCATCCTTCTGGAATTGACGGAGAGGGCGTCTGGCTTGGTGTTGCGTGATCCAGGCCGGTATGACAGAGTGAAATTAAACCTGGTGAAGAACAGGGCCCAGCGGGACTGCCTGGAGTTCAACCGTTTGGCCGTGCGGATGTACTCCAAGTTCTTATGATCGGTCCAAACGAGAAATGGAATGGTGGACCCCTCCAGCCAGTGACGCCACTCCTCCAAGGCAAGCTTCACAGCCAGCAGCTCTCGGTTCCCTATGTCGTAATTGCACTCAGAGGGGGACAACCGACGTGAGAAAAAGGCACAGGGATGGAGCTTCCTATCCTCCGCAGCCCACTGAGAAATCACAGCACCAACTCCCACATCCGAGGCGTCCACCTCCACAATGAATTGCCGGTCCACGTCAGGCATCTGGAGGATGGGAGCGGAGGTGAACCTTACCTTGAGGGTACTGAAGGCCTTGTCGGCTGCTGGGGTCCAGGTGAAGGGTTGCTTGGTGCTGGTTAGAGCAGTGAGAGGGGCAGCAACGGTACTGTAGTTCCGGATAAACTTTCTATAGAAGTTAGCAAACCCCAGAAACTGTTGCAGCTTCTTTCTGTTCTCCGGAACTGGCCATGACGTGACTGCTGATACTTTGGCAGGATCCATTTGGATACTTCCCTCTGCCACTATGTACCCCAGGAAGGCCACTGTCTTGACGTGAAACTCACACTTCTCTGCCTTGGCGTAGAGGGAATTCTCCAGAAGACGATGAAGGACTTGCTGGACATGGCGGGTGTGTTCAGACAGGTTTCTGGAGTAGATTAAGATGTCATCCAGGTAAACGAAGACAAACTTGTTTAACATGTCCCGCAGTACATCATTCACTAGAGCCTGGAACACAGCAGGAGCATTGGTGAGGCCAAAAGGCATAACCAGATACTCGTAGTGGCCTGTTGGTGTATTGAATGCGGTCTTCCATTCATCTCCCTCCCGGATCCGCACTAGGTGGTAAGCGTTTCTGAGATCCAACTTGGTAAAAACAGTGGCTCCCTGGAGCAACTCAAAAGCAGAGGTGAGCAGAGGGAGAGGGTAACGGTTTTTCACTGTGATGTCGTTGAGTCCCCTGTAGTCGATGCAGGGGCGAAGAGATCCGTCCCTCTTCCCCACAAAGAAGAAGCCAGCACCAGCCGGAGATGAAGATGAACGGATCAATCCTGTGGACAGAGAGTCATTGATGTAGTCCTCCATGGACCTTCTTTCAGGAGCAGACAATGAATAAAGACGGCCCCTTGGAGGGGCTGTTCCAGGGAGGAGGTCGATGGCACAGTCGTGCGGTCGGTGAGGGGGCAGAGATGTGGCTCTTGCTTTGTTAAACACTTCTCTGAGACCATGGTAGCATTCTGGGACATGGGAGAGGTCAGGGGCGGAGTTAGTAGGTACTGGCCGAGGGGGTAGTGCGGCAGCAAGCAGGCAGGTTCGGTGGCAGTCCTCTCCCCACTCCCTGATCACCCCGGTCACCCAGTCGAGCTGAGGGTTGTGCCGGCGGAGCCATGGGTAACCCAGGATGAGGGGTTGGCCTGGAGAGGGGGAGCAGGTGAAACTGGATAGTTTCTTGATGGTTTCCGGACAGACCCATCAAGACCGGGGCCGTGACATGAGTGACCGATCCGAGTAAGTGTCCGTCCAGTGCCCGGGCAGGAATAGGAGGTGTCAAACGGAGGTTCTCCAGTCCCAGTTGGCGTGCCAGCTTGATGTCCATTATGTTGGCTTCGGCGCCAGAATCCACCAGAGCAGCCAGGGTGTGAGTAGAGTCAGAGAGGCGGAGGTGAACTTGCAGCAAGGGTTTGCGGTCGGAGGACTGGATGGTCATTGAGCTCAACCGGACTCCCCTATGCCCGGTGAGCTTCGGCTTTTAAAGGGCAGGTTACCACACGATGTCCATCACCTCCACAATAGAGGCAGAGGTTTGAGGTGAAGCGGCGCTGGCGCTCTGCAGGAGTGAGAGAGGCTCGCCCAATCTCCATAGGCTCCGACTGATCAAGCTGACTTGGGTGAGTGGCAGTAGCTGACAGGAGCCCAGTCGGATCTCTCCGAATGCCGGTAGTTGGTGGACCTTGGCGCCCCCTCTCACGACGACGGGTCTGTATCCTTCTGTCGATCCGGACAGTCAGTGCGATGGCTTCATCAAGAGTGGAAGGCAGTTCATGGGTGACCAACTCGTCCTTGATATAGTCAGCCAAGCTATGGAAGAACGCGTCCACCAACGATGGTGTGTTCCAAGAACTTCGTCTTGCCAGGGTTCGGAAGTCGATGGAATGGTCTGCGACTGTACGTCTGCCTTGTCGAATACTGAACAGTTCACGAGACGCCTCTGCGGTTGGTGAATCCAGGTCAAACACCTTCAGCATCTCCTCAGCAAACAGGTCGAAGGTTGCACATGCGGGGGTTTGACGTTCGAACTCTGCTGTTCCCCAGAGTCGAGCTCGGCCCGTCAGGTGAGTGATGGCATACCCGACCCTAGCCCCCTCCGTGGCGAAGGTCCTTGGCTGCAAGGAGAACTGAAGTCGGCAGCTAGTCAGGAATGGCCGGACCTGGGTAGAATCGCCGTTGAACCGCTCGGGGTTTCCAATCTTGGGTTCCGGGGCAGCGGCTGAAATGACCGGGGCAGGTGACTCGGAGGCAGGGCTGGTGGGCAGACTGGCTGGGGTAAGGTTGGTGAGGAGTTGAATGATCCTGGCGAGTTGTTGTTGCTGCTGCTGGGACTGCTGCTGGTGCTGCTGGAACTGCTGATGCTGTTGGTGGCCGACCTGAAGCAGAGAGGTGATGTCGCCGCTCATGCGGCCTAGCTCTCTCTCAGTGTGTTCCAGGCGTAGCATGGCGGTGGGTTGCTCAGGTTCTTCGGTTTCCATGTCGGGGGAAGTGTGCGCTGAGTCCATGATGGTCAGATCGTACTGTCACGGTTCAGACAGACGACAAGAGGACCACAATTGCGTCACACCAGAAAGTTTATTAAAACTTAAGGGAGAAGGGAAGTAGGGAGTGAGTGAAGGCTCCAGGGGTTATCCCGTCCAATGTGCTGGGTCTGTGCCCCCCCCCAGTGGCAGCGGTGCGTCCGATGACGCCGGTGGTTGGTGGTCCAGAAGTCCTGGGGGAGGAAACACAGACACAACGGGGCGGATGAAACAAGGCAGAAGTACCGTTCAAGGGAAATCCAAATACGTTGTAGCAAGGCAGAAGGCTGGTCAGAGTTACCGGGGTCGAAGAGTAGTCAGGAGTCGTAATGGCAGAAAGCAGGTCTGGTTTTCCTGGGGCAGAAGAGTATCCAAGAATCAGGCAGGTCCGGGGGTCACAAAACAAGGGTGAGCCAGAAGCGCGAGCACACAGGTTCCGGGTGTGAGCTTTGCAGACGATCTGACAAAGGAGAGCTGAGAGACGGGACTTTAAATACTGGGAGAGGTTAGTGGGTAATGCAGCGCAGCTGGCAGAGTAATTAGAGCCGAGCAGAGCAGGGACAGGTGGAGCTCGTTAGGCTGAGTAGAGAGAGAGAGATGAGCAGAGTGGAAGATAGTGGAAACACATTAAGGTGGTAACCCGGTGGAGTGAGAGGGCTCATGACACCTTGAGCTAACTCTGCAAATAGCACTGCTGGGTGATTTAAGAAGTCATAGTCAATCGATCAATAATATAATAATACTCTTAGCAAAAATTGGTATCTTTAATTTACAATCTGTAGAAACTATGAGAATAGAATGGTTCAGAACTTTTGTGAAACATCACAGCACAGTTGAAAAATATATGGCAAATAGAAATCAAAACTGGATGGTGTACAGAGATAGATGGGAGGGGTTGAGTGGGACTAAAAATAACAAGATAACTAAAGTAAAATATACTGTGTTCGTAAAATGTATATAGGTTCTGAACCTTTGTGAAACAGCACAGATGAAAAGTATATGGCAAATAGAAATCAAAACTGGATGGTCTTCAGAGATAGATGGAAGGGGTTGAGGGTAGCTGAAGGATGGGACTAAAAACGAACAAAAGGTAACTATTGTAAAATATACAGTGTCCGTAAAATGTATACAGTGAGGGAAAAAAGTATTTGATCCCCTGCTGATTTTGTAAATTTGCCCACTGACAAAGATATTATCAGTCTATAATTTTAATGGCAGGTTTATTTGAACAGTGAGAGACAGAATAACAACAAAAAAATGCCAATGTTATAAATTTCATTTGCATTTTAATGAGGGAAATAAGTATTTGACCCCCTCTCAATCAGAAATATTTCTGGCTCCCAGGAGTCTTTTATACAGGTAACGAGCTGAGATTAGGAGCATACTCTTAAAGGGAGTGCTCCTAATCTCAGCTTGTTACCTGTATAAAAGACACCTGTCCACAGAAGCAATCAATCAATCAGATTCCAAACTCTCCACCATGGCCAAGACCTAAGAGCTCTTGGTTGGTGCGATTATTCGCAAATGGAAGAAACACAAAATAACTGTCAATCTCCCTCGGTCTGGGGCTCCATGCAAGATCTCACCTCGTGGAGTTGCAATGATCATGAGAACGGTGAGGAATCAGCCCAGAACTACACGGGAGGATCTTGTCAATGATCTCAAGGCAGCTGGGACCATAGTCACCAAGAAAACAATTGGTAACACACTACGCCGTGAAGGACTGAAATCCTGCAGCGCCTGCAAGGTCCCCCAGCTCAAGAAAGCACATATACAGGGCCGTCTGAAGTTTGCCAATGAACATCTGAATGATTCAGAGGAGAACTGGGTGAAAGTGTTGTGGTCAGATGAGACCAAAATCGAGCTCTTTGGCATCAACTCAACTCGCTGTGTTTGGAGGAATGCTGCCTATGACCCCAAGAACACCATCACCACCGTCAAACATGGAGGTGGAAACATTATGCTTTGGGGGTGTTTTTCTGCTAAGGGGACAGGACAACTTCAACGCATCAAAGGGACGATGGACGGGGCCATGTACCGTCAAATCTTGGGTGAGAACCTCCTTCCCTCAGCCAGGGCATTGAAAATGGGTCGTGGATGGGTATTCCAGCATGACAATGACCCAAAACACACGGCCAAGGCAACAAAGGAGTGGCTCAAGAAGAAGCACATTAAGGTCCTGGAGTGGCCTAGCCAGTCTCCAGACCTTAATCCCATAGAAAATATGTAGAGGGAGCTGAAGGTTCGAGTTGCCAAACGTCAGCCTCAAAACCTTAATGACTTGGAGAAGATCTGCAAAGAGGAGTGGAACAAAATCCCTCCTGAGATGTGTGCAAACCTGGTGGCCAACTACAAGAAACGTCTGACCTCTGTGATTGCCAACAAGAGTTTTGCCACCAAGTAATAAGTCATGTTTTGCAGAGGGGTCAAATAATTATTTCCCTCATTAAAATGTAAATCAATTTATAACATTTTTGACATGCGTTTTTCTGGATTTTTTGTTGTTATTCTGTCTCTCACTGTTCAAATAAACCTACCATTAAAATTATAGACTGATCATGTCTTTGTCAGTGGGCAAACATACAAAATCAGCAGGGGATCAAATACTTTTTTCCCTCACTGTATAGTATGTATAAGCTGTAAGTAGAAGCCTAAGTGTTGTTGTCCATTAGTTTACTCCAATTAGAGGAGAGGTGGTAGGGTTAGGGGAAAATAAAAATACACTACCGGTCAAAAGTTTTAGAACACCTACTCAATCAAGGGTTTTTCTTAATTTTTTACTATTTTCTACATTGTAGAATAATAGTGAAGACATCAAAACTATGAAATAACACATATGAAATCATGTACTAACCAAAAAAGTGTTAAACAAATCAAAATATATTTTAGATTTTAGATTCTTCAAAGTCGCCACCCTTTGCCTTGATGACAGCTTTGCACACTCTTGGCATTCTCTCAACCAGCTTCACCTGGAATGCTTTTCCAACAATCTTGAAGGAGTTCCCACATATGCTGAGCACTTGTTGGCTGCATTTCCTTCACTCTGCGGTCCAAATCATACCATACCATCTCAATTGGGTTGAGGTCGGGTGATTGTGGAGGCCAGGTCATCTGATGCAGCACTCCATCACTCTCCTTCTTGGTAAAATAACCCTTAATCAGCCTGGAGGTGTGTTGGGTCATTGTCCTGTTGAAAAACAAATGATGGTCCCACTAAGCGCAAACCAGATGGGATGGCGTATCGCTGCAGAATGCTATGGTAGCCATGCTGGTTAAGTGTGCCTTGAATTCTAAATAAATCACAGACAGTGTCACCTCCTCCTCCATGCTTCACGGTGGGAACCACACATGCAGAGATCATCCGTTCACCTACTCTGCGTCTCACAAAGACACGGCGGTTGGAACCAAAAATCTCAAATTTGGACTCATCAGACCAAAGGACAGAGTTCCACCGGTATAATGTCCATTGCTCGTGTTTCTTGGCCCAAGCAAGCCTCTTCTTCTTATTGGTGTCTTTAGTAGTGGTTTATTTGCCGCAATTCAACCATGAAGGCCTGATTCACGCAGTCTCCTCTGAACAGTTGATGTTGAGATGTGTCTGTTACTTGAATTCTGTGAAGCATTCATTTGGGCTACAATTTCTGAGGCTGGTAACTCAAATTAATTTATCCTCTGCAGCAGAGGTAACTCTGGGTCTTCCTTTCCTTTGGCAGTCCTCATGAGTGCCAGTTTCATCATAGCGCTTGATGGTTTTTGCGACTACACTTGAAGAAACTTGAATTGATTGACTGACCTTCATGTCTTAAAGTAATGATGGACTGTCGTTTCTCTTTGCTTATTTGAGCTGTTCTTGCCATAATATGGACTTGGTCTTTTACCAAATAGGGCTATCTTCTGTATACCACCCCTACCTTGTAACATCACAACTGATTGGCTCAAACGCATTAAGAAGGAAAGAAATTCCACAAATTAACTTTTAACAAGGCACACCTGTTAATTGAAATGCATTCCAGGTGACTACCTCATGAAGCTTGTTGAGAGAATGCCAAGAGTGTGCAAAGCTGTCATCAATGCAAAGGGTGGCTATATGAAGAATCTCAAATATAAAATATATTTTGATTTGTTTAACACTTTTTTTGTTATTTCATAGTTTTGATGTCTTCACTATTATTCTACAATGTAGAAAATAGTAAAAATAAAGAAAAACCCTTGAATGAGTAGGTGTTCTAAAACTTTTGACCGGTAGTGTATATATTTTCTATATGTATTTACCCAAAAATATTTTGGTGGATTGGAAATTATGCAGACAATTACATTGATGAAAGCCACAAGCTATCTGCAATATTAAAGCTGATCTACCCCCCCCCCATCCCCCCAAAATAAAAAAATAAAAGATAGAGGGTATGGATGGCAGACATTCCAGCTGACCTGCGGTAATGCGGCTAACGAGGCTAATCAGCCCACGCCCCATCACATGAGGTAGAGAGTACAGAGCAGACCCACCCTTTGAGCCTCACACAGACGGCCCTTTCATATGTCACCACACTGCAGGCTGGAGCGGCAGGCTGGAGTGGCCCTGGATCTCAGCAGGCGCCTGGCACATACACTAACATGTCAACATATCACCACTCAACTACACACACACCAGAGGAACAGGCCCCTTCTGTCTTCTACTGTGTATACACAAAGAGGTCTGAATGCTAAGACACAGATAAGACAAGTACAACATTCACAAACACCTACAGTACACAGTGTTGAGAGGAGGGCTGTACTGTACCTGGGAGGGGGACATGGGGGGCTCTGGGGAGGATAGACTGTTCTGGCTGGTGATGCTTTTCTCCAGAGTGTCCACCTTCTCATAGGTCCGTTTCTGACGCACCATGCTGTCTGACACCAGGGACAAGAGGGGCACGTTGCCGTGGTTACTCCCGCTCCCGGCCCGGTACAGAGAGCGGTTACTGGCACTGATGTCCTCCCGGGAGGCACTGCGGCCCCCGTACTTCTTTAGGGAGTTCAAGGGGGAACGGGCCCGAGGTACAGACCCCTCAGACATCTCTGTGTCCAGGCTAGCCTTACTGCCACGCAGGGTGTTTGAGCGACTCACCACCGCTCGCATCTCTGCCATCAGCTTCTCATTCAGGGCACTGAGCTCCCCACTGCTGCCCACTGAGCCTGGCCGGCCCTGCCCTGCACCACCTGCCCCCCCAGCCCCTCCGCCCAGGGCTCTCCTGCGGTTCTTCCTCCTCAGGCTGGGCGAGGGCCCCGTGGAGTAGCCTGAGTCCTGGTAGGTGACGGCGGCCGGTGCCGGGTACTCTTGGGAGGCCAGGCTGTTCTGTCGGCTGTGTCGGGCCTCCATGTTCTTCCTCGCGCTGGCCTCCAGGAGACGCCATGACTGCTTCTTCTCTAGGCTCACCTCCTTGGGCCTGGGCTGGGTCACGTCTGGGGCTGGGGAGGGGGATGGAGAGGGCGGCAGGTCAGGGTCTGGGACAGGACCCTGCTCTGTCTGGATAGGCTGGGATAAGGGGCTCTGCTTGCAGGTGGCAGGGTCCACGTTGACCATGTGTTTGATGCACTCCCGTCCAGCGGGGCTGTAATCTGTGGCGGAGGGGTTCCTCTTGTGTTTGGAGCTCAGGTGAGAGGCTGGGTATTGGAGAAGCTTGGGCTGCTGCTGGGGTTGGGTCTGGGGGTGGGACTGGGGCTGGCGGACCCTCTGCAGGCTGGTGGATGGTGTGAAGGGCTTGTTCAGGAGGTGGGCCCCCTCCACCTCCATGGGGGGTTCATCATAGATAGGTGGATCCATGGGTGGTTCATCATAGATGGGCGGAGTGGCAGCGTACTGGGGCGAGGAGGGCCTGGGGGTGCCAGCCTGAGACCTCTGGGGGGTCTGGTAGACCTTGCCGCCAGTGGAGGGCATCACCAGGCAGAAGTTACCATTGTCTGCCTTCTTCAGGTGGAAGGCTTGCTTGGGGTCCACGGGGGCAGCCATCTTGCCTACAGGGCTGGGTCTGTCTGAGTGGACTTGGTACACAGCTGGGCTTCCAGGGCTGAGGTTGTTGAGGTGGAGTAGGTGCAGGGTGCTAGCGGGAACCACGGACTGGTTCCTGCCAATACTGTTCACCTTCACCAACATGGCTGCCTTCGACCCTGGAGCAGGCTGCCATCTTTGACCTGGGTCCCTGGAACAGAAGAGAGGAAGATTTTGGGGTGAGTAAATAACTAATATTTACACATAAAACACACTCAAAGACACCAAAAATAGGGAACAAAAATGTATTATACCCCCATGCCCACTATAAACAATAAGTTAGAGTAGACCTGTATGGTGGGTAAATAGGTGACTGCTCAAAGCCAATTTGCTCATATTTTAAGAAAGTATCCGTGACTGGGATGCCAGACCTGGCAGGAATCCATTCTGCACATTCCCCTGTTCAGTTAGAGGCTTTAAACCCTCTGACCTTCCATAGCTCAGAGACAGAGAGGTCTCTAGGTGTTACAGTAATGGCAACCAAGGTCTGTGTGAAGGACAAACCTAGGGCCAGGGGCAACATCTTCTCAACAGTATTTGTATCATATTGTGAAACTATGAGAGAGTATGAGACGCAGGTATGAGACTGTGCAGGTAGCTGTGAGACAGATATGAGACTTGAGGTGGATCAGATCTGGTCTGACGCAGTGCGACAGAGGCTGTGCTGGTTTAGTTTCCAACAACATGGCCATATTGTGAGTACATAATCAGGGCATGGAAACTAAATCTGACTCAAGAAAGTGTCACAATGAAACAATGAAAACACCTTTCTCAACCAAACCTTTACTCAGTTTATCAAAACAGGAATACCCACACGCCCCCCCACACACACAATCGTTTTCCAGAATATCACAGCCGTGTTTGTAGTAGAAACACAACAGGAAAGGTCTCTACACTGGGGAAAACAGGAATTCAACCACTTTATTCCAACATTACAGTCTGCCAAGTCAAGCCGTCAAAACTACAGCCCCATTTACACCCCCCGCCCACCACTCAATACCCACACTCATGCACACACACACACGCACGAACACACACACACCACCTCAACCACACTCATGGCTGTGTTTCCTTCCTTGTTCCCTCAGAGGGCAGTGGAATTTCAGTCCCTAATCCTGCATCAATGCCCTTGGTGTTCTGGTCCATTAGTGGTGCAGCCTACTCAGCCCTCAGACCACAGATCCTGCTTACAGCCCTCCACACTCCACAAGCAACCTGATAATCTCTCAGTGCCAACTAGCTAATCTAACCAGCACTCTACTCTCACCTCCCCTCCTCTCACAACAGACCCTTTCTTTCAACAGCCTGCTCAGACGATAGCTTAATGTTTACTGTAAAAACAGCATAACCGCATTCAAAATCCCCCCACACCTCTCCCAGCTGGGAAACCCAACCTAACACATCCCACATAGGCGAAGACACAGTGGAGCAAGCCACACTGATGAAAACCTTTCTAAAAAAGGACAACAGAACAGCTCTGTACAGTCTGAGTCTGCTGTCTAATAGTCAGTCCATAAGCATCATCTTCAGGTCAAAGCATTTACACTCAGCATTACCTGAGTAAAGACGGTGGAGGGTGGTCTTTGTCCCCCACAACAGATCAGAAGGTAACTTACCCCCCCTCGTGTCTCTGGGTTGGCACGGGACAACGCTGTAACGGCGGGGGTCCCTTCAGTACCCGTGTGAACCCTGCTACACCCCCTCCTTGCCGAAAACAAAACCAACAAGAGCCAACCTCTGCCAGTGTGTCGCAGAAAGAGGATCGTTTTCTAATTCAGCCTAACCCAGGTCCCGCTGTGTGTGTCTCCAGTGAAAACACAAAGGCGTCAAGGCTCCAGAGCTGTTTACAGCTACTCTTAATTGCAGACTGCCACCAGCGTCTAAGTTTATTGTGGAGTTGCTGAGAGGGGAGTAAAATAAAGGAGAGAGAGAGAGAGAGAGAGAGAGAGAGAGGGAAAGACGGAGGAAAGAAAGGCGGGGGCCAGTGCTGTAGCCCTTCCCCTGTGTTACAGTAGCTGGAATGTGAGCTGTTCTGTTCCAACTCAGCCTCTCTCTCCTCTCTGATAGACTCTCAGCATGTGAAACAATACTTGTGGCTCCTATCTTGCTGCTCCAAATGTCAACAATCTTTTCAACCAGCAAAGCAAATGCAGTGTCTGGGGCCCGTGGACAATTAAAACATGGTGACTGGCAGAACTAAAACAGCCCCCCCGCCAACCCCCCCTCCCCACCCCACCCACCCACCCACTCTCCTTCCCTCGCTTTTTGGGCTGCCTCTACTCTGTGGGGTTATGAGATGGGGACATTACATTAGTTCTCCTAAAAGTCAAAGCAGCAAAACAATTTGCCTGTTTATGACCCTGGCACAACAGATAGCAACCATGTAGTCGCGCTAAGAGACACACTCTCTGTGCTACAAAGAACCAGATAAAAGGTCTCACACAATGTCAAGATTTTATGCTCAGGGAGAACAAGTCATAAAGCTATCAGAACAACACCTCCCCTCCCTCTTTCCTCCTCCTCCTCTCTCTCAATTTCAATTTAAGGGCTTTATTGGCATGGGAAACATATGTTCACATTGCCAAAGCAAGTGAAACAGATAATAAACAAAAGTGAAATAACCCCCCTTTTTTTTACAGTAAATATTACACTCACAAAAGTTCCAAAATAATAAATACATTTCAAATGTCATATTATGTGCAAATAGTTAAAGTACAAAAGGGAAAATAAATGAACATACAGTGGGGCAAAAAAGTATTTAGTCAGCCACCAATTGTGCAAGTTCTCCCACTTAAAAAGATGAGAGAGGCCTGTAATTTTCATCATAGGTACACGTCAACTATGACAGACAAATTGAGAAAAAAAAATCCAGAAAATCCCATTGTAGGATTTTTAATGAATTTATTTGCAAATTATGGTGGAAAATAAGTATTTGGTCACCTACAAACAAGCAAGATTTCTGGCTCTCACAGACCTGTAACTTCTTCTTTAAGAGGCTCCTCTGTCCTCCACTCGTTACCTGTATTAATGGCACCTGTTTGAACTTGTTATCAGTATAAAATACACCTGTCCACAACCTCAAACAGTCACACTCCAAACTTCACAATGGCCAAGACCAAAGAGCTGTCAAAGGACACCAAAAACAAAATTGTAGACCTGCACCAGGCTGGGAAGACTGAATCTGCAACAGGTAAGCAGCTTGGTTTGAAGAAATCAACTGTGGGAGCAATTATTAGGAAATGGAAGACATACAAGACCACTGATAATCTCCCTCGATCTGGGGCTCCATGCAAGATCTCACCCCGTGGGGTCAAAATGATCACAAGAACGGTGAGCAAAAATCCCAGAACCACACGGGGGGACCTAGTGAATGACCTGCTGAGAGCTGGGACCAAAGTAACAAAGCCAACCATCAGTAACACACTACGCCGCCAGGGGACTCAAATCCTGCAGTGCGAGACGTGTCCCCCTGCTTAAGCCAGTACATGTCCAGGCCCGTCTGAAGTGCATTTGGATGATCCAGAAGAGGATTGGGAGAATGTCATATGGTCAGATGAAACCAAAATATAACTTTTTTGGTAAAAACTCAACTCGTCATGTTTGGAGGACAAAGAATGCTGAGTTGCAGCCAAAGAACACCATACCTACTGTGAAGCATGGGGTTGGAAACATCATGCTTTGGGGCTGTTTTTCTGCAAAGGGACCAGGACGACTGATCCGTGTAAAGGAAAGAATGAATGGGGCCATGTATCGTGAGATTTTGAGTGAAACCCTCCTTCCATCAGCAAGGGCATTGAAGATGAAACGTGGCTGGGTCTTTCAGCATGACAATGATCCCAAACACACCGCCCGGGCAACGAAGGAGTGGCTTCGTAAGAAGCATTTCAAAGGTCCTGGAGTGGCCTAGCCAGTCTCCAGATCTCAACCCCATAGAAAATCTTTGGAGGGGAGTTGAAAGTCTGTGTTGCCCAGCGACAGCCCCAAAACATCACTGCTCTAGAGGAGATCTGCATGGAGGAATGGGCCAAAATACCAGCAACAGTGTGTGAAAACCTTGTGAAGACTTACAGAAAACGTTTGACCTGTGTCATTGCCAACAAAGGGTATATAACAAAGTATTGAGAAACTTTTGTTATTGACCAAATACTTATTTTCCACCATCATATGCCAATAAATTCATTAAAAATCCTACAATGTGATTTTCTGGATTTTTTTTTCTAATTTTGTCTGTCATAGTTGACGTGTACCTGTGATGAAAATTACAGGCCTCTCTCATCTTTTTAAGTGGGAGAACTTGCACAATTGGTGGCTGACTAAATACTTTTTTTCCCCACTGTAAATATGGGTTGTTTTACAATGGTGTTTGTTCTTCACTGGTTGCCCTTTTCTCTCTCTGTCTTCTGTCTCTCTCACAATGACACTGTGGAGGCCTTGATGTCAATAGTTCGCACCACGATGTTGTGTCAGTTGCTCAGGTTGTATGTTTTAAGTGCATGCCTGCCTGTTGTGTGGGGTGCTACCGTGTGGACAGGTATTTGACTGTAATACCTTATGGCAGTCAGAAACAAATATTTGGAAAAATACAAATGGCATATGGGATATTGATTAAAAACAAACATCCATGAGCAAATGTGTTGTTGTTGCCCTGAGGGATGGGGCCAAGAGTGTAGAGAGTGGGGGAGTCCTGGGGGAGCGCTTGTTGGAGAGTTCAAAGGGCGTCTCTCCACAGCGAAAACAGGAAATACCAACACAGCTTTCACATCGGAGCGCAGCACAGAAAAAAACGACAGAATTCCCTCTACCGACCGAGAGTTTACATAGGGAAACACAAATAAATACATACATTAAACACTGACATCATTGGAAAATCAAAAGAAATCAGCCAAGACCTCAGAAAAAAATGGTAGACCTCCACAAGTCTGGTTCATCCTTGGGAGCAATTTCCAAACGCCTGAAGGTACCATGTTCATCTGTACAAACAATAGTACGCAAGTATAAATGCCATGGGACCACGCAACCGTCATACCGCTCAGGAAGGAGACACGTTCTGTCTCCTAGAGATGAACGTACTTTGGTGCGAAAAGTGCAAATCAATCCTAGAACAACAGCAAAGGACCTTGTGAAGTTGCTGGAGGAAACAGGTACAAAAGTATCTATATCCACAGTAAAACAAGTCCGATATCGACATAACCTGAAAGGCTGCTCAGCAAGGAAGAAGCCACTGCTCCAAATCCGCCATAAAAAAGCCAGACTACGGTTTGCAACTGCACATGGGTACAAAGATCATACTTTTTGGAGAAATGTCCTCTGGTCTGATGAAAAAAAATAGAACTGTTTGGCCATAATGACCATCGTTATGTTTGGAGGAAAAAGGGGGTTGCTTGCAAGCCGAAGAACACCATCACAACCGTGAAGCACGGGGGTGGCAGCATCATGCTGTGGGGGTGCTTTGCTGCAGGAGGGACTGATGCACTTCACAAAATAGATGGCATCATGAGGAAGGAAAATTATGTGTAACATCTCAAGACATCAGTCAGGAAGTTAAAGCTTGGTCGCAAATGGGTCTTCCAAATGGACAATGACCCCAAGCATACTTCCAAAGTTGTGGCAAATTGGCTTAAGGACAACAAAGTCAAGGTATTGGAGTGGCCATCACAAAGCCCTGACCTCAATCCTATAGAAAATTTGTGGGCAGAACTGAAAAAGCGTGTGCGAGCAAGGAGGCCTACAAACCTGACTCAGTTACACCAGCTCTGTCAGGAGGAATGGGCCAAAATTCACCCAACTTATTGTGGGAAGCTTGTGGAAGGCTACCCAAAACATTTGACCCAAGTTAAACGATTTAAAGGCTATGCTACCAAATACTAATGGAGTGTATGTAAACTTCTGACCCACTGGGAATGTGATGAAAGAAATAAAAGCTGAAATAAATCATTCTCTCTATTATTCTGACATTTCACATTCTTAAAATAAAGTGGTGATCCTAACTGACCTAAGACAGGGAATTTTTACTAGGATTAAATGTCAGGAATTGTGAAAAACTGAGTTTAAATGTATTTGGCTAAGGTGTATGTAAACTTCCGACTTCAACTGTAGCTGCTCCTCCTGCCTAGAGTGTGAGAAGTCAAACAGAGAGAGAGAGAGGAGAGCTCTATCACACACAGACAGGACCACACACACACACACACTATCTCACACACAGACACACAGGAACCCACACTTACTCTTCTCTCCACTGTCATTATCTTCTAACTTCCCACCCTCATAGATTATGAGAAACAATGTAAAACGTCTCACCCTCACCCTTTAAATAAACCCATCACTTACAGTGAGGTTTCTATATCAGAGAGCAAACCTCCTCCCTCTGTCTCAACTATACTCTCTTTGTACTCGTGTCCAAATGTCATTTCAAATGTGATTCTAATAGCCCCATTACACTAACCGGGTCTGTTGTTTTAGAGATTATACAAAGGAGGGGGTGGAGGAGGAAGGGGGGGGTGGGGGAGGGGGAGGAAGGGGGGGGTGGGGAAACATTGCTCTTCTATCTATGGGGTGGGACGTCCTGGGATGAGCTCATGTCTGCACTTAGGGATACAGGGGTGTACGGGGTGGGGGGAAAGTACAGTACTATCACAGTGATTTGATTAGGGGACAGAGGACACACACACACCATCCATTTTGACAAGCCACCAACACAAGCCCACAAAAGGACTATGGAAAATGTGCAATACATGACAGGAAGTTCATACAATGTCATTACACATGGACAAACAGACATTCAGAGTCATATAGCTTTGGTAAGTGAGTAGACCTCTGCCAGGGAGATAGAACAGTCAGGCAATGATATCGTCAACAGAGGGATCGACTGTACAGAATATGACCTCTGTGTTTTTCCACTAAGGGGAAAATGCATTAGGAACGCCATCATTCTGGCAGGCTTTGATAGTAAGGACCATGCAGAGGAGTGCCCCCAGTTCACAGTCACATGTCTGCCATGCCATGGGCTCAGATCTCTATTGTATTCAGTGTGGAACAGGCTAACAGCTGCCCAGCAACACCACCCACCTCATATTAGATGTAGAAGTGTCAGCCCTGTCAGCAGACTGAGGCCATGCTCATTTCATCCCTGATTACAGCTATTACAAAGACAAGTCAGAGAGGATTATTCTCAGAATATACAGTGCTGAGAAACCAGATCAACTGGTGTGTGTGTGTGCGCGCATGTGTGTGTGTGGGCTGTGCCCTTGTCTGTCAGTTGGCAGTCACACAGGTGAGGTGTGTGTTGAGTGAGACAGGACTGGAGTCTCAACCAGGGAAGTGAGTCACCATGCCAGTTGTCAGGTCGGTGGCTATCCCACAGAACTACAATTCATTATATTTATATTGCCTAGCCACTAGCTACTTTCCATCTTTACCTCATTACTACTGGGTAAATGAGGAGAGAAGCCATATGGAAAGTGACGTGGGGGTTGACTGACTGACTGAGGTCTGCGCTGTGCTGTTCTATATAGGATCTTATTGAGCAGATCCAGCCAGTCAGCAGCTGGGGGAATAGATACATCCCTGCTAATTTGTGGCGAGTGGATATGGAGGCAGTGAGGCTATTGGAAGAAGGAAGTAAGATTGGGGGAATGTGTGGTGTGGTGGTAAAGTAGGGTCACTGGAAGGTTTGGGAGGGAGATTGAGCATGGGGATGTGTGAGTTAGTGAGGGACCATATATTGTGAGGATAGTAGATGGTAGTGTGGGATGAGGGGAGTTCTGGAGTTGACTATAGACTCTCAGGATGGTGGTGCAGTACCAGAGGGAGGCCTACAGCGCCAGCCAGGCCCAGATCACATTCTTTGTGGGCTGCTTTGTTCTGCTGTTGGAGCCTCCTCTCCCCCTCTAATCCTGTTTGGCTAAGCACTGCCTGCAGACAAAACCATACAGTGTCCCCACAGCTCAGCCGCTAACACCGGGGAGAATTCACACTCCTTTTCCCAGGGCTTTTTTCACCCATCTTCTCCCTCTCTCTCTGTTATCCCCCTCTTCAGCTGTCCTCATCGTTGGCCGGTCCATCTCCCAATGACAGGCATGAGCTTTAGAACAGGAGCCGCTTCATTGTGTATGGTTATGTTAAGGGCAAGAGACAAGGGTAGCCTATATAGTAAGAGAACGAGATCAGGAGAGATTGTTTATTTCACTTGCTTTGGCAATGTAAACATATGTTTCCCATTCCAATAAAACCCTGAGAGTGAGAAAGAGCGAGGAGAGAGAGAGAGAGAGAGAGAGAGAGAGAGAGAGAGAGAGAGAGAGAGAGAGAGAGAGAGAGAGAGAGAGAGAGAGAGAGAGAGAGAGAGAGCAACAGGTCAGCGGGTCAGTAATGTACTGTGTATATTCCCATCCTGTTTGTGGGTGGGTCCTGTTCTGTTCTGTCTGCTGTTATTGTTGGACCAGAGGTTGAATACCACAGCATGGGGAGTGTTCCTGATCTGACCATGCATACACACCCTTATGGATCTAAAGGACCCCTCTCAACCACACTGACCAGTCTCTTCTCTATGAACCATAGTGACCATTCACACTCACACCCATTCTGACCATAACAACCACTCACACACCCACGGGCCACACTGGTCACAACAAAAGGGATCACAATGGACAATCTTATTCCTGAAACATTATCATCACAAACACATCGAAACCATAGCAGATAGTCAAGCAAAGCCCTCTAATAATGTTTACATACTGTTTTACTCATTTCATATGTATATACTGTATTCTAGTCAATGCCACTCCGACATTGCTCATCCTAATATTTATATATTTCTTAATTCCATTCTTTTACTTTTAGATTTGTGCGTATTATTGTGAATTGTTAAATACTACTGTACTGTTGGAGATAGGAGCACAAGCATTTCGCTACACCTGCAATAACATCTGCTAAATATGTGTATGTGACCAATACAATTTGATTTGATTTGAAGCATCATTGCCTTATAATCCTACAGCAGGGCAGAAAGAGGCAGAGGAAGAGAGAGCAACAGGGAGTTTGGCGAAGGGGGAGAAAAGGCCAAAAAGAGAGAGTGCTAGGGAGAGAGAGTGCTAGGGAGAGAGAGTGCTAGGGAGAGAGAGTGCTAGGGAGAGACAGTGCTAGGGAGAGAGAGTGCTAGGGAGAGAGAGTGCTAGGGAGAGACAGTGCTAGGGAGAGAGAGTTGGACTTTGGAATGCATATGCAAGTGCCTCACTTTATATGTGCAGGCCGCTACATTGGTACGTGTTCATTTACAAAGCCATTCTGGGTAAACTCCCTCTCTACCTCTGTAACCTGCTACCTTCACCACTAGCAGTTACCTGACACGATGTACTAGGTGGTTGCTACTTAAAGTCCCCAGGGCCGTTACCAAGTTAGGAAAGACTGCTTTCTACTATTGTGCACCAGATGCATGGACTAGTCTACAATCTTTGCTTCACCTAGAGGTATTAGTGCCCCTTAATGAGTTTATAACTCTGATACAAAACTCTGTTCAGGAGGAGTGGAAATGTTTCCAGTAGGCTGGATCGTGTTGATTGTATTGTATGTTTTCTTAATTTTGTAACGTTGTATTGATTGCTGCTGCCTTCTTGGCTAGGTCTCCTTTGCAAAAAAGAGATTGTGTCTCAATGGGCTTTTCCTGTATAAATACAATTTGAAAAAAGGCCTGAAAGCTGTGTTTGCCTGTGTGTGTGTGTGTGTGTTGCATGTGCTGTATGACTGCACAGTCAGAATGCTGTTGTTTCTCTCCAGACCTAGTGCACATTTCTCAGGTCAGGTCAGCTCACTGGCTACAAAGTCTTTGACCCCTGACCCCAGGCTAACCCCAGGCTAACCCCATGGAACCCTAACCCTCTGAAACACGAGCCCATAAGCCTCCATGTGGTTCTGTTCAGACTCATGTCAAAATCTAGAACTCTTCAGTCAGGGCAATCAAAAACAAATTGGGCAGCGGAAAAAATACTCTTTCAAATGTCCTTGTACACAAATTACTCATGAATTGTCAAAATATCTTAATATGACAAGGGTGCACATATATGTGTCTGTGTGAAAATAAGTAAGCACACATATGATTATGTTATGATTCAGACCTAACCTATCAATCTACATGAGCAAGCAGACTCCACAACTTTGTCAAAGGCTTTCGCTGCAGCTGAGCCTTTAGAGGAGAACTTTGATGATGAGGAGCAGGAGGAGGAGCAGGAGGAAGAGCAGGAGGAGGAGGAGCAGAAGGAGGAGCAGGAGGAGGAGGAGCAGGGCGAGGAGCCGGAGGAGGAGGAGGAAGAGCAGGAGGAGGAAGAGCAGGTGGAGAAGCAGGAGGAGGAGCAGGAGGAGGAGGAGGAGAAGAAGGTGGAGGAACAGGAGGATGAGGAGCAGGAGGATGAGCAGGAGGAGGAGCAGGAGGATGAGCAGGAGGAGGAGCAGGGGGATGAGCAGGAGGAGCAGCAGGAGGATGAGCAGGAGGAGGAGCAGGTGGAAGAGGGGAGAGGGAAAACAAAGTTAAGAGCCTTTAGAATGGAGAGTCAAATTGAGTTAGCAGTCAGCGAGATTCAATTTGTCCCTGGCAGCTCCCTGCCCTGGTATCAGAGTACCTCCCCCTCTCTCTCCAGCAGTGTGATCATCCTACATTGTACAGACTGTGTCAGTTCTTTTGCCTAGCAAATTAGGATTTACTATCAAGAATTGATCATCCAATAGCATAGGGAGTCATCACACAGGAGGGAGTCAGAAAATGTAAAATATGCAGAATGTGCCTTTAGAGGCCATGCAATTCAGTACTCATCTCGAAAACAAAAGCAATTTAGGTCAAAAGAGTCCACACTAACAAAGGAAATAGAAGTTCTAACAGAACAGATAGATAGCAATAAAAACTGTAACATAGAGGCTCAGAATAATTTAGAGGAAAAACAAAAAGAAATGGAGAAACTTATTCAAAAAAGATCAAGTGTAATATATTATAAAAATAAAGCAAACTGGATGGAATATGGGGAAAAATTCACCAAATTATTTTTTAATCTTCAACATAGGAATGCTACCAAAAATAATTTATTGAAACTGGTTACAAATGACAGAGTCACCCATGATTCACCAAATTATATTTTGAAGGAGGAAACAAAGTACTTTAAGCATATGTTTTCGTTTCAGTCGCCTCCATCTCCTCTAACTGAAGCAAATTGTAGAGATGTATTTTCTATTGATAATGTAAAATTAACAGCCATGCAGAAAGACTCATGTGAAGGTGAAATTACAGAGGAGGAACTTCTGGATGCAATTAAAGACTTTAAGTCCGGGAAAACTCCAGGGTTGGATGGCATACCAGTCGAGGTATACCAAACCTTTTTTGATATACTCAGAGGACCGTTATTAGCATGTTTTAACCACTCCTATGTAAATGGTAGATTATCAGACACTCAAGAAGAAGATCTGATTTCATTATTACTGAAACAGGATACAAGTGGAAAATATAAAGATCCAGTCCATTAAAAAAATTGGAGGCCCAATACACTTCAGTGTTGTGATGCAAAAATTCTAGCAAAATGAATAGCGCATAGAATTAAAAAGGTATTGTCGGACTTTATTCATTCTAATCAGACAGGTTTTTTACATGGGCGATACATTGGAGATAATATACAGTGGGGAGAACAAGTATTTGATACACTGCCGATTTTGCAAGTTTTCCTACTTACAAAGCATGTAGAGGTCTGTAATTTGTATCATAGGTACACTTCAACTGTGAGAGACGGAATCTAAAACAAAAATCCAGAAAATCACATTGTATGATTTTTAAGTAAATAATTTGCATTTTATTGCATGACATACAGTGGGGAGAACAAGTATTTGATACACTGCCGATTTTGCAGGTTTTCCTACTTACAAAGCATGTAGACGTCTGTCATTTTTATCATAGGTACACTTCAACTGTGAGAGACGGAATCTAAAACAAAAATCCAGAAAATCACATTGTATGATTTTTAAGTAATTAATTAGCATTTTATTGCATGACATAAGTATTTGATACATCAGAAAAGCAGAACTTAATATTTGGTACAGAAACCTTTGTTTGCAATTACAGAGATCATACGTTTCCTGTAGGTCTTGACCAGGTTTGCACACACTGCAGCAGGGATTTTGGCCCACTCCTCCATACAGACCTTCTCCAGATCCTTCAGGTTTCGGGGCTGTCGCTGGGCAATACGGACTTTCAGCTCCCTCCAAAGATTTTCTATTGGGTTCAGGTCTGGAGACTGGCTAGGCCACTCCAGGACCTTGAGATGATTCTTACGGAGCCACTCCTTAGTTGCCCTGGCTGTGTGTTTCGGGTCGTTGTCATGCTGGAAGACCCAGCCACGACCCATCTTCAATGCTCTGAGGGAAGGAGGTTGTTGGCCAAGATCTCACAATACATGGCCCCATCCATCCTCCCCTCAATACGGTGCAGTCGTCCTGTCCCCTTTGCAGAAAAGCATCCCCAAAGAATGATGTTTCCACCTCCATGCTTTACGGTTGGGATGGTGTTCTTGGGGTTGTACTCATCCTTCTTCTTCCGCCAAACACGGCGGGTGGAGTTTAGACCAAAAAGCTCTATTTTTGTCTCATCAGACCACATGACCTTCTCCCATTCCTCCTCTGGATCATCCAGATGGTCATTGGCAAACTTCAGACGGGCCTGGACATGCGCTGGCTTGAGCAGGGGGACCTTGCGTGCGCTGCAGGATTTTAATCCATGACGGCGTAGTGTGTTACTAATGGTTTTCTTTGAGACTGTGTTCCCAGCTCTCTTCAGGTCATTGACCAGGTCCTGCCGTGTAGTTCTGGGCTGATCCCTCACCTTCCTCATGGTAATTGATGCCCCACAAGGTGAGATCTTGCATGGAGCCCCAGACCGAGGGTGATTGACCGTCATCTTGAACTTCTTCCATTTTCTAATAATTGCGCCAACAGATGTTGCCTTCTCACCAAGCTGCTTGCCTATTGTCCTGTAGCCCATCCCAGCCTTGTGCAGGTCTACAATTTTATCCCTGATGTCCTTACACAGCTCTCTGGTCTTGGTCATTGTGGAGAGGTTGGAGTCTGTTTGATTGAGTGTGTGGACAGGTGTCTTTTATACAGGTAACGAGTTCAAACAGGTGCAGTTAATACAGGTAATGAGTGGAGAACAGGAGGGCTTCTTAAAGAAAAAACTAACAGGTCTGAGAGAGCCGAATTCTTACTGGTTGGTAGGTGATCAAATACTTATGTCATGCAATAAAATGCAAATGAATTACTTAAAAATCATACAATGTGTTTTTCTGGATTTTTGTTTTAGATTCCGTCTCTCACAGTTGAAGTGTACCTATGATAAAAATTACAGACCTCTACATGCTTTGTAAGTAGGAAAACCTGCAAAATCGGCAGTGTATCAAATACTTGTTCTCCCCACTGTAAGTACTTGATACATCAGAAAAGCAGAACTTAATATTTGGTACAGAAACCTTTGTACGTTTCCTGTAGGTCTTGACCAGGTTTGCACACACTGCAGCAGGGATTTTGGCCCAGTCCTCCATACAGACCTTCTCCAGATCCTTTAGGTTTCGGGGCTGTCGCTGGGCAATACGGACTTTCAGCTCCCTCCAAAGATTTTCTATTGGGTTCAGGTCTGGAGACTGGCTAGGCCACTCCAGGACCTTGAGATGCTTCTTACGGAGCCACTCCTTAGTTTCCCTGGCTGTGTGTTTCGGGTCGTTGTCATGCTGGAAGACCCAGCCACGACCCACCTTCAATGCTCTTACTGAGGGAAGGAGGTTGTTGGCCAAGATCTCGCGATACATGGCCCCATCCATCCTCCCCTCAATACGGTGCAGTCGTCCTGTCCAGAAAAGCATCCCCAAAGAATGATGTTTCCACCTCCATGCTTCACGGTTGGGATGGTGTTCTTGGGGTTGTACTCATCCTTCTTCTTCCTCCAAACACGGCGAGTGGAGTTTAGACCAAAAAGCTCTATTTTTGTCTCATCAGACCACATGACCTTCTCCCATTCCTCCTCTGGATCATCCAGATGGTCATTGGCAAACTTCAGACGGGCCTGGACATGCGCTGGCTTGAGCAGAGGGACCTTGCGTGCGCTGCAGGATTTTAATCCATGACGGCGTAGTGTGTTACTAATGGTTTTCTTTGAGACTGTGGTCCCAGCTCTCTTCAGGTCATTGACCAGGTCCTGCCGTGTAGTTCTGGGCTGATCCCTCACCTTCCTCATGATCATTGATGCCCCACGAGGAGATATCTTGCATGGAGCCCCAGACCGAGGGTGATTGACCGTCATCTTGAACTTCTTTCATTTTCTAATAATTGCGCCAACAGTTGTTGCCTTCTCACCAAGCTGCTTGCCTATTGTCCTGTAGCCCATCCCAGCCTTGTGCAGGTCTACAATTTCATCCCTGATGTCCTTACACAGCTCTCTGGTCTTGGCCATTGTGGAGAGGTTGGAGTCTGTTTGATTGAGTGTGTGGACAGGTGTCTTTTATACAGGTAACGAGTTCAAACAGGTGCAGTTAATACAGGTAATGAGTGGAGAACAGGAGGGCTTCTTAAAGAAAAACTAACAGGTCTGTGAGAGCCGGAATTCTGACTGGTTGGTAGGTGATCAAATACTTATGTCATGGAATAAAATGCAAATGAATTACTTAAAAATCAGACAATGTGATTTTCTGGATTTTTGTTTTAGATTCCGTCTCTCACAGTTGAAGTGTACATATGATAAAAATTACAGACCTCTACATGCTTTGTAAGTAGGTAAACCTGCAAAATCGGCAGTGTATCAAATACTTGTTCTCCCCACTGTAAGGCAAGTACTGGAAACAATAGAACACTATGGAAAATCTGGGAAACCAGGCCTACTATTCATAGCAGACTTCGAAAAGGCATTTGATAAAGTACGACTGGGGTTTATATATAAATACCTGGAGCATTTCAATTTTGGACAATCACTTATAAATTGGGTTAAAATCATGTATAGTAACCCTAGGTGTAAAATAGTAAATAATGGCTAAAAAAGTTTTAAACCGTCAAGAGGAGTGAAACAAGGTTGTCCACTATCGGCATATCTATTTATTATTGCGATCAAGATGTTAGCTATTAAAATCAGATCCAACAATAATATCAAGGCATTAGAAATCCAGGGCTTAAAAACAAAGGTGTCATTGTACATTTTAGTCATTTAGCAGACGCTCTTATCCAGAGCGACTTACAGGAGCAATTAGGGTTTAGTGCCTTGCTCAAGGGCACATCTACAGATTTTTCACCTAGTTGGCTTAGGGATTAGAACCAGCGACCTTTCGGTTACTGGCACAACGCTCTTAACCACTAAGCTACCTGCCGCTCCATGATGATGATTAATGTTTTCTTTTAAATCCACAACTTGAATCCCTCCACAGCCTCATAGAGGATCTAGATACATTTTCATTATGATAAATGTACTATATTACGTATTGGATCACTAAAAAATACAATTTTTACATTACCATGTAGTTTACCAATAAAACTGTCTGATGGTGATGTGGATATACTCTGAATACATATTCCAAATGAAATAAATGATCTCACTCCAATACATTTTTATAGAAAGTTAGCAAAAATAGATAAGATCTTGCTACCATGGAAAGGTAAATACCTGTCAATTTGTGGAAAAATTACCCTGATTAACTCTTTAGTATTATCCCAGTTTACCTATTTGCTTATGGTCTTGCCTGCGAACAGTTTTTTTAATTATATGTGAAAGAAATATTCCATTTTATTTGGAACGGCAAGCCAGCCTATTTATATAATGAATATGAATTCGGAGGACAGAAATTATTAAATATTAATGCATTAGACCTATCACTAAAAGCTTCAGTCATACAAAAGTTATACTTAAATCCGAACTGGTTTTCTTGCAAATTAGTAAGATTGTCTCACCCAATGTTCAAGAATGACCTTTTTCCCTTTATTCAGATTACAACCTCTCACTTTAAGTTATTTGAAAAGGAAATAATCTCCCAAATATCACTATTGCTAAAACAAGCCATAGAAAATTGGTTGCAATTTCAATTTAATACTCCAGAAACGACAGAACAAATAATGCAACAAATATTGTGGTTAAACTCAAATATACTAATTGATAAAAAAAAAAAAAAAAAAGGTATAATCTTCGTAAATGATATTATCGGTAGGACTGGTGGAGTTATGTCGCACATGCAGCTAACAAAAACATATGGAAATGTCTGCTCTACCCAAAATTACAACCAAATAATTGCAGCATTACCGCAAAAATGGAAAATGGAAAGTAGAAGGGGGAAAAAGTAAGGAACTTGTCTGTTAAAGAATATAATTAGTTAAAGATAATTGTGATAAATAAAAAAAGTATACCAGTTTCATTTAAGTACCAAAGGATTGACAGCCGTCCCATATACAGTTGAAGTCGGAAGTTTACATACACCTTAGCCAAATACATTTAAACTCAGTTTTTCACAATTCCTGACATTTAATCCTAGTAAAAATTCCCTGTCTTAGGTCAGTTAGGATCACCACTTTATTTTAAGAATGTGAAATGTCAGAATAATAGTAGAGAGAATGATTTATTTCAGCTTTTATTTCTTTCATCACATTCCCAGTGGGTCAGAAGTTTACATACACTCAATTAGTATTTGGTAGCATTGCCTTTAAATTGTTTAACGTGGGTCAAATGTTTCGGATAGCCTTCCACAAGCTTCCCACAATAAGTTGGGTGAATTGTGGCCCATTCCTTCTGACAGAGCTGGTGTAACTGAGTTAGGTTTGTAGGCCTCCTTGCTCGCACACGCTTTTTCCAATTCTGCCTACAAATTTTCTATAGGATTGAGGTCAGGACTTTGTGATGGCCACTCCAATACCTTGACTTTGTTGTCCTTTAGCCATTTTGCCACAACTTTGGAAGTATGCTTGGGGTCATTGTCCATTTGGAAGACCCATTTGCGACCAAGCTTTAACTTCCTGACTTGAGATGTGACTTTAATATATCCACATAATTTTCCTTCCTCATGAATCCATCTATTTTGTGAAGTGCACCAGTCCTTCCTGCAGCAAAGCACCCCCACAGCATGATGCTGCCACCCCCGTGCTTCACGGTTGGGATGGTGTTCTTCGGCTTGCAAGCATACCCCCTTTTTCCTCCAAACATAACAATGGTCATTATGGCCAAACAGTTCTATTTTTGTTTCATCAGACCAGACATTTCTCCAAAAAGTATGATCTTTGTACCCATGTGCAGTTGCAAACCGTAGTCTGGCTTTTTTATGGTGGTTTTGGAGCAGTGGCTTCTTCCTTGCTGAGCGGCCTTTCAGGTTATGTCGATATAGGACTCGTTTTACTGTGGATATAGATACTTTTGTACCTGTTTCCTCCAGCATCTTCACAAGGTCCTTTGCTGTTGTTCTGGGATTGATTTGCACTTTTCGCACCAAAGTACGTTCATCTCTAGGAGACAGAACGCGTCTCCTTCCTGAGCGGTATGACGGCTGCGTGGTCCCATGGTGTTTATTCTTGCGTACTATTGTTTGTACAGATGAACGTGGTACCTTCAGGCATTTGGAAATTGCTCCCAAGGATGAACCAGACTTGTGGAGGTCTACAATTTTTTTTCTGAGGTCTTGGCTGATTTCTTTTGATTTTCCCATGATGTCAAGCAAAGATGCACTGAGTTTGAAGGTAGGCCTTGAAATACATCCACAGGTACACCTCCAATTGACTCAAATGATGTCAATTAGCCTATCAGAAGCTTCTAACTGTCACACCCTGGCTCTGGGACTCTATATGTTGAGCCAGGGTGTGTATATTCTATGTGTTGTGTTTCTATGTCGGGATTCTAGTTTTGTATTTCTGTGTTGGCCAGAGTGGTTCCCAATCAGAGGCAACGAGTGTCAGCTGTTGCTGGTTGTCTCTGATTGGGAGCCATATTTATAGAGGCTGTTTTCCCACAATAGTTGTGGGATCTTGTTCCTTTCGGTTTGTTCCGAGTTAGGTTTGTCCTTTGGATGTCACGTATCGTTTGTTGTTTTGTTTCGCTGTTCGTGTTAGTCATTCGATTAATAAAGTATGTTTGCTTTCAACGCTGCACCTTGGTCTACTCCGTCTAACGATCGTGACACTAAAGCCATGACATCATTTTCTGGAATTTTCCAAGCTGTTTAAATGCACAGTCAACTTAGAGTATGTAAACTTCTAACCCACTGGAATTGTGATACAGTGAATTATAAGTGAAATAATCTGTTTGTAAACAATTGTTGGAAAAATTACAAAGTAGATGTCCTAACCGACTTGCCAAAACTATAGTTTGTTAACAAGACATTTGTTGAGTGGTTGAAAAAATAGTTTTAATGACTCCAACATAAGTGTATGTAAACTTCCGACTTCAACTGTAGATTGCAAAATAGTTGGGAAGAGATTTTTGACGTACCGATTCCATGGCATAGTGTTTATGAATTGATACGCAAAACGAAGCCGGATTCAAAACTTATAACTTTTCCATTTAAATTATTATATAAAATTCTTGCTACCAATATAATGTTATTTATATGGGGGATACAATCTTCCCAGCTCTGCAGATTTTGCTGCGAAGAGACAGAATCATTAGATCATTTGTTTTGGTACTGTCCATTTGTAGCTTGTTTTTGGACACAGGTCCAGGAATGGCTAAAGGATTGCAATATTTACCTGGCGCTAACCCTGCAGATAGCACTACTGGGTGATCTGAAAAGTCATAGTCAATCGATCAATAATATAATAATACTTTTAGCAAAAATGTTTATTTTCAATTTACGATCTGTAGAAACAATGAGAATAGAAAGGTTCAGAACTTTTGTAAAACATCACAGTACAGTTGAAAAATATATGGCAAATAGAAATCCAATATGGATGGTGTTAAGAGATAGATGGGAGGTGTTGAATGGAGCTGAAGGATGGGACTAATAACAACAACTAATAACAACAAGATAACGAATGTAAAGCATACTGTGTCCATAATAAGTATATAGGTTATAGATTGAGAGCTTTGTGAAAGAGCACAGTTAGAAAAATATGGCATATAGAAGCAAACCAAATGGACATCATGAAAATGATCGGAGGAAGTTCAGGAGTAAAAACAAACAAAATATAATTATTGTAGAATTTGACTGTGTCCATAAAATGTATATAGTATGTATGGGCTGGAAGTAGAGGCCAAAGCGTTGTTGTTCACTAGTTTACTCCAATTGGGATAGGGGTGGTGGGGTTGGAAAGTAATGAAGGGAAATATAATTTAAAAAAGGATATGTGTGTGTGTATGGATGTATGTATATATGTATAAATGTATGTATATATGTGTGTGTGTATGTACAGTGGGGAAAAAAAGTATTTAGTCAGCCACCAATTGTGCAAGTTCTCCCACTTAAAAAGATGAGAGAGGCCTGTAATTTTCATCATAGGTACACGTCAACTATGACAGACAAAATGAGAAAAACTTTTCCAGAAAATCACATTGTAGGATTTTTAATGAATTTATTTGCAAATTATGGTGGAAAATAAGTATTTGGTCAATAACAAAAGTTTCTCAATACTTTGTTATATACCCTTTATTGGCAATGACACAGGTCAAACGTTTTCTGTAAGTCTTCACAAGGTTTTCACACACTGTTGCTGGTATTTTGCCCCATTCCTCCATGCAGATCTCCTCTAGAGCAGTGATGTTTTGGGGCTGTCGCTGGGCAACACGGACTTTCAACTCCCTCCAAAGATTTTCTATAGGGTTGAGATCTGGAGACTGGCTAGGCCACTCCAGGACCTTGAAATGCTTCTTACGAAGCCACTCCTTCGTTGCCCGGGCAGTGTGTTTGGGATCATTGTCATGCTGAAAGACCCAGCCACGTTTCATCTTCAATGCCCTTGCTGATGGAAGGAGGTTTTCACTCAAAATCTCATGATATATGGCCCCATTCATTCTTTCCTTTACACGGATCAGTTGTCCTGGTCCCTTTGCAAAAAAACAACCCCAAAGCATGATGTTTCCACCCCCATGCTTCACAGTAGGTATGGTGTTCTTTGGATGCAACTCAGCATTCTTTGTCCTCCAAACACGACAAGTTGAGTTTTTACCAACATTTTCTATTTTTGTTTCATATGACCATATGACATTCTCCCAATCCTCTTCTGGATCATCCAAATGCACTCTAGCAAACTTCAGACGGGCCTGGACATGTACTGGCTTAAGCAGGGGGACACATCTTGCACTGCAGGATTTGAGTCCCTGGCGGCGTAGTGTGTTACTGATGGTAGGCTTTGTTACTTTGGTCCCAGCTCTCTGCAGGTCATTCACTAGGTCCCCCCGTGTGGTTCTGGGATTTTTGCTCACCGTTCTTGTGATCATTTTGACCCCACGGGGTGAGATCTTGCGTGGAGCCCCAGATCGAGGGAGATTATCAGTGGTCTTGTATGTCTTCCATTTCCTAATAATTGCTCCCACAGTTGATTTATTCAAACCAAGCTGCTTACCTATTGCAGATTTAGTCTTCCCAGCCTTGTGCAGGTCTACAATTTTGTTTCTGGTGTCCTTTGACAGCTCTTTGGTCTTGGCCATAGTGGAGTTTGGAGTGTGACTGTTTGAGGTTGTGGACAGGTGTCTTTTATACTGATAACAAGTTCAAACAGGTGCCATTAATACAGGTAACGAGTGGAGGACAGAGGAGCCTCTTAAAGAAGACGTTACAGGTCTGTGAGAGCCAGAAATCTTGCTTGTTTGTAGGTGACCAAATACTTATTTTCCACCATCATTTGCAAATAAATTCATAAAAAATCCTACAATGTGATTTTCTGGATTTGTTTTCCTCAATTTGTCTGTCATAGTTGACGTGTACCTATGATGAAAATTACAGGCCTCTCTCATCTTTTTAAGTGGGAGAACTTGCACAATTGGTGGCTGACTAAATACTTTTTTTCCCCACTGTATGTGTATATATATATGTATGTAAATATGTATATATATGTATGTATATATATATATATATATATATATATATATATATATATATATAGATATATATATATAGATATATTTGCGAGAAGAAAAACATATGGGGGATTGGAAGTGATGCAGACAATTACATTGATGGAAGTTACAATCTATCTGAAATATTAAAGCTGATCTACTCCCTAGAAGAAAAAATATATACTAAGAAAAAAAAATATGCAGAGGTTTATGCGCTAAACTCAGCCTGTCCACACAGTGTGTGAACCAGTGGATCTGCCTGCTGGTATAAAACTATGGCATGCCAGACAGAACATATCTCTCACACTCCCTTTGTGACTAGGGATCTCACATCCTCACAACAATCTGCTTTAAAATATTTTTCTGTCACTGTATGTAGGGCAGCCCATGACAGACAGACACACAAACACACGCACACGCCCACACCCACACCCACATCCACATCCACACCCACACCCAAACACACACACACAACCTATGAGGACTGTGTTCAGTTATTGCATTCTCCATTTTTCTAATGTCCTTCTAAGACATACTGTATAGGAGAGACTGAGAGAATGAAAGGAAGAGGATAAGACAGCTGACAGAAGGGGACTTGACAGCTTTTTGGGATGGTGCCATCTAGGCTTGCCGGAAACTAGACTGGGTGTAATTGTCTGTTGTATAAACAGTATAAACAGAACCAGTTCAGTAGTACCGGATGGAGTGTTGTAGATGGCATCACCTGACAATGACATACTACAGACTCTGTTAGTCTATAGTGCCAGCCTGGCAGGGGGTACACAACCATGAAACATCCAATAACCATGCCCTATGAAAATATACATAAATAAATAAATATATACATGAAAGAGAGCTGTGTGTAAACTGTGCCTGCCCTGCCAGCCCTATCTGCCTAAACTCAACTCTACGATTTACGATGAAGTTGCGCGGCAACTAGTGTGGGCAGACTATAGCTATGACGTCACATAAAATGATGTTTTTATAAAAAACAACTGATTTCAGCACCCAAAGAATAGAAATGTCCTGTGTATTTGCAGGTTATTCTTTGGGTGCTGAAATCAGTTGTTTTTTTATAAAAACTTAATTTTATGTGACGTCGGAACTACAGCCCGCCCACATTAGTCACCGAGCAACTTCATCGTAAATCGTGGAGTTGAGTTTAGTCGGCTAGCCCCAGTCTGGGTGGACCATTGTGTTTGAGCAGCCCGTTGGTTCCCTCTGTGTCTGATAGGATATCTCTTCCTATTCAACAGTCTGATAAAGCTAAGCTGAGCACAGTGGGCCACACTCCCCACTGCAGCCGTGGGCCCCATGCCCAGGATAAACAACACACACACACACACACACACACACACACACACACACACACACACACACACACACACACACACACACACACACACACACACACACACACACACACACACACACACACACACACATGCAGACAGAGTGAGAAAGACAGAGAGGGAGAGAAATAAAAAATGAGAGAGAAAAGGAGTGAGAGAGCAAAATCTCTTCTTCGTCTAACAGCTCTGCTCACGTTTGTCAGTAGTGCTGTAAAGAAGACTGACTACCAAGCAGCAGATCAGAGACCCTGGGAGATGATGACACCCCTATGAAACTGTCACGCAGTAACAGAAAGTGTTTTAAACAGGGAGAGTTTCCGTTTGGACCTGTCTGTTGTAACAAACAGCTCATTGGGTTGACCTAGTAGGAATGCTTCACCATAAACACACCTAATCCCACTAAGAAGCCTCCTGGCACAGGAATCTACCTGTTTCAGTCCCGTCCCAACACATCCCTGTCTGTAGGCCATGCCATGCCAACTGATGCCCATGCCAAGTGAGCCCATCAGCCGCCCAGCCGCCCCTCCACGGGTCTCTGGGCTGGCAGAGGGTAGCAGGCATGTCCACCTGTGCCACCTGCTGCCACACAGACAGTCAGCCTGATATCCTACCACACACAGGGCACTTTTAGGGCTGCCAGGTCTCTCTATCAATCACAGGAGGGCTTATAGAGAGGAGAGATCCCACAGAGACAGATAAGCCAGGAGAAGAGATCTCCTGAGGGGTATCCTACGAAGCAAGCTAGATCTACTCAGGGTTTTCTAAAGCTAACCAGCTTCAGTTAGCTTCATATTCCAGCTCAGGCTTCATCCGTACTACGACGGTGGATATTGCTCGTCCGCCTGCCGCTAACTCTAGCAGGCTTGTAACTGCACGTTCATGTCGCACATGGCTAGTCGAACGCCAAACTCTTCAACGAGACAATGCTGAAACATTAATCCGAATCATTGGTACAATTTAATTTGTGCCGAAATCTAAATAAAATAAAAGTTTTTTTTCTTCAAATTCAGCAGGTTATGGTGTGAAATAGGCTTTTAGAAGTACAGTCTTTATTTTATTACTTTGGAGTGCTTATCAATGCACAAGCACCTTTTTCCCCACTCCTATCGATAAAATAATTGTATTAAGTCATACAAAAGTGTTACTGTGCGTGAAGTTTAAAATGCATTCTGTCATTACTAAATGTGTAATGTGATATATTTTAACATGACTCTTTTTTAACACAAATAAACATTTAATTAATAAAATATTTCATCAGTCATCTTCCTCAAATGAAGGGGATGTTGACGCAATCTTTGCAATAGGGAGGGAATTGGATTTCATTGCTCAGTCACTTCATTCAGAGTAAGTGAAGTGAGCTGTGAGTTCGCATGCCCCGGAGCAGGTTAGTTCTGAAGGATTCGTTGCCATAGAAATGTACCTGGCTAACCAGTTTTCCTGAGTTGAACTCAGAGTTAACCAAAGTCAACACGCTAACTCCTCAAACCTGCTACGTAAAATACCCCTTTGGAGGACACAGTGCCCAGACAGGCTGAGATGTGTCTCTATGGCAGAGATAGAGAAATAAAGACAGACAGACAACCTCTCAGGGAGAACAAGAGGAAACTCCTCTACCGATTACATCAGGTGAGGCGCTATCAACTCTGGATGAAAAGAAAACCTACTTTATACACACAAAGAAACGACAACAACCCCACTCTGTATGAGGGGACAACTTCACATGGAACTCTAAGGATTAGTGTTTGGTTTGGGGATTGAAAAATATTACATATTTTCTACAAATAGTGAATTAAAATAACATGAAACACTCCTAAGGTCTTGTGGTCCTATGTCTCTACCGTTAGCTGAGTAGTGTGTTCATTAAATAGGACAGAGCCACTGTGATGATGTGGGCTGTTTTGGTCCACATTGGCAACAACAACAGAGCTGGCTCCTTTGATCTCACTGTGTAAAACAGCTTGGCATAATCTCACCCTTTGTTCTCACCCTGATGAAATGAAAGATGTTTACACCGACCATCTAATCTGTCCAGATTTGCCCGTACGGAGGGAGATAATACCAGAATGCACTCCCCAGATTACCATTCCAAACCCAAATCCTCTTTGTGGAGGACGAGAGGAGCTGAGGAGAGGGGCACAACAGGGGGGGGCACATGTTCTTTCTGAGCACCTCCAGTGTAACTGTCTCCTCTTCAAACATGAGAAGTGGGAATGCCTTCTACATCACAGACAAAGCCATCACCAGAACCAACATTATAACTATTATACACTATTATACACCAATTTCAACTCACAGTTCACTCTCAACAACAAAAACACATATACATTTATCTACTGTACATTCAACAAATTCACAGATTCAAAGATGAAAGCATTAGGATTCCCAGTGTGAAAACACTCACCATCCAGAGAAAGGTATCTGTATCAATGAGTCACCAGGTCACCTCAGCTTCAACCAGGGATGTACAGAATACACAAACAATAAACAAAACAAACAAGTGAATGTCACACTGCCTGTTCTTCATCCATGGCTGGTATATAGAGACCAGCGTGACCAAACAAAAGGATGGGTGGGCGCTAAGCCAGGGAGAAGACCCATATGTCACAGGGAAGGGGGACGACCCCCCACACCGCAAAAGCCTGATTAGGGCACAGATAAACAAACACACACACATACAAACACACACAAATAAACCCACACACAAAGAGGACGTATAGTATATATTCCCAGAATGCCTTTCACAAACACCAATGACACCTTTGACAAATCCTTCCCGTCTAGTATTCTGGTCTTTCTCTCAGAGTCAACTCAAGTGGTCAAATGAGTGCTATCAGGTAGGGAACCAGGCAACTCCACTCATGACCCCAAGCGTTCAGCCCAATCATCCATCACCTTTATCTCTCCCCCTTCTGTCCCCTCTACGTCCACCCCCCCCACATCAATTACAACCAGATCCAGTGGATCCCTCACCATTATAGAGACACAGACAGATGCAGAGAAGAGCCAGCCTGCCCTTGGGGGGGCATGGACTCCTGGGTATCCCAGAGATAGCTCTCCTTCCGTGGGGACAACAGGCGCCTGAAGCAGCAGCCTACTTCAGTCTCCAGTCTAACTGCCGATGTTCAACACACCCACCTAAAATAATCCTGGGCACAGAAAGATTCCTCCTGCCCTAGTTTTAATAGTGTTAAGGCTTCCAATTTACTTCCATAAAGTTAAAGGACAGACGAGGTAGCCATCTGACATAAAGAAATGCATGTCGGTGTCGTAGCATGCCACCGACATATCTCTCTCTATATATCTCTCTGGGGTTAGGCCTAAGCTTCTCTTCCTTTATATAGGCTATACATATATACAGTGGGGAGAACAAGTATTTGATACACTGCCGATTTTGCAGGTTTACCTACTTACAAAGCATGTAGAGGTCTGTAATTTTTTATCATATGTACACTTCAACTGTGAGAGACGGAATCTAAAACAAAAATCCAGAAAATCACATTGTCTGATTTTTAAGTAATTCATTTGCATTTTATTGCATGACATAAGTATTTGATCACCTACCAACCAGTCAGAATTCCGGCTCTCACAGACCTGTTAGTTTTTCTTTAAGAAGCCCTCCTGTTCTCCACTCATTACCTGTATTAACTGCACCTGTTTGAACTCGTTACCTGTATAAAAGACACCTGTCCACACACTCAATCAAACAGACTCCAACCTCTCCACAATGGCCAAGATCAGAGAGCTGTGTAAGGACATCAGGGATAAAACTGTAGACCTGCACAAGGCTGGGATGGGCTACAGGACAATAGGCAAGCAGCTTGGTGAGAAGGCAACAACTGTTGGCGCAATTATTAGAAAATGAAAGAAGTTCAAGATGACGGTCAATCACCCTCGGTCTGGGGCTCCATGCAAGATATCTCCTCGTGGGGCATCAATGATCATGAGGAAGGTGAGGGATCAGCCCAGAACTACACGGCAGGACCTGGTCAATGACCTGAAGAGAGCTGGGACCACAGTCTCAAAGAAAACCATTAGTAACACACTACGCCGTCATGGATTAAAATCCTGCAGTGCACGCAAGGTCCCCCTGCTCAAGCTAGCGCATGTCCAGGCCCGTCTGAAGTTTGCCAATGACCATCTGGATGATCCAGAGGAGGAATGGGAGAAGGTCATGTGGTCTGATGAGACAAAAATAGAGCTTTTTGGTCTAAACTCCACTTGCCATGTTTGGAGGAAGAAGAAGGATGAGTACAACCCCAAGAACACCATCCCAACCGTGAAGCATGGAGGTGGAAACATCATTCTTTGGGGATGCTTTTCTGCAAAGGGGACAGGACGACTGCACCGTATTGAGGGGAGGATGGATGGGGCCATGTATCGCGAGATCTTGGCCAACAACCTCCTTCCCTCAGTAAGAGCATTGAAGATGGGTCTTCCAGCATGACAACGACCCGAAACACACAGCCAGGGCAACTAAGGAGTGGCTCCGTAAGAAGCATCTCAAGGTCCTGGAGTGGCCTAGCCAGTCTCCAGACCTGAACCCAATAGAAAATCATTGGAGGGAGCTGAAAGTCCGTATTGCCCAGCAACAGCCCCGAAACCTGAAGGATCCGGAGAAGGTCTGTATGGAGGAGTTGGCCAAAATCCCTGCTGCAGTGTGTGCAAACCTGGTCAAGACCTACAGGAAACGTATGATCTCTGTAATTGCAAACAAAGGTTTCTGTACCAAATATTAAGTTCTGCTTTTCTGATGTATCAAATACTTATGTCATGCAATAAAATGCAAATTAATTACTTAAAAATCATACAATGTGATTTTCTGGGTTTTTGTTTTAGATTCCGTCTCTCACAGTTGAAGTGTACCTATGATAAAAATTACAGACCTCTACATGCTTTGTAAGTAGGAAAACCTGCAAAATCGGCAGTGTATCAAATATTTGTTCTCCCCACTGTATATATATATATATATAAATATAAATATATATTTATTAAAATATTAATATCATACAGTGGACACCTAAGCCTATAGGCCTCTGCATGCAATGCCCTGATACATTTAGTACTCAAATCTCTGACAGCTGAACCGTGAGATGGACAATTCTTACTTTAAGAAAATTGGCTATAAAGTTTTGCATATGCTACACATCGAAACACAAGGAATAGTGTTTTTGTAATTTGTTATAGTTGTTTTTAAGGACATGTAAATGTGTCTCATTTGGCCAACATCCCTTGTTTATTGATGGTGCTGGCTGCGCCAGGTCGGATCTTAATGCATATGAGTGTCCATGACATTTTTCAAATGTCCGGTAAATTCAAATCCTCCCTATCATGTTGTCCGGTGCTCTGAAATGGCATATTGTTTTTATGAAGATTTTAGAATATTTGCATAAAAATCTGTCACCAATTGAACGGAAACCTATCTATAGACACCCTAAAAACTCTGGCAAGTGCACTAGTCCAGTGTTACTTTGATTATGCCTGCACATCATGGTTTACCAGCAGCCCCAAACAACTAAAGAATAAGCTACCAGCCAAACAAGCGTGTAAGAATAGTACTTAAACTCCACCGTCATACTCATCTGGAGGTGGAGCATTATTTCGTCTCTCTCTCTGTAATGTGTCTGTATCTATATAATTGTAAATTGATTTATGTCAAAAATAGGGACCACAATGGAAATACGTCCCCAACTTTATTTTGCAATCCCGGTCACTTTTTAAAATCTTTGTGTATATATGCATTTTTTTTTTTACTGACAAATAAAATCAATCAATCAATACAAACTGTGAAGTGGCCAATTGATGAATGGAAAGAGACATCTGTTACAAAACACAAAAAAGAGATAGTCAAGCCAAGCCTACGATACTGGGTAAACCTACATGGTAGGGAGGGAAGTATTTTCTGTTTGTCCAGATTGACGTGGTCTATTTATTGTGGTGTTGAAAACACAAACCATGATATTGAAGTGCCGAAGTCGGTATGCTTTGTTTATTGGTTGTGTGGTGCATAGGCACAGAAACCTGGTGGTGGAAAATTCATTGCATATATTTTTTATAATTATAAATATGGCATCAAAATGTAGAAAATAAGATATCCCCTAGCTGATCAGTGTCTGCAGCCGACTCTGATCATGAAGTAATGAAACAGGCAGGGAGAGTGAGCTCGTCTGTGGTGGTCGGCGAACCCTCAACCTTCTGGCCAGTAGCCCTGCGTGGCATCGACTGTACCACAAAAGCATGCTGAAGTGGCAATGTCGATATCCACGTTTTTAAACACAAGGTCGCTACAGTTATTGTTATTTTTGGTCGTAAACATTATTTTGAGTTAATTCTATGAGGGGGAGGGTGTTCAATTTATTTCACATTACAAGGGGAGGGTCATTTGAAAATATTTTTCATGTTAGGGAGGGGGGGGGTGCATTTTATTTTATGACCCCCCCCCGTAAATGTCAATCTGTCCCTAAGATGAAGGTAGTTCAAACACACACATACACATCAAACAAACACACAAAGATGGGAAAGGGAGAGGGAGAGACTAAAGTCTAAAGCAAAATCTGAGGATTGAGTGAGGTTATAACTTTTCCCAAAGGAAAGAACCCAGTGGCTTAGCGAGAAGTGTCAATCATCCACTGGGACTGGGCAAGTCAACATCCCAGAATTCCTAACCTGCCTGTCCAGAGAGCGTAACGAGGGGACGTGTGTTACCATTTAAGGCTGATTCCATTGCCCTAGCCCTGGGTAGAGGACTCTGAGCTGAGCCAACTAGTTGCAATCTGTTAACCAGGGCTGGTATGACACTCCTCCCACACATACAGGGAGAGAGGTCAAAAAGAAGGAGAGAGAGAAAAAAAAGAGTGAGAGAGAGAAAAAGAAAGACAGAGAAAACTAGGCTGTATCAACAGGCTGGGAGAAGGAGTGCCAAAAAGCTTTCAGTTTTAACAAGTAGCAGAGTCCATATGTAGAACTGAAAGGGAACGTGTTAAGACACATAGTAACTGTATATAAACTCATGACCTGGAGAGGCCATGACATCACCAACGAGAGTGGGGCAATGGTTAGCGGAGAGGGAGAGGCTGTTTCTTTGTGCATGTTGATATGAAGCAGAGGTAGAGAAGAAAGGAGGATTTCCTCAGGTTTGGCAGTAATGTGAATGCACTAGGTGTTTGCATGTCAGTGTCTCAGCACATATTTTGAATATATTAAAATGGACTCAGTCAACTGCCAGCCAACCTTCCTCTACCGCTCTACAGGTAACTGCCAAAATAATGGAAACACTTGAGTAAATGAGGGATACAAAGTATATTGAAAGCAGGTGCTTCCACAAATGTGTGGTTCCTGAGTTAATTAAGCAATTAACATCCCATCATGCTTAGGCTCATGTATAGAAATGCTGGGCAGGCCATTATTTTGGCCACCATGGCTATGCCCCCATAGGATGACAATGCCCCCAACCACAGGGCACGAGTGATCACTGAATGGTTTGATGAGCATGAAAACGATGTAAACCATTTTACGTAATTGTTTTAATGTTGTTGTTTTTTTACTTTAGTTTATTTAGTAAATATTTTCTTAACTCTATTTTCTTAAAACTGCATTGTTGGTTAAAGGCTTGTAAGTAAGTATTTCACAGTAAAGTTACCTGTTGTATTCGGCACATGTGACAAATACAATTTGATTTGATTTGATATGGCCATCTCAGTCACCAGATCTCAACGCAATTGAACACTTATGGGAGATCCTGGAGCGCCTGAGACAGCGTTTTCCACCACCATCAACAAAACACCAAATTATGGAATTTCTCATGGAAGAATGGTGTCGCATCCCTCCAATAGAGGTCCAGACACTTGTAGAATCTATACAAAGGTGTATTGAAGCTGTTCTGGCTTGTGGTGGCCCAACACCCTATTAAGACACTTTATGTTGGTGTTTCCTTTCTTTTGGCAGTTACCTGTATGTGTGACACACAGTAACCTCCAATGCTATATGTATGGCCCCTCCTCTCCACTCTTCAGCACACACTCCCAGTGAGGTCTGAGTGACGTGGCGTTTACCTAGGGAGGCTGAGGAAATGTATGTGTATGCACTCACTAACTGTAAGTCGCTCTGGATAAGAGCGTCTGCTAAATGACTAAAATGTAAATGTATTCCCCTCCTTACTGGACTGCTGTGGAAGGTAACATGTTATGAGATAAGAGGTCAATCAATGACTAACACACTTCACAGTCTACACTGACACTGAAACTACCATCCTGAACCAGGGGAGAGACAGGATACAGCTGGGCCTGATGTTCTCACCACAGAGAGGATTACATTCTCTTGAAGGGACCACTGAAATTCTCCTGAGGGGGCAAAATATATCTCAAATGTCTCAAACAAACCAGACTGTTCAGAAGAAATACATTTCTCAAGTGCGTCTTGGGCAGATTGGGACAGTGAGCTCTGTCACAATATATCTAACCATGAAGTGGATGTGAGTATATGTCAGTGGAAGTATGCAGAGCATGGGGGTGAGGGGCTTTCCTACCACTAATTCCAGGCTGATAGGAAAAGCAGGGATGTGGGGATGTGGGGGAATAGACCTTGGTGTTATAGATACAACGCAGACCTTGTCTGAGGGCCTGTAACCCAATGGCATGTTTCAGCGTGGGAGTCATGGAGTGTGTGAGTGGAATTGGTTCTGACTCAATTTCACACACAAATGGGTGTACGCGTGAGTGTTTGTGCACGCACGCACGTACGCACACATGCACGTACAGTACCAGTCAAAAGTTTGGACACACCTACTCATTCCAGGGTTTTTCTTAATTTTTACTATTTTCTACATTGTAGAATAATAGTGAAGACATCAAAACTATGAAATAACACATATGGAATCATGTAGTAACCAAAAAAGTGTTAAACAAATCAAAATATATTTTATACTTGAGATTCTTCAAAGTAGCCACCCTTTGCCTTGATGACAGCTTTGCACACTCTTGGCATTCTCTCAACCAGCTTCATGAGGTAGTCACCTGGAATGCATTTCAATTAACAGGTGTGCCATTTTAAAAGTTAATTTATGAAATGTCTTTCCTTCTTAATGTGTTTGAGCTAATCAGTTGTGTTGTGACAAGGTAGGGGTGGTATACAGAAGATAGCCCTATTTGGTTAAAGACATAGTCCATATTATGGCAAGAACAGCTCAAATAAGCAAAGAGAAATGACAGTCCATTATTACTTTAAGGCATGAAGGTCAGTCAATACGGAACATTTCAAGAACTTTGAAAGTTTCTTCAAGTGCAGTCGCAAAAACCATCAAGCGCTATGATGAAACTGGCTCTCATGAGGACCGCCACAGGAAAGGAAGACCCAGAGTTACCTCTGCTGCAGAGGATAAGTTCATTAGAGTTACCAGCCTCAGATTGCAAGCCCAAATAAATGCTTCACAGAGTTCAAGTAACAGACACATCGCAACATCAACTGTTCAGAGGAGACTGCGTGAATCAGGCCTTCGTGGTCGAACTGCTGCAAATAAACCACTACTAAAGGACACCAATAAGAAGAAGAGACTTGCTTGGGCCAAGAAACACGAGCAATGGACATTAGACTGGTGGAAATCTGTCCTTTGGTCTGACAAGTCCAAATTTGAGATTTTTGGTTCCAACCGCCGTGTCTTTGTGAGACGCAGAGTAGGTGAACGGATGATCTCCGCATGTGTGGTTCCCACCGTGAAGCATGGAGGAGGAGGTGTGATGATGTGGGGGTGCATTGCTGGTGACACTGTCTGTGATTTATTTAGAATTCAAGGCACACTTAACCAGCATGGCTACCACAGCATTATGCAGCGATACGCCATCCCATCTGGTTTGCGCTTAGTGGGACTATCATTTGTTTTTCAACAGGACAATGACCCAACACACCTCCAGGCTGTGTAAGGGCTATTTGACCTGGCCTCCACAATCACCCGACCTCAAACCAATTGAGATGGTTTGGGATGAGTTGGACTGCAGAGTGAAGGAAAAGCAGCCAACAAGTGCTAAGCATATGTGGGAACTCCTTCAAGACTGTTGGAAAAGCATTCCAGGTGAAGCTGGTTGAGAGAATGCCAAGAGTGTGCAAAGCTGTCATCAAGGCAAAGGGTGGCTACTTTGAAGAATCTAAAATCAAAAATATATTTTGATTTGTTTAACACTTTTTTGGTTACTACATGATTCCATATGTGTTATTTCATAGTTTTGATGTCTTCACTATTATTCTACAATGTAGAAAATAGTAAAACTAAAGAAAAACCCTTGAATGAGTAGGCGTGTCCAAACTTATGACTGGTACTGTACACACTGACACACACACAAAGACCCCTTTCTAACGTGAGGGGTAAATTCGTTTTCTGTATAAACTGGAGTAACAGTAGCCCTCCCTCTGGACATATCAGCATTCTTCATTCTGCCTTGTGGGCAGCAGGACCCCCTAGGATCCCTCAAGACCCCCAAGCCCAACACCTCCACTTCAGCAGAGGGCTGAGTAAGTGGCCTTTGGGAGACCTGTCTGTAAGAGGCTGAGTGCTTATTCTGGGTTCACTGATGGGGGAGCCAGAACACTCAATACCCTTCTCTGAGTCATTCCGTCTCATAGGGGCAGAGAGAGAGAGAGAGCGAGAGAGAGAGAGTGAGAGAGAGAGACCCTATGCTTGTTGCAGTCCTTATATGGGCACTCCTACTGTACTGGCCTGAGTATGGAACTATTCAGTTGGAGGAAGTGATTCAGTAACGTCTAAACCATCACTACAACTCATTACCGGTCCCCTCACTCTAACACTGACAGGTGTGTGTGCCTGTGTTTGTGTGTGTGCGTGCGCACGTGTCCGTGCGTGTGTACTGTGTTTGCAAACTTGGGAGTGTGTGTCAAAGGGTCAACATATGTTTGAGGAACTAAAACAGCCATGTTGGCAAAATATGAAGCGATTCAATGTAACGTAGTTGGCCGTGTGCCAGGCAGTGCACTAGACACCTGAGTTGTTCCTATGCAGCTCTCATACGGCTCCTGTTTGAAAGACAGCAGCACACAGCATTTCCTGTCTGAATAGGGAAAGTGAGAAAGAGGGTAAAGAAGGATATATTAAGTAATTCCCCATGATTGGAGCATATCTCCTTCCTGTCTGACTGTGGTCTGTATGTGTTGTGTTTGAGGGCTACAGTGTGAGTCGCCCACTCCCAGAGGTAAGGCGTAAGGCACACACTCTGTCACGTTCCACACAGGAAAGAGATGGGAAGAGGAGAATAAACAGTAAATCTGTAAAGCTCCAGAAAAAAATTAATCAAAATGTCATCTCCATCCCTCGCTAAAGAGAGCTGCCAAGTAAAACAAATGTGAAATCACTTCAGTGGAGAAAAAACAAACTTCATCAGATTTTCTTTCATACTGCTAAATGTGCTCTGAGTTAGCCTAGCGATCAGCCATAGCTTAAAGCATAAAGAGTGTTAGTAGTCGTAAGCCCAGCAAACCGGGAACATTCCCAGAACATTCCCAGAACCAGATAGGATTTTATCTAACATTAGGATGATAACATCCCAAAATAAATAATTTTTTTGATAACAAAATATTTTTCCCCCCTCAAATGTTCTCCTAACATTCACAGAAATGTAACAACCACCATAGAACATTCCCCCAAACTTCTCATTAGGTTTCCAGGTAATGTAATAACGCTATGTACCAGTAATGTTTTCCCAGCAAACCAAAATTGTTTCTGTGAAAGATCCCAGAACATTCGCTAGGAATGTACTTGCAACATCAGGCAAATGTTTTATACAAACATTCTATGATTATCAGCCCGACTGGACAGTTTGTTTGTTATGAGAACATTTGCTGCTAACCTAACACATTTTCTGGGAACTTTCACAGAACCAATTTTCTTCACTCACTTAATCACTAAGTTAGCTACAAGCTAGCCTGGCTGTCAGTTAGCAAAGCAGAAATTGCCTGGGCTCAAAGTTAGCGATTACACCAAGTTAGCTTGTACTAAATTGTATAAACTCCTATGCTGACAGTTTGGCCCGTGCTCAGACAGACAGGCTCAGATCTAGCCTGGCCCCTGAGGTTAGCAGCTATGTGGCTCATCAAGTTTGCTCCCAGCCCAGGATTTTCATCCTGGAAACACATGGGCAGATTTGACCAAAGACAATGCTACTAAACAATTCCATTATCATCTGCAGACAATCTCATTATAGCAGGCCTCTCATGTTCATCAACACTGACAGCTCTCCAAAACACTGAGGACATCCTCCATGTCCCTGACCATCCTTCCTTCTCTGTCCTCATTTATCTCAAACCTCTTTTCTCTGTCTCTCCTGTGACTCTATCTGTTAAAACTCTCTCTTCCTACCTCTCAATCTTTATCTCGTCTAGACATCTAATGTTATATTATCCGCTTCACCTCCATCTCTTTCAATGTTTTCTCTCTCTGTTTAAATGATGCTGACACAGCACCTGTGAGAGTCGCCCATACAGTATTTAACTGGAGGAGGAAGGAGAGCCGTCTCATGTATGTGATATAGAGTAGATAAGGCTGTGTCATGGCAGAGCAGGGCTGGCTGTAGCCAGGCAAAAGTGAAATTACAGATCCATGTGGTTGAGCACGGCATGAGTCTTAATCCACAGTAATACGTCTGTAGATGAAGGTGGGGATAAGCCCAGCTAACTGACACTGAGATCATACGGCTGCAGAGTCAGCCTTCCTGGAAGCACAGCAGAGTAGACTATAGGATGAATCCCTCAACTACATGGACAGAGCTTATATTGTATCTAGGGTTGACTCAGGCTAGTATTTAGTATTTATTAGATTCCCCATGCATGCCAAGGCAGCAGCTACTCTTCTTGGGGTCCAAACAGGGTTAAAACAGTCACATCACAACAAAACACAACAGCTTGCATCATAAATAAAACAATACATCAATCAACACATTATTAATCTAATATTACAAATTAACAATATAATATGCACAATACCACAACATTATAATGTGTGTGTGTGTGTAGAGTGCGTGTGTTAGAGTGAATGTTTGTGTGTGTGTCTCTTCAATGCCCGCGTTGTGCCGTGAGGTGTTGTTGTATCTGTTTTTTAAATCAGATTTTATTGCTCGCTTGAGTTACTTGATGTGGAATACAGTTCCATGTAGTCATGGCTCTATGTAGTACTGTGCATTTCCCAGAGTCTGTTCTGGATTTGGGGACTGTGAAGAGACCCCTGGTGGTATGTCTTGTGGGGTATGTATGTGGGTCTGAGTAGGGCTGTGGCGGTCATGAAATTTTGGCAGCCGGTGATTGTCAAGCAAATAACTGCCGGTCTCAATTAACATAAACACATTTAGCATCTCCTGGCTTTCACACATAGCCTACAAGCCACTGATGCAGACCTTTGGAACATCTACATTTTAAATCCATGTAATATAGCCTACAACATCACAAAAAATCCATTATTTATTTTAGACAGGTCTAAAGAAACATGATATGAAGAAAATGTAGTCTATTTCAGAAGAACAGAATAGCACACTGATCTGGCTATGCCATATGGCTGTGGGCTACATTAGTTCATTTACAGTTGATGTCGGAAGTTTACATACACTTTTCGTTTTTCAACCACTACACAAATTTCTTGTTAACAAACTATTGTTTTGGCAAGTCGGTTAGGACATCTACTTTGTGCATGACACAAGTAATTTTTCCAACAATTGTTTATAGACAGATTATTTCACTTATAATTCACTGTATCACAATTCCTGCGGGTCAGAAGTTTCCATACACTAAGTTGACTGTGCCTTTAAACAGCTTGGAAAATTCCAGAAAATGATGTCATGGCTTTAGAAACTTCTGATAGGCTAATTGACATCATTTGAGTCAATTGGAGGTGTACCTGTGGATGTATTTCAAGGCCTACCTTCAAACTCAGTGCCTCTTTGCTTGACATCATGGGAAAATCAAAAGAAATCAGCCAAGACCTCAGAAAAACAATTGTAGACCTCCACAAGTCTGGTTCATCCTTGGGAGCAATTTCCAAACACCGGAAGGTACCACGTTCATCTGTACAAACAATAGTATGCAAGTATAAACACCATGGGACCCCACAGCCGTCATACCGCTCAGAAAGGATGCGCATTCTGTCTCCTAGAGATGAACGTACTTTGGTGCGAAAAGTGCAAATCAATCCCAGAACAACAGCAAAGGACCTTGTAAAGATGCTGGAGGAAACAGGTACAAAAGTATCTATACCCACAGTAAAACGAGTCCTATATCGATATAACCTGAAAGGCTGCTCAGCAAGGAAGAAGCCACTGCTCCAAATCTGCCATAAAAAAGCCAGACTACGGTTTGCAACTGCACATGGGGACAAAGATCGTACTTTTTGGAGAAATGTCCTCTGGTCTGATGAAACAAAAATAGAACTGTTTGGCCATACTGACCATCGTTATGTTTGGAGGAAAAAGGGGGTCGCTTGCAAGCCGAAGAACACCATCCCAACCGTGAAGCACGGGGGTGGCAGCATCATGCTGTGGGGGTGCTTTGCTGCAGGAGGGACTGGTGCACTTCACAAAATAGATGGCATCATGAGGAAGGAAAATTATGTGGATGTATTGAAGCAACATCTCAAGACATCTGTCAGGAAGTTAAAGCTTGGTTGCAAATGGGTCTTCCAAATGGACAATGACCCCACGCATACTTCCAAAGTTGTGGCAAAATGGCTTAAGGACAACAAAGTACAAAGTCAAGGTATTGGAGTGGCCATCACAAAGCCCTGACCTCCATCCTATAGAAAATTAGTGGGCAGAACTGAAAAAGCGTGTGCGAGCAAGGAGGCCTACAAACCTAACTCAGTTACACCAGCTCTGTCAGGAGGAATGGGCCAAATTTCACCCAACTTATTGTGGGAAGCTTGTGGAAGGCTACCCGAAACGTTTGACCCAAGTTAAACAATTTAAAGGCAATGCTACCAAATACTAATTGAGTTTATGTAAACTTCTGACTCACTGGGAATGTGATGAAAGAAATAAAAGCTGAAATAAATAATTCTCTCTACTATTATTCTGACATTTCACATTCTTAAAAAAAAGTGGTGATCCTAACTGACCTAAAACAGGGAATTTTTACTCTGATTAAATGTCAGGATTTGTGAAAAACTGAGCTGAGTTTTAATGTATTTGGCTAAGGTGTATGTAAACTTCCGACTTCAACTGTAGCAGACAAGATTTGCTTAGAATTCCATGGCATTATTTTATATTATTTTATAGTATGAAGAATACAATTGAAGATAGCTGAATAATATAGAAAGGATATTTCCTCCAAACGATTTGATGGAGGGCTCACATGCGGCTATTCTGTGTTGAGCGGTTAACAAAGAAACAGGTACTCCTATATGCTTAATTTAGAGTTATTTAAGTAACTTTAGTTGTGATACAAATGTTGGGCTATATGTTTTGATTTTTAATACATTCTAAGTCTGCATGATGCGACACAATGATTTGAAAAAAGTTGCATGAAAGGCATGAGCTCTGCTTAGTTTTTTGAGCAGGCTGTACACACTTCATCAGTCTCTCATTCAAAATTTGACAAGCACTTGATAATGCCTCGAATTTCCCGGCTTTGTGTGGCCGTAATACCCCCTTGGGCTGAATATAATAATTATAATTCCCTTCTCCCGGCTGCGTGCCGAAGCACCTCTCACTCACATAGCTCTCAGTCACTTGATTGGGTCTTTCTCACAGGCTACAAGTGAAGACAGACACATCGGGGACACAACTGTGCGTCTCCTTATCCAATTCCGAGGCGCATATTGAAGATATTGGAAGAGATGTCCACATGTACTTTTCGTCAGCCAACAAGATGAGTAGGCCTAACGAACAGCAAAAGCACTAGCCAATGTCAATCTACTATCCCCCATAGTACAAAAGTTGACCTATTCTATTCTGTGCGAGAAATAAATATTCCAAACATAGTCTGGGACAGTTGTGGGATGCGATGGATCCAAAATTAATACAAACACTAGCATCAAAAAACCTGTTTTAAGCAATGAGCCTGACGCAACAGATGAGAAAGTTTAGCTTAAAATGTTGATAAACTATTAGGCTATTTCTTCACATTATAAGCGCAGCAATGCGCACACTGCATTAGGCTATAAGCGTGAATGTTCCATTAGCAGGAAACCACCATTCTCAAAAGTGACCACAAATGCGATTATGCATGTAATGCTTTTATTATAAAGGTGCAATTTTATGGTGAAAATTAACTTCCCCAAATGCTTAATATTAGGAAAGTTGAGAAATAAATATACTAGGCCTAGTCTATAGAAAGCTGATGGGATCCTCCTCTTTTTAATAGAGGTCATCACTCTGTTTTCTCACGCAATTGCATAGCCTATAGAAATGTTGCGCAACATGAGCTCATGGGCTCTCATGAAGTGTTTGATTAGATTTTTGATTAGAGGGACAATAGAGTGTCGGGTACCAGGCAGTTAGCAAGTTTGGTAGGCTACTAATGACCATCAGAAGCATCAAAGCTTGGAGAAGCCTAATTACCGTGACCATTGGTGTGGTGGTAATACGGTCACGGTAACAGCCCTAGGTCTGAGCTGTGTGTTAGCTGTTTGAACAGACAGTTTTGATCTTTTAACACGTCAATTCCTCTCACAAAGACAAGTAGTGATGCAGTCAATCTCTCCTCTACTTTGAGCCAGGAGAGATTGACATGTATGTTATTGATATTAGCACTCAGTGTACATTTAAGGGCCTGCCGTGCTGCTCTGTTCTGGGCTTTTCGTTTTTGATATATTTAGGACTAAATTATTACTTGCCACACATTCTAAAACTGACTGCAGCTCTATATGAAGTGTGGCAGTGAGTTGACTAGCTGTGGTCAAGCTGAGTAAATACTGTAAGTGGATGTATACATTGTAAATCTTTATGGTGTATGTTATGGTAGAGAGGTTACCTGGGGGTATCTTTCCTGTTCTCCAGGCTGTCACAGAGCCCCTTAGACGGGGTCGACCTCCCGCTGCTGTCAGGGTCCTGGGAGGGGGGCATGGGGTAGGCCTGGTTAGGTAGGGGTGTGCGGCGGCCCTCTCCTCCCCCTCTCTGGGGCTTGATGGGGCCGCTCAGGCCCGTCTCTGAGCTCCTCTTCATGGCCTGTAGCTGGGCCAGTGGCACAATGTCGCAGGCCTGGGGCCGGTGCCAAACCGTCTGCTGGCTTAAACTGTTGTAGTAGTAGAAGCGATTGTTGTGGCTGTCAAACAGCTCCCACCACTGGTTGCCGTCAGACTGGCGCACGGCGACGCCTGGGGGGGGCTCCCAGCCACACTCCCCTGAGGCCAGGTTCACGTACATGCGCTCCCGCGAGCGCGGCTCCAAGATCTCCACCCAGTCACAGCTAGAGAGGAGAGAGGGGGAACATGGGAAATGTAGTGAAGTTTTGGAAGACTGTACTGTATGACCAGTGCTACTGAAAAATACAGTGCTTTCAGAAAGTATTCACACCCCTTGACTTTTTCCACATTTTGTTGTGTTACAGCCTGAATTTAAAATAGATTAAAATGAGATTTTGTGTCACTGGCCACACACACAATACCCCATAATGTCCAAGTGGAATTACAGTACCAGTCAAAAGTTTGGACACACCTACTCATACCAGCGTTTTTCTTTATTTTTTACTATTTTCTACATTGTAGAATAATAGTGAAGACATTAAAACTATGAAATAACACATATGGAATCATGTAGTAACCAAAAACGTGTTAAACAAATCAAAATATATTTTATATTTGAGATTCTTCAAATAGCCACCCTTTGCCTTGATTCCAGCTTTGCACACTCTGGGCATTCTCTCAACCAGGTTCATGAGGTAGTCACCTGGAATGCATTTCAATTAACAGGTGTGCCTTGTTAAAAGTTAATTTGTGGAATTTATTTCCTTCTTAATGTGTTTGAGCCAAGTCCATATTATGGCAAGAACAGCTCAAATAAGCAAAGAGAAACGACAGTCCATCATTACTTTAAGACATGAAGGTCAGTCAATACGGAACATTTCAATAACTTTTAAAGTTTTTTCAAGTGCAGTCACAAAAACCATCAAGCGCTATGATGAAACTGGCTCTCATGAGGACCGCCACAGGAATGGAAGACCCAGAGTTACCTCTGCTGCAGAGGAGAAGTTCATTAGAGTTACCAGCCTCAGAAATTGCAGCCCAAATAAATGCTTCACTGAGTTCAAGTAACAGACAATCTCAACATCAACTGTTCAGAGGGGACTGTGTGAATCAGGCCTTCATGGTCGAATTGCTGGAAAGAATCCACTACTAAAGGACACCAATAAGAAGATGAGACCTGTTTGGGCCAAGAAACACGAGCAATGGACATTAGACCGGTGGAAATGTGTCCTCTGGTCTGGAGTCCAAATCTAAGATTTTTGGTTCAAACCGCTGTGTCTTTGTGAGATGCAGTGTGGGTGAACGGATGATCTCCGCATGTGTAGTTCCCACCGTAAAGCATGGAGAAGGAGGTGTTATGGTGTGGGGGTGCTTTGCTGGTGACACTGTCTGTGATTTATTTGGAATTCAACGCACACTTGGCTACCATAGCATTCTGCAGCGATACGCCATCCCATCTGGTTGGGGCTTAGTGGGACTATCATTTGTTTTTCAACAGGACAATGACCCAACATACCTCCAGGCTGTGTAAGGGCTATTTGACCAAGAAGGAGAGTGATGGAGTGCTGCATCAGATGACCTGGCCTCCACAATCCCCCGACCTCAACCCAATTGAGATGGTTTGGGATGAGTCGGACAGCAGAGTGAAGGAAAAGCAGCCAACAAGTGCTCAGCATATGTGGGAACTCCTTCAAGACTGTTGGAAAATCATTCCAGGTGAAGCTGGTTGAGAGAATGCCAAGAGTGTGCAAAGCTGTCATCAAGGCAAAGGGTGGCTATTTGAAGAATCTCAAATATAAAATATATTTTGATTTGTTTAACCCTTTTTTGGTTACTACATGATTCCATATGTGTTATTTCATAGTTTAGATGTCTTCACTATTATTCTACAATGTAAAAAATAGTAAAAATATTGAAGAACCCTGGAATGAGTAGATAAGTAGTAGTAAACTTTTGACTGGTACTGTATATTTTTAGAAATGTTTACAAATTACTTAAAAATGAAAAGCTGAAATGTCTTGAGTCAATAAGTATTCAACCCCTTTGCTATGGCAAGCCTAAATAAGTTCAGGAGTAGAAATGTACTTAACATGTCACATAATAAGTTGCATGGACTCACTCTGTGTGCAATAATAGTGTTGAACATGATTTTTGAATGACTACCTCATCTCTGTACCCCACACATACAATTATCTGTAAGGTCCCTCAGTCGAGCAGTGAATTTCAAACACAGATTCAACCACAAAGATCAGGGAGGTTTTCCAATGCCTCGCAAAGAAGGGCACATATTGGTAGATGGGTAAAAAAAAAAAACGGACATTGAATATCCCTTTGAGCATGGTGAAGTTATTAATTACACTTTGGATGGTGTATAAATACACAGAGTAACTACAAAGACACAGGCGTCATTCCTAACTCAGTTGCTGGAGAGGAAGGAAACCGCTCAGTGATTTTACCATGAGACTAATGGTGACAGTTACAGAGTTTAATGGCTGTGATAGGAGAAAACCGAGGATGGATCAACAAAATTTTAGTTACTCCACAATACTAACCTAAATTAAAGAAGGAAACCTGTACAGAATATAAAATATTCCAAAACATATCCTGTTTGCAATAAGGCTCTAAAGTAAAACTGAAAAAAATGTGGCCAAGAAATGAACTTTATGTCCTGAATACAAAGCGTTATGTTTGGGGCAAATCCAACACAACACATCATCACTGAGTACCACTCTTCATATTTTCAAGCATGGTGGTGGCTGCATCATGTTATAGGTATGATTGTCATCGGCAAGGACTAAGGATTTTTTTTGGGGAAAACCTGGTTCAGTCTGCTTTCCAACAGACACTGGAAGATAAATTCACTTTTCAGCAGGACAATAACCTAAAACACAAGACCAAATATACACTGGAGTTGCTTATAGTACCAAGACGACATTGAATGTTCCTGAGTGGCCTAGTTACGTTTTGACTAAAATCGGCTTGAAAATCTATGGCAAGACTTGAAAATGGTTGTCTAGCAATGATCAACAACCAACTTGAGAGCTTGAAGAATTGTATTAAGAATAATGTGCAAATACTGTACAACCCAGGTGAGCAAAGCTCTTAGAGACTTACCCAGAAAGACTCACATCTGTAATTGCTGCCAAAGGAGCTTTTAACATGCATTGACTCAGGGGTGTGAATACTTACGTAAATTCTATTTCTGTATTTTATTTTCAATACATTTGCAAAAATATCTAAAAACATGTTTTCACTTTGTCATTATGGGGTATTGTGGTAGGTGATATATATATATATTTTTATTTTGAATACATTTTGAATTCAGGCTGTAACACAGCAACATGTGGAATAAGTCAAACGCTATGAATACTTTCTGAAGGCACTGTAGGTCAAAGGAGTATTTGTTCTTGAACTTGGAAAATCACTGATGATAACTAATATTTTTGATCAGCTATGTGAACACGGACCAAAGGTCTTTGTGTATGAGTCTGGGTGTGTACAGTACGGGCACATTTGTGTGTGTGTGAGGGCTTTCTGGTCCAAAGCATACAGCCATTCCACAGAGTAGCTGAGTCAGACCTGAGTTAGTTCGTTCTGTTGTAGAGGAAACAACAGGTGCAGCAGCTACTGATCCCTACTAGCCCTAAGCCAGGAGCTACTTCACTGAAACTACAGTATCCACAACTCCTGCCTAAAACAGCCACTCAGGCCTCCATACACACGGTGAGAGTGACCCAGGATTAAACATAGATTACATCCACAGGTGGCTGAGGGATTGAAGTAAGTGGAGAAGGACGGTGTGTTTAACACCTTTCCCTGAGCCCTTGCTCTCCTGCTGACCATGGTTGGGTGAGCTCCAGGGCTAACCTTCAGGCCAGTGGACAGAGAGGCAGGGGAAGCTGGGGCCATGGCCTACTAGGGGGTACTCTCCCTAGGCTGGCTGACAGAGAGGCCCGGGCCCTGGTCCCAGCTCCCAGGTTCTAATCTCCTCATGGAGAGGCCAAACAAAGGAGCCAGGCCAGGGATTAAGCAGCCTCTCCTCCACTGGCCCACCTGGAAGATAGAGAGAGAGAGAGAGAGAGAGAGAGAGAGAGAGAGAGAGAGAGAGAGAGAGAGAGAGAGAGAGAGAGAGAGAGAGAGAAAAAAAGAGAGAAAGAGAGAGAAAGAGAGAGAGAGTAGCATAGCCTTGCTATTGAGTGAGGCCGCCATAGGCACTTCCTAACCTCCTGCCAAATGACCACATTAGAGACACATATTTCCCACAGACCCACAGAGAATTTGAAAACAAATCCAACATTGATAAACTCCCATATCTGTTAATAGAAATACCGCAATGTGCAATCACAGCAGCAAGATTTGTGACCCGTTGCCATGAGAAAAGGGCAACCAGTGGAGCACAAACAACATTGTAAATACCAACAATATTTATCTTCCCCTACTATTTGTGCTACAACTATATGCACATTGCTAAAACACTGTACATAGCTGATAATATAATACTTGAAATGTCTTTATCTTTTTGAACCTTTTGTGAGTGCAATGTTTACTGTTAATTTAAAATTGTTTTTTGTTAATGTTGTTTATTCTCACTTTTGTTTATTGTTTATTTCACGTGCTTTGGCAATGTAAACATATGTTTTCCATGCTAATAAAGCCCCTTTGAATTGAGAGAGAGAGAGAGAAACATAAACACAGGATACTGTTGAGGGCTGCATTATATATACACGGGCATGGCTCTGCATAAACAGGTTTACAGATATTACACAAGCTGGACAATCAATCAATCATAGTTACACATTATTCGCACACCCAATGAACACATACTCACACCCACATGTACATCAGCACAAAATCAGACACACAAATATGCTTTCTAAGTCACCCATTCTCCTGAGGGCCCAGTGCATAGCAGCTCTATATACACACTTTTAATCCCAGTATAAGGCAGTGACATGTAGTGGGCCTAAATCTCATTAACCACAGGTTCAACAGTTCACATTCACACCAAACTACCTATTAAGGAGCTTTCCACCCACCCACACATACACGCTCACACACGCACGCACGCACGCACGCACGCACACACACACACACACACACACACGCTCACACACGCACGCACGCACACACACACACACACACACACACACACACACACACACACACACACACACACACACACACACACACACACACACACACACACACACACACACACACACACACACACACACACACACACACACACACACACACCTGTTAAACCTGTCAGTAAAGAAAGCAAGGCACTCACACTCACTCACAAAGGGAACAAATGAAATATCACTCCACACACCTGCTAAGACCTCTCAGAAATGTTAAAAGCTCACAAAGACACACATTTGGTTTCTGTTAAAAAGGTGTATAAAAAACAATCCCTGCCACGGTTTACCATTTTTTTTTAGACAGAAAGTCGACCAACAATTTTCCATTTTGCACACTGTCCTGAGAATCCTCCCTCAACGACATGAAATGCTCTTTGACAGCTAACAAAGCATCAGGACATAATACAGGCATAGAAACTAAAGTTATATATTTTGGCCCTACTATCAGGTCACACTCACTTACACACTTAAACACACAAAATGGGAGGATTCCTGCTTCTGGATGCTCCACAGAATGCTGAGGACTGCAGTCCTGAGGTGCTGTATGGCGCTGTACACTGTGTTTGGGGAAGTGTTTGGGGAAGTGCACATGTGTGTGAGAAAACCGTGTGTGTTTGTTGACGTGTGTGAGAGAAACAATCCTACGGAGATCAAACCGATCAGAAATTGATCCTCAACAAATACGATAATTCCATGTTAAGAGAGAGAGAGCGAGACATCACAAGAGAGAAAGAGAGAGAGAGAAAGAGAGAGAAATGGATGGATAGAGATTGAGAGAGAGAGAAAGGGACGGAGAGAAAGGGATAGAGAGGGATAGAGAGAGAGGGGAGAGAGAGAGGAATAGAGAGAGAGAAAGGGATAGAGACAGAAAGAGAGAGAGAGAGGGGTAGAGAGAGAGAAAGGGATAGAGAGAGAAATGGATGGAGAGAGAGATAGGGGGGATAGAGAGAGAGAGAGGGGGAGAGAGAGAGAGAGAGAGAGAGAGAGAGAGAGAGAGAGAGAGAGAGATGTATGCCAAATGTATGACCATATTAGAGACACATATTTCCCTCAGAATACACAGACCCACAAAGAATTTGAAAACAAATCCAATGCAAATAGTCTGGGTAGCCATGATTAGCTGTTCAGGAGTCTTATGGCTTGGGAGTAGAAGCTGTTAAGAAGCCTTTTGGACCTAGACTTGGCGCTCCGGTACCGCTTGCCGTGTGGTAGCAGAGAGAACAGTCTATGACTAGGGTGGCTAGAGTCTTTGACAATTTTTAGGGCCTTCCTCTGACACCGCCTGATATAGAGGTCCTGGATGGCAGGAAGCTTGGCCCCAGTGATGTACTGGGCCGTACGCACTACCCTCTGTAGTGCCTTGCGGTTGGAGGCCGAGCAGTTGCCATAGCAGGCGGTGATGCAACCAGTCAGAATGCTCTTGATGGTGCAGCTGTAGAACTTTTTGAGGATCTGAGGACCCATGCCAAATCTTTTCAGTCTCCTGAGGGGGAATAGGCTTTATCGTGCCCTCTTCACGACTGTCTTGGTATGTTTGGACCATGATAGTTTGTTGGTGATGTGGACATCAAGGAACTTGAAGCTCTCAACCTGTTCCACTACAGCCCCGTAGATGAGAATGGGGGCGTGCTCAGTCCTCTTTTTTCCCTGTAGTCCACAATCATCTCCTTTGTCTTGATCACGTTGAGGGAGCGGTTGTTATCCTGGCACCACACGGCCAGGTCTCTGACCTCCTCCCTATAGGCGGTCTCATCGTTGTCTGTGATCAGGCCTAACACTGTTGTGTCGTCTGCAAACTTAATGATGGTGTTGGAGTCGTGCCTGGCCATGCAGTCATGGGTGAACAGGGAGTACAGGAGGGGACTGAGCACACACCCCTGAGGGGCCCCCGTGTTGAGGATCAGCGTGGCAGATGTGTTGTTACCTACCCTTACCACCTGGGGGCGAACCGTCAGGAAGTCCAGGATCCAGTTGCAGAGGGAGGTGTTTAGTCCCAGGGTCCTTAGCTTAGTGATGAGCTTTGAGGGCACTATGGTGTTGAACGCTGAGCTGTAGTCAATGAATAGCATTCTCACGTAGGTGTTCCTCTTGTCCAGGTGGTAAAGGGCAGTGTGGAGTGCAATACAGATTGCATCATCTGTGGATCTGTTGGGGCGGTATGCAAATTGGAGTGGGTCTAGGGTTTCTGGGATAATGGTGTTGATGTGAGCCATGACCAGCCTTTCAAAGCACTACATGGCCACAGACGTGAGTGCTACGGGTCGGTAGTCATTTAGGCAGGTTATCTTAGTGTTCTTGGGCACAGGGACTATGGTGGTCTGCTTGAAACATGTTGGTATTACAGACTCAGTCAGGGACATGTTGAAAATGTCAGTGAAGACACTTGCCAGTTGGTCAGCGCATGCTCGGAGTACACGTCCTGGTAATCCGTCTGGCCCTGCAGCCTTGTGAATGTTGACCTGCTTAAAAGTCTTACTCACATCGGCTACGGAGAGCGTGATCACATAGTCATCCGGAACAGCTGATGCCCTCATGCATGCTTCAGTGTTGCTTGCCTCGAAGCGAGCATAGAAGTGATTTAGCTCATCTGGTAGGCTTGTGTCACTGGGCAGCTCGCGGCTGTGCTTCCCTTTGTAGTCTGTAATAGTTTTCAAGCCCTGCCACATCCGACGAGTGTCAGAGCCGGTGTAGTACGATTCAATCTTAGTCCTGTATTGACTCTTTGTCTGTTTGATGGTTCGTCGGAGGGCATAGCGGGATTTCTTATAAGCGTCTGGGTTAGAGTCCCGCTCCTTGAAAGCGGCAGCTCTACCCTTTAGCTCAGTGTGGATGTTGCCTGTAATCCATGGCTTCTGGTTGGGGTATGTACGTACGGTCACTGTGGGGACGACGTCATCGATGCACTTATTGATGAAGCCAGTGACTGATGTGATGTACTCCTCAATGCTATCGGAAGAATCCCTGAACACATTCCAGTCTGTGCTAGCAAAACAGTCCTGTAGCTTAGCATCTGCGTCATCTGACCACTTCCTTATTAACTGAGTCAGGAGGATAGAGTTATGGTCAGATTTGCCAAATGCAGGGCTAGGGAGAGTTTTGTACGCATCTCTGTGTGTGGAGTAAACGTGGTCTAGAGTTTTTTTTCCTCTGGTTGCACATTTAACATGCTGGTAGAAATTAGGTAGAACGGATTTAAGTTTCCCTGCATTAAAGTTCCTGGCCACTAGGAGCGCCGCCTCTGGATGAGCGTTTTCCTGGTTACTTATGGCCTTATACAGCTCACTGAGCGCAATCCCAGTGTCAGCATCGGTTTGTGGTGGTAAATAGACAGCTACGAAAAATATAGATGAAAACTCTCTTGGTAAATAGTGTGTTCTACAGCTTATCATGAGATACTCTACCTCAGGCGAGCAAAACCTTGAGACTTCCTTAGTATTAGATTTTATGCACCAGCTGTTGTTTACAAATATACACAGACCACCACCCCTTGTCTTACCGGAGTCAGCCGTTCTATCCTGCCGATGTTGCATATATCCCGCCAGCTGTATGTTATCCATGTCGTCGTTCAGCCACGACTCAGTGAAACATAAGATATTACAGTTTTTAATGTCCCGTTGGTAGGATAACCGTATTCTTAGGTTGTCCAATTTATTTTCAAATTATTGAACATTGGCTAATAGGATTGATGTCCTGATATCCAGAAGCTCTTTTTGGTCATAAGAGACGGTGGCAGAAACATTATGTACAGAATAAATTACAAATAACATGGAAAAACACACATAATAGTACAATTGGTTAGAGGGCTGTAAAACGGCAGCCATCTTCTCCAGCGACAGAGAGAGAAAGGGTGGGGGGGTGGGGGAGAAAGGGATATAGACAGAAAGAGATAGAGAGGGATAGAGAGAAAGGGGAAAGGGATAGAGAGAGAGAGAGATAGAGAAAGGGATTGAGAGAGAGAGAGAAAGAAAGAAAGAAAGAAAGAAAGAAAGAAAGAAAGAAAGAAAGAAAGAAAGAAAGAAAGAAAGAAAGAAAGACGGGGAGTTTCTCAGACTTGACCACTAGCATGTGACTAAACTTGCAAAATTATTTCAATAAATAAAACTGGTTTTCCAGAAATCCCGGTTGGATGATTCCCGGAATCAGGAGCGAATAAGGATGCATTCCGGAATCCTCCAACTAGGATTTCTGGAAAACCAGGGAATTTATTGAAAGTTCCTGGAATTTTGCAACCCTAGTCACATGCTAGTGGTCAAGTGGGATGGATGCTGTGTCCAGCTGGTAGCTCGGTCAGTAGTAGAGCGCTAATACTGTACATCAACCCCACCCTAGAACCACACATAGCATTGTCACGAATGGTCTAGACCACTCTGACAGCCCACACCACTCAACCCACCACCACCTGACTGACAGCTGAGAGAGAGAAGGAGTAACGCTAGTCTCTTAGCACTCAGTCCTCTGGCTCCCCTGTCTGTGAAAGACGGTCCTTGTCCGCATGTCACCCACAGCTAGCATAGTATCTGACTGGGTCTGTGTGTGCTGCGCTGCTCCCTGTCTTCTCACCCAGTGGTATTCCACCCCACCGCCAGCTCCAGTGATCCCGGCCTAATGGCCACAGGCCTGCTTTTGCTCCTCTCAATAACACTGATTCCAGGCCACCCAGGGCCGCCAAGGGCTATAAAGCCCTGTCTTACCCTGGCTGCCACTGCATCAAATCCCACCCAGCCAGGGACATAATGAGGTTAACGCCACAGGGTTTACAGTACACATCATGGCATCATGACATCATGACACACTGACACCTGGGACACCGGAGGTCGCCACACCAACGGCATAGCTCTGGTGTCAACATCAGAACCCGTACAGAGGAGAGGAAACATGGCTGTGTTGTTGTGAGTCACAGCACCAGAGAAAGACACACTTCCAAATGGGGCATGACGAACTAACACAAACGCACCCATACACACCCTGATACCTGACCTCAGAGAACTACGAAACAGAAGGGGAAAGCTGTATCTGTCAGGCTGGAGGCGACGTAAAGAAAGAGAGATAATATGATTGATAGTGTAGCTTTACATGATCCTCATGCTCTCACAGTTGCCTTGTGTTATTGTGCCCTAGAGGCTTTGCAAAGCATAACTTCCTGTGTCTGTGGCAGAGAGAGTTCTCAGTATAACTTAACAACACTGTAGCACACTGCCGAAGGCTTCACCACTGGTATTTATTTTCCCAGGCTTTTTGCAAATTCACAGGTAATTGTTGGGACAGTTTTGGTACAATCTGTAACTTTTTAGTTGTGCCAAACATGTGATAACAACCTGGCCTCTGAACAAAGAGAGGTTGCTGGAATGTCTCTTAGATAGTCAAGTCTTTAGGAACATGCCCACATGCCCAGACTAGACCTGGGGCTGACACAGCTCTCACAAGGAGCAGGGCTTAGTTTAGATAGGGAGGAACAGGGGAAATGAGACAGAGAGAGAGACATTCAGTAACTCATAATCTCCTATTCCAAGGAGATTAGTAAATACTGCATATTATGTGCATGCAAGCCGGGATAAACAATCACTGTCATCCCTGAGCTGACTAACTGAATCCAACTGGGTGCATTCTAATTGAAGAGAGACATCATTCTGTGAAGCAGTTCTGGGAAACCGAAGTTTGATTTAGTTTATGAATCTCATGAGGACATAGAGTATAGCCTAGATAACATCTGTGCCTCTCTCTCTCTCTCTCTCTCTCTCTCTCTCTCTCTCTCTCTCTCTTCTTTCTCTCTCTCTCTCTCTCTCTCTCTCTCTCTCTCTCTTTCTCTCTCTCAATTCAATTTCAATTCAATTTAAGGGGCTTTATTGGCATTGGGAAACATATGTTTACATTGCCAAAGCAAGTGAAATAGATGACAAACAAAAGTGAAACATTACACTCACAAAAGTTTCAAAAGAATAAAGACATTTTAAATGTCATATTATGTGCAAATAGTTAAAGTACAAAAGGGAAAATAAATAAACATAAATATGGGTTGTATTTACAATGGTGTTTGTTCTTCACTGGTTGCCATTTTCTTGTGGCAACAGGTCACAAATCTTGCTGCTGTGATGGCACACTGTGGTATTTCACCGAATAGATATGGGAGTTTATCAAAATTGGGTTTGTTTTCGAATTCTTTGTGGGTCTGTGTAATCTGAGGGAAATATGTGTCTCTAATATGGTCATACATTTGGCAGGAGGTTAGGAAGTGCAGCTCAGTTTCCACCTCATTATGTGGGCAGTGTGCACATAGCCTGTCTTCTCTTGAGAGCCATGTCTGCCTACGGCGGCCTTTCTCAATAGCAAGGCTATGCTCACTGAGTCTGTACATAGTCAAAGCTTTCCTTAAGTTTGGGTCAGTCACAGTAGTCAGGTATTCTGCCAATGTGTACTCTCTGTTTAGGGCCAAATAGCATTATTGTTTGATCTGTGTTTTTTTCCCCCAATGTCTCAAGTAATTATCTTTTAGTTTTCTCATGATTTAGTTGGGTCTAATTGTGTTGCTGTCCTGGGGCTGTGTGGTGTCTGTTTGTGTTTGTGAACAGAGCCCCAGGACCAGCTTGCTTAGGGGACTCTTCTCCAGGCTCATCTCTCTGTAGGTGATGGCTTTGTTATGGAACGTTTGGGAATCGCTTCCTTTTAGGTGGTTGTAGAATTTAATGGCTCTTTTCTGGATTTTGATAATTAGTGGGTATCGGCCCAATTCTGCTCTGCATGCATTATTTGTGTCACGCCCTGGCTCTGTGGACTCTTATATGTTGAGCCAGGGTGTTAGTTTATATGTGTAGTGTCTATGTTTTGTTTTCTATGTGTTCTTTTCTAGATCGTGTGTTTCTGTGTTGGCCGGGGTGGTTCCCAATCGGAGGCAGCTGTGTCTTGTTGTCTCTAATTGGGAACCATACATAGGCAGCCTGTTGTGCACTTGTCATTTGTGGGATCTTGTTCTGTGTAGGTTTGTGTTTATGACCGAGGACTTCACGTTTCGTTTTGTTGTTTTGTTATTGTTAATAGTACTCAATAAAAGATGTACGCATTTCACGCTGCGCCTTGGTCCACTCATTACGACGATTGTGACAGAAGATCCCACCATACAAGGACCAAGCAGCGTGTGCAGGAGCAAACGCCGGGTAAGGAGCTGGAGAGGTTGGCGATGGCCCAGGTGGGCCAATGGTGGTCCTGGGAGGACATGTTCGCGGGCAAAGGGCCATGGGCTAAAGTTAAAGCCCTGGCGAGAGAGGAGGTACGGCGCCAACAGTGTCTTCGTCGGACAGGCGAGAGGCAACCCCAATAATTTTTTTGGGGGGCACACGGCATGGGCAGACGGGGCTGCTGGAGGCAGCTACAGGCGAGATTGTGGACTAGGGAGAAGGCCACCAGGTTACGGGGCCATTGGTCATTAGAGGGAAGGAGAGTGTAGAGGCACGGCGAGAGGTACTGGGGTGTGTTACCAGTCCGGTCCGGCCCGTTCCTGATCCCCGCACAAGGCCAGTGGTGTGTGTTCCCAGTACGGTCCGGCCTGTTCCTGTCCCTCGCACCAAGCCTGTGATGTGCGTCGCCAGCCCGGCCCGGCCTGTTCCTGCCCCTCGCACCAAGCCTGTGGTGCGCGTCGCCAGCCCGGCCCGGCCTGTTCCTGCCCCTCGCACCAAGCCTGTGGTGCGCGTCGCCAGCCCGGCCCGGCCTGTTCCTGTCCCTCGCACCAAGCCTGTGGTGCGCGTCGCCAGCCCGGCCCGGCCTGTTCCTGCTCCCCGCACCAAGCCTGTGGTGCGCGTCGCCACCCGGCCCGGCCTGTTCCTGCTCCCGCACCAAGCCAGTGGTGCGCGTCGTCAACCGGTCCGGCCCGTTCTGCTCCCCCGCGCCAGCCAGTGGTGCGCGTCGCCAGCCGGTCCGGCCCGTCCCTGCTCCCCGCACCAAGCCTGTGGTGCGCGTCGTCAGTCCGGCACAGCCCGTGCCTGCTCCCCGCACCAAGCCAGTTGTGCGCGTCGCCAGCCCGGTCCGGCCCGTCCCTGCTCCCCGCACCAAGCCTGTAGTGCGCGTCGTCAGTCCGGCACAGCCCGTGCCTGTTTCCCAATCGGAGGCAGCTGTGTCTTGTTGTCTCTGATTGGGAACCATACTTAGGCAGCCTGTTGTGCACTTGTCATTTGTGGGATCTTGTTCCGTGTAGGTTTGTGTTTATGACCAAGGACTTCACGTTTCGTTTTGTTGTTTTGTTATTGTTAATAGTACTCAATAAAAGATGTACGCATTTCACGCTGCGCCTTGGTCCACTCATTACGACGATCGTGACAATTTGGTGTTTTACGTTGTACATGGAGGATATTTTTGCAGAATTCTGCATGCAGAGTCTCAAATTGGTGTTTGTCCCGTTTTGTAAATTCTTGGTTGGTGAGCGGACCCCAGACCTCACAACCATAAAGGGCAATTGTCTCTCTCTCTCTCTCTCTCTCTCTCTCTCTCTCTCTCAATTTCAATTTAAGGGCTTTATTGGCATGGGAAACGTGTGTTAACATTGCCAAAGCAAGTGAAGTAGATAGTAAACAAAAGTGAAATAAACAATAAATATTAACAGTAAACATTACACTCAGAAGTTTCAAAAGAATAAAGACATTTCAAATGTCATATTATGTATATATACAGTGTTGTGCTCTCTCTCTGCATACTGGGAGTGTTTGGTGCATGCTGGGAATTGTATGAGCGAGTGGTGTCTGGAGTTAGATCACCTGTGTTTCCTTTTCTTTGTGGTTTTCCTTTTTCTATGCATGATTACGTTGTTTTCTTTGTGTGGTAGAATTAGGTATATTGTATTTCTTGTTGGAATTGCCCTGGTTTTGGTGGGGATGGCGACCCACATGGGGATGCCGTCCCTGTCACTTCGGCACGGCTTCAGGTGTGTTACTGAAGCTACTGTCACTGTGGAGGAGTTTCTGATCGGCGTCGGAGAGAAGGTGGGCTATGAAAATGTTGCTTATGCGTCACGGATGAATAAAGCGGTGGTGGTTTTTCTTAAAGAAGAGCGTCTTGTCGATCGGATGGTTGAGCATGGCGTACTTGTTAAAGGTATGTTTATTGAAGTTACGCCGCTTCTTTCTCCGTCAACAAGGGTAACGATTTTGAATGTACCGCCGTTTATTCCCAATGAGCTATTGGAGCGTGAGTTATTGCGGTTTGGGAAATTTGCAAGTTCAATTAAAATTGTCCTGTTGGGTTGCAAACACCTGGCTCTGAAACAAGTTATGTCGTTTCAAGTGATGGGGTACAGGAGGGGGTTCAGTTGGAGCTAGTCTCCCAGGTAGTGGAGGAGATGTCCATTACCAGTAATGGGGTACAGGAGTGGGTTCAGGTGGGGCTAGTTTCCCAGGCAGTGGAGGAGATGCCCGGTACAAGTGATGAGGTGCAAGTGGGGAGTGTTGAGAGGGATGTGGCAGAGGGGAGTCAGGGGTCTGTGGCCTCAGTTGAGGAGGATCAGGAGAAGGATATGGACATTTCTGATATCCCTGTTGATATGATAGCAGCTGGAGATGACTCAATTTACAATCTAGATGAGGTAAATGGGTTCCTGGACCAGACTTTTGGGATATCTGTTAAATTGGCAGACTTCCAGATGTTGGTAAGTTTGTGAGGTCAGCTGTGGGGTTAGACCAGTTGAGTTTGAAGAAGTGTTTCCGCTTGAGGAAACGGTAGTGGGAAACGTGGTAAGGTTAAGAGAAAATTAAAATGATGATTATCATGCCTCATAGGGTGCTTTTTGTCTCTTTGTCTGGTTTCTCTGTGGTCTCTTCTGTTTGTCCTTTCTCTTTTCTATATGGAGGTACTAAGTGTGGGTTCTCTCAATATTAATGGGGGAAGGGACAGGAATAAGAGGGCTTGGGTATTAGAAGTAATAAAACAGAAAAGGCTTAATGTAGTTTTTCTACACATAGTGATGAGGCTAATGAGGTTGACTGGGGTATGTGGTGGGAGGGGCAGCATATACTTGATCATCGTACTAATTTCAGTGCTGGGGTGGTAATTTTGTTTTCCTCAGGCTTAGGGGTGACTGTGGTATCTACAACAGAGATTGTCAAGGGACGGGTTTTATTGGTCGGCGGATGTAAAAAAAAAAAAAATGTTTTAAAAAAATGTTTATGCTCCTAATCAAATAAAGGAAACCTTAAGACAGTGCGACCAAGAGGGGTGTATGGTTTTAGGGGGGGGACTGGAACTGTACAGTGGATTTTACTGTTGATCACACTGCCGAAGAACCTCACCTGCGGTCAGCAATTTGTCTGTCTGGTCTACTAACTGAGTTTGAGATTTCTGATGAGTGGAGAGTAAGAAATGCAAAAGTTAGGCAGTACACATGGCTAAAAGTTAATGAAGGTTGTGTCAGTGCAGCAAGGTTAGACAGGTTGTATGTATCTGAGCACTACTGTGGTAGGGTTGGAAGGTGTGACGTTACTCCTGTGGGGTTTTCTGATCACCATATTGTTACTGTTGATATTCACTTGTCCTGTCCACAAAGGTTATCACCTTATTGGTATTTTAATGTTAAGTTATTACATGACGGCATGTTTTTTGAAAATATTTAGTTGTTTTGGGAAGAATGGAGGGATATTAAATGGAATTTTGAGTCCTTGAGACAATGGTGGGAGGTTGGAAAGGCCCAAATACGTGTGTTTTGTCAACAGTATACTGCTCTGTCTAGTATTGAAGTTAAAGAGACTACGAGGGCCCTTGAACAGGACATCAAATCTATTGAATTGAAGTTGCTCACTCAGAATGACCCCAGACTAGTCATGAACTTACAGGACAAGAGACATGAACTGAGGTCGTTTTACATGAAAGAGTGAAGGGTGCCTTGATTAGGTCTCGCTTTGCTACCCTCAAGGATATGGATGCTCTTAGCGTTTTCTTTTTTACCTAGGGCAGTCGACATTGCAACGCAAACAGATGGTCTGCCTTCGTCTCCCTGATGGGAAGGTGACCACGGATGAAGGTGAGATGCGCCAGCATGCCGTGGATTTCTACTCTGCCCTCTTCAAGGAGGAGGATTGTGATCCTCTGTGTGCTGAACAGTTGTTACATGGACTTCTTCAATTGGGTCCTGAGCAGAGAGCTGCTTTGGACTCTGACATTACTCTGCAGGAGCTGTCCACTGCAGTTATGCAGCTTTCATCAGGCCGAGCCCCTGGCATCGATGGTTTACCATCTGATTTCTATAAGCACTTTTGGGGGTCTATTGGGGGAGATTTTTATGAAGTGGTGTGTGAATCTTTTCATGAGGGTTCTCTTCCTGTATCCTGTCAACGTGCTGTGCTTTCATTGTTGCCAAAAAAGGGGAGATTTGGCTCTTTTAAAAAACTGGCGAACTGTTGCATTGCTGTGTGCAGAATAAACAATTATATCTAAGTGTCTCTCAAACAGGTTGAAAGAATATCTGGGGCTGTTGGTCCACAAGGACCAGTCTTACTGTGTACCTGACCGCTCTATTGTTGATAACTTGTTTCTAATAAGAGATGTTTTAGACATTTGTAAACTGTCTGATGTGAATGTGGGTTTGCTTTCTTTGGATCAGGAGAAGGCTTTTGACCGTGTGGACCACCAGTACTTGTTCAAAACAATGAAAGCCTTTGGGTTTGGGGATGTTTTTTTGTCTTGGATGAGTTTACTGTATGCTGGGGCCTCATGTATGGTGAAGGTGGGGGTGGTTTGAGCTGCCCCATCCCTGTCCAAAGGGGTATTAGGCAGGGATGCCCAATTTCAGGACAGTTATATTGTCTGGCAATTGAACCAATGTTTTGTTTTTTAAGGCTTACTGGTTTCTCTGTGCCAGGGGTTATGAAGGGTCCCACGATAGCACTGTCTGCGTATGCAGATGACGTGACAGTTTTTATTACGGGGGTGAGGATGTTAAGGTTCCTTCAAACGCTTTAAAGGTGTATGAGGGGGTCTCCTCAGCTAGAGTTAATTGGGAAAAGAGTGAATCGCTGTGGGCAGGTCAGCTTCAGATAGGGTCCGCTCCACGGTTACCAGGGGGGCTTCAGTGGGGCAGAGATGGGCTGAAGACTTTTGGGGGGTTTTCTAGGCTCCGATGTCTTTCAAAAAAAGAACTGGTAGTGGAGAAGGTGTGTGCCAGATTGTCTAGGTGGAAATGGGTGCTACCCCAGCTGTCTTATAATATAATATAATATGCCATTTAGCAGACACTTTTATCCAAAGCCACCTACAGTCATGTGTGCATACATTTTTTATGTATGGGTGGTCCCGGGGATCGAACCCACTACCCTGGCGTTACAAGCGCCATGCTCTACCAATTGAGCTACAGAGGACCACATTATCTTATAGGGGAAGGGTGCTGGTAGGCAATAACCTAGCCGCCTCTACCCTGTGGCATAGACTAATGATTTTACAGCCACCTGATACAAGAGCTTCAGAGGACCCTTGTCAATTTTTTCTGTTCTGGACAATATTGGATTAAAGCTGCAGCCCTGTACCTGCCACTGCACGAGAGTGGGCAAGGCCTGGTGGACATTTCTTCTAAGATCATGGCTTTCCGGCTTCAAGCAGCCCAGAGACTGTTGTACAGTGACTGTTCTAGCTGGGTCGATACAGCCTACACATTGATGAGGAGAGCGGGCTGTTTGGGCTTAGACAAGCACCTTTTCCTCTTAAAGCTAGAGGGGGGTGATTTGTCTGGCCTGACATTCTATGAGTCTGTTATGCAGGCTTGGAGAGTTTTCGACATGTCCCGTAAGGCCGGCACGCCACCAGGGATGTGGCTGTTTAAAGAGCCTATTTTTTATAACACTGTCATCCAGTCCCATGCTATTGGTTCAGCCAGCCTATGTTCATGCCTGTTAGGTGTTGGGTGTAGCAAGCTGGGTCATCTGATGCGGAGCAGGAGCAGATCGTTGGAGGAGCTGGGAGAAAGAGCGGGGATCCGATCATCTCGCCTACTGAGGAAGGTCGTAGCTAAGGTCTGCAATTCCTTGCCAGTACTTCATCGGCAGTATGTGACTGATACTTCCAATTCTGATCGGTGGATGGAGGGTCTGGATTATGTGTTCCCTGCGCTGAATGTTAGTGCTGCGGCGGGGCCATGATAAGAGGATGTGGGGATGCTGCTTTCCTTTGATACCCCGGAGCTGGGGGAGTTCAAGGCGTTGGGAAAGAAGGCCATGTACATAATATATGTAAAAGTGTCCCGTGCTTCTTCCCTAGAAGGGGTAAAATCGACGAGGTGGGAGGGTGTGTTTGGTCCAGGTGCCTCCCCAAAAGGCTGTTGCCGGTCTGTATATAAACTGCCTATTGATAAGAGGATAGCTGACCTCCAATGGAGGATAATACATGGAGCTATAGCCACCAATATGCATCTGGTACACCTGGATTCTACTGTTGGGGAGGGGTGTCCATTCTGTGCTGAGTCTGAAACTCTGACACATCTGTTCTTACAGTGTCCTAGGTTGGTCGGGATGATTGACCTGATCACTAGCTGGTTCTCAGCTCTGGGAGAGGTTTTCTCTTCCCAACTGTTTATATTTGGGCCAAAGTACAGGTTTAGTCGAAGGGGTGTAGTTCTCTTGCTTAACTTTGTGTCAGTGGCAGCTAAATTAGCAATTTGGAAGACACGAAAGAACAGTATTCGGGGACAGGGGTCTGTGGATGTGGTGGGAATGATGGACGGGATGTTGGCAGCGAGACTGAGGGTTGAGTTTGCCTACTACAAAATGGTTAATAACATTGGCTGTTGTGTTTAGTTACTGTGGAGGAAGATTTGGTGTTGTGTTTTTAATTTATGTTTAACCATGTTTTTGTTTGTTTGACTGTTTATTGTGTTGTGGGTTCCCAGACCCAATAAAGTGTTAGAGTGTTTGGTGTGGACGGCTCTGTCCTAACTAATTTCTTGATTATTTCCTTGGTCTTTTCTTTCAATTTGTATTTTCTATGGTGGAGGGTTAATGCACTGTTTGTTTTAGTGGTACACACTGTTTTTTTTTTCAAAGTTAGGGAGGAAGAGGACAGAGGTTTAGTTTCCTGGGGTTTTGAACGGTGTGGTGTGAGCGAAGGCTTCGCAGCCTAGCACGGAGTAGACGCTGTCGTTACGGCATGGATTCAGGTGTGTTCCCGAGAATGGAATTAAGGTGGAGGAGGTTCTGCTCGCGGTCGGCAAACAGGTAGGAGCTGAATTTATACATTCCGCTTCCAGAATGAACAAAGCTGTGGTTGTGTTAATGAAAATAGCAAATTTGGTGGGTAGGCTCATTTCTAGTGGAATATTTGTAAGGGGTGTGTTGGTGCCAATTTCTCCTCTTTCTACCCCTTCGACTAGGGTGGTAGTTGCAAATTTGCCTCCGTTTATTACGGACGATCAAATCAGGAAGGAGTTGAATCGTTTTGGTAAGTTTGCTAGTGGTTTTCGTGTACTGTCGGCAGGTTTTCAGGCAGATGCCGTCAAGCATGTTGTTTCGTTCCAGAGGTAAGTGTTCATGTTTCTGAATAACAATGAGCAGCAGTTAAATGTGCATTTTAAAGTGAGGCATGGGGAGGGGCTCTACGCTGGGTTTGCCAGCACAGATAGTCTACGGTGTTATGAGTGTGTGGATTTGGGGCATAAGAGCTTTGCGAGCCCACATAAAGGCTGTAGACAAGGTGAGGGTTCAAGCACCAGTGGGGTAAATCGAGGTCAACGTGCAGGGGGGCATGAGACGCAGGCAGCAGAGGCTGGGCCTAGTCATGCGACAGATGGTAGTGTAGCTAAGGCTGGGCCTAGTCATGCTACAGATGGTGGGGTAGATGAGGCTGGGTCTAGTCATGCTATAGATGGTGGTGTAGGTGAGGCTGGGTCTAGTCATGCTATGGATGGTGGTGTAGCTGAGGCTGGGTCTAGTCATGCTATAGATGGTGGTGTAGATGAGGCTGGGTGTAGTCATGTTATGGATGGTGGTGTAGCTGAGACTGGGTCTAGTCATGTCATGGATGGTGGTGTAGATGAGGCTGGGCTTAGTCAGGTTATGCTAGTGGATGAGGAGAGTATAGTGGGGAAGGGTAAGCGACTAGGGGGGGTGGAGGAGGGTGTCATTTCTTCTAAGATCATGGCTTTCCGGCTTCAAGCAGCCCAGAGACTGTTGTACAGTGACTGTTCTAGCTGGGTCGATACAGCCTACACATTGATGAGGAGAGCGGGCTGTTTGGGCTTAGACAAGCACCTTTTCCTCTTAAAGCTAGAGGGGGGTGATTTGTCTGGCCTGACATTCTATGAGTCTGTTATGCAGGCTTGGAGAGTTTTCGACATGTCCCGTAAGGCCGGCACGCCACCAGGGATGTGGCTGTTTAAAGAGCCTATTAAGCGGAAGAGGAAAAAGGGGGAGAAGAAAGGAGGTGGGAGGGCAGAGGCTGGTGTGGTGAAAGGCACCAAGGAATCTTTGCCTGGTGCTGGGGGGGAGGCCCCGACTAGAAAGGAAGGGCAGGTGGTCAGGTTAGGAAATGGAGATGAGGAGGAGGAAGGTGAGTCTGAGGAAGAAGACGATGAGGAGGATTTATTTTCAATGGGTCCAGAGCTGACAGCCAGTCAGTCAGTCAGACCGTGTAAAATGTACACGGTGTGGGAACTGTCAAGGTTCCTGAATGAGACTAAGGGGAAAAAAGTTAATCTTGAGGCTTTCCTTTGCGATCCGGGAAAGTTTGTAAGATCAGTACAACATGCTATGAAAAATGAGGGACATGATGTCCTCTCACCCAGGAAACAGTTTAGGTTGAGAAAGTGGGTCACAACCATGCGTAAAGGTCTACCTTCAGACACTGTTTAGATGAAAGTTTTATTTCTGGCACTGGGGCTTTTTGAGCTTTGCTATTGGTCTCTTTCTTTGCTGGCTTTTCTCCCACTTCTTATGGAGACTCTTTGGGTAGGCTCGCTTAATATTAATGGCGCCAGAGATGCGGGAAAGAGGAGTGTGTTGGGTGAATATGTAAAACAAAAAGAAGTACAGGTGTTGTTTCTACAGGAGACGCATAGCGATGTGGTGAATGAAGTTGATTGGGGGCTCTGGTGGAAAGGGGCAAGTGTGCTGAGCCATGGGACAAATGTTAGTGCAGGGGTGGCAGTCCTTTTTGTACTGGGTCTGTCTGTAAAAATGTGCTCCTCAAAAGAGGTGTGTGACTGCTTGTAGTAAAAGCAGAAATTAACAACAGGGGTTTTGTCTTTATAAATGTGTATCCGCCTAACACAAGCAGAGAGAGGGGGCTTCTATTTGGGTGTCTTAGACAGCAACTCTCACAGGTATCGCCTGAGGAGACGCTGGTGGTCGGCGGGGACTGGAACTGTACTATGGATTTTCCGAAATACAGAAATGGGGAGGAGCCTCATTCAGGCTCAGTGGAGGTGTTAAGGAACATCATTAATCAGTTTGACCTAGTGTATGTTTGGAGAACTAGACATCCCAACACAAGACAGTATACATGGGTGAAGGTCTTTGGGGCTAGGGTGAGTGCAGCCCGGCTTGATCGATTGTACATGTCCAGGAATCAGAGCAATAGGCTGTTGGGCGCTACCATTCTCCCGGTGGGTTTTTCGGATCATCACATAACCATGGTTCGGCTGTCTATTTCACCAGGGCCTCGGCAGGCATCCTATTGGAAGTTTAATGTAAAGCTCTTACAAGATGCCACTTTTTGCTCAGTTTTCCAGACTTTTTGGGAAAGGTGGTGGCAGCGAAGAGAGGAGTATGAGTCTCTGAGTCAATGCTGGGATGTGGGAAAAGTCCAAATTCGGCTTTTCTGCCTCAGAGGCTAGGAGAGTATTGGGGGAACTCGAGCATAGTATTAGTGAGATGGAGGTAGAGCTGGTTGGGCAAGGCAATGTAGGCCTCCAGGCTAATTTAGCTGAACTACGTAGGGACCTGGGCAGTTTTTTCCAGGTTACAGCAAAGGGAGCACTTGTAAGAGCTAGGTTCTCCATGCTCAAGGAGATGGATGCTCCCAGCTCCTTCTTCTTTGGTTTGGAAAGACAGAGCGGTGAAGCCAAGGGTATATGCATTGTCTACGGCTTTCGGATGGGCGGGTGACCACTGTAATTGGGGAGATGCAGGAGCGGACTGTGGAGTTTTATACTGAGTTGTATAGGGCAGAACTGTGTGATCCTATGTGTGCTCAGGTTTTGTTTGCAGAACTCCCTAAGCTCTCTTTGGCACAGGGGGATGAAATGGACATTCCCCTGTTGTCCCATGAACTGGCAGAGGCCGTAACCCAGATGTCCCCTGACCGTGCACCGGGGATCGATGGACTCCCAGTGGAGTTTTTAAAAAAATTCTGGGGAATAATTGTATTGGACTTCTTTTGCGTGTTGCGTGAGTGTGTCGGGTAGGAGAGTTGCCGATGAGCTGCCGTCGGGCGGCTCTGACTCTCCTGCCCAAAAAAGGGGAACTGGAGGCCTGTGGCATTGCTCTGTGCGGACTACAAGATATTTGCCAAGGTCCTTGCTAACAGACTGAAGTCCCATCTGGACTCTATAGTACACAAGGACCAGACATATTGCCTACCAGGATGCTCAATCACGGACAACTTGTTCTTAATCAGGGACATGTTGGACTTGTCGAGAGTTTCTAATGTGAACTTTGGACTGGTCTCTTTAGATCAAGCGAATGCTTTTGATAGAGTGGACCATGAGTATCTGTTTAATGTGATGTCTGTGTTTGGGGAAAGGTTTTTGGCCTATGTGAAGATGTTGTATGCTGGGGCATCATGTATGGTCAAGGTGGGAGGGGGGCTCAGTAGGCCAGTCTGGATGAGGTGGGGCATTAGACAAGGATGCCCTCTATCAGGGCAGTTATATACACTAGTCATTGAGCCTGAAGGTGTACGAGGGAGCTTCGTCAGCTAAGGTAAACTGGGGCAAGAGCAAAGCTCTGTTATGTGGGGCATGGGGGGATAGGGCCCCTCCTCTGCTTCCAGGGGGTTTGCAGTGGGGTTGTGAAGGGCTTACAATTTTGGGGGTGTACCTGGGCTCGGAGAGGTGGGTCAGGAAGAACTGGGAGGGGCTGTCACAGGCAGTGGTGTCAAGACTGGCCAGGTGGAGGTGGCTCCTGTCCCAAGTGTCATATAGAAGGAGAGTGCTGATAATCAACAACCTGATGGCATCTTCCCTGTGGCATTAACTGGCTGTCCTCAACCCTCCCGCCGGTCTACTCGCAAACCTCCAACGCAAGCTGGTGGATTTTTTCTGGTTGGGCCATCACTGGCTGAGGGCGGCAGTGTTGTATATGTCCGTAAATGAAGGAGGACAGGGCCTGGTGGAACTGAAGAGCAGGGTGGCTGCATTCCGACTAAAGGCGGCGCAGAGACTGCTGTATCATACTGATGTCGGATGGAGGGAGCCAGCATGCGCGCTGCTGAGGAGAGCTGGCGGATTAGGGTTGGACTGGAAGCTATTCCTCATGAGGCTGGAGGGTCTGAGTACAGCAGGTCTCTCTGATTTTTACTCTGTGGTGCTGAGGGCCTGGCAGCTACTAAGGCCCACACAAGAAGGGGGTGTGGAGCCTGGGCTGTGGGTGGAGCCTATCTTCCACAACCCAGCCATCCTTTTGAGATCGGTTCAGTCGGCCACCCTGAAGAGGCGACTGATGACAGCGGGATTACTAAGGCTGGGTGACCTGCGACTGCTTGGAGAGGAGGGGTGGAAAACCCCAGAAGTCCTAGCACAACAAACAGGACTAACATCTCTTAGGCTGCTGGAGAGATTCCTGGGGAAAGTCCAGGAGGAACTGTCTGAGCCTGTAAAGGGGGTGAAAGAGCGGCCAAAGGGGGAGGGGCCACCAATGTTTCCGCCACTGCACGTGAGGGCAGAGACTGGGGACTGGCAAGGGGGTCTGGAGGACTTGTTAGATTTTAACACTGAGCCTGGGGGAGTTTGAAGGGGTGGGAGGTAAAGCCCTATACAACCTCTGTATTAAGGTAAGGAACATCAGGAGCCTAACAGGAGTGAAGGCACATCAGTGGCAGGGAGTATGTGGGGCGGAGAATATGGTGGGTTTTAGATGGAGGGGGCTCTACAAACTCCCAGTACCAAAGAGGTCAGGGGACCTCCAGTGGAGGGTTCTACATGGAGCCCTGGCCACTAACAGCTGGTTGGCATGGGTTGAACCGGGAGTCGGACAGGGGTGTCCTTTCTGTGTCATGAGTGAAACTGTGATTCATGTATTTTCTGTGTGCGCCAGTTTAATGCCTTTAATGTCTCTGTTGGAATGTCTGTGTGAGAGGTTGGGGGTGGAGTTTACTGTCAGGATGTTTATAATGGGGTACAGGTATCCAAATGTGTGTTGTTGAATTTTCTGTTTGCTCAGGCAATGGTGGCTATTTGGCGAACAAGGTGGAACAGGGTCAAAGGTGGGGGGATAACAGACCCTTTACTATTATTTAATGGGATTGTCTCTGCGCGCCTTAGGGTGGAATTTGAGTTCTATAAAATGATAAAAAGTGTGGAGATGTTTCAAGAGATATGGTGTGTTGGGGGGGCTGTCTGTATAGCTGGGGAAGATGGTCTGGATATACGGTTGTAGAAGTGGTGAGGTTTGGGTTATTGTGATGTGTGGTGTTGTGTTGTTTTTGTATCGTGGGGTAGAGGGAAAGCTGAGTATGCAGTACAGGGGATATTGGTAATTTATTTATTTTATTTTAGGGGGTGGGGGGGTGAGGTTATAATGTAATGAGGATGTACCATTAAAGAAAGACAAAAGGGTATCTACACACACACACACACACACACACACACACACACACACACACACACACACACACACACACACACACACACACACACACACACCCAATCAGTCAGAGCTGCCGACTTGGACTGGAGCACAGAGCAGCAATCACACGAGGCATCTCCCTTATGTGGGTGGTTGGGAGAACAACACTCTGGAATGAACAGAAGCCTCCCGGTGCAGCCCAAAGGAATAAACAGACAAACGCACACAGTCGTAAACTCCTCCTCCCGCTCCCACCCCCCCCCCAAACAGCTGGCAGCACCCCGACAACAACTTGGCATTCCTTCGGTAGAAAACTTCCAAGCAGCAATGGAACGTGGGATACTGGTTTGTTCCGTTGGTTTCTTTCTCTTGGGCCTCCTGTAAGGCTCCTACACCACCATTATTATTGTATTCATCCTGTGCCACGCATGTTCTAGACACACTGCTCATGTGGATCCCATCTGACGGGTCCAATCGTGAGTTGTGCTTGTCTCTAGTTCTAATCTCAATGATAGTGTGCACACTACTCCTCCGCTGACTATGTTCAGCATGTCAACATTATGGTCCCAAAACACAGAACTGAGCAAGATGAATGCTTCCATTATTAAACACTGCTGCAGTGCCACAGTATGACGAACAACAACCCAGACAACCGGAAGCCATTCACAGCTCTCACAATCACATTATGGTGTTATGACTCAGCACAGTCGTTATCATTCACTGTGTCCTGAGGGTTAAGGAGTGATCTCAGTGGCACAGAGAGGAGAGGACAGGATAGGAGAGGACAGGAGAGGATAGCAGAGGGGAGAAGAGGAGAGCATAGGAGAGGAGAGGAGAGGAGAGGAGAGGAGAGGAGAGGAGAGGAGAGGAGAGGAGAGGAGAGGAGAGGAGAGGAGAGGAGAGGAGAGGAGAGGAGAGGAGAGGAGAGGAGAGGAGAGGAGAGGAGGAGAGCCAGAAGCATTAGATTTGGCTCAACCCAGCATCAAGCGTTTTAAGGGAGACTGTGTTGTTTTACAACCCTGGGGTAGTGTGTGTGTGTGTGTGTGACCCCAGTTTGGCCCCTGGAGTGGTGGGTCAACCATACAAACACATCCACACACACAGCTACACTTCCACACTCGTATTCTACAATGTTCCAGGAGGAGGAAGAGATGCCAGAGAAGATACTCTCCTACTCTACACCATGCCATATTCAGGAGGAGAGATTTCAGAGGAGAGGAGGAGAAAGAGTAATAGAACGAGCAAGAAGAGAGAAGAGAAGAAAGGGAGAGGAAAAGGGAGAGAGGGATGAACAGAGAGAAAGAGAGAGAGAGAGAGAGAGAGAGAGAGAGAGAGAGAGAGAGAGAGAGAGAGAGAGAGAGAGAGAGAGAGAGAGAGAGAGAGAGAGAGAGAGAGAGAGAGAGAGAGAGAGAGAGAGACTAGAATCCCCATACTTTAATGAAGACAGTTTCTCCATCCTGGAGGGGGAAATCAATCATTTCCAGACCCAGGGACATGTACTAGTCTGTGGTGACCTAAATGCCAGAACTGGACAATAACCTGACACCCTCAGCACACAGGGGGACAAACACCTACCTGGAGGTGACAACATAACCAACAAAAACGGGTCACGACTCCTGCAGCTCTGTCGCACACTGGGTATGTACATAGTCAATGGTAGGCTTCGAGGGGACTCCTATGGTAGGTACACCTATAGCTCATCTCTTGGCAGTAGTACTGTAGACTACTTTATCACTGACCTCAACCCAGAGTCTCTCAGAGCGTTCACAGTCAGCCCACTGACACCCCTATCAGACCACAGCAAAATCACAGTCTACTTGAACAGAGCAATCCTCAATCATGAGGCATCAAAGCCAAAGGAACTGAATAATATTAAGAAATGCTATAGATGGAAGGAAAGTAGTGTTGAAACCTACCAAAAAACAATTAGGAAACAACAAATTCTATCCATTCTAGACAACTTCCTGGACAAAACGTTCCACTGTAATAGTGAAGGTGTAAACTTGGCAGTAGAAAACCTAAACAGTATATTTGACCTCTCAGCTTCCCTATCAAATCAAAAAATCTCTAACAGAAAACCAAAGAAAAGTAATAACAGTGATGAATGGTTTGATGAAGAATGCAAAAACCTAAGAAAGAAATTGAGAAACCTATCCAACCAAAAACATAGAGACCCAGAAAACCTGAGCCTACGCCTTCACTATGGTGAATCACTAAAACAATACAGAAATACACTACGGAAAAGAAGGAACAGCATGTCAGAAATCAGCTCAATGTAATTGAAGAATCCATAGACTCTAACCACTTCTGGGAAAATTGGAAAACACTAAACAAACAACAACACGAAGAGCTATCTATCCAAAACGGAGATGTATGGGTAAACCACTTCTCCAATCTTTTTGGCCCTAAAACAGAGAACAAACAGCAAAAAAATATACATGATCAAATGCAAATCTTAGAATCAACTATTAAAGACTACTAGAACCCACTGGATTCTCCAATTACATTGAATGAACTACAGGACAAAATACAAACCCTCCAACCCAAAAAGTCCTGTGGTGTTGATGGTATCCTCAATGAAATGATAAAATATACAGACCGCAAATTTCAATTAGCTATACTTAAACTCTTTAACATCATCCTTAGCTCTGGCATCTTCCCCAATATTTGGAACCAAGGACTGATCACCCCAATCCACAAAAGTGGAGACAAATTTGACCCCAATAACTACCGTGGGATATGCGTCAACAGCAACCTTGGGAAAATCCTCTGCATTATCATTAACAGCAGACTAGTTCATTTCCTCAGTGAAAACAATGTACTGAGCAAATGTCAAATTGGCTTTTTACCAAATTACCGTACGACAGACCACGTATTCACCCTGCACACCCTAATTGACAAACAAACAAACAAAAACAAAGGCAAAGTCTTCTCATGCTTTGTTGATTTCAAAAAAGCTTTTGACTCAATTTGGCATGAGGGTCTGCTATACAAATTTATGGAAAGTGGGGTTGGGGGGAAAAACATACGACATTATAAAATCCATGTACACAAACAACAAGTGTGCGGTTAAAATTGGCAAAAAACACACACATTTCTTTCCACAGGGCCGTGGGGTGAGACAGGGATGCAGTTTAAGCCCCACCCTCTTCAACATATATATCAACGAATTGGCGAGGGCACTAGAACAGTCTGCAGCACCCGGCCTCACCCTACTAGAATCTGAAGTCAAATGTCTTCTGTTTGCTGATGATCTGGTGCTTCTGTCACCAACCAAGGAGGGCCTACAGCAGCACCTAGATCTTCTGCACAGATTCTGTCAGACCTGGGCCCTGACAGTAAATCTCAGTAAGACAAAAATAATGGTGTTCCAAAAAAGGTCCAGTTGCCAGGACCACAAATACAAATTCCATCTAGACACCGTTGCCCTAGAGCACACAAAAAACTATACATACCTCGGCCTAAACATCAGCGCCACAGGTAACTTCCACAAAGCTGTGAACGATCTGAGAGACAAGGCAAGAAGGGCCTTCTATGGCATCAAAAGGAACATAAAATTTGACATACCAATTAGGATCTGGCTAAAAATACTTGAATCAGTTATAGAACCCATTGCCCTTTATGGTTCTGAGGTCTGGGGTCCGCTCACCAACCAAGAATTCACAAAATGGGACAAACACCAAATTGAGACTCTGCATGCAGAATTCTGCAAAAACATCCTCCGTGTACAATGTAAAACACCAAATAATGCATGCAGAGCAGAATTAGGCCAATACCCGCTAATTATCAAAATCCAGAAAAGAGCCGTTAAATTCTATAACCACTTAAAAGGAAGCGATTCCCAAACCTTCCATAACAAAGCCATCACCTACAGAGAGATGAACTTGGAGAAGAGTCCCCTAAGTAAGCTTGTCCTGGGGCTCTGTTCACAAACACAAACAGCCCCAACACAGCCCCAGGACAACAACAACAACAACACAACTAGACCCAACCAAATCATGAGAAAACAAAAAGAGAATTACTTGACACATTGGAAAGAACAAAAAAAAAACAGAGCAAACTAGAATGCTATTTGGCCCTAAACAGAGAGTACACAGTGGCAGAATACCTGACCACTGTGATTGACCCAAACTTAAGGAAAGCTTTGACTATGTACAGACTCAGTGAGCATAGCCTTGCTATTGAGAAAGGCCGCCGTAGGCAGACATGGCTCTCAAGAGAAGACAGGCTATGTGCACACTGCCCACAAAATGAGGTGGAAACTGAGCTGCACTTCCTAACCTCCTGCCAAATGTATGACCATATTAGAGACACATATTTCCCTCAGATTACAGCGATCCACAAAGAATTCGAAAACAAACCCAATTTTGATAAACTCCCTTATCTACTGGGTGAAAAACCACATTGTGCCATCACAGCTGCAAGATTTGTGACCTGTTGCCACAAGAAAAGGGCAACCAGTGAAGAACAAACACCATTGTAAATACAACCCATATTTATGTTTATTTATTTTTCCATTTGTACTTTAACTATTTGCACATTGTTACAACACTGTATATATACATAATATGACATTTGAAATGTCTTTATTCTTTTGAAACTTCTGAGCGTAATGTTTACTGTTAATATTTATTGTTTATTTCACTTTTGTTTACTATCTACTTCACTTGCTTTGGCAACGTTAACACACGTTTCCCATGCCAATAAAGCCCTTAAATTGAAATTGAAATTGAATTGAGAGAGAGAGAGAATCTGAGCCTGAGCACATGTTTCTAAACACAGGATCTGGTCAGACATGAGTCTAATTTATTCCGGAGCGCTTGGCATGTTACTCCAGGCTGCCCACAAAGGGTGAACATTAGCATTCTGCCCATGCTAGGCTGCCCATACCATCCTGGGCTTACACCCAACTTCCACTGGAGCTTCACAAAATGGCCACTGAGACACATTATTAGCCAGGCCGAGCTGGCAGAGACACCATGACACCACCACCACGCCACAACTCTGGGCCTCCATAGCTGGGTTCTCCTTTGTGTGCCACAGGATCACTGTAGCAGGTTTGCCAGCTGTGCAGTGATGTGTCTTGGACAGGTTTCACCCGTGACCCACTTCAGTAGGGCTTTAGTGCTATCCTGTACACTGAGACTTCTTTAGACTCTGGAAAATAGCTCAGTTCACCTGAACCCTCTCTCAACTCTCTTTCTCCTTGTTCCTGTGTGTAATCAGGACTGTCCTGCTGCTGATTCCCACAGTCATGCTCAGCTGTTGCTAAGGCCTTAAGGACTGGGACGGGAGTGAGGGGAGGGGCAGGGGGTGGTCGTGTGGCCACAGCAGCAGGGTTCACCTGTTCCCCTCACTTCACTGCATAAATAAACATGGAAGCCTGGACTCCCCCCTAACGCCTGGCACCCACACTCCCCTGATCCTCTGGGGCTGTCCACACACATGGCTCACTGTGGCCGTGGCACGCACACTCACAGCATGCGCGCGCACACACACACACACACACACACACACACACATCTGCTCCAGCTCTGCAGCTCTGCGAGTAATTAACACGATTGGCTCTGCCTGTTTTGCTTAGCCCGCTGAAAAACAATCTGTCCTTCTGATTACTCACACACACAAGACTCTTTCTGCCCTGGACAAATATCTGTTCCCCCTCTCACCCCTGTCCCGTCCATCACACCAGACAAAAGGACTGTTGCTGTTCACACAGGACAGACAGGAAGCTCTGGACCTACTTCCTGTTATTGGTGGTGTTCTTGAGGATAGAGAGAGATACTGAAGAGAGAATAGATCAAACACAACAAACACTAATATCCTTCTACTGTAAATCTCTGCATTTCTCCCTGCTCAGACGCATGCACACCCTGCACACAGTCTAAAGTCCTGCCTCAGCCAGAGCACAACATGTGCCGGAAATAAAGGTGTGCTTGGAGCTTTATTGATCCTTCATGTCACAACAACGTCATAGAGATTAAACAAAATGGTGAAATTGTCCAAAGCAATTATGTTGTAACAGATAATACCCTGCTGGATATGTGGGTCGATGGACATTGCATATTGATTGATAATGATTTTTTATTGTTTTTGAAATTCTACTACCACTAAGTTCTCCTCATGACAGATATAGAAGTTGAGAGATGTTATCAGGAAGGTGTATATATATTTCAAAGGGCTGTATGCTAAACTCAGTGAGGGGTTGTTTTGCCTCTCTCTCTGTCCATCTGTTTAAACCTTATCAGCAGTCTTTGTGCTCTGCCATCTAAGCATGGAGCCTATGTCTATCTCTGCCTCGGCCCCTCCCACCCACACACACAGGCCTTATCACAACCTGTATCACAGCTCATGTAAGCATGCATGCGGGTGTGTGCAATCTGTCCAACGTACAAACCACTTTGGCCTGCCTAGCTGGGGAGAGTGAGTCTCACTGGCCCATGTACACTTTAGCATTGCATAGTTACGACTAAGGTTGAGATAGCTTCACCTTTACTTTGAACATTCCCAGATTTCTGTCCAAAGGCTCTGTGAGCCAAACCGCTCCTAAAGAACTACATCTCTCAACACAGTGAGTCAGAGAAACAGCTCACCTCCCCCATGACTGGAGCCACTCTCAGGTAACTAGCACATGACTATACTGCTCTCTCAGACTGGCTGACTCTGCTGTCTACTGTATGTCTCTGTCTGGATCTGTCTAGAGGTCTGACTGCATGTCTCTGTTAGGGATTTACTCTACCTCTCTCTACTGCACTCTCACCACACACACACACACACACACACACACACACACACACACACACACACACACACACACACACACACACACACACACACACACACACACACACAGTCAATCAGCTTCTCAAAAGGCATGTATTAGTCAAACACAGGGAACCATTTGTGTAGACTAGTGCCTGAGCAATAATGGGAGTGTGTTAACGTGTGTGTGGCAAGGGCACAGTGATTTACGAGTGGCAACCTGCTTCTCGTAAAACAAATTCAAGGGGAAAAGAGAGAGAAGAAATCATTGACCTGAGTGCTACTAGAATAAGGTAAAGAGACTGCCTGGTGAAATAGTTATTCATCACTCTGAAAGTTCTAATATTAACAGTAGTCTGCCAAAAAGCAGTGGGCAGCCCACCAAACAGTTTCTACTGAGCTCACGTTCTTAGCAACTCAGCACAACACAAAGAACATACAGCCGTTCTCCTTCTTTTCTCCCCTCACCTTCTCTTTCCTCCAGAGCGTAGCGCCCTCCTTCCTCTGCATTCCTCCTATTAATAACCTAATCTGGGAGAGTAATCAGACACTCCTGTTCACTCCTCACTGCGTTACTCCTTTCTGGGGCAGGAATGAAGCCCTGGCCCTGCTATAGCACTGAGACCCAGCACAGAGCTCTACAGTACACACACACACACACACACACACACACACACACACACACACACACACACACACTTGCAGACAGAGTGAGAAAGACAGAGAGGGAGAGAAATAAAAAATGAGAGAGAAAAGGAGTGAGAGAGCGAAAACACACACACACACACACACTAGCATGTCCCTGGGAGCAGGAGGAGAGGAGGTGTTGTTGACTGACTGGCCCTATATTCAGCCTTGTTTCTGTAGCTCAGTGCAGCTCCCCAGTGGGGTCAAGGAGCTGTCTATACAGGGCAGGACAACTAAAAATACAACCTGCCAGCAACCACGACACAAAGACACAAAACATGTGGCACCTGTGATCATCATGCCAGAGGACTGATTCCAAGTTTCTAAGACAACCCTCTCTGTCTCCCAACTCCTCTCTCTCTCACTCACTCACTTCTCTCTTTCTATCCATTTCTCTGTCACTCAACTCCCGACTCTCTCACTCTCACTCTCTCCATAACGTTGTGTTCTAAATATTACATGCTGTCTGTCTGTCTGTCACTATTGGCCTCAACACACACAGTACTGTAGCATGTTTACTGTCTAGGGGGAGCAACAGCCTTAATGATGTATTGTCTTTGCACTACGTCTATGTGGGATAGGGTTGTTATTGTTGGGGGGTAGAGCTCATGGAATAAAATCAGTAGCCAACCAAATCTCCCGTGGCCAAACTACAATTTCAATTTCTCTGAGTCCACCATGGCCTATATATATATATATACGCCTGCTATGGAAGATATGAAATGTGTATAATTGTTGGAAAGCCGTGCGGTATAAAAAGGCAGTTATGGATAGGGTTTATGTTTCAGTGTTTAGATGGGGTTAAAACATCGGCCAGAGTAACCATGACGATTGCGGTTATAGGAGGGATTATCTCCTCAAGGTCAGGGGTCAAAGTCCTGCCAGGATGCCAATACTGCTGCTGCTGTTTAGTGACACACACACACACACACACACACACACACACACACACACACACACACACACACACACACACACACAGACAGCTGAACCACTGTTTCCACCAGACCAGACAAACGAAGAGAGAGAGAGAGAGAGAGAGAGAGAGAGAGAGAGAGAGAGAGAGAGAGAGAGAGAGAGAGAGAGAGAGAGAGAGAGAGAAATGGGATGTAGCAAGGGAGAGGTGGATTGCCAAAAACCTGCAAGTTCAATCCCTCCTGCATCAGCTTTCTCTTTTTCTCCTCTGCTCTTTCTCTCTGCTGGAGGTAAGTGGAAAAAAGTAGCAAGCAACGTTTTCAAATCACTCAAGAGAGAAAATGTGTTTTCTAGCAGCACACCCATTTGTCCTCTTTCTGCTGATGTTCTAGCCTTGTCCAGAGGCTCACTTTCCTTTCTTCACAGAAAGAGCACCAGAGATTTGAGAGCCAGCGCTAAATCTGCCAAAACATTTAGTAATTCCTGTCTGGAGAAATATGGCAACCTCTTACTATGTCCTTCTAATACCAAGGATTAGCCCCCTAGCTCATCACTCTTCTGGAGACATCTATCACCCGCACACACACTGACACACACACACACACACACACACACACACACACACACACACACACACACACACACACACACACACACACACACACACACACACACACACACACACACACACACACACACACACACACACACACTGACATTCCCTTTGTCTCCCAAGCACTTTGTCAAGTGCTCTGGTCTATCGGTTGAGGATGCAGGGTTATAATGGTACAGAAAGACTGCATCAGTTCAAACCTTTTCTACAATAAAGGGTGAGAGCTTTTCTACAACAAAGGTTGAGAGCTTTTGTGAAAGAGCACAGTTAGAAAGATATGGCATATAGAAGCAAACCGGATGGACATCATGAAAATGATCGGAGAGGTTGAGGGTAGAGGAAGTTCAGGAGTAAAAACAAACTAAATATAATTATTGTAAAATTGACTGTGTCCATAACATTTATATAGTATGTATAAGCTGGATTTAGAGGTCTAAGTGTTGTTGTTCGCTGGTTTGCTCCGATTGGGGGAGGGGTGGTGGGGTTGGAGGGTGGTGGGGGGAAATGTATTTTGAAAAGGGATGTGTATGTATGTATGTGTGTGTGTGTGTGTGTGTGTGTGTGTGTGTGTGTGTGTGTGTGTGTGTGTGTGTGTGTGTGTGTGTGTGTGTGTGTGTGAGTATGTGTGTATGTATATGTATATATTTGTGAGAAGAAAAAAAACACATGGGGGATTGGAAGTGATACAGACAATTACATTGATGGAAGTTACAATCTATCTGCAATATTAAGGCTGATCTACCCCCTAAAAAAATAACAAATATATACAAATAAAGGGTTGCTGGTAGATCTCCCCACACACACGTGCACGCACACACACACACACACACACACACACACACACACACACACACACACACACACACACACACACACACACACACACACACACACACACACACACATACACACACACACACATGTGCACGCACACACACACACACACTCACGTTAAAGGTTCCCCCTTAAGGCATGCTCACAAGTAATCTGAAGCAGTCTCTGTCAGATCTTTAAAGTGCTCTATAATCACCTACGCTATACTCTTGACAACAATCTGCTTCACATTTTCTACTTCCGCCACTCTTAAATATCCATACACTCAGAATGTACACACCCTGGTAAAAGGTAACAGAAACACACATGCTAACACACTTGTATGTATGTGACTGACACACCGGCTCACAAACATGATATGTAGAGTCAGTACTGGGGCACTTTATGCTCCAGTAATTGTAATTTTGGGAAATGGTCTAATTAGCCTAGTGTTAGCCCTATTGCTCCGACATTATTCCGACATTATTCCGACATTATTCCCTAGTGCTCCGGCAGAGAGGAGCGGAAACAGGAGTTGGCGCACAGAGATCTGAGACATGTTCATATCCCTTCTGAATAACAGCACAGTTCCAGAGGCTATAAGTGTTCTATATAGCAGACCGTCGTAAGGCCCAGAGGACCAGCTACACTGAGGATGTTCTATCAGCCTCACAGGTGTTTTCCAACCAACCAACCACTCCGCTCAGTTCAGTTCAGTTCTGAGGAGGCTTAGAGGGAGAACGACTGGAGGGGTAGAAATAAAAGACATGACCCACAGGGGGGTACTGAAACAAAAAAGAAGAACAATAAAAGAGAAACAGTAGAGAGGAGGGGAAGGATGAGGAGGAGATGGTATGGGAGGGGAGGAACCATTCATTTAAATGGTGGAAGCAGGGGATGAAAAACAATATTGTCCCTTTTGTTAGTTGGTCCCTCTCTCTCTCTTGCCTTCTGTGTGTTTGTGGCAGCACTGAGAGGGTAAATAGACGGGGTACTATCTGTGAGTGCCGTGGCATTTGGTCACCACAGCCACTTAGGCCTCCAGAACACTGCCTGTGTGTTTATTTAGTCAGGACCCGGCAGCCTTGACGCCAGCCGTGTGTCTACAAACTTTGTCAGGACCAGGCAGTGGTGTGTGTGTGTGCACATAACTAAGAGCCCTGACAACTATAATGGCTCTTTTCTTCTACTCTGTGATGGTCTCCCTGTGTGTTCAGTTAACTCAACACTCCATTCTGACCCTGGGGTCTGAGGATGACGAGGGAGACCTGAAAGAGGCTTTCTCCTCAAAGAGGTGGAAAGTAAACAGGCTTATAAATGCTGTCAATCTCTCTCTCTCTCCACCCCTCTCCTTCTCCCCCTTTCTCTCTCTCTCTTACTTCTGTTACTCTGCTTACCTCTACAGCGTCTTTACTCAACAAAAAACACAGAGATAGATATTTATGGCCACTATACACTCTCCACTGTGAACACATTCCCACAGGTTGTTTGCTGCTGCTAAGTTTGGAAAATAGACACTAACAAGAGGATATGTGGATATTAATATATAAATAGCATTTATAAGCCTATTATAGTGTATAAGAGGTCAGGTTTGAAAGTGATTCCTATGTTAAAGATGTAAAGAATATTAGCTGGACTGTGATGTGTAATGAGGAGCAACCAGACGCTGCACTGGACACGTTTATGAAATTGCTTATTCCAGTTACTAATAAGCATGCACCCATTAAGAAAATGACTGTAAAAACAGTTAAATCCCAGTGGATTGATGAGGAATTGAAAAATTGAATGGTTGAGAGGGATGAGGCAAAAGGAATGGCAAATAAGTCTGTCTGCACAGCCGATTGGCAAACGTACTGTAAATTGATAAATCATGTGACTAAACTGAACAAAAATAAGAAGAAACTGTACTATGAAACAAAGATAAATGATATAAAGAAGGATAGTAATAAGCTTTGGAGCACCTTAAATGAAATGCTATGCAAAAAGGCAAACTCGGCTCCATCCTTCATTGTATCAGATGGCTCATTCATCACAAAACCCACTGATATTGCCAACTACTTTAATGATTTTTTAATTGGTAAGATTAGCAAACTTCTGTACCTACACATGCATAACTGGCCAAATTATGAAAGACAAGCATTGTAATTTTGAATTCCGTAAAGTGAGTGTGGAAGAGGTGAAAAAAGGATTGTTGTCTATCAACAATGACAAGCCACCTGGGTCTGACAACTTGGATGGAAAATTACTGAGGATGATAGTGGACGATATTACTATTCCTATTGTGGATTGGGAGTTACCTGTTTAACAGAACACAGAGGGTGTTCTTTAATAGAAGCCTCTCCAACATAATCCAGGTAGAGTCATGCATTCCCCAGGGCAGCTGTCTAGGCCCCTTACTTTTTTCAATCTTTACTAATGACCTGCCACTGGCTCTGAGTAAAACCTGTGTGTCTATGTATGCTGATGACTCAACATTATACACGTCAGCTACCAAAGCAAGTAAAATCACTAACTAATAAATTAGTCCTAAACATTTCAAAAACTAAAAGCATTCACTAAACCCTAAACCTCAACTAAATATTGTAATGCATAATGTGGAAATTGAGCAAGTTGAGGTGACTAAACTGCTTGGAGTAACCCTTGATTGTAAACTGTCATGGTCAAAACATATTGATGCAATAGTAGCTAACATGGGGAGAGGTCTGTCCATAATAAAGTGATCTTCAGCCTTCTTAACAATGCTATCAACAAGGCAGGTCCTACAGGCCATAGTTTTGTCGCACCTGGACTACTGTCCAGTCGTATGATCAGGTGCCACAAAGAGGGACTTACGAAAATTACAATTGGCCCAGAACAGGGCAGCACTGTCACAAGCCGGGCTAGAACTCCGGTCTCAAATGTGTAGAGCTGGGGGTACTACCCCTTAGCCACAGAGGAGATGTTGTAGGACCCAAATGAAACACCCAAGGCAATACTCCAGGCAAGTAGATTTAATGTTCCAAAACAGGAGGCAAAACAAAACAACTCCACGAGGGGAGAAAAACAAACTAAAGATAACTTCGAATAACTTACTAGGACTGACACGGTGGGACAAAGCAGGAGACACATAGACAGGACGCAATAACCAAGTGAGAAACAAGGGGAAAACACACAGCTAAAATACTCAAGGGGGAAACAAGGCACAGGTGACATAGATAAGCTAATTAGGACACATGAGGAAAAACTAAGGCAAAGGGGAACACAGCTGACCTCTAGAGGCCAGGAGACAAACAGGGGAAGCAGGAAGCTGACAGGACCCCCCTCCTCTAGGAACGACTCCTGACGTTCCTTCCAGAACACCCTGGCCCCAGGGTGCGAAAATCTCGGATCAACCCTGGGTCCAGGATGTCCCTGGCCGGAACCCAGGAGCGCTCCTCTGGCCCGTAGCCCTCCCAGTCCACCAGATACTGCAGAGAGTTCTGGACCCTCCGGGAGTCCAGTATCCGGCGGACTGTGTAGGCTGGCTGGCCGTCTATGATCCTGGGAGGTGGCGGGGGTCTGTGGGGGGGGCAAAAGGAGAAGACAAGACAGGTTTAAGGAGTGAAACATGGAAAGTGGGGTTAACTCTAAGGGAGCGAGGCAGAACTAAACGATACGACACAGGGTTAACCTTTCTAGAAATGCGGAAAGGGCCGATGTATCTCTGGGAAAGCTTCTTGGATTCGACCCGGAGGGGCAAGTTCTTAGTGGCCAACCAAACTCTCTGACCAGCTCGGAAACTAGGGGCCGTCCGGCGGTGGCGATTAGCCTGACTTTGGTATCTCTGGGAGGTCCGAAGGAGGGTACACCTGGCCTTCTTCCAGGTCCGCCTACAGCGTTGGACAAAGCGCTGGGCCGAGGGAACACCAACTTGCGCCTCTTCCTCTGGAAACAAAGGAGGGTTGTAACCGAACTGGCATTCGAAGGGGGACAATCCGGTGGCTGAGGACTGGAGGGTGTTGTGGGCATATTCAGCCCAAATGATATAGGTGGCCCAAGACGTGGGATTACTGGCCGCCATACACCGCAGGGTGGTCTCCAGATCCTGATTAATCCGTTCCGTTTGGCCATTAGACTCTGGATGGAATCCTGACGATAGGCTGGCTGTGGCCCCAATAAGCCTGCAGAAGGCCCCCCAAAACCGGGACGAGAATTGGGGACCTCGGTCCGAGACCACGTCCAGGGGAATGCCAAATATCCGGAAGACATGGTTCATGAGGAGCTCAGCAGTCTCCTTAGCCGAGGGCAGCTTGGGCAGGGGAATAAACCGGGCAGCCTTAGAGAAACGGTCTACCACCACAAGGATGACGGTGTTGCCCTGGGATAGAGGAAGTCCCGTAACAAAGTCCAGAGAAAGGTGTGACCATGGCCTTCGAGGAACAGGTAAGGGATGGAGCAGTCCCTGGGGTCGCTGGCGTGTCGACTTTCCCTGGTTGCACACAGGGCAGGCCTCAACATAGACCTGTACGTCCTTCTTGATGGACGGCCACCAAAACCGCCGTCGGAGGAACTCCAGTGTGCGAGCACTGCCAGGATGGCATGTCAAGGGCGACTCATGACCCCACTGCAAGACGCGGGCCCGAACCGAGAGAGGAACGTACAGGCGACCGGCAGGACCACCGCCTGGATCGGGCTCATGGGCAAGAGCTTCTCGTACCCCTCTTTCTAGTTCCCACTGAAGAGGTGCGACGATCCTAGACCTCGGAATAATCGATGCCAAGGGCTTCTCTTGTACCTCGGGAGAATAGACTCGAGACAGAGCATCCGGCTTGACGTTCTTGGTGCCAGGTCGGTAAGTCAGGATGAACTGGAATCGATTAAAGAAAAGGGACCATCGTGCTTGCCGAGGGTTCATCCGCTTAGCCTGTTGGAGATATTCCAGGTTCTTGTGGTCTGTGAGAACCTGGAAAGGGTGCTGAGCCCCCTCAAGCCAATGGCGCCACTCTTCCAAGGCCAGTTTAACCGCAAGCAACTCTAGATCCCCCACGTGGTAGTTGCGCTCGGCCTCAGACAGGCGGCGAGACATGAAGGCACAAGGGTGTAATCTCCCATCCGCACCCCTCTGTGACAGGACGGCTCCCACCCCCACCTCTGAGGCGTCCACCTCCACCACGAAAGGTCTCTCTGGGTCAGGGGTCACCAGAATCGGAGCAGAAGTGAAGCGGCGCTTGAGATCCTCGAAGGCCCCTGCTGCTTCCGGACCCCAGTGAATCTTGGTCCCTCCTCCCTTGGTAAGCGTCGTCAAGGGGGCTACCACCGAGCTGAAATTCTTGATGAACTTCCGATAGAAGTTAGAAAAGCCAATGAACCGTTGAACCTCCTTGACCGTGGCAGGTGTGGGCCAATCGTGGACCGCCTTGACCTTCTTGGGATCCATCTCTAGGTGCCCGGGAGTGACAATAAACCCGAGAAACTGAGTCTGAGAAACATGAAATTCACACTTCTCAGGCTTAACGTAGAGGTGATTGTCAAGGAGCCTCTGGAGAACCCGGCTAACATGCCCCTCATGCTCCTTCAGTGACCTCGAGAAGATGAGGATATCGTCCAGGTACACGAAGACGAACAGATTAAGCATATCCCGGAGAACATCATTAATCAGGGCTTGGAATACTGCGGGGGCATTGGTGAGCCCGAACGGCATCACCCGATATTCATAGTGTCCCGTGGGCGTGTTGAACGCCGTCTTCCATTCGTCTCCTGGCCGGATCCGCACGAGATGGTAAGCATTGCGGAGATCCAGCTTAGTAAAAATGGAAGCCCCTTGAAGCAGCTCAAAAGCAGTGGCCATGAGAGGAAGAGGGTATCGATTCCGAACCGTGATCTTGTTGAGTCCCCGGTAATCAATACAAGGCCTCAGACCCCCGTCTTTCTTTTCAACAAAAAGAAGCCCGCCCCAGCCGGGGAAGTAGAGGCATAGATGAGGCCGGCTGCCAAGGACTCCTTAATGTAGGTGTCCATAGCTGCGTGCTCGGGGGAGGACAAGGAAAAGATCCGACCTCTAGGAGGGCAGCACCCAGGGAGTAGATCAATGGCACAGTCATAAGTGCGATGAGGCGGTAAGGCAGTAGCCCGGGCCTTGCTGAACACTGCTTTGAACCGATGGTAAACACTGGGGACTCGGGAGACGTCAACCGACTCTTGAAACTGGGTACTAGGGGCTGAGGAACTCTGAAGCATGCAGGTGAGTTGGCAAGTGGGACCCCAGCTAAGAATGGTGCCAGTAGGCCAGTCGATCTGGGGATTATGTCTGCATAGCCAAGGGTGACCCAGGATAATAGGATACTCGGGAGAGTCAATGAGATAGAAGGTCTCCTCCTGCTGGTGTTGAGAGATGGTAAGTCGCAGGGACTGAGTCGCCTCAGTAACTTTTCCTGGTTCCAGAGGTCTGCCATCTAAGGCTGTAACTGCCTGGGGTTGAGGAAGTAGTTGGGTAGGGATCTTAAGTTCCTTAGCCAAGGTTACATCCATAAAATCACCTGCGGCACCGGAATCGATCATAGCCTGGACCCGATGCTGGTGGCCCTCCCAGGACAGAGTGGCTGGAATAGCTAGGACCGCGTTAGTAGGAGGAGCTCTAATTTTCCCCATCACAACCCTCCTGTAGCTGGGCGGGGACAGGCGTTTCCCGAAGCTCGGGGCAAGTGGAGCGGAAGTGGCCGGCAACCCCGCAGTAGAGGCACCGACGCTCCCTCATGCGACGTTCCCTTTCGTTGGAAGAAAGCCTGGAACGGCCTAACTGCATGCTCTCCGGGGAATCCTGGGGCAGTTCAGGAGCCGGGGCAGCTCTGAATGACGGAGTCCAAACAGGAGAAACAGAGCTGCTCAGAGGAACTTGGGACTGAGACACCTGACGGCGAGCCGTTCTCCGCTCTCTTAGACGATTGTCCAGGCGGATGGCCAAGGCTATGAGGGACTCGAGATCTTCAGCTGGTTCACGGGTGGCTAACTCATCTTGAAGGGGCTCAGATAACCCTCCCTGAAAGCAGACCCTCAGCGCTTCATCATTCCATCCGCTCCTTGCTGCTATGGTTCGGAACTCAATGGCAAAATCTGCCGTGCTTCGGGGGCCCTGACGGAGAGACAGTAGGCGCTTGGAAGCCTCCCGCCCACTGACAGGATGATCGAACACCCGCTTGAACTCTTCTACAAATGCAGCGTGGGAGTCACAACAGGCCTCCTGGGACTGCCACACCGCAGAGGCCCAGGCGAGCGCCTTGTCTGAAAGAAGGGTAATGAGGTAGGCAATCTTGGAACGGTCTGTGGGAAAACTTGAGGGTTGGAGCTCGAAGGTGAGGGAGCATTGGGTGAGGAAACCCTGACAAGAGCTTGGATCCCCAGAAAAGGGCTTGGGAGGTGGTAGTCGGGGCTCCGCCAACCGAGAAGGCCTGTCGTCACTGGGAGGTGACCGGGGGGAAGGGGGAGAACCAAGGAGGCGTTCAAAGAGCTGGTGAAGGGAACTCATCATTTCGGCCAGGAGTGGAGAATGTCTAGCCATCAGCTCCTCTTGTCGGCTGAGAACGGCTTCATGGCGCTGGAAAGAAGCCTCATGTCGAATGATCACCGCCAACAGGTCCTGGGAACTGAGTGTTTCTGGGTCCATGATGGACTTGGTTATTCTGTCACAAGCCGGGCTAGAACTCCGGTCTCAAATGTGTAGAGCTGGGGGTACTACCCTTAGCCACAGAGGAGATGTTGTAGGACCCAAATGAAACACCCAAGGCAATACTCCAGGCAAGTAGATTTAATGTTCCAAAACAGGAGGCAAAACAAAACAACTCCACGAGGGGAGAAAAACAAACTAAAGATAACTTCGAATAACTTACTAGGACTGACACGGTGGGACAAAGCAGGAGACACATAGACAGGACGCAATAACCAAGTGAGAAACAAGGGGAAAACACACAGCTAAAATACTCAAGGGGAAACAAGGCACAGGTGACATAGATAAGCTAATTAGGACACATGAGGAAAAACTAAGGCAAAGGGGAACACAGCTGACCTCTAGAGGCCAGGAGACAAACAGGGGAAGCAGGAAGCTGACAAGCACGGCTGGCCCTTAAATGTACATGTCAATCTTTCCTGGCTCAAAGTAGAGGAGAGATCGACTTCATCACTACTTGTATTTGTAAGAAGAATTGACATGTTGAATGCACCGAGCTGTCTGTTTAAACTACTAGCACACTGTTAAGACACCATGCATACCCCACAAGACATGCCACCAGAGGTCCCCAAGTCCAGAACAGACTATGAGAGGCACACAGTACTACATAGAGCCATGGCTACATGGAACTCTATTCCACATCAAGTAACTCATACAAGCAGTACAATCTAATGAAATACAAATGAAACTTATGGAACAGCGGGGACTGTGAAGAGACACACACACAGGCACAGACACACGCATACACACACGATAACATACGCACTATACACACACGTACACATGGATTTTGTGTTGTAGATATGTGGTAGTAGAGTAGTGGCCTGAGGACACACACTTAATCTGTTGTGAAATGTATTGTGACGTTTTTAAAATGGTATACACTACCGGTCAAAAGTTTTAGAACATCTACTGATTCTAAGGTTTTTCTTAATTTTTACATTGTAGAATAATAGTAAAGACATCAAAACTATGAAATAACACATATGGAATCATGTAGTAACCAAAAACAGTGTTTAAAAAATCAAAATATATTTTATATTTGAGATTCTTCAAATAGCCACCCTTTGCCTTGATGACAGCTTTGCACACTCTTGGCATTCTCTCAACCAGCTTCATGAGGTAGTCACCTGGAATGCATTTCAATGAACAGGTGTGCCTTCTTAAAAGTTAATTTGTGGAGTTTCTTTCCTTCTTAATGCGTTTGAGCCAATCAGTTGTGTTGTGACATGGTAGGGGGGGTTTACAGAAGATAGCCCTATTTGGTAAAAGACCAAGTCCATATTATGGCAAGAACAGCTCAAATAAGCAAATAGAAATGACAGTCTATCATTACTTGAAGACATGAAGGTCAGTCACATTTCAAGAACTTTGAAAGTTTCTTCAAGTGCAGTTGCAAAAACCATCAAGCGCTATGATGAAACTGGCTCTCATGAAGACTGCCACAGGAATGGAAGACCCAGAGTTACCTCTGCTGCAGAGAAGAAGTTCATTAGAGTTTACCAGCCTCAGAAATTGCAGCCCAAATAAATGCTTCACAGAGTTCAAGTAACAGACACATCTCAACATCAACTGTTCAGAGGAGACTGTGTGAATCAGGCCTTCATGGTCGAATTGCTGCAAAGAAACCACTACTAAAGGACACCAATAAGAAGAAGAGACTTGCTTGGCCCAAGAAACACGAGCAATGGACATTAGACCGGTGGAAATGTGTCCTTTGGTCTGGAGTCCAAATTGGAGATTTTTGGTTCCAACCGCCGTGTCTTTGTGAGACGCGGTGTGGGTGAACGGATTACTCCGTATGTGTATTTCCCACCGTAAAGCATGGAGGAGGACGTGTTAATGTGTGGGGGTGCTTTGCTGGTGACATTGTCTGTGATTTATTTAGAATTCAAGGCACACTTAACCAGCATGGCTACCACAGCATTCTGCAGCGATACGCCATCCCATCTGGTTTGGGCTTAGTGGGACTATCATTTGTTTTTCAACAGGACAATGACCCAACACACCTCCAGGCTGTGTAAGGGCTATTTTACCAAGAAATAGAGTGATTGAGTGCTGCATCAGATGACCTGGCCTCCACAATCCCCCGACCTCAACCAAATTTAGATGGTTTGGGATAAGTCTGACCACAGAGTGAAGGAAAAGCAGCCAACAAGTGCTCAGCATATGTGGGAACTCCTTCAAGACTGTTGGAAATGCATTCCAGGTTAAGCTGGTTGAGAGAATGCCAAGAGTGTGCAAAACTGTCATCAAGGCAAAGGGTGGCTATTTGAAGAATCTCAAATATAAAATATATTTTGATTTGTTTAACACTTTTTTGGTTACTACATGATTCCATATGTGTTATTTCATACTTTTGATGTCTTCACTATTATTCCACAATGCAGAAAGTAGTAAAAAAAATGGTGTCTGTTCCTTATGGTGTCTGTTCTATAGAGAGAGAGAGAGAGAGAGAGAGAGAGAGAGAGTCTGGCAGGTTTCCAGTGGTCTAAGAGCTGCTGGTGCCAGTGATCCTATCACAACAAACCCAGCGGGACTGACTGACTGACTGACTGGACAGAGCCAGCTAATCTGTTCCAAACAGCTAAAGTTACCACCTCTTTGCTCTGCTCTTTAAAGACCCCCCAGATCACACCAACACCCTCCAATACACATGCAACTATGTGTCTGTCTGTGTGCATGGATACTGTGAACACCAGTCAATGCCGCAATTTTATTCTGTTACTGGCAATGAAGTTTAATTAGTAAAATTAGGTTTTCTGTTTTCTTTCTGTTTGCTGAATATAATTGTCCCATTGTTCATTTACCCAACAGTCATGATTTGCATGATAGTTCTGGTTTTAACTAGGCCTAATTGCAGGTAATTTGCATCCTGCTACTTTTTAAACTAATCTGTAGAGTTAAAAGTATTCTGTCGCTTTGATCTTACAAGTCTCCTGAACGAGCTCCCAGGGACATGATTTGATTGAAGTAGTGGCTGTGTGTGTGTGTGTGTGTGTGTGCGTGCGTGTGCTTGCATGTGTGTGTAGCTCACTCCTACGTCCTCCAATGTTCCAATGGCCCTCCTCCTGAAAGGAGATTTGTAGAGCAAAGACTTGAGAGCATCTCCTGTCACTCCTAGTGACTTCCGCAACTCAGATGAACTATGATACTTCTGAGCATCGCCACTGATCACAACCATATTCAAATTGTCCAATGTTCCTCTAGCTCCCATTCTCTAGACCCTACAGTAGATTAATAATAGCTCTTCTTAGCGGAGTTTCCCAGCCCTTAGTCTGGGATCCATTTAACAAAAGCATGGATAGACGGGCCATAGGCATTCCTGAGCAGCAGCTCCCAGCACTCATTAATCCAGACAATGGCAGAGATTATCATTAATTTCCACTGGCCTTCTCCTTTAGGCTTCAGGCCCACATCCACTCTACTAATGACCGTCCTTAGTGGCCCTCCCCTGGGAGACACAGAGCCACAGGCCGGGCCCCGGGCCCCAGTCAGGTCCTTGGTTACACAGAGGTTAGAAGGTGCAAACATCAGGACAACCAGAACAGCTGCAATACCACGACCCTCTCCATCACCCACTGTCACATCCATAACACACACACACACACACACTTACACACAAAGACTATAAGACCTGCTGGTAGAGACAGGGTGTAATTAATCACCTGTGGGATATATTGGCAGACAGTGTGGTGGTCACTGTTTTGTATCTATGTCTGTCTCAACCAACCTATACCTGATCTAACCATCACACACACACACACACCAGCAGCAAAGCACCATATCAGAGCAGGAAAGGAAAGGCTGTTTGGGCTGGTCAGCCTGCTGGGCCTGGGTCATGGGGGACCCGTTTTACTGCAACAACGACCAGGTAATTAAGAGACAAAGGAATGTCCAGAGTTTCCACTGTGAGAGAGGAAAACAAGACTCTACATACAGACTGAGAGGAATTGTGCCTTGCTGAGCATGGTGACCTGGGCTCAACCACTGTGTTGACTGAGCTGTTTGACACCAGGGAAAGGACAAGGTTAGTCACTCAGACCCATGCACTGTGTGTGTGAATGTGTGTGCGTGGCTGTATGCAAATACTCTGACACATAAAAATAAAATCCCTCCTTGAAGAGCCTTTTGTGAATCTGGCAGGTGATCAACCGATTATTCATGGAAACGACTAAACCATGAACCCTTCAGTAGGAGTCTCGTTCTGACAAGGCAACCGTAAATGGTCAAAGATGATTTTGCAAGCTTCTGGTGACAGGAGAGGACAGGCTTGGGGCTGAATGGAGGAGAGAATAAGTCTGTCTTGTGTGACATGGTTTCTCATGGCGTTGTGAGGGATCACTGTGTTTACAGGAGCAAATGGAGGCTTTTCTCAGCAAACAACAGAACACATCAACATAATGCATATCAACAGCCCTCCTAGTCCCTGACACTAGGTCTCTGTCAACTCCACTACCCAGCCAGTCACCACTCCAAACACTGTTACCATGGAGATGTCAATTACTCTAAAGCTAGTCTGAGACTTGTTGCAGCAGTGTGCTGATCCAACACCAACTGTGAGAAAGTCTCCTCCCCTCCAACATCTTCTCCAAAATCACAGGTACCCTGATAAATTAGCACAGGAGATAGATGCAAGGTTGACAACAGAAGCTTTCTGCTGATCCTTCCCTTACACCAAATGTTTCAAATGTTGCTTTGTACTTTGAGTATTCACTAGGAAGCAGGCAGTTAAATAAACACATCATCTACAGGTATATAGCCTATTTGTCACCACACTAAGGGCTGGGAGCCAACTGCCAACCCATTGGAAGAAAAACAAGATCAGTTAAGGAATTGCAAAAACACAAAATGTATACAGCATTAATTACCATCAATTTAAAACCATGACTTTTGTAATCATTCCTGGCATGGTATTCCAGTCATGGCCCAGGGGTAGAGTCAATGTAGCACATCAAGCCCTGGCTGTGGTAATGACCTAAAACACTGAAACCGGGCCATCTCTGCCCATCTTAATGAGCAGGCGTTTTTACAAACTACTACTCTGGGACCCAGTCCTAAGGACCACCACGCCAGGGGTACGGCCAGTTAGACCAGTTAAATACTGTGAGTTATTTCCAGACAACCGCAGACAATCACCTACTGGGTAGTGGTAAAACCAAAAGGAGAGGGAGAGGAGCCAAGGGTTTTGGACTGGAGGAGTATTTGGAGAATGTGAAGGCAATTGAAGGGTTTCTGGAAATAACTACTCATTAGAGTAACGTTAGACCCAGTGTTGGTTGCTGGGGGTTTCCCAATCTGGAATATTGACATGTATGAAATGTATTTTATTAAGCTCTTTTTACATCAGCAGTTGTCACAAAGTGCTTTACAGATACCCAGCCTAAAACCCCAAAGAGCAAGCATTGCAGAGGCAGAAGCATAGAGAGAAGGCAGGAACCTAGGAAGGCGGCTAGAGAGGAACCAGGCTCTGAGGGGTGGCCAGTCCATGAGGTGAATGGTAACAGTACACTCTTAGAAAAAAGGGTTCCAAAAGGGTTCTTCGGCTGTCCCCATTGGAGAACCCTTTTTGGTTCCAGGTAGAACCCTTCTGCGTTCCAGGTAGAACCCTTTTGGGTTCCATGTAGAATCTTCTGTGGAAAGTGTTCTATATTGAATCCAAAAGGGTTCTACCTGGAATCAAAAAAGTTATTCAAAGGGTTCTCCTATGTGGACAGCCGAAGAACCCTTTTGGATTGCTAGACGTTCGTGTTATACAAAAACCCATCCAACCCGGCCAACCACGCTACTTTTCTGTCTTATGTAACCATATCAAACGTGTCCCAGATTTAGTTTCACTATGTTACGTCTAGTCTATGAGACCAGGCTGGACACACCCTACCATGCCTGGGGGACCCTCTTACTGACCCTCCCTGCCCGTTGTCATCCAAGAACTATGCGGTTCCCCGTTTAACCATGCTGACTCAAACCTATTGTAGCCTACAGGTATACAACAACAATGGAAACAATCGCACACATGCACATAAAGGAACGTGCGCGCAAACAGTTACTTTCCATGGGCGTACATCAAACAACCAACAACAACCATCTTTCTGCACACAGACTCAGCTGTGGAGGACTGAAGGGTTTTTGACAACATCTAAAATGGTCATTGATGATGTCCACAATGGTTAGCTCCCTCCAGTTCATCCTGCAGGCAGTGACCTAACAATGCAGCTTTTCAGCCCAAACTCCCAGTCAGCAAAAACTGACCCTGACCAGTAAAAACAGTCCCATACACCTGGCGTGCCTGGGCTCACAGAACATTGGTGAAAGGAAAGAGTGGAGAGACAGGTGAATGGAGAGGAGCACCGTAAGAGAGAAATCCATTACAAAAAATCTACAGCAGCAGTGGCCTAAGCCAGTAGTAATCACAATGCCACCTATATTAAACAACTACAAGGCCATTATAAAAGCCCATGAGATGTTTTCTTCAGCCATAACTGTACATCCAAGTAAAGAGGATTTTTGTCTTTATCATAGGATAGCTTTACTCAGCTAACAACTTTCAGATGTTTAATGATGGACAAACACAAGTGGTGGAGGGTGAGTGACTAAAGACGTCAGAACCTGACACTATTTATTTCAGCTCACCCAGGATACCCATGGGTGGAGTGTGTGTGTGTGTGTGGGGGGGTAAGCACCTGTCCTTTTCCCACGCACGCATGCACACTCTCTCCACAGAATAGCAGTGGAAAACTGAGATGGAAATTTAGCACATGGCTATAGACCATATTGACTACTTTATATAATAGTAATAACACATTTGAACATGCAATAGTTCTTGGTTTTTAAACTTTGGCAACAAAACCAAGCAATTTGTAGGAACGTCTGACAAGATTCAAGCGAACAAACTGGTAATTAAAATCTGACCACAATCATACAATCCAACTTTGGCTTTTCCATACCACAATAAAACATAGCTTATGCTTCCATTGCCTTCATTTGCTCACTGTCTTCACAATGTGTAACTTGGACTCCTGTACTTATAGAGTACAGGCATCTCTATTCAATAGAGCACGCTGCTCTAACCACTTCACTACACATCAACTGATTACAGGCTATCAAATGAATCTAAAATTCCCCAATCCTTATATTTCTAATTGATTAAATTGTTTAAAGCATGTGCCCAGCAATAGCTAACCGACTCTGTGTAAGAGCTCAATTATGGATAAAATATGTCCACGCCCATCCCACTTATGATTCCATTAAAGGCCCAGTGCAGTCAAAAACCTGATTTTCCTGTGCTTTCCATATATTTCCACACTATGAGGTTGGAATAATACTATGCAATTGTTAAAATGATAATACCCTTTTAGTGTAACAGATGTTTGAAAATACCTGAAATTTCAGCCTGTTTTGGTGGGATGGCGTTTTGGCCTGCCTGGTGACATCACCAGGTGGTAAATTAGTTAACAGACCAATAAGAATGAGAATTCCAAACCTCTCTGCCAATAACAGCTAGTTTTCAGTTTTCCCCTCCCCACTCAGACCACTCACTAAGCACATTTCCAACCACAGTTTGTAAAGTCCTACCCAGCTGTGATGGAAACAGGAAGTTAAGATACAATTTTATAAATGCCAACAGATAATTTGTTCATTCGACATCATGGGATCTTTTTGGATTGGTAAAATTAATTACGCGAGAAATGGCGGTATGCGCAAATACAGTGCATTCGGAAAGTATTCAGACCCCTTGACTTTTTCCACATTGTTACTTTACAGCCTTATTCTAAAATGGATTAAATTGTTATTTTTCCTCATTAATCTACACAAAACACCCCATAATGACAAAGCAAAAACAGGTTTTTATAAAATTTTGCAAATGTATAAAAACAAACCCCTGAAATATCACATTTACATACGTTTTCAGACCCTATACTCAGTACTTTGTTGAAGCGCCTTTGGCAGCGATTACAGCCTCAAGTCTTCTTGGGTATGACGCTACAAGCTTGACACACCTGTATTTGAGGAGTTTATCCTATTCTTCTCTGCAGATCCTCTAAAGCTCTGTCAAGTTTGATGGGGAGCGTCGCTGCAAAGCTATTTTCAGGTCTCTCCAGAGATGTTCGATCGGGTTCAAGTCCGGGCTCTGGCTGGGCTACTCAAGGACATTCAGAGACTTGTCCCGAAGCCACTCCTGCGTTGTCTTGGCTGTGTGCTTAGGGTCGTTGTCCTGTTGGAAGGTGAACCTTCGCCCCAGTCTGAGGCCCTGAGCGCTCTGGAGCAGGTTTTCATCAAGTATCTCTCTGTACTTTGCTCTGTTCATCTTTCCCTCGATCCTGACTAGTCTCCCAGTCCCTGCCGCTGAAAAACATCCGCACAGCATGATGCTGCCACCACCATGCTTCACCGTAGGGATGGTGCCAGGTTTCCTCCAGACGTGACGCTTGGCATTCAGGCCAAAGAGTTCAATCTTGGTTTCATCAGACCAGAGAATCTTGTTTCTCATGGTCTGAGAGTCCTTTAGGTGCCTTTTGGCAAACTCCAAGCGGGCGGTCATGTGCCTTTTACTGAGGAGTGACTTCCGTCTGGCCACTCTACCATAAAGGCCTGATTGGTGGAGTGCTGCAGAGATGGTTGCCCTTCTGGAAGGTTCTCCCATCTCCACAGAGGAACTCTGGAGCTCTGTCAGAGTGACCATCAGGTTCTTGGTCACCTCCCTGACCAAGGCCCTTCTCCCCCGATTGCTCTGTTTGGCAGGGCGGCCAGCTCTAGGAAGAGTCTTGGTGGTTCCAAACTTCTTCCATTTAAGAATGATGGAGGCCACTGTGTTCTTGGGGACCTTCAACGCTGCAGAACTATTTTGGTACCCTTCCCCAGATCTGTGCTTCGACACAATCCTGTCTCTGAGCTCTACGGACAATTCCTTCCTCTGACATGCACTGTGACCTTATATAGACAGGCGTGTGCCTTTCCAAATCATGTCCAATCAATTGAATTTCCCACAGGTGGACTCCAATCAAGTTGTAGAAACATTTCAAGGATGATCAATGGAAACAGAACGCACCTGAGCTCAATTTCGAGACTAATAGCAAAGGGTCTGAATACTTATGCAAATAAGATATTTCTGTTTAATATTTTTAATACATTTGTAAAGATTTCTAAAAACGTGTTTTCGCTTTGTCATTATGGGGTATTGTCTGTAGATTGATGAGGATTCATTTTTTAAAATCCATTTTAGAATAAGGCTGTAACTTAACAAAATGTGGAAAAAGGGATACTTTCCGAATGCACTGTATTGATATAATAACCATCCTATCAAAGTAAACTTGGAGTCACGAGATGATATGGTGTGTGGTCCTCCCACTACTTCTTGGGAACCCATGCAGTTTATTTGGCTACAGATTAAGTAAATTATGATGAACTTCACAGGGCGGTGAAAGTGCACGGGGATCGTGATGCTCCTTTCCAATAAATATCTAGGGTCTTATTCGGTGACATTATGATCGATGCTTGACTGTGTTTGACAAATAAAACTATTCTCTCTCTTATCCACAATAATCTCATCATGTGTAGACTCTACCTGCACAGCCTACCCACACGGTAGGCCTATCTGCGAGCTGTCGGCTTGAGCGCACGTTCTAAGACCAGAGTGGAACATTTGCTAACGCAACAGTTTTTGTGACAAAACTATCGGTATTGTTGAAAATGTGATGGAAACATATTGAACTTTAGATTTGTATTCCGTACAATCGAAAAAGTATATTTTGTGTGCACTATGATATGACACACTGATTTTTATCAGTAAAAAGTCAATTTGGTGGGAACACACCACTGGTGGGAAAATGCGCATATTTCCTTTATGCAGATCCTAGAGAGTATTCGCATGAAAATCTGTTGCCAATTGGATGGAAACCTAGCTACAGTACTTGAAAAAGTATTGCTTGAGAAATTGCTCTTTGCTAAGAAATAATTGTTTATTTTTTTTACCATTTTAACAGAAAACAATCACAGTAAGGTATTTAATTGTTACCCAGAGATGATGGCTTATTGAGATAAAAACGGCTGCACTGGACCTTGAAGGATGGCACCTGGCAGTCAGGATGGGATGTGCCTGACTGGCAGATTGACTGACAGTACCAAAGGGAAGGGAAGGAGGTGGTCCTTGAACATGTGAAACAAACCAGCACTCTCCTATAGCGTAGCCCTCTCATATAGCGTTCAGCATATGTTCACAGATATGCAGCGGGTCAAGATCAGGCACGTTTCCCCCCAGAATAACCCATTAGACCTATTCCATTTTAAAAACCTTAGTTCTCGTGTTTGAACGTTGAAGTTACCCAGAGGCATGGTTTGACTGCTTCTACTTTTTCACACCCATGAGGAGCAGTGGAGTGCACCGTGGTGTAGGACAGGTAGGCCTGTGTTGTGTTAAAAAAAATTACTGTCTAGAAAAGAAAGGGGCCACATCCATAATGAATACCAATTGATACAGAACAATCAAATAATTATTGAAATACCATAACATTTATCCTAATGCATTCGTTTTTATATCTTGTTAGTGTCCTGTATATCAGCTTTTATCAGCTTGAAGTGAGTTTCATTGACTACAGGATATTATTACATTGTAATAACGAATTGCGTTTAACAAATGTTGATTCTTATTAATTTTTATAGCATAACCTTTGAATTGCAAATACAATGAACATTTTCATTTCTGGCACGAAAAGCTAAACCGAAACAATACGTTGTGCTATAAAGGTTTGACCAATTTGAAACTTCATCGCCAATCAATTAGCCTACTTCAAGCCTGTTTTATTAGCGGTATTGTACTGTTGTACAGCAGACAGTCATGAGTCGGCAGACGTGAGAAGCTACTACATTGTAACGAGGATCAACAGCAAAAACTTGTTTAATTGTATCCGTCTAGTTTCGTTCACCAAAACATACATTGACAATACACTGTACAATAGTACTTGCTTACCTTGTCTCGGCCATTTTCCTCACATTGTATGCGCAAAAAGTTGGAAAAAGATGTGCGTTGTAGTAGATTTCCCAGCTTTGTGTAGTTCCACGTAACTACAGCATAGAGTACTGCCTCTCACCCCTGCCCTGTCTGTGTGAGTCAGACGGTCGGCGTTTCTCCCTCCTTCCCCTCCACCATGCGTTTGGGTTGTGTGGAATCGTATCCCTACAGGACTGTAATTGAACTGTCCTCGGCATTGGGCTGTCTGATGATCTGTGTCAAAATGATTCAATACACCCATCTAGTGTCCAGATAGAGTAAATGCACCTCAGACCCGGGATAGACCACTACATAGGCAACTGTCCCCCCAACATTGGTTCGGACTGGAGTCTGTCATCAAATAACCTGTTTGTGAAAGAATGCTTATGTACTAGGCTAATAAAACAAGGCAGTTGTCAAGAGATTTCAAATTGCTGACATGATTATAAACTGTATGTGCTAGTCATCACGGCTTCCCAAGCTGAAAGTACCAGTGACACCTGCTGGCTGAATATGAAACAAGATCAAATGTATGGTTATTCAGAACACAGAAAAATATGTTATACAGTGCATGAATGTGCAATAAAGAAATTGGCATATATGGCATTGGTAACAGAGTCTCCCAATCAAAGACGGCAGGACTGAGATGAACATGAAAAATAAACACACCCCAGATTAAGTAAAGAGGAAACCTTGGCATTCAACACTTTATTCACAAACTAGTTACCGCTATCAACTGTTCACTGGTAAACCGAAGGAAACAAAAATATATGTATGATAAATCTATTTAACTGTACAAGGCATTGTTATGATAAAACCATCTGTTTTCTTCTTCTTTCACATACAGTAGTCCCTTTCAAAGTGCTAATAAAAAGTTGTGTTGCTTCTTTTTTTCCAGGTGGAGAAGGGACTTGTTTTACGTCATACAATATGGTACAACATTACTGGGGGGAGATTCAGTTTACAGGTCAATTTAGCGTGGAAAAAATCCTTGCAGCTTCATATCTGACTATACTTACAGGTGTGAAACATCCGTGCACTGATAGTAGAGACGGCACTGTTTGATAGATCATTAAACCTTTCGTTTTCTGTGTATTATAAAATATATTTTAACATTTACATTAAAAACATACATTCAAATACATGCAGCAATTTTATATATACGTTGAGACCGCAATAGCACCATGTATAGCGAAAACAAAAGGACTAGTAACAGCCATATATTGTTATAAAGAATGCAACATTCGTTAAATACATTTATTTTTCCATTTATTTTAATTTCTACAGAAAATACATGATAAGGGAAATGTGTACAGTCTTTACACCATGAAGTTACGGCTGATCATGACTGGGTGTGCTTGTTTTACAAACCAGCATGTCCTGAGTTTCCATAAGTGGCATTAGGCAACATAAACTGCCAGGTTTGCTGTAAGGTCTGAGCGAGTTGCCAAACCTATGTCCCACCCATCTCTGGGACAAACCGGCTTGCAAAACAAGTGCACTTTCTCTCTCTGAGGCCTTTGATGATGTCAGTGAAGTATTGGATTGATGACTTCATAAAAAGACTCACAGATTAACCAAACAGACTGGACAAATTAGATTCACATCAGATGACTGTCTTCAAATGCATGTTCTCTGATTGGACTGACTGTTTTTATAACAGGTAATGCCACGGATACCAAGTTGTATGTTGGCCAAGCTGTAGAAATCTTATTAGTAAAAACTCTTATTCTGTTCAACATCTGGACGTCAAACACTCATTTTGAAATTTAAAAAAGAACAACAAAAGAGAATGAGTTCCAAAAAAATATTTGATTCGCATAAATATCAAGTCTCTTGTTTTTCATTAGAAACATAATTAAACTGAAAAGAGATGGCACTTCGATGGCACTCTCCCAGTTCCTACCTGCACTCTAACCCTAACCACTGCATCCTCATGCATGTTTGCCGCCATACTCAAGGGCAGGTTCCACAGCACTCTAACTGAAAGTGTGTGTGTGTGCGTCGCTGCAACCTCATAATTGATAATTACATTTATTACATAATCTGCATTTAATAGAATTAAGGGTTTTTAATGTTGATTAGTAACACACGGGTAAAAAACAATAAATCAATGTGCCACATACACTGAAGCTGCACAGTGGGATGGAATCACCACCAATGAATATAGCTAGTAGTAAAAACCAAAAAGTCAAGTACACATGGACACAATACAAAATGAATCCAATGAATATCAAAAATCTATCAAGTTTCTTTTCCTCTCCCATTCGCAAAGCTCCCTGCCCCACAAACAAAAACCAAAGCAAAGTAACGTCCTGCATTAGGAAAATAATAATGTACTGCTGCTGTGTTCGAGCCTAGAGGATCTCCTTGTGAAGTCTGTTGTGTGGTGGTGTATTACAGGAAGGGGCCAGCAGGGGGCAGTCTGCTGGCCTGGGCTATGGCTGGGGCACTGGAGGGCCACAGTATGGATTAAAGGGACAGGCTCATCCCGATATCAGCCTGGAGGTGCTGCTGTGGCCTAAGGAGGAAGAGGGTGAGAGGTCAGGGGTGAAGGGTCAGGGTGGGGGACAGGCCAGAGGTGGCGTTGTGCTGGTTCAGTCTCCCTAAAATCTCAGGTGAGGAGGGGAGACAGAGAGAGAGGGGTCTTACAAGCAGTCATACGGGCAACCCATTCTCAGCCTCCTGAACAAACTCACTGCAGTCACACTGAGCATGGTTCAGTCTCCATCGGGTCGACCGCCTTCTCAACAACTCCTTCTCCTCTTCATCACCTCTCTCCCTGCTCTCCTCATCCTCTTCCTTCTCATGCAGAGTGGGCTGGCCCTCCTCCACAAACTGGTTGAGGAGAGGCGGGGGGCGGTCCCAGTCTGAGCTGCCTTCCTCAGCTGGAACTGGGGGAGAGGAAGAGGAAGAGGAGGCAGAGCGGTGCGGCCCTCCATTCAGCCCCAGTGCCTCCCTCAGGACCTCGGCCCCAGCCTCTCTCAGCAGGAGAGCAGGGGTGGCCAGGGTGGTCAGGTAGATGGCTGAGGCTGATTGGTCCGTTGATGACACCAGGGCGTGGTCTCTTCCTCCTCTCCCCTCCCCGGGAATCACGTTGCTGCGGCGCCCGTTTGGCTGGTGGTTGAAGTTGCCGAGCAACGTGAACATCCTGTCCACGGTCCCGTCAAAGTTGTCCCAGTCCTCCAGGCTGACATTGAAGTTGAGTTTGAGATCGTAGGCATGCTCGTCAAGTCTGTACAAGGGTTCAAGTTCTGACCAGTCCATTCCCGTTCCCCCCACAGTGGGCGCTTCGGACGGGGCCACTCTAACCTCATGGACCCTATCCCTCCCAGCCTTCCCAAATCTGTCCTCTGATGAGACAAAAGCACACAGACAAAAACAGCGTCATCCACAGTAAACCTCGGGCACCTGTTATGTCTGTATCTCTTCCCATCAGCACCACGTGAATGGGTTGATGCTGTGATGTTCACATCAGGCTCTAGTATATCAGAGATAAATATATAGAGATAAATCACGAAACACACAAGCCACATGGACAGTAGAGTATCAGAAAGAGACATTATAAGAGACCATATGAAATGTAATAAAGAGAAAAGTCAACCAATAGACAGAGATGCTAAGATGATTAAGTCAGATGTGTTGGGTGGTGGTGGTGGTGGATGGCGCCCTCTACTGGTGAGAAACAGTAGGACAGGGTGAGATGTGAGCAGAGCTGTGCAGGTTCGAATAACATCCATGCAGACAGACAGGAGAGTGAGACAGACATGGTTATTAACTAGAACTAGCAGAGATCAGCATGCAAGCCTACAGAAAAGGAAGAGAGGAAAGAGAGGAAGAAAAGCTCAGTTAGAGGTGACTGTTTGGTGGCATCGTGAGGACCAGATGGATGTCCAAACTCACAGTGATTTGGAGGTGGGCTTCTTCACTTTTGGCCACTTTCTGCGTTGAAACTGCCTGATGTACAAGCGACAATAAGACAGACTGTTACCCAGCCCATTCAAGCAGAGGAAAATAAGCCCTCAACCCTCTCCCAACCTCAGTCAGAAGGAGTGCAGAGACATTCAAGCATACGTACAGTGTACCCCCCAGGTTAGAAAAGTACTCAGTCCCCCCAAACCAGCTGTCATGCAAAGAAGCAGAGGAAAGCAAGAGAAACAGCACACCAAAAAACACTCTCAAACGCAATCGCCCCACACCTATGTATTCTCTAAGTGTTGTGTATTTTGTCAATGTATTCTAGACCAAGTATGTGTGCTATCTTTTAGGAATATTTATATAAATCTTATATAGTACTAATATCTAATAAATAGTGAAGTGCTGAGTGGTGTTCAAGTCAATGAGTAAAGATACCTGTATTCATCAAAGCTGCTTCGCTCTTTACCTCCTGAAGAAGAGACAATAGCAGTGGTTAGAAAACATATGAACAGATTCCTATCAATGAAGGCACAGAGACCTAGTTAAGAGAGGTTTTTAAATGGTTTAGAAAGAGCAGTCGTTTTAAAGCCAAAATGGTATCTGAAATTCAAATAAATACAAAAAAGAAAAACGGAATTGACCTTAATTAAAAGGAACAAAACACATTCCAGAGGGAGAGGTTGTAATTGTTTAAAATGCAGTTATAGAACTGGTACATGAGAAGTAATGCAAGAACAGAAAGCAAGGCAGGACTTGGGTCTGGTGGTGAGTATGATGGTGATGAGGATGACAAACAGAGATCATTCGTCTGTAGTCACAACCCACAACAACCTGGCATAGTGTGTGTGTGTGTGTTAAAGGAACTCACCCAGCTCCAGGTTGCGGGTGCGGGGGTTGCACTGCTTGTGGCCCTTGCAGCTGCGGAGCTCCATGAGTTGAACGTGGAGCTGGTTTAGAATGGTTCGGTCCAACGTGTTCACAGCATTCATCAGCTACACACAGAAAGAGAGAGAGAGTCCGGGTGGGTGAGAGAGAGACGAGAGAGAGTCCGGGTGGGTGAGTGAGAGAGAGAGAGTCCGGGTGGGTGAGTGAGAGAGAGAGAGAGAGAGTCCGGGTGGGTGAGAGCGAGAGAGAGAGAGAGTCCGGGTGTGTGTGAGAGAGAGAGAGTCCGTGTGGGTGAGAGCGAGAGAGAGAGTCCGGGTGGGTGAGAGTGTGTGAGAGAGAGAGTCCAGGTGTGTGAGTGAGAGAGAGAGAGAGAAGAGAGAGAGAGAGAGAGAGAGAGAGAGAGAGAGAGAGAGAGAGAGAGAGAGAGAGAGAGTCCAGGTCGGTGAGAGATGAATAGTACTGGTCTTCATACTGGTCTAACATCTCTTATATAATAGCTGATTTTCAGTTTGCTATCTTGAAACAAGGCAACAGGCAACCCCTGGGCACAGACGTCAATTCAATGTCTATTCCACGTTGGTTCAACGTAATTTCATTGAAATGAAGTGGAAACATTAGAAAAACATATTAGAAAACATCTTTACAGAGGAGTGATTGTGGTGAGGATTGAGTACTGACCTGGTAGGGATCTGTGTTGAGGTCAAAGTACTCCAGGAAGCCAGTAGCAAACTCGCAGAAGAGGAAGTTGTGTGTCTCGTTGATGGTCCTTAGACACCAGTAGGTGTTGTTGTTGGCACTGGTGCAGGCACAGAACGGACCCACTGCAGACAGAGAATAGTCAGTAATGCTAGTGTGTACTGTATGTGTGTTTGTGAGTGTGTGTGTGTGTAGTGTCTTACTGGTCCAGAAGGGGGCGGTCTGCCAGTGCTGGTTGTCGTGGGTGAAGCAGGTGAGACCAGGCATGCTACAGGTGTCGTTGTTCCTCAGACGTTTCAGCAGCTTCCGCATCTTCTTCCTCCTCTTCTGCTCTTTCAGCAACCACGTTTTCTTATCCTGACCCTTCCTGATGACGTCACACACATAGAAATACACACATCATACAGTGGCACAATGAAACATTCAAATAAACTCAGCAAAAAAAGAAACGTCCTCTCACTGTCAACTGCGTTTATTTTCAGCAAACTTAACATGTGTTAATATTTGTATGAACATAACAAGATTCAACAACTGAGACATAAACTGAACAAGTTCCACAGACGTGACTGACAGAAATGGAATAATGTGTCTCTGAACAAAGGGGGGGTCAAAATCAAAAGTAACAGTCAGTATCTAGTGTGGCCACCAGCTGCATTAAGTACTGCAGTGCATCTCCTCATGGACTGCACCAGATTTGCCAGTTCTTGCTGTGAGATGTTACCCCACTCTTCCACCAAGGCACCTGCAAGTTCCCGGACATTTCTGGGGGGGAATGGCCCTAGCCCTCACCCTCCGATCCAACAGGTCCCAGACGTGCTCAATGGGATTGAGATCCGGGCTCTTCGCTGGCCATGGCAGAACACTGACATTCCTGTCTTGCAGGAAATCACGCACAGAACGAGCAGTATGGCTGGTGGCATTGTCATGCTGGAGGGTCATGTCAGGATGAACCTGCAGGAAGGGTACCACATGAGGGAGGAGGATGTCTTCCCTGTAACGCACAGCATTGAGATTGCCTGCAATGACAACAAGGTCAGTCCGATGATGCTGTGACACACCGCCCCAGACCATCGATCCCGCGCCAGAGTACAGGCTTCGGTGTAACACTCATTCCTTCGACGATGAACGCGAATCCGACCATCACCCCGGTGAGACAAAACCGCGACTCGTCAGTGAAGAGCACTTTTTACCAGTCCTGTCTGGTCCAGCGACGGTGGGTTTGTGCCCATAGGCGACGTTGTTGCCGGTGATGTCTGGTGAGCACCTGCCTTACAACAGGCCTACAAGCCCTCAGTCCAGCCTCTCTCAGCCTATTGCGGACAGTCTGAGCACTGATGGAGGGATTGTGCATTCCTGGTGTAACTCGGGCAGTTGTTGTTGCCATCATGTACCTGTCCCGCAGGTGTGATGTTCGGATGTACCGATCCTGTGCAGGTGTTGTTACACGTGGTCTGCCACTGCCAGGACGATCAGCTGTCCGTCCTGTCTCCCTGTAGCACTGTCTTAGGCGTCTCACAGTACAGACATTGCAATTTATTGCCCTGGCCACATCTGCAGTCCTCATGCCTCCTTGAGCATGCCTAAGGCACGTTCACGCAGATGAGCAGGGACCCTGGGCATCTTTCTTTTGGTGTTTTTCAGACCTTAATTGCCTACCGTCTGTAAGCTGTTAGTGTCTTAATGACCGTTCCACAGGTGCATGTTCATTAATTGTTTATGGTTCATTGAACAAGCATGGGAAACAGTGTTTAAACCCTTTACAATGAAGATCTGTGAACTTATTTGGATTTTTACTAATTATCTTTGAAAGACAGGGTCCTGAAAAAGGGACGTTTCTTTTTTTGCTGAGTTTATATTGTAGATATACAATCATTACACAGGCATAAGCACACATACAGTAAATGTCCCTTTCTTATTCACAAACCCACACCCTTACCTGAATGGGTGAATGCTGCCTCCGTTGTGCCTGAGCTTACTCTTGTACTTAGACTTGTAGCTGAAACACAGACGGATATTTACATAATCAGTCTTTATGAGCATGGAGAAAAGCTATTCAAGTCTGGTAGAGTGCCGTTATGTTTACTGTACATGCATTTAATGCTGGCATTTAGTGTGTGGAAGGATATTGGTAATAAAGCAGCTGAACATGAACTGTGGTGTAACGCCCTGGCTCCGGGACTCTGAATATTGAGCCAGGGTTGTTCATTCTTTTGGGTGTATTTCTATGTGTTTGGTCAAGTGACTCCCAATCGGAGGTAACGAGTGTCAGCTGTCGGCTCGTTATCTCTGATTGGGAGCCATATTTAATCTGTTTGTTTTCCGTTGGGGGTGGTGGGTTTTTGTTCATTGTTCAGTAGTTGTCACTGAGGACTTCACGGATCGTGTTTGTTTTGTCGTGTGTTTCAAAATTAAAATCATCATGTTCACTCGCAACGCTGCGCATTGGTCTCCTCCTTCAGACGATCGTGACAGAAAATCCCACCACAACGAGACCAAGCAGCAGTTGGATAACGAGTGGTGGAGCCAGAAGAGCGAAGGTTGGGAGAGGACTATGGAGGCCTGGTCCACCGAGAGGAGAGACCCCCAGAAATTTTTTAGGGGGGGGCTCACGACGTCGGGGCAGAAGGTGTACGGCCCGGAGGAGTGCAAGAGGTTGGCAGATATGGCCGCCAGTTTAAGGGGGCCACTGGTTACGAAGGGGATGGAAAGTGTGGAGGCACGGCGAGAGGTACTGGGGGGTGTTTCCAGTCCGGTCCGGCCCGTTCCTGATCCCCGTGTAGGGCCAGGGGTGTGTGTCCCCAGTGCGGTTCTGTCTGTCCCTGCTCAACGCACCAAGCCTACGGGGTGCGTCGCCAGCCCAGCTCGGCCTGTTCCTGCGCCCCGCACCAAGTCTGTGGTGCGTTTTGCCAGCCCAGCCCGGCCTGTCCCTGCTCCACGCACCAAGGATACGGTGTGCGTCGACAGCCCAGCCCGGCCTGTCCCTGCTCCACGCACCAAGGATACGGTGTGCGTCGACAGCCCTGCCCGGCCTGTTCCTGCTCCACGCACCAGGGATACGGTGTGCGTCGACAGCCCTGCCCGGCCTGTTCCTGCTCCACGCACCAAGGATACGGTGTGCGTCGACAGCCCTGCCCGGCCTGTTCCGGGCACTCGCACCAGGGATACGGTGCGCGTCGCCAGCCCGACCCGGCCTGTTCCGGCCACTCGCACCAGGGATACGGTGCACGTCGCCAGCCCGGCCCGGCCTGTTCCGGCCACTCGCACCAGGGATACGGTGCGCGTCGCCAGCCCGACCCGGCCTGTTCATGCCACTCGCACCAGGGATACGGTGCGCGTCGCCAGCCCGGCCCGGCCTGTTCCTGCCACTCGCACCAAGCCAGGGGGCGAGTCGTCAGCCTGGTAAGGCCCATTCCTGTTCCACGCACCAAGCCAGGGGCGCGTGTCGTCAGTCCGGCTCCGGCCAGCGGGGCTAGACAGGACCGGGGGTACTTTTGGGGGTTGGAGAGGGAGTGGGGATCAGGGCCGGAGCCGGAGCCGCCGCCGAGGAGGTGTGCCCACCCAGCCCTCCCTTGTGTAGCCCTTGTTGAGGCGCGGTCGCGGTCCGCGCCTTTAGGGGGGGGTACTGTAACGCCCTGGCTCCGGGACTCTGAATATTGAGCCAGGGTTGTTCATTCTTTTGGGTGTATTTCTATGTGTTTGGTCAAGTGACTCCCAATCGGAGGTAACGAGTGTCAGCTGTCGGCTCGTTATCTCTGATTGGGAGCCATATTTAATCTGTTTGTTTTCCGTTGGGGGTGGTGGGTTTTTGTTCATTGTTCAGTAGTTGTCACTGAGGACTTCACGGATCGTGTTTGTTTTGTCGTGTGTTTCAAAATTAAAATCATCATGTTCACTCCCAACGCTGCGCTTTGGTCATACTTCATAGGCGATCGTGACATGTGGATTCCTAAGAGTTGTTTGGTCCTTACATGTAGCGGTTGCAGTCACACTCCTCTGGGCGGGCTTTCTTCAGGTGACCCCTAACCTCTCTTAGGTTCTTGATCTTTGTCTGCAAGGTCTCAATCTGACAGAGATGCAGGGCATTAGATAGAGAAATATCACAACAATGTGGTCTTCTGTAGCTCAGTTGGTAGAGCATGGCGCTTGCAGTGCCAGGAGTTCGATTCCTGGGACCACCCGTACGTAAAATGTATGCAGGCATGACTGTAAATCGTTTGGAATAAAGTGTCTGCTAAATGGCTTTTGCACTGAGTGTACAAAACATTAGGTACAATTGAGACATTAATTGTGTATTTGTGCCATTCAGAGGGTGAATGGGCAAGACAAAATATTTAAGTGCCTTTGAACGGGGTCAGGTGCACCTGTTTGTGTCAAGAACTGCAACACTGCTGGGTTTTTCACGCTCAACAGTTTCCCGTGTGTATCAAGAATGGTCCACCACCCAAAGGACATCCAGCCAACATCACACAACTATGGGAAGCATTGGCATCAACATGGGCCAGCATCCCTGTGGAACGCTTTCGATACCTTGTAGAGTCCATGCCCCGACGAATTGAGGCTGTTCTGAGGGCAAAAGGGGATGCAACTCAATATTAGGAAGGTGTTCCTAATGTTTTGTACATTCAGTGGATTACAACACTGAGGGTGGCATTCAACACAGGAACTGAATCTGTGTATATATGTGTCAATAGCAGGCTATATTCAACTAATTAATAATAATAATGATGCTGTCCATAATTGTAATTGATTTCGTTGTCAGTCATTGATTGTCATTACACGATCACTGTGACCACTGAAGATAATCAACTGCATTGAGGAATAAAACATCAGTTATGTGAGTGGCTGAGAAGACTAACCTCGTGATCGATGTGGAGTTTGTGGTCCTTCCAGGCCTGCAGGGACTTATAGATCCCTGTATCACACTTCACTGTGTCATTGGCCAGAATAGAGCACCTGAGGACAGGATACACAGTGAGCATTTAGCCTAATCAATAACTAACACAACAACACATTCAACATGCAGTACTAGCACACTACAAACAAACCCACCCATCCACATAGAACATCGACACACTCCCTGACCTGTGTGTGACTTTGATGCCAGAAGGCACAATAGCTAGACTGTTGCTGCTAGTCTTGGGGGTGACGGTGACAGTGACCCCCATGCCACTGAAGTCATCCTCAGTGTCGTCGCGTGGGGTCCTGTCCCCAGCCTGGCTGAGGTTCCTGGGGGCCGGTACAGGTTGGTAGCCATCCTCCAAGTCTACAGCATACAGGTCCCCTCCTATCTCCATCTCCACAGAGCGGGAGTAACGGTTACGGGCATAGCTCTTGATGGCTTTCATCTCTGTCAGGAGGAGGGCAGGGTGAGTTAGTGGAGGGATTTCTACAGTCAGTATATAAACCCTATCAGGCCCTATGGTACTCATTAAAATGTGCAATATGTAGAAATCGCTCCGCCATTTACTGGTTGCCAAAATTCTATCATCATGTTCACCTAATTTCAGTTTATGTGACAAAACAAGCAATGTATAGTGTAGAGTAGGGGTATTCAAATCTTACCCTATGAGGTCTGGAGCCTGCTGGCTTTCTGTTCTACCTTATAATTAATTGTACCCACCTGGTGTCCCAGGTCTAAATCTGTCCCTGATTAGAGGGGAAAAATGAAACAGCAGTGGAACTGGCTTTGAGGTCCAGATTTTAATTTGAGGGGTGTAGAGAATCATTGTACAATATATACTGTATATATATATATATTTTTTTTTTTTTAAATAACCAAACACACATTGTATTTTCAGCTGTTTGAAGCTGGTGTGTGAAACCGAAAGTAAAAAGAAGCAAAAGCTAAACTTAAACACAGAGATCATCAGAATAGCGCACATAGAATGGATCTACCACTTATCAGACTTGCTTTCAATAAGAATGACAGATTACATTTTTATGTGAATTTGGTCGGGTCGCCCACAAAGTTATATACTCAACATTTAAATAATGACTGTGGGTGAAGGTATTATTGTCTCCACAAGGTGATGCCCACATTCCACATCAGTTATAAGAAGTGAGTGACTGTACAGTATTCATGCAAGGTTGAGTGAGTGAGGAACATTTTGTGAAGCAGAATTTTGTGTGTTTACATGAGTGTGTGAGAAGTGTGTGACAAGAGTGTGCCACACATTCTTTCCACTCCACTTACTCTTCTTGGAGAGCAGCTTCTTCTTTTTAAAGGTGCTGAGTCTGAAGCTGGGGTACTGGTCACAGTTACAGCCGTCGGGCTCTGTGTTGCGCTCTGCCTTGCGCTGGGGGTAGTACTTGGACTTGATGTTGGCAGGGCCTTCCTTCTGGGCTGCAGACATGCTGGCCATGCCCTTACACTTATACAGCCTCAGCTTCCCTGTGGCATCCTCCAAACACTGCCACTTCTGCAGGGAGACAGAGGAGAGGGGGACAGAGGTTAACACTGAGAGAAACATATAGTGGATCTTTCCACACACCCCGTGCTTCTCAAGGTGAAATTACTCGCAGGTGGAAACAAGCGACACTAAGTAGCCTAATATTAACTTCCATTCCCCAGTCTGTGATGTTGTTTCAACTGCAATTAACAGGTGATGATGACAAACCATGGCACGGCGGAGAGGAGAGGGCCTGTATTTGACAAGATGCTAGTCTCTTCCCCTTCTCATCTCTGCTTCCACACCATCCCATTCTGTCATAATGAACAGGCAGCTACAGTAGTAGTGTACACAGACAGAGCACCGAGCAGGGCTGCTGCAGCTCTGTCTCAATCTAATTATTATACAGATTCTGTTGACACTTTCTCTGTCAGTGGTTACTTGTGAAATTACAGACAGAGCTTTCTAATTAACATATTTGATGTCAGATGGAAAAAAATAGTAGACGTGTCAAAGAGGAAATCCAGCAGGATCCAAGAGAGAATAAGAGAGCCACTGACAGTGAGAAAGGACTTTCTACTCCAGAAGAGACAGGAACAAAAAGGAGTGAGAGAGAGGGAGATTGATAGGTTGGATACAGAGACACCTCAGGGACTACTGTTCAATGGTCAATCTTGGTAAGATAGATCTAAGTGCTTGAAATTGCAGGTGTGTTTGATCTGACAGCTAGAGAACTGTCACACACACTCCGCCACTGTCTGTCATTAGCGAGGTGGGGGGAGTGTGTGTTTGCGTGTATGTGTGTGTGTCCTGGGAGGCATAGCTAAGGCAACAGACCTGACTCAAAGCCTAATCACCTGAAACACAGCTCTTTAGTTTCAAAGCCTGGTCCTCCTGTCTGTCTGTCATTGGGGACAGAGATTGATAAAAGCACCTGTCTATCCTGTCTAATCCCAGTGAGAAACCAACCTGCATGGTATATTCAGTCTCCTTTCCTCCCCCATATCGCTCCAAAAGAACACCCAGCAGCTCACTATCTCTCTACACCAGCAGGTGATCAAGAGGATACAGAGCCTTTTTAAGTAGATTCTCAGACACCAATTAACTGATACGTATGGAGGTGAGATGCCAAACTGAGAGACGGATGATAGGAAGTGACTTACAGTGCATTCGGAAAGTATTCAGACCCCTTGACTTTTTCCACATGTTGTTACGTTACAGCCTTATTCTAAAATGGATTAAATTGTTTTTTTTCTCATCAATATTTCTCCCATTCTTCTCTGCAGATCCTCTCAAACTCTGTCAGGTTGGATGGGAGTGTCACTGCACAGCTATTTTCAGGTCTCTCCAGCAATGTTAAATCAGAGCTCTGGAGCAGGTTTTCATCAAGGATCTCTCTGTACTTTGCTCTGTTCATCTTTCCCTCGATCCTGACTAGTCTTCCAGTCCCTGCCGCTGAAAAACATCCCCACAGCATGATGCTGTCACCACCATACTTCACCGTAGGGATGGTGTCAGGTTTCTTACAGACGTGTCGCTTGACATTCAGGCCTAAGAGTTCAATCTTGGTTTAATCAGACCAGAGAATCTTGTTTCTCATGGTCAGAGAGTCCTTTAGGTGCTTTTTGGCAAACTCCAAGCGGGCTGTCATGTGCCTTTTACCGAGGAGTGGCTTCCGTCTGGCCACTCTACCATAAAGGCCTGATTGATGGAGTGGTGCAGAGATGGTTGTCCTTCTGGAAGGTTCTGCCATCTCCACAGAGGAACTATGGAGCTCTGTCAAAGTGACCATCGGGTTCTTGGTCACCTCCCTGACCAAGGCCCTTCTCCCCCGATTGCTCAGTTTAGCCGGGCGGCCAGGTCTAGGAAGAGTCTTAGTGGTTCCAAACTTCTTTCATTTAAGAATGATGGATGCCACTGTGTTCTTGGGGACCTTCAATGCTGCATAAATGTTTTGGTACCCTTCACCAGATCTGTGCCTCGACACAATCCTGTCTCGGAGCTCTACGGACAATTCCTTCGACCTCATGGCTTGGTTTTTGCTCTGACATGCACTGTCAACTGTGGGACCTTGTATAGACAGGTGTGTGCCTTTCCAAATCATGTCCAATCAATTGAATTCACCACAGGTGGACTCCAATCAAATTGTAGAAACATCTCAAGGATGATCAATGAAAACAGGATGCACCTGAGCTCAACTTCGAGTCTCATAGCAAAGGGTCTGAATACTTATGTAAATAAGGTATTTCTGTTTTTTATTTTTAATACATTTGCAATCATTTCTAAAAACCTGTTTTCGCTTTGTCATTATGGGGTATTGTGTGTAGATTGATGAGGACATTTTTTATTTAATCCATTTTAGAATAAGGCTGTAATGTAACAAAATGTGGAAAAAGTCAAGGGGTCTGAATACTTTCCAAATGCACTGTATCAACCGTCAAGAGTCTTAGTATGTTTTAAGTGTCTTCAGTCTAGAGTGTTATACTTGTGTGTCTGTGTTAATATGAGTGTGAGTGTGTGTGTTGCTGTGAATTTGACTGTTAATTGTAAGTGTGAGCATATAATGTGTGTGTGCATGGCTGCCTACCTGTCCCAGCTGCTGGCAGGGTGTCTGGTACTCTGCTCTCTGACACAGGTCCTTGACCCGCTGGTACTTAGGCAGGAAGTTCTCCTCCTGTGCCACATCCTTCCCTGGAGGCGCATCACGTATGTGGAGCAACTTCCTGTGAAAACACACACACACAGTTATGGAACTATACTGAACAAAAATATAAAACGCAACATGTAATGTGTTGGTCCCATGTTTCACGAGCTGAAATAAAAGACAGCAGAAATTCCAAAACACACAAAAATAGTATTTTTCAAATGTTGTTCAGAAATTCATTTACATCCCTGTTAGTGAGCATTTCTCCTTTGCCAAGATAATCCATCCACCTGACAGGTGTGGCATTTCAAGAAGCTGATTAAACAGCATTGTCATTACACAGGTGCACCTTGTGCTGGGGACAATAAAAGGCCACTCTGAAATGTACAGTTTTGTCACAAAACACAATGCCACAGATGTCTCAAGTTTTGAGAGAGCGTGCAATTGGCATGCAGACTGCAGGAGAAGTGTGCTCTTCACGGATTAATCCCGTTTTCAACTGTACCGGGCAGATGGCAGACAGTGGGCAAACAGTTTGCTGATGTCAACATTGTGAACAGAGTGCCCTATGGTGGCGGTGGGGTTATGATATGAGCAGGCATAAGGTACGGACAAAGAACACAATTGCATTTTATCGATGGCAATTTGAATGCACAGAGATACCGTGACGAGATCCTAAGGCCCATTGTTGTGCCATTCATCTGCCGCCATTACCTCATGTTTCAGCATAATAATGCATGGCCCCATGTCGCAAGGATCTGTACACAATTCCTGGAAGCTGAAAATGGCCCAGTTCTTCCATGGCCTGCATACTCACCAAACATGTCACCCATTGACCATGTTTGGGATGCTCTGGATCGACGTGTACGACAGCGTGTTCCAATTCCCGGCAATATCCAGCAACTTCGCACAGCCATTGAAGCGGAGTGGGACAACATTCCACAGGCCACAATCAACAGCCTGATCAACTCCATGTGAAGGAGATGAGTCGCGCTGCATGAGGCAAATGGTGGTCACACCAGATACTGACTGGTTATCTGATCCATGCTCTACCTTTTTTTTAAGGTATCTGTGACCAACAGATGCATATCTGTATTCCCAGTGAAATCCATAGATTAGGGCCTAATGGATTTATTACAATTGACTGATTTCCTTATATGAACTGTAACTCAGTAAAATCTTAGAAATTGTTGCATGTTGCATTATACATATTTTTTCAGTGTATATACTATACTAGGCTGTTACTGTATGGTCCTGGATGCTGATTAGTCATGACAATATTCTGTAAACCACAGCTTTGCCTGATATGGTTTGATATCAAGTATCAGTAGGGTAATATTAAGGCAAGAAACTCATTAAATAATGTGGCATTGAGACTTTCCTACTCCATAACCTTCCACACACTCAGATGAATGTAACCAGATTACTTAATGGGCACACAGAGACATAAAAAATAAACTGAGTATGGTTATTTAAAACATTGAGATTATTTCCTGTGACTCACCCTCTCTCCACCAGGAATGAGTCTCTCCACACCTTCCCCTTCTTGTTCACCTGGAACCTGAAAATCATGAGAGAAAAGGACAAATCGATCAGCCATCTCCTTCATTGACCAGGTTCTACATTCAGAACACAATGTAACGCTTGAAGAAATGAGAATTCCTACACTGTGTAGAGCGACAGCCTCCAATGACGACAAAATGCAACAGGTTGGAACGGATATCAAAAACAGCCCTGGGTCAAATTATCTCAGATGAAGAACTATCGATACCACCTTCAGATGTTCTTTTGGAAAAGGACGGGAAAAAAGAAAGTGATCGAACGTAGAAGAAAATAAAAGAAAGTGTGTGGAATAAATTGGTCTCTTGTCTGGGTGCTCTGACCTTCTCCTGGCAGGGTGTTCAGATATGAGTTATCGATCCATCGGCCCCCTCCCTCCCTCTTTCTCCCTTGCCCTTTCTTTCTCCATCTCTCTTCTTTCATTGCCTTTTCTCTCGGTCTCCATCTCTCTCTCATCTCTGTAAGGGGCATTCTCATCACAGCCAGCAGCAGTGACCAGGCACACACCCAGCACAGCTCTGCTCTCCTCCATCCCACCCAGTCTCTCGCCCTCCTCTCTTCCGCAAACCCATCCCCACAGCCCCACATCAGGCCAGCCAGCTAGACTCCTCTGCCTGCCAGACAATTTCACAGGCTGGAGAGTCCATCTCTCACTGATTGCAGCTGCAGAGCTGGAAGAGAGAATAGAGAATCCCTCAACACATACACACACACATACTCATTATCCGCTGGTGAAAGGCTTTCCTTCACTCAGTGGCGTTGGCAGGGCAGCTCCTGTAGTTATTACTACAGGTCACCGTTGACACTTCTTGGAAGAATGGAGAAGGATTATTTAATATTTTCTTAGATTTTTTTTTTCATTAACGAAAGCAATATCCAGGCTGGGCAGGAGGAAAAAGTGTCGCTGGGATGTGGATGTAATCTCAATGGACGCCATGGTAACTTGGCAGGCCGAGCCAGGTCCAATGATTGGTGCGGTGCCACAGTTTTGAGGAACCCTGAGGGAACTCAGACCTGTCAGTGGCCAGTGCCAATGTACGACTCATAATAATATAATCACCTAGAGGATATATAGCTACTTCTATCAGTGATCTATGGCCTGCCAACATACAGAATACACACATCATATGAGTGTGCCATGAAAGGTCCATGGGCAGGGTGTTTCCCTTTTTGTTCCATATCCCACCTGTTGACTGGTCTCTCTATGTCCAGCAGCTTGAGGATGGACTTGCCGTCCATGTCAGGAGGGACGTCCATGCCAGCGATGTCCAGGATGGTGGGTGCCAGGTCAATGTTCAGCACCATGTGAGGGTTGCTATGGAGACGCAGGGAGAGATAAGGGGATAAAGGTCATTAGCGAGCATCGTCAGATGGTATCTGGTCAGTTAAAGTCAGCTGATAAGAGAGAGGGAGAGTGGGGTCTTTTTGAAGAGCGAGAGAGAGAGAAAGACTGAGAGAGAAACAGAGAGAGAGAGCGAGAGTAGAGGAGGCAGGGGAAGATAACAGATCATAATCTTATGAAGCTGACAAATAACTGCTCCAGAGATCTATAGTCCAGGCAGGAGGGAACATGACCCTCAGGACAGCAAGAGGAAAAGGAAGGGGGGGGGGGGGGTATTTAACCCTTAAGGCGTCAGTATGCTTCAGTTCGGCTGGCGCCAAATCCAACGTGTGTGCTTGCATACTCCCTTAAAAGACCTTCGCTTCAAATCAAATCAAATTTTATTGGCCACATGCGCCGAATACAACAGGTGCAGACATTACAGTGAAATGCTTACTTACTTAATGCTTGGAAGAGAAGAAAAGCGGCAATAGTGTTTGTCCATTTTGAGACACTGTATTCCTCAAAATAGTCCAAACTAATCTAACATATCTCAAGAAATCTGTCATTAATTTTGAGGTTTTTGCAGAAGAGATCTTAGTCAAGCAATTTTACATCTAACTAAGATGTTTGGTGCAGTATTTCTCTATGAAAAAATGTGCATGAAAACTAGTCATCTGTCGTTGAAGGACAACAAATACTTTATTGAAGAATCCCTACTGTTGACCAATCACCGACGAAGGGGCGTAGACTTCCGCTACCGACTTCGGCTTGCCTCAGAAAAAAGAATGTGTGCCCGAACAGCCGAAATCACCGTTACCGAAGTCCAAAACAAACAAAAACGTCACAAAATGTTGTCATAATATATGCACAAACTCCTCCGAACTGTTTCGGCTGGGTAGCATGCGGACGCCCTTAACCAGTCCAATCACCATAAATATACACTGCTCAAAAAAATAAAGGGAACACTTAAACAACACAATGTAACTCCAAATCAATCACACTTCTGTGAAATCAAACTGTCCACTTAGGAAGCAACACTGATTGACAATAAATGTCACATGCTGTTGTGCAAATGGAATAGACAACAGGTGGAAATTATAGGCAATTAGCAAGACACCCCCAATAAAGAAGTGGTTCTGCAGGTGGTGACCACAGACCACTTCTCAGTTCCAATGCTTCCTGGCTGATGTTTTGGTCACTTTTGAATGCTGGCGGTGCTTTCACTCTAGTGGTAGCATGAGACGGAGTCTACAACCCACACAAGTGGCTCAGGTAGTGCAGCTCATCCAGGATGGCACATCAATGCGAGCTGTGGCAAGAAGGTTTGCTGTGTCTGTCAGCGTAGTGTCCAGAGCATGGAGGCGCTACCAGGAGACAGGCCAGTACATCAGGAGACGTGGAGGAGGCCGTAGGAGGGCAACAACCAAGCAGCAGGACCGCTACCTCCGCCTTTGTGCAAGGAGGAGCAGGAGGAGCACTGCCAGAGCCCTGCAAAATGACCACCAGCAGGCCACAAATGTGCATGTGTCTGCTCAAACGGTCAGAAACAGACTCCATGAGGGTGATATGAGGGCCCGACGTCCACAGGTGGGGGTTGTGCTTACAGCCCAATACCGTGCAGGACGTTTGGCATTTGCCAGAGAACACCAAGATTGGCAAATTCGCCACTGGTGCCCTGTGCTCTTCACAGATGAAAGTAGGTTCACACTGAGCACATGTGACAGACATGACAGAGTCTGGAGACGCCGTGGAGAACGTTCTGCTGCCTGCAACATCCTCCAGCATGACCAGTTTGGCGGTGGGTCAGTCATGGTGTGGGGTGGCATTTCTTTGGGGGGCCGCACAGCCCTCCATGTGCTCGCCAGAGGTAGCCTGACTGCCATTAGGTACCGAGATGAGATCCTCAGACCCCTTGTGAGACCATATGCTGGTGCGGTTGGCCCTGGGTTCCTCCTAATGCAAGACAATGCTAGACCTCATGTGGCTGGAGTGTGTCAGCAGTTCCTGCAAGAGGAAGGCATTGATGCTATGGACTGGCCCGCCCGTTCCCCAGACCTGAATCAAATTGAGCACATCTGGGACATCATGTCTCGCTCCATCCACCAACGCCACGTTGCACCACAGGCTGTCCAGGAGTTGGCGGATGCTTTAGTCCAGGTCTGGGAGGAGATCCCTCAGGAGACCATCCGCCACCTCATCAGGAGCATGCCCAGGTGTTGTAGGGAGGTCATAAAGGCACGTGGAGGCCACACACACTACTGAGCCTCATTTTGACTTGTTTTAAGGACATTACATCAAAGTTGGATCAGCCTGGAGTGTGGTTTTCCACTTTAATTTTGAGGGTGACTCCAAATCCAGACCTCCATGGGTTGATAAATTTGATTTCCATTGATAATTTTTGTGTGATTTTGTTGTCAGCACATTCAACTATGTAAAGAAAAAAGTAGTTAATAATATTATTTCATTCATTCAGATCTAGGATGTGTTGTTTAAGTGTTCCCTTTATTTTTTTGAGCAGTGTATTATCTTTACAATCCCTCTAAATGTATATCCCCCATCCTAGGCCCCCTCCCCCCTCCCTAAATCTTCACCCCACTCCGCCCACTTTTTCACACTAACTGAGAAATCTCATGATCTCCTCGTGAAATGGCTTTTGCTGCGTAATCTGCTTTTCCAGGGAACAGAGTGCAGAGACACACACACACCCTGCCGGTGGTAAACAACACTAATGTAATTCAATCCAAAACCTTGTGAGGGAGTAAGGGGAGGAGAGAAAAGGAGAGAAGGGGAGGGGAGGGGAGGGGAGAGGAAGGAGAGGAGAGAAGGGGAGGGAAGAGGAAGGAGAGGAGAGAAGGGGAGGGGAGAGGAAGGAGAGGATACTAAGGAAGTCTCAAGGTTTTGCTCGCCTGAGGTAGAGTATCTCATGATAAGCTGTAGACCACACTATTTACCAAGAGAGTTTTCTTCTATATTTTTCGTAGCTATCTATATACAACCACAAACCAATGCTGGCACTAAGACTGCACTCAAGGAGCTGTATAAGGCCATAAGTAAACAGGAAAATGCTCATCCAGAGGCAGCGCTCCTAGTGGCCGGTGACTTTATTGCAGGGAAACTTAAATCCGTTCTACCTAATTTCTACCAGCATATTAAATGTGCAACCAGAGGAAAAAAAACTCCAGACCACCTTTACTCCACACACAGAGACGCATACAAAGCTCTCCCTCGCCCTCCATTTGGCAAATCTGACCATAACTCTATCCTCCTGATTCCTGCTTATAAGCAAAAACTAAAGCAGGAAGCACCAGTGACTCGGTTAATAAAAAAGTGGTCAGATGACGCAGATGCTAAGTTACAGGACTGTTTTGCAAGCACAGACTGGAATATGTTCCGGGATTCTTCAGATAGCATTGAGGAGTATGCCACATCAGTCACTGGCTTCATCAATAAGTGCATCGATGACGTCATCCCCACAGTGACCGTACGTACATACCCCAACCAGAAGCCATGGATTACAGGCAACATCCGCACTGAGCTAAAGGCTAGAGCTGCCGCTTTCAAGGAGCGGGACTCTAACCCGGACGCTTATAAGAAATCCCGCTATGCCCTCCGACGAACCATCAAACAGGCAAAGAGTCAATACAGGACTAAGATTGAATCGTACTACACCGGGTCTGACGCTCGTCGGATGTGGCAGGGCTTGAAAACTATTACAGACTACAAAGGGAAGCACAGCAACGAGCTGCCCAGTGACACAAGCCTACCAGACGAGCTAAATCACTTCTATGCTCGCTTCGAGGCAAGCAACACTGAAGCATGCATGAGAGCACCAGCTGTTCCGGATGACTATGTGATCACACTCTCCGTAGCCGATGTGAGTAAGACTTTTAAACAGGTCAACATTCACAAGGCTGCAGGGCCAGACGGATTACCAGGACGTGTACTCCGAGCATGTGCTGACCAACTGGCAAGTGTCTTCACTGACATTTTCAACATGTCCCTGACTGAGTCTGTAATACCAACATGTTTCAAGCAGACCACCATAGTCCCTGTGCCCAAGGACACTAAGATTGCCTGCCTAAATGACTACCGACCTGTAGCACTTACGTCTGTAGCTATGAAGTGCTTTGAAAGGCTGGTCATGGCTCACATCAACACCATTATCCCAAAAACCCTAGACCCACTCCAATTTGCATATTGCCCCAACAGATCCACAGATGATGCAAAGCTCAACCATAGTGCCCTCAAAGCTCATCACTAAGCTAAGGATCCTGGGACTAAACACCTCCCTCTGCAACTGGATCCTGGACTTCCTGACGGGCCGCTCCCAGGTGGTAAGGGTAGGTAACAACACATCTGCCACGCTGATCCTCAACACGGGGGCCCCTCAGTGTTGCGTGCTCAGTCCCCTCCTGTTCACCCATGACTGCATGGCCAGGCACGACTCCAACACCATCATTAAGTTTGCCGATGACACAACAGTGGTAGGCCTGATCACCGACAACGATGAGACAGCATATAGGGAGGAGGTCAGAGACCTGGCTGTGTGGTGCCAGATAACAACCTCTCCCTCAACGTGATCAAGACAATGGAAATGATTGTGGACTACAGGAAAAAAAAGAGGACTGAGCACGCCCCCATTCTCATCGACGGGGCTGTAGTGGAACAGGTTGAGAGCTTCAAGTTCCTTGGTGTCCACATCACTAATGAATGATCATGGTCCAAACACACCAAGACAGTCGTGAAGAGGGCACGACAAAGCCTATTCCCCCTCAGGAGAATGAAAAGATTTGGCATGGGTCCACAGATCCTCAGAAAGTTCTACAGCTGCACCATCGAGAGCATCCTGACTGGTTGCATCACCGCCTGGTATGGCAACTGCTCGGCCTCCGACTGCAAGGCACTACAGAGGGTAGTGCGTACGGCCCAGTACATCACTGGGGCCAAGCTTCCTGCCATCCAGGACCTCTATACCAGGCGGTGTCAGAGGAAGGCCCTAAAAATTGTCAAAGACTCCAGCCACCCTAGTCATAGACTGTTCTCTCTGCTACCGCACGGCAAGCGGTACCGGAGCGCCAAGTGTAGGTCCAAAAGGCTTCTTAACAGCTTCTACCCCCAAGCCATAAGACTCCTGAACAGCTAATCATGGCTCCCCGGAAAATTTGCACTGCCCCCCCACCCCCACCCCGTCCCCCTTTTTTACTCTGCCGATACTCTGTTTATTATTCATGCATAGTCACTTTAACTCTACCCACATGTACATATTACCGCAATTACCTCGACTATTCGGGGGCCCCCGCACATTGACTCTGCACCTGTACCCCCATGTATATAGCCTCTCTACTGTTATTTTATTTTATAATAATAATAATAATAATAATAATATGCCATTTAGCAGACGCTTTTATCCAAAGCGACTTACAGTCATGCATGCATTATTTTTTTTTGTGTATGGGTGGTCCCGGGGATCGAACCCACTACCTTGGCGTTACAAGCGCCGTGCTCTACCAGCTGAGCTACAGAGGACCACTGCTGCTCTTTAGTTATTTGCTTAAATTTTTTTTGCTTAACACTTTTTTTATTTGTTTTACTTTGCATTGTTGGTTAAGGGCTTGTAAGTAAGCATTTCACTGTAATGTCTACACCTGTTGTATTCGGCGCATGTGGCAAATACAATTTGATTTGATTTGATTTGAGAAGTGGAGGGGAGACGGAGAGCCAGAGGATTGGGGAGAGGTGGGTTCAGGTTGAGGCTGGGGTGGGGGGATGAGACTGGCTGTGCATTGCTGAGAGGTGACGACATAGAGCAGCAGTACAGAGGGACATGGATGATGGTCTGAGTGACCTGTCCCCTGGCTCTACAGGGCTTAACACTGAGTGGTGATGTTAAACTGACTACTTTAAAACCAAATTGAAACAGTTTCTTGACTGTGTCCATCTCGCTAATAATCAATCACCGAAATGAAAGCTAGACAGTCAAGGAGCATAGAAAATTCAAAAAACGATCAATAGAGGACTATGTTTTGCACATTTTGACGGCAAGAAAATATAACACATTTTCAGTGCGGACCTCGTTGAAGACCGAATGCGCCCCCCGGGGCAAAATGAGTTTGACACCCCTGATCTAAATAATCCAAGCTGGATCAGGACTGGGTCTAGAGAAACAAATGAGATCAAAACAAAGTCAATCACTGTGATCAGGCAGATGTTACTGTTGTTCTATTGAACTCCTCATCCTTCCCCCTCCCTCTGTCAGTCAGTCGGTCTCTGTCTGTCACTCGGTCTCTGTCTGTTTGTCGGTCTCTGTCTGTCTGTCTGCCTGTCTGCCTGTCTGTCTGTCTGTCTGTCTGTCTGTCTGTCTGTCTGTCTGTCTGTCTGTCTGTCTGTCTGTCTGTCTGTCTGTCTCTGTCTGTCTGTCTGTGTTTGTCTGTCTGTCAGTCAGTCAGTCGGTCTCTGTCTGTCTGTCAGTCAGTCAGTCAGTCAGTCAGTCTCTGTCTGTCTGTCTGTCTGTCACTGTCTGTCTGTCTGTCTGTCGTCTATGTCTGTATGTCGGTCGGTCTCTGTCTGTCGGTCGGTCTCTGTCTGTCGGTCGGTCTCGGTCGGTCTCTGTGTGTCGGTCGGTCTCTGTCGGTCGGTCTCTGTCGGTCGGTCTCTGTCGGTCGGTCTCGGTCGGTCTCTGTGTGTCGGTCGGTCTCTGTCGGTCGGTCTCTGTCGGTCGGTCTCTGTCGGTCGGTCGGTCTCGGTTTTTTCGGTCTCGGTCTGTCGGTCGGTCGTTCTCTGTCGGTCGGTCGGTCGGTCTCTGTCGGTCGGTCTCTGTTGGTCGGTCGGTCTCTGTCTGTCGGTCGGTCGGTCTCTGTTGATTGGTCGGTCTCAGTCTGTCGGTCGGTCGGTCTCTGTCGGTCGGTTGGTCTCAGTCTGTCAGTCTCTGTCTGTCGGTCAGTCTCTGTCGGTCGGTCTCTGTCAGTCGGTCGATCTCTGTCTGTCGGTCGGTCTCTGCTTGTCGGTCGGTCTGTCGCTGTCTGTCTGTCGGTCTGTCTCTGTTTGTCGGTCTGTCGGTCTCTGTCTGTCAGTCGGTCTGTCGGTCGGTCTGTCGGTCTGTCAGTCAGTCGGTCTCTGTCAGTCTGTCTGTCTGTCTGTCTGTCAGTCAGTCGGTTGGTCTGTCGGTCTGTCAGTCGGTCTCTGTCTGTCTGTCAGTCGGTCTCTGTCTGTCTCTCTGTCAGTCTCTGTCTGTCAGTCGGTCCGTCAGTCTCTGTTTGTCAGTCGGTCGGTCTCTGTCTGTCAGTCGGTCGGTCGGTCGGTCGGTCGGTCGGTCGGTGTCTGTCTGTCAGTCGGTCTTTGTCTGTCACTCGGTCTCTGTCAGTCGGTCTCTGTCTGTCTGTCAGTCGGTCTCTGTCTGTCGGTTGGTCTCTGTCTGTCGGCCGGTCAGTCTGTCTGTCTGTCTGTCAGTCTCTGTCTGTCGGTCGGCCGGTTGGTCGGTCTCTGTCTGTCTGTCAGTCAGTCAGTCGGTCTCTGTCTGTCACTCGGCCTCTGTCTATCTTTCTTTCTGTCTGTCGGTCTCTGTTTGTCGGTTGGTCTCTGTCTGTCTGTCTGTCGGTCTCTGTCTGTCTGTCGGACTCTGTCTGTCGGTCAGTCTCGGTCAGTCGGTCTATGTCGGTCGGTTGGTCGGTCTCTGCTTGTCGGTCGGTCTGTCACTGTCTGTCTGTCTGTCTGTCGGTCGGTCTCTGTCTGTCTGTCTGTCAGTCGGTCGGTCGGTCGGTCGGTCTCTGTCTGTCTGTCTGTCTGTCTGTCTGTCTGTCTGTCTGTCTGTCAGTCGGTCGGTCTCTGTTTGTCAGTCGGTCTCTGTCTGTCTGTCAGTCTCTGTCTGTCAGTCTGTCTGTCTGTCTGTCAGTCAGTCTCTTTCTGTCTGTCTGTCTGTCTGTCTATCTGTCGGTCTCTATCTGTCAGTCCAGTCAGTCATTCGGCCTCTAGCTGTCAGTCAGTCAGTCGGTCGGTCTCTGTCAGTCTGTCAGTCAGTTAGTCGGTGTCTGTCTGTCTGTCTGTCACTGTCTGTCTGTCTGTCGGTCTCTGTCTGTCTCTCGGTCGGTCTCTGTCTGTCGGTTGGTCTCTGTCGGTCTCTGATTGTCTGTCGGTCTCTGTCTGTCGGTCTCGGTCGGTCTCTGTCTGTCGGTCGGTCTCTGTCGGTCTCTGTCTGTCGTCGGTCTCTGTCTGTCGGTCGGTCAGTCTCTGTCGGTCGGTCGGTCTCTGTCGGTCGGTCGGTCGGTCTCTGTCTGTCGGTCGGCCGATCTCTGTCTGTCTGTCGGCCGGTCTCTGTCGGTCGGTCTGTCTCTGTCGGTCGGTCTGTCTCTGTCGGTCGGTCTCTGTCGGTCGGTCGGTCTCTGTCGGTCTGTCGGTCTCTTTCGGTCTGTTGGTCGGTCTCTGTCTGTCTGTCTGTCTGTCTGTCTGTCTGTCTGTCTGTCTGTCAGTCTGTCAGTCGGTCTCTGTCAGTCGGTCTGTCTGTCTGTCTGTTGGTCTCTGTCTGTCTGTTATGATTATTTATTGCACTATTAGGCTATGAGCTACAGTTAAACTTTCCACTCAAATTGTGAAGACGTTATATATTGATGGCTCCATAATAAACATGATATTGATATTTGTGGGTATGATAATAAATGATAATAACAGCCTAATAGTCATCATCACCATCATTATCCTTGTAATTTACATTGTCATTATCTACTAGCCTATGTATTACTATACAAATGGATTTGCCTGATTTAATAATGGCTTAAGTAATTGTATTCAATATATTGTAATTTGGTTATTAATGAGAAAACGGACTATCCTAAAACAGCTGTCTCTCATCTGCGGCAGCTGTGTGCATATTACTTATTTATGACTATGTAATTCAGGGACAAGATTGTAGACCTACACAAGGCTGGAATGGGCTACAAGACCATCGCCAAGCAGCTTGGTGAGAAGGTGACAACAGTTGGTGCGATTATTCGCAAATGGAAGAAACACAAAAGAACTGTCAATCTCCTCCCGGCCTGGGGCTCCATGCAAGATCTCACCTCGTGGAGTTGCAATGATCATGAGAACGATGAGGAATCAGCCCAGAACTACACGGGAGGATCTTGTCAATGATCTCAAGGCAACTGGGACCATAGTCACCAAGAAAACAATTTGTAACAGTCGGTTGGTCTCAGTCTGTTTGTAAGTCGGTTTCTGTTTGTCTCTCTGTCAGTCGCTGTCAGTCAGTCAGTCAGTCAGTCGGTCTCTGTCTGTCTGTCTGTCTGTCTGTCTGTCTGTCTGTCTGTCTGTCTGTCTGTCTGTCTGTCGGTCGGTCGGTCAGTCTGTCTGTCTGTCTGTCTGTCTGTCGGTCTCTGTCTGTCAGTCTCTGTCTGTCAGTCAGTCGGTCTCTGTCTGTCTGTCTGTCTGTCTGTCTGTCTGTCTGTCTGTCTGTCTGTCTGTCTGTCAGTCGGTCTCTGTCAGTCGGTCTCTCTCTGTCTGTCGGTCTCTGTCTGTCGGTCGGTCTCTGTCTGTCGGTCGGTCTGTCGGTCTGTCGGTCTCTGTCTGTCGGCCGGTCGGTCGGTCGGTCTCTGTCTGTCTGTCTGTCTGTCTGTCTGTCTGTCTGTCGGTCGGTCTCTGTCTGTCAGTCGGTCCGTCAGTCTCTGTTTGTCAGTCGGTCGGTCGGTCTCTGTCTGTCAGTCGGTCGGTCGGTCGGTCGGTGTCTGTCTGTCAGTCGGTCTCTGTCTGTCTGTAACTCGGTCTCTATCTGTCAGTCGGTCTTTGTCTGTCACTCGGTCTCTGTCAGTCGGTCTCTGTCTGTCTGTCAGTCGGTCTCTGTCTGTCGGTCGGTCGGTCTCGGTCTGTCGGTCGGCCGGTCGGTCGGTCTCTGTTTGTCTGTCAGTCTCTGTCTGTCGGTTAGTCTCTGTCTGTCTGTCAGTCAGTCAGTCGGTCCGTCAGTCTCTGTTTGTCAGTCGGTCGGTCGGTCTCTGTCTGTCAGTCGGTCTCTGTCTGTCGGTCGGTCTCTGTCTGTCTGTCGGTCGGTCGGTCTGTCTGTCTGTCTGTCTGTCGGTCTCTGTCTGTCGGTCGGCTGGTTGGTCAGTCTCTGTCTGTCTGTCTGTCGGTCTCTGTCTGTCGGTTGGTCTCTGTCTGTCTGTCTGTCAGTCAGTCAGTCAGTCAGTCGTCTCTGTCTGTCACTCGGTCTCTGTCTGTCTTTCTGTCACTCGGTCTCTGTCTGTCTTTCTGTCTGTCGGTCTCTGTTTGTCGGTTGGTCTCTGTCTGTCTGTCGGTCTCTGTCTGTCTGTCGGACTCTGTCTGTCGGTCAGTCTCGTTCGGTCGGTCTATGTCGGTCGGTTGGTCGGTCTCTGCTTGTCGGTCGGTCTGTCACTGTCTGTCGGTCTGTCGGTCTCTGTCTGTCTGTCGGTCGGTCGGTCGGTCGGTCTCTGTCTGTCTGTCTGTCTGTCTGTCTATCTGTCTGTCTATCTGTCTGTCTGTCTGTCTGTCTGTCGGTCGGTCTCTGTCTGTCTGTCAGTCAGTCGGTCGGTCTCTGTTTGTCAGTCGGTCTCTGTCTGTCTGTCAGTCTCTGTCTGTCAGTCTGTCTGTCTGTCAGTCAGTCTCTTTCTGTCTGTCTGTCTGTCTATCTGTCGGTCTCTATCTGTCAGTCAGTCAGTCGGCCTCTAGCTGTCAGTCTGTCAGTCGGTCGGTCTCTGTCTGTCTGTCTGTCAGTCAGTCAGTCGGTGTCTGTCTTTCACTGTATGTCTGTCTGTCTGTCGGTCTCTGTCTATCTCTCGGTCGGTCTCTGTCTGTCGGTTGGTCTCTGTCGGTCTCTGTTTGTCTGTCGGTCTCTGTCTGTCGGTCTCGGTCGGTCTCTGTCGGTCGGTCGGTCTCGGTCGGTCTCCGTCTGTCGGTCGGTCTCTGTCTGTCGGTCGGTCGGTCTCTGTCGGTCGGTCGGTCTGTCTCTGTCGGTCGGTCTGTCTCTGTCGGTCGGTCTGTCTCTGTCGGTCGGTCAGTCTCTGTCGGTCTGTTGGTCGGTCTCTGTCTGTCTGTCTGTCTGTCTGTCTGTCTGTCTGTCAGTCTGTCAGTCGGTCTCTGTCTGTCTGTTATGATGAGTTTTCTGGTATCGAGTAATTCAGGATGTAAGAGAATAGTTAAACACTTACAGTGAGGGAAAAAAGTATTTGATCCCCTGCTGATTTTGTACATTTGCCCACTGACAAAGAAATGATCAGTCTATAATTTTAATGGTAGGTTTATTTGGGCAGTGAGAGACAGAATAACAACAAAAACATCCAGAAAAACGCATGTCAAAAATGTTATGAATTGATTTGCATTTTAATGAGGGAAATAAGTATTTGACCCCCTCTCAATCAGAAAGATTTCTGGCTCCCAGGTGTCTTTTATACAGGTACGAGCTGAGATTAGGAGCACACTCTTAAAGGGAGTGCTCCTAATCTCAGCTTGTTACCTGTATAAAAGACACCTGTCCACAGAAGCAATCAATCAATCAGATTCCAAACTCTCCACCATGGCCAAGACCAAAGACCTCTCCAAGGATGTCAGGGACAAGATTGTAGACCTACACAAGGCTGGAATGGGCTACAAGACCATCGCCAAGCAGCTTGGTGAGAAGGTGACAACAGTTGGTGCGATTATTCGCAAATGGAAGAAACACAAAAGAACTGTCAATCTCCTCCTGGCCTGGGGCTCCATGCAAGATCTCACCTCGTGGAGTTGCAATGATCATGAGAACGATGAGGAATCAGCCCAGAACTACACGGTAGGATCTTGTCAATGATCTCAAGGCAGCTGGGACCATAGTCACCAAGAAAACAATTGGTAACACACTACGCTGTGAAGGACTGAAATCCTGCATTTCCCGCAAGGTCCCCCTGCTCAAGAAAGCCCATATACAGGCCCGTCTGAAGTTTGCCAATGAACATCTGAATGATTCAGAGGAGAACTGGGTGAAAGTGTTGTGGTCAGATGAGACCAAAATCGAGTTCTTTGGCATCAACTCAACTCGCCGTGTTTGGAGGAGGAGGAATGCTGCCTATGACCCAAAGAACACCATCCCCACCGTCAAACATGGAGGTGGAAACATTATGCTTTGAGGTTTTTTTCTGCTAAGGGGACAGGACAACTTCACCGCTTCAAAGGGACGATGGACGGGGCCATGTACCGTCAAATCTTGGGTGAGAACCTCCTTCCCTCAGCCAGGGCATTGACAATGGGTCGTGTATGGGTATCCAGCATGACAATGACCCAAAACACACAGCCAAGGCAACAAAGGAGTGGCTCAAGAAGAAGCACATTAAGGTCCTGGAGTGGCCTAGCCAGTCTCCAGACATTAATCTCATAGAAAAATTTGGGAGGGGAGCTGAAGGTTCGAGTTGCCAAACGTCAGCCTCCAAACCTTAATGACTTGGAGAAGATCTGCAAAGAGGAGTGGAACAAAATCCCTCCTGAGATGTGTGCAAACCTGGTGGCCAACTACAAGAAACGTCTGACCTCTGTGATTGCCAACAAGGGTTTTGCCACCAAGTACTAAGTCATGTTTTGCAGAGGGGTCAAATACTTATTTCCCTCAATAAAATGCAAATCAATTTATAACATTTTTGACATGCGTTTTCTGGATTTTGTTGTTGTTATTCTTTCTCTCACTGTTCAAATAAACCTACCATAAAAATGATAGACTGATCATGTCTTTGTCAGTGGGCAAACGTACAAAATCAGCGGGGGATTAAACACTTTTTTCCCTCACTGTACATGGAGAGTTGATTCAAAGTATTGAATATTACAGTACCGGATTCACATGGCAAGCGGTACGGGCGTAGCCTATTGTTATCTGAATGACTTACATAGAAAACCTCTTAGTTTATATAATGCTTTCTGAGCTAATTCCATCCAACTGTTGCCAACCATTATTGACTGTCACTCATCACCTACAATAGGATCCCCCTATATGGTATTGTGTTGCACCCTAGTCAGTATATTCCATCACATACTCCTTCTAAGATTAGCACCAGTGGCCCCCCAGCTATCTTGGCCCGCATAACTTCTGGTACCCACCAGTGACAGAAATAAATACATGGAATGTCCTCATCCTCCAAATCCTTATGCAGCTCTCAATATTCCAAACATTAACTAATACTGTAAAAAAGACGTAATATCACTGTCTGTCGGTCTCGGTCTGTCTGTCGATCTCGGTCGGTCTCTGTCTGTCGGTCGGTCTCTGTCGGTCGGTCGGTCTCTGTCGGTCGGTCGGTCTCTGTCGGTTGGTCGGTCTCTGTCTGTCGGTTGGTGTCTGTCGGTCGGTCGGTCTCTGTCTGTCTGTCTGTCGGTTGGTCTCTGTCTGTCGGTCGGTCTCTGTCTGTCGGTCTGTCAGTGATCTTAAGGAGTCATAAGTGGGATAGACCAGCTATATAGAGGATTTAGAGGTTTTGTAATTATACATTTTACTTAATGTACACTACCAGTCAAAAGTTTTTTTTACATTGTAGAATAATAGTGAAGACAACTATTAAATAACACATATTAACTTTTGACTGGTAGAGTACATTAACTTTTAAGAAGGCACATCTGTTAATTGAAATGCATTCCAGGTGCTACCTCATGAAGCTGGTTGAGAGAATGCCAAGAGTGTGCAAAGCTGTCATCAAGGCAAAGGGTGGCTATTTGAAGAATCTCAAATATAAAATATATTTTGATTTGTTTAACACTTTTTTGATTACTACATGATTCCATATGTGTTATTTCATAGTTTTGATGTCTTCACTATTATTCTACATTGTAAAAAATAGTAAAAATAAAGAAAAACCCTTAAATGAGTAGGTGTGTCCAAACTTTTGACTGGTACTGTATGGATGGATGTATAGATGATTGAATCAGTCCCACAGGGGTTAAGTCATCCACAGTACCCTTCCGGGTAAAGATAATACAGCCATACCACCCACCCACTCCCACACACACTTACATGGCTCCTGCCTCCACGTTGGGTCCTCGGATGTAGAAGGGCACTCGGATGTCAAACTCGTAGGGCATGGACTTGCCCTTGACCAGTCCAAACTGGCCAACGTGGTAGCCATGGTCAGCTGTGTAGATGATATAGGTGTTGTCCAGTTCCCCAGTCTCAGCCAACATGTTATACACCTAGAACACAGAACAGATACCTTCCAAACATGTCTCAATAAACAATGGGGTGTGTTTATCATCTTCTAATGCCACGGAAAGGTACAGATGGAAAAGAAATTGAAGGAATAATATCATATAATATATGTAATTTAGCAGACGCTTTTATACAAAGTGACTTACAGTCATTCGTGCATACAATGTCATATGGGTGGCCCCGGGAATCTAACCCACAATCCTTGCATTGCAATTGCCATGCTCTACCAACTGAGCCATACAGGATCCCTTGGAGAGGTGCAGGTAGGGGGTGCTCTAAGCTCACCTTCTCCACGCTGTCATCCACAGAAAGCAGGGTCTGCAGCCTCTTCCTCTGTAGCATGTTGGTGAACTCCATGTGGATGGGCTTCATGGCCCCAGTGTAACGCATGATCCAGTGCTTGTCCGGGTTCGGAGCATAGTTGTAGCTGGGAGTGCTGAGAGAAGGGGGGGGGGTAGTGTTCAGAGAAGTTTAGTGACATTGTATTAACACTGACAAAGTGTCTTTGAAAAGTTTTTGACTTCGTACCCCTTGAGTTTTAATTAAGCTTTAGGTGCTTAAAGAGTAGCCTACCTTGAGTGACACAAAGTCTCTGCCATAATTAACTCTTGTCCCAAGCACAGCATTAAAGGGTCATGGATGCCAGGTAGGCAATTCCATTGTTCTGATTGGTGATGGGTTAGTCTGCCTTTAATGAAGAAAGCTTACAGTGCATTCGGAAAGTATTCAGAACCCTTGACTTTTTCCACATTTTGTTATGTTACAGCCTTAGTCTAAAATTGATTAAAAAAAGCAAAAACTGTTTTTTAGAAATTCTTGCAAATATATATATTTTTTAAAACGGAAATATTTACATAAGTATTCAGACCCTTTACTCAGTACTTTGTTGAAGCACCTTTGGCAGCAATTACAGCGTTGAGTCTTCTTGGGTAAGACGCTACAAGCTCGGCACACCTGTATTTGGGGAGTTCTCTCCCATTCTTCTCTGCAGATCCTCTCAAGATCTGTCAGGTTGGATGGGGAGTGTCACTGCACAGCTATTTTCAGGTCTCTCCAGAAATGTTAAAATCGGGTTCAAGTCCGGGCTCTGGTTGGGCCACTCAAGGACATTCAGAGACTTGTCCCGAAGTCACTCCTGCGTTGTCTTGGCTGTGTGCTTAGGGTCGTTGTCCTGCTGGAAGGTGAACCTTCGCCCCAGTCTGAGGTCCTGAGCGCTCTGGAGCAGGTTTTCATCAAGGATCTCTCTGTACTTTGCTACGTTCATCTTTCCCTCTATCTTGACTAGTCTCCCAGTCCCTGCCGATGACAAACATCCTCACAGCATGATGCTGCCACCACCATGCTTCACCGTAGGGATGGTGCCAGGTTTCCTCCAGACGTGACGCTTGGCATTCAGGCCAAAGAGTTCAATGTTGGTTTCATCAAACCACAGAATCTTGTTTCTCATGGTCTGAGAGTCTTTAGGTGCCTTTTGGCAAACTCTAAGTGGGCTGTCATGTGCCTTTTATTGAGGAGTGGCTTCAGTCTGGCCACTCTACCATAAAGGCCTGATTGGTGGAGTGCTGCAGAGATGGTTGTCTTTCTGGAAGGTTCTCCCATCTCCACAGAGGAACTCTGGAGCTCTGTCAGAGTGACCATCTGGTTCTTGGTCACCTCCCTGACTAAGGCCCTTCTCCCCCGAGCAGCCAGATCTAGGAACAGTCTTTGTGGTTCCAAACTGCTTCCATTTAAGAATGATGGAGGCCACTGTGTTCTTGGGGACCTTCAATTCTGCAGACATTTTTTGGTACCCTTCCCCAGATCTGTGCCTCGACACAATCCTGTCTCGGAGCTCTACGGACAAATCCTTCGACCTCATGGCTTGATTTTTGCTCTGATATGCACTGTGAACTGTGGGACCTTAAATAGACAGTTGTGTGCCTTTCCAAATCATGTCCAATCAATTTAATTTACCACAGGTGGACTCTAATCAAGTTGTAGAAACATCTCAAGGATGATCAATGGAAACAGGATGCACCTGAGCTCAATTTCGAGTCTCATAGCAAAGGGTCTGAATACTTATGTTTATTTTTTATTTATTTTTAAATATATATAAACATATATACATTTGCAAAAAGTTCTAAAAACCTGTTTTCGCTTTGTCATTATGGGGTATTGTATGAAAATTGATGAGTATTTTTATTTTTATTTAATCCATTTTAGAATAAGATGTAACGTAACAAAATGTGGAAAAAGTCAAGGGGTCTGAATACTTTCCGAATGCACTGTATATTGTACAGAAGACAAATGTCTACAGTGAAAAATGTCTATACATGCATGGCTGCTTTGGGGTAAAAATATGTTTAGCTGGGAATGTGTGTGCCTGTTTGAGGCAGGAGAGTAATTCTATAATATATCAGGACAGTGGGGATGTTTTCTAAGATGTGACTGCTGTGTGTAATTGGGGCTGGTGGCTGGTCATTGGTTTAATTAAAAAGACTGGCTTGCCTTTTGGCACACAGAGAGATGAGGCTCCTGTGAGTTGTGCAGTGGGAGGATGTTGTGTGTGTGTGATTAATGACTAGGAGCAAAGACCTTCATTACTCTGCCCTGCGCATTCACTCACACACACACACACCCACACACACACACACACAGCAGAAAGCGACAAGGCGAGGGACATCACCACCATCTGAATTATCTCCAGAATCATGTGATTGAGTTACTCCCCTCCACTTTCACCGGTTCTCTCCATCTCACCCTCCCTCCGTAACTGCCTCCCTATCTCTCTTGCTTTCTCTCTCTTTCCTTTCTCCCCCTGTATATCGCACACCGACTGTCCATGGCTACCACTAGCTCTGTGGTGTGGTGAAGCAGCTTTGATAAAACTGGGTTGTTCCACCAATTCGGTACCTTTTGAGAAGTTTAACTTGGTCAAAAAGAAAACGTTTGATTTCACTTAATTTTAACATTGTCATAAAGAGCACATGTGCAACTTAATAAAAAATCATGTTTTCCCATCTCAAGTGCCAAATAAAGTAACAGGGTTGACCGTAAGAGGGATCCCTTTGTGACAGGGGGAATTGAAGCTTGTTGTGTGCAACAGGGAGTGGCAATTGAATGCCAGCTTCACAAAAAAAAAAAAAAATTGTTAAAACATTTCTAGCCTGTCTATCTATGGGTAACAGGGTTGACGTGTTATGCTCGACCTGCTCAGTTTTTCACCACAAAACACCAGAAAATGGCCAAAAAGTATAGAACCAGCTCACATGCTTGTACTCTATGATTTGACTATTAGGTATTCAATGTTTCTTTTGATAGAAAATATTTTTAAAAGGAATAGTTTCACCATATTAAAACGAGAGTTCAGTTCACGTAACAGGGTTGACCTTAAAATGAGGGACAGACTTAAATGAAACACTAATCAAATGAAATAAATAATCTTCAGAAATGACTTTGTCGAAGCAACAGAATAACTAGGGTTTTATAATGATGGTGAAACTTGGAGAAATTTTTGGGAAAAAATAAAGTTGGTTAAAATCTTCCTAGAAGTGACACGGGGTTGACGGAGGGACAGTCAAAATGCTGAATGTTAGCACTTTAGCAAGCCTATTCAGATTTATTGAATTCTCCATGTGGTCTATATTAAAGGGCACTTCATTTAAAATAAGCTTTTAAAATTCAATTTTGATGCACAATTTCTACTTAAAATATCAAAGGAACACAAAAGGCATTCATTTTGTGGAAAGACCAAGCTGTGAGAGTGGGCAAGCTGGGCAACACAGTTATAATGGATCAGCTGCATTTGTTAATCTCTGGTTTAGAGTAAAATTTCCTCTCTAAACTCTAGATTTCCCTCTCTTCCGCTCTCTCCTTTTCTCTTTCTCCCTCACCATGCAGGGTCTCCACTTTATTGGACAATGTGTAATCCATTCAATTCTCGCAGGTCTCTCTCTCTACCCTCTCTCACGTCTAAGAATCCCAGCTGCTTCTGAACCACTAAGCTATCTCCACTTAAAAGGGGAGAAAAAAATCTGATTGTTGGGGTCAGGGACAATCACCACTGGGTCTCAAAGGCAATCAACCGTTTTTCCTCTCTCCCACACAGAACAACTTCCAATAACCGAGTGGAAGTCGGAATTGCACAGAAGATGGAAAAGTGAGAAATTTCATGGTTGGAGATTGGAGGCTATAGGGGGCATAGAGTGCTTTTGAAACCATGGCATGATGGAAGCAGGGGTGAAGCTACAGGGGAAGGTGAGAGTGGAGGGGGTGCAAATAGAAGGGGGATTTGATTTGACTACGTAGGGGGCAAAAAGGTCTTTGATGGAGGGAGGAAGTGAGGGGAAGTGGTTAAGAGGAGGTTTCCATGGTGCAGGGAGGTAATTACTGGGAGGTAAAGGATGCTAGCTGTGTAGCTAAGCAGGGCTAACTGAACGGGGGCACAGAGGGATTTGATATGGTGGATTATTGGGGTAACTATAGGGAGGCCAAGGGTGTTTGATGAATTCATGAAAGACAAGGAGGGGTTCTTTGGAGGGGTTCTTTGGGTTGGGAAAACAGTCTGGACCACAGGGACAGACCACAAGGTGCAATAGGAGAGAGCAGAGTTGGTGTGAAAAATCCCTGTGAGAGAGAGAGCCCAAACTAAAAACGTAGTCCTGTAAAAAGTGAAAAGTTCCTCAGAGAGAGGTAATGGGGGCGGACAGGCCGTCAGCGTGATTGAAGCAGAGAAAATAAAAGCCCTCTACAGAGGAAAGAGAGCGAGAGTACTGAGGCAATTAAAAAACAAACACCACACACATAAAATAACACACCACTAAGCAAGCGAGAGTGGCATTAGAGCGGGCTCAGCTGACACTCCTACTAATGGGTTTCTACTGTTAGAGGGGACAGATGAGAGGAATACTAGGCTCTCTGAGCTTCTCTCAAGTGGCTGGAATGAGAGGTCCTATCAGGACTAAAAAGACCATCATCAGAGGGAGAGAGAGAGAGGGGGGTCCTTCTTATGAAGTTGTGATTAATAGAACGTTAGAACATTTAAAAGCCATTAGGACAAGAATAATCGATTCTTGGATCTGTCCAAGCTACATGGACCACTGCATGCTTTTTGTTCTCCGCTCATCCCGACCACGGACTAACAACAACCTGCCAAACACTTATCTTTCTTTCTTACTTTCTCTCTCTCTTTGTCACCATTTATCTTATATCCTTATTGTTCTCCTCAATCCCATCGCTCACCTTCTCTCTCTCCCCGTTTCTTTCTTTCTATCCATCACCCTCACTCTGTTTCCCCCTTCCCCTGTTCCAGTCCCTTCTCCACCCTCCCTCCGTTCCTCTCTCTCTGCCTTGCATTAGCCTGACTAAGTCTCCTGACTGTTTATCCGTTATGTATCGGAGGGCATGCCTGTTTGTTTTGTCCTACATGCAGCGTGGACGTGACTTTCTACAGGAAGCAGGAATCAGCCATAACCGCCCCCCTTCTCCCCCTCCTCTCCCAGCCCGTTCCACCCTCCACCCATCACAGTGTAATCTCCCAGCAGGCCCAGTTAGGGACCGACAGGCAGTGAAATCAGCCAGCGCCATCTCTGACAGTGTACATGACATGTGCATCGCTGCCTTTATTTACCATCAGCGCACAGCTACAAAGGGAAGGCCACAGAGGGTGAGAGGAGGAGATGAGGGGAAAGAGTTAGTATCAGAGAGAGAGAGAGAGAGAGTGAGTTAGCAGGGAACAAGGTGCACTAAGGGGTGAGGGAGAAGGTGAGGAGGGGCGAGAGAGCAGGAAAGACCCATGCAGCCTCCCATCCCAGCTCGTCTCCATCTCCCAGTTACAGTCTTTCAGGGGTCAAATAACAACAGCAACACGTGCCAACAGGCTGTGTAGTGTAGTGTAGTGTAGTGTAGTGTAGTGTAGTATAGTGTAGTGTCCAGGCAGGGCTGTGGGATAGGCAGGGCTGTGGGATACCGTTCTCTACAGTGTGCCCAGTTCAGATGCAGCACTTCTGGATGCCTTAGACACGATACAGCTGATTGTGCCTCATGGGAGGCCTCTAAATCTTAAGCACAGATGTCACGCCCTGGCTCTGGGGACTCTTAAATGTTGAGCCAGGGTGTGTAGTGTCTATGTTTTGTTTTCTATGTGTTTCTTTCTAGATCGTTTGTTTCTATGTTGGCCGGGGTGGTTCCCAATCAGAAGCAGCTGTGGGTTGTTGTCTCTGATTGGGAACAATACTTAGGCAGCCTGTTTTGCACTTGTCATTTGTGGGATCTTGTTCCGGAGAGGTTTGTGTTTTGTTAACCTTAGGACTTCACGTGTCGTTTTGTTGTTTTGTTTTATTGTGTAGTACTCATTAAAAGATGTATTCCTATCACGCTGCGCCTTGGTCCGCTGCTTACAACGATCGTGACAACAGAGCTGTGATACAATGTGTGTTGATGTGTGCATTAGTGTGTGTTTGTATGCCTGTGTGCTGAGATGGAGGGAGGGTGAGGAAAACCAATGCAGTTTCCCATAAGTAGTTCTCAGGGCCCTCTCTTACCCTCTCTCAGAGACACAACTTTAAGAAACTTTATTACCCCAAAGAGAGTAGAGGTATTGGGAGGATGGGCTTTCTATTGTTTACAGACACTCTGCCCCCCAACTTTCACACCCCTGCTCCTGGAACACTCTGTTGCTAGGTGCAACCAGAATCACATGACCTAGTCAGCCAATCAGAGGCTCTACCTGGGAGCACTCTTTAGTGGTTTCCAGGTGGGCAGGTTGAGACAACCTCTATAAACTCCTGTCCTCCACCTCAACTCACATGTTAACCCCAACCGTGTGTTAGCACGTCACTGACCATAAAACCACTTCCACTATCACTTCCACTACTACTAGTCTCCTCTTACTGTTTGCCGCGTGTGTGTGTGTGTGTGTGTGTGTGTGTCTGTTTGGTTTGTGGTAATAAAGTGTGGATTGCATCCCTGTCTCCTGCTGGTAATTATATGTCCTCTAACCGGGACGCCAGGACAGTTGCACCTATATCTAAACTGGCACCTCTATCGGAGTCCGCTCTTTTTCAGCGGGAAAGAGGGAGGGGGAGAGGGAAAGAGAAAGAGAGAGAGTGAGAGAACGAGAGAGAGAGAGAGAGAGAGAGAATACAGGGGGAAAGTGACACATTGTTCACTGGAGCCGATAACTCCCTTCCCTTGAAGATGATGCTAAGGGAGAAAGTTCTGAGAAAAGGAGAGAACTGAAAATACTGCTTTCTCTTCGAATCATATTTCTCGACATTACTCATTTATGCAAGATACCCGATAGCCTCACATTTAAGCCGCCATTCGATGAAAACATCACTGCATAAAAGGTTCATGTTATTGCTTTTGCAAGTGGATGAGTCAGAATGATGTTGTTTTGCTTACACAGTAAAGCCATTTCATTGTGTGTGAATGCGTGCCAGACACTCACATGTGCTGGGATGCATTGGGGAAGGCAGTGCTGTACTGCGGTGCTGAGTCTTCCGGCCCGTGGGGGGCAGCGTGGCTCATCACCATCATCACTGGCCGGTGGGGGTACATCCTCTTAGAGGAACGGAAATAGTTGATGCTGTCTTCTGTGATGAGATCCGTAAAGTAGTCCTGCAGGAAGATGAAATACTGATTTAACATCCTCACAACGAAGGGGACATCAGTAAATACACTTTCCACAAATGTCTGTGTATCAGCTTGACTCTCTTAAACAGCTTCTTGCAAGTCACCACATGCTAGCTCTCTCAGTAACCGAAAGGTTGCTGGATCGAATCCCCGAGCTGACATGGTAAAAATCTGTCGTTCTGCCCGTGAGCAAGGCAGTTAACCCACTGTTCCCTGGGCGCTGATGATGTGGATGTTGATTAAGGCAGCCCCCAAACCTGTCTGATTCAGAGGGGTTGGGTTAAATGCGGAAGACACATTTCAGTTGAATGCATTCAGTTGTACAACTGACTAGGTATCCCCCTTACCCTTTCCTTTCCAGTACAATGTTTCATCAAACATTTCAGATGTGTAACTAATATACTATTGCAGTAAATAGTGTCTTCAGATAGGCCCTTCCTCTATTAATACATGAGAATGGAGACTGAAGGAATGACGAGGAGAAGGGTTCCAGATGGTGCTCTGAGAGCAAGCCAAGGGGAATATGCAGTCAGTGCTCCACACTCCTCTATTCCTCTCCTCCTCCTGCCCCTACTCTCTTACCCCCTCTCTGAGACAGTGTCAGTGAGGGATGGAGATAGAGCCTTTTAGTGAACAGGTTGTGTACATCTGCTGGGCAGTGTTCCTGCAATGAGCCAAACCGCCCCTCCCCTCCATCCCTCTCTAGTGTGGGAGGAACCCATTCCTGGCAAGAGTTGGCAAGCACCACTGGAACTAAACTGGGGCCAGGTGTTGTGTTGGACAGGCTATGGGTGGTGTTGGGAAACATGTTGAGAGAAGATACAGTAAGTAAATGTAGGGAAATGAAGAGTGGGTCATAGTTGATGGCTGATGTAAGGTCTGAACCCTAGACTATATCGTGCACACAGCCATAAGCAGAGCACAGCACCAGAGAAATAACACACACACGAATTATACAGACCTTGGGGTACTCGCAGCCGTGTTTCTCTCTGACTCCGTTCCTGCACAGGGTGTAGTTGTAGAAGCGGGAGTTCTTGACCAACCCCACCCACTCCCTCCACCCAGGAGGAATATAGGAACCATTGTACTCATTCAGGTACTTCCCAAAGAAGCCTGCATGGTGGGGCACAGGACACAGGCAGAAAATACAATTCAATTCACTTAGTTACATCCAATCTAATTGGTTTAATCTGCACACTTCATCATTTGCTTTTCTTGTGAAAGGATGGATGGAGGGAGGGAGGACTGGGCGGTGGATGCTGAAATGTCACTGACACGTACGTCAATACTCATGATTCAGCTGTTGGCGGTTCACTAACAAACCAACAGACGGATCGATGAAAACATAAGCATGGGAAGTAAAAAGCTCTGGCTGTCCAAGTGCTGCTACTGCTGCTTCTGCTGAGTTTGGAATGGTTAAATGTCAGCGACAAGACTGATATGCTCCCCTCCAGGTGGATTACCAGGAAGTAGCTGAGGGAGAACACTAAAGTATTTATTTATTTGACATTTTGCAGGATGAAATCTATTGAGATGCACCATCTTGTTTTCAAGAAACAAACAATACTAAGCAACAATTATATGGCAACTACTGTCTAATAATAATAACAATTAAATAATTATAATTATAAACTAAAACGTATATTGACAACATAAAAAAGTTGTTGTACAACTACTAATAGGCCTACAACTAATAAAGACTACTTCTACAACTACTAATACAACTAATAAAACTAAGTACCTATCAGTGCTTGTCTTGGACTGAAATAGGTGCCATTACTCATTTTGGGTGCCGGTACTGTATATATTTAGGCGCAGGAGCTCCACAATACTTTTGAGCTAATATTCTATAAGAGGTGCAGGAACTCAAGCAGTAGTAAATTTGAGGTGCCGGTACCAAGTCAAGCACTGGTACCTATAATACAGTGAGCTTCAAAAGTATTGGGACAGTGACACATTTTTGGTTATTTTGGCTCTGTACTCCAGCACTTTAAATGGTACATTGACTATGAGGTTAAAGCGCACACTATCAGCATTCATTTGAGGGTATGTTCATCCATATCGGATGAACCGTTTAGAAATTACAGCTCTTTTTGTACATAGTCCCTCCATTTTAGGGGACCAAAAGTATTGGAAAAAATTCACTTATGTGTGTATTAAAGTAGCACAAGTTAAGAATTTGGTCCCATATTCATAGCACGCAATGACTACATTAAGCTTGTGACTTAACACATTTGTTGGATGCATTTGCTGTTTGTTTTGGTTGTGTTTCAGATTATTTTGTGCACAATAGAAATGAATGGTAAATAATGTAGTGTGTCATTTTGGAGTCACTTGTATTGTAAATAAGAATAGAATATGTTTCTAAACACTTCTACATTAATGTGGATGCTACCATGATCACGGATAATCCTGAATTAATCATGAATAAGGATGAGTGATAAAGTTACAGACACACAAATATCATAACCCCCCAAAAATGCCTACCTCCCCTGTTATTGTAATGGTGAGAGGTCTGTAACTTTCTCACTCATCATTATTCATGATTCATTCAGGATTTTCCGTAATCATGGTAGCATCCACATTATTGTAGAAGTGTTTAGAAACATATTCTATTCTTATTTACAATACAAGTGACTCCAAAATGAAGTGTGGGGACTGTGTACAAAAGTGCTGTAATTTCTAAATGGTTCACCCGATATGGATGGAAATACCCTCAAATTAAAGCTGACAGTCTGCACTTTAACCTCATAGTCATTGTATCATTTCAAATCCAAGGTGCTGAAGTACAGAACCACTGTCCCAATATTTTTGGAGCTCACTGTTTATACATTCATACGGTTTCTCCACATGGTGATGTTTCTAATAGTTAAAACCCCAAACAGTTTGTTCTTAACATTTGTAAAGGCCTGTATTCACAAAGAGTCTAGGATTCCTGATATAGGATCAGTTTAACCTTTTAGATCATAATAAGATTATATGGACTGCTCAGGGGGGACCTGATTCTAGATCTGCAGTCAGCAGATTGGAAATCAGCAGAGTTACAGTATAAGCAGCAACACCAACCACACACTACTGGCCCAGCCACAGTGCATCCCTCTGGGGGAAGGGAGAGTTCTTCAGTGGCTCAACATGAACACAGAACTGATAGGCTTCAGCATGGCAGGAAGCCTATGACAAAGCTACTGTTGGGGTGTTGGTGTCGGGGAGAGGCAGGATGCTGTAAGACAGATACACAGCACAGACATGGTGTAGACAGATGTGGGCTGCTGTTTCCGTCAGTGGGAATGTGGAGGATTTCTATGGAGTCTACTTGGAACAGATGCTACAGTATGTCTAGTTGTCACCGAATGCCATTTTCTTGACTGATTGTAATTCTCTTGAGTTTCTACTTTCTTATTTGGATTTCAAAGAATGCGTGTGGTAATATGATACTGCTACAGTAGTGCAGAGCTTCTCCTTTCATTTTGGAATGAGTCACAAAGAGTTCCCTTTAAATATTTGTGGAATGAGCACATTAAACAATAATGGATTGGAATGTGTGTGTGTGTGTGTGTGTGTGTGTGTGTGTGTGTGTGTATGCATGCTTGTGTGTGTTCTTTACCCATAATTCCAGTGATTTCTGGAGGACAGGAAAAGATAATGACAGCGCTGGCTCCAGAAAGGACTTTCTCTCTGTTATGACTGTAGGCCATGTAGGCCTATCTAATGTAATAGGAACAGAGTGTAAGAGACACAGAACATCAGCGTCTGTCTGGGTGAAACAGTGGAGCCCATCACAGATAATGGCCATCCACTCAGAGAAGCCCGACTGCGTCCCAAATGGCACCCTATTCCTTTTATAGTGCACTACTTTTGACCCGGGCCCATAGGGTGGTAGTGCACTTTACAGGTAATAGGGTGCTATTTGGGACAGGCCCCAGTGTTTTCTGCCCCACTCAGGCTGCTGCCTAGCCAGCACACTCAGCATCAGTAGAGAACAGAACACCAGGCAGTGGAAAACCAATCTAATGGCTTTCACAAGCCCTGACTGAGGATGTGAAATGTGTAACCTAATTATGACAAATATTTCAGTTCTCAATTAAATGAGTGTTTGGCTTAATTGAATCGGAGATAAATGATGCCTACAGAGAGTTGGGTAGCTTCAGGTGTTTGTGTGTGCGTGCTTGTGTGCCTGTCTGTCTGTATGTCTGTGTGTGTGTCACTCTGTATGGATCACTGACCTGTCCTGTAGCCGGTGTTGTTGAGGTACACTCCGAAGGTTCTAGTCTCATGCTGGGCCTGCCAGGAGGGGGAGGAGCAGTTTTCATTGTTGGTGTAGGTGTTGTGATTGTGAACGTACTTCCCCGTCAGCATGGACGAGCGCGAAGGACAGCACATGGGCGTGGTCACAAAGGCGTTGGAGAAATGAGTTCCGCCCTGCTCCATGATACGACGCGTCTTATTCATAGCCTGCATGGAGCCTGAGGTGGGAGAGAGAGTTAGAGAGAGAAACACACACAAACGGGTCAGATCCACTCTGTTCCAGGCAGACATGTAACAAGCAGGAGGCACCCCACACGCACCACTAAACAATTCCCTGTCAATAGAGGGAGCATGTCATCTGTTCTGCTAATTATGCATGTGTGAGAAGGAAGGAACGAGGAGGGGATATGGGGAGAAGAGCCTCGATGTCTGTCCCTCTCCTGGGAGGATAAAGAGGATTAAACAGACAACACAAAGGAGAGGCAGGAGAGGAGAGGAAAGGAGAGGAGAGGAGAGGAGAGGAGAGGAGAGGAGAGGAGAGGAGAGGAGAGGAGAGGAGAGGAGAGGAGAGGAGAGGAGAGGAGAGGAGAGGAGAGGAGAGGAGAGGAGAGGTAGGAGAGGAGAGGCAGGAGAGAAGAGGAGAGGCAGGAGAGGAGAGGCAGGAGAGAAGAGGAGAGGCAGGAGAGAAGAGGAGAGGCAGGAGAGAAGAGGAGAGGCAGGAGAGGCAGGAGAGGAGAGGCAGGAGAGAAGAGGAGAGGCAGGAGAGGAGAGGCAGAAGAGGAGTGGCTTCATTAACAGGGGATGAATGGGGTCTTGCTGGCTTCACTAAGAGGGAATGGATGGGGGGCTGGCTGGCTGGCAGAGAGGAGATGCTGAGAGCAACAGGATCCCAGTGAGGATTGACCTGTGAGTTTGGCAGGGAGTCAGCTGACCTCTTTTGTAATCATTGAGTGACACGACAAAGGGGATTTCAATTAATCCTGGCTTTTCTTAATGAACAGTAATAAGATGATCCTCATCCTATTTAAACCTATAGTATGAATGAATCCTCCATATGTGGCTGAGTTTCATGGGCTTTGTGGGTAATGTGTACAGCCAATCCAGTCACAAAGCTTCAGGAACAGACACACACACACAACCCCTCACATATAGAGAGAGGAGGGGCCAGGAAGGGAAGGGTGAAGTGTACAGACAGAGGAAGTCCTGAGCTACTTGACCTTTTCACAGACAATCACCAGGCCTTTAACAACCAGACACAAAGGTTAAAACACAGAGCTGGCCATTCAGAGAAATGTTAGCACGATGTCCTACAGAGGTTCAGATAGGGAGGGGAAAGTTCTCTGCTTTTAACATGGGAGATTTTTCACAGATAACAGGGCTGTGTGAGTTTCATTCCAAACAGTATTTTGTGATAAGCTACATCAGATACCCATAAGCTTGTACATTTGAAATAAGTAATATGTTGATCGCCCATTGGATCCATTGGAGAGCCGCCTAAATGAGACTGTACAATAGGTAACCATCCCAAAATCTGGAGTCTTCAGGGGCCATTTTCTTTCAGGAAGATCCTCTCTTTTTCCACAGGCTTAATGTAATTGTAAATTGCTGTGAAAATGACTTTGACAAGGTGTTCTTGAATCTGCTTTAATCTCTGCCTCTCCATGGCTATTGAGCTGCGTCAGTCATATCTCTGTGCCAAATGAATGGGAGCCACAATGACAGGATGGATACAGCTGATTGAACTGCATTCATGTCTGATAGGCTGCCTTTCATACTGCAACAACGTGAAAGGAAAAGGGAGAAGGGACTGAAAAAACAGAGGAGGGAGAGAGGTAAACTACTCTAACTAAAGCTTTTTCCTCAATCTGGGCGGAACGGGACGTGTCCATTTTCAGGCACTCGAGGATGCAGTGTGGAAAGAGGAGAGTGGTTAATGTTTAGGGAACAGCTGCCTAGTCATAAATGGAGTGCTCTGAAGTGGGTCCCGTTGACGGACGAGTAGCCACCTGCGAGTCATTACATCACGGTAGAGCCACATTCTCTTCTAGTCCAATCAGTGGCTGAGGACTCTGTTTGATGCAGAGTTAACTGCCCAGTAGAAAGCGTGCATTTCAACCATTTAACGCCGGGTGGGTCATTGGCCCACAGCAGAGAGGGTCATTGGCAGAGAGCAGTGGTGGTTTCTCCCTGGTCTGGCTGTCATTTCAGGTGATGACAGATAATTGGGTATAAGTGTCCTGTATGGAGTAGAGGCTTTTTTCTAATTTCTTTAGAAAATTACTCCCAAGGATTTGAGCTAAAACCCCACTGGTTTCCATTTGGAATTAGTCTCTTTTCATTCTGTAACAATTAAATTCCTTACATTATTCTGGTTGCGGTCAGTTAATCTAGTGAGGCTCAGGGGATGAAATCCTCTAAGTTATGAAGTGAGCTGGTGTGAAGCTCTGTCGTTTTTACTCCGTCTCTCCCAGCGCAGTGAAAATGACTGTGGCGGAAAAGTGTTTTATAACCCCCTCTCTCCTACCACTCTCCTCCCATCACGATGCTAGCCCACCACTGAACACAGCAGACATAGAGAGGAGTCTTGGGTGTGCGTGCCGAGCCCTCGTCGTACGGGAAGTGATGCATCGTGGGTATAATGGTTGCTGACGTGCCAAAGGGTTCCTCTCAATGAGAGGGCGTCACACAGCGTCTGGCTTTCCTTTGATAATAACAGCTGCGTAAGAGACTGACAATTTCTCTGTTTGTCTGTCTGAGAGAGTCTAGAAAGATGAGCGTGACAGAGAAAGAAAGAGTCAAGCTCAGCAGCACTCTCTTTCCCCTCCCCAGATTTTTTTTCTTCCATATTTCATTGAGATCTGTGTGTCTGAGTATGTATTGCTATATCCCGGTAACACAAAGACTTGTGTGTCCGGCATCAGTTAGCATAGACAAGGAGGTTCCGTCTCACAGACTGTCTGCTAATCGTCTGATTTTGTTTGTTACTCAAAACCCTCCAGCAGTGTGGCATCTCTTCCTGTGGTCATTTAAAATGGGTAGCTATAAACAACAATCATTACAATGAGACAGTTATTACAAAGAGTGTAGTAGGCCTGGAGGAAGGTTGCATTTTTTAAAAGTTGTATGTTGACAGTCTTCATGGTTTATTGGTGTATATGTGGTCAGATAGTAGATGCCTTATGATCACAATGTTGAAATAGCAGACAACATCTACTGTATAGAGAGGAGGATAGGATGGATGTAAAGCAGGCCTCTCCAACCCTGTTCCTGCAGAGCTCCAACTCGAAATTCTACAGGATGGTAGCTCTCCAGGAACAGGGTTGGAAAGCCGTATGTGAAGCCAGACTCACCGAGCTCCATGTCCTGGTCATCAGTGAGAATGAGGATGATGTTGGGCCTGATGTTGCGGCGGTCCCTCTGGAAGCGGGCCTTGAGGCGCTGGCTGGACAGGAAGATGGAGGCCTGGGCCAGAGACACGACCCCCAGGAGCAGGAGGAGGTAACGGGTCCCCCGCCCCGCCATGGTGACCTCTGACCTCTAACCCTGCTACTGCTACTGCTGCTGGATCACTCTGCTACAGCCGCTGCTAGGACACAGCTCCTGGAGACACAACAGGAGGACATAGGTTAGACTACAGGAACACAGGAACAGTTCACTGGAGATGCAGGTGATCATACCTAAAGCCAAATGACGCTAGTTCAATGGACGACCCATTGGGAGTGAAAACATAGCTCCTGGAGACACAAGAGGAAAGGTCAGACTAACGGAACAAGGGAAACCTTTCTAAAGATAGATGATCACATGGAAACCCACATTTTTGGATAACACATTGAAAGAGATAACCTTTTTGCTTAAGTTTTTGAGTCTCACTTGAGACTGTTAATGTTCATCAGACAGTGACAGAGAGGAAGCTGTAAGCTCTCGACAACGGCAAAGGACCACAGCCCTAAAGGAGCATCACTGCACCAATGAGAGCTGGGCTGATGTACTAGTTCAGTGTTAAGTATAGGAGGGCAGCTAGGGAGACCTGCCTGGAGACTGCCACCATCTGCCCCTCAGCGTGTCACCACGGCAACCCTGGTTGTCACCGGAGCAGTAATGAATCCCCTCTGGGGGTGCGGTCCCTGGGATCTGTGTGTCTCCATGTGTGTCTCTGTATGTGTGAATGTTGCTGCCATTAGATTCATCCCACATCACATCCCCGCATGTGGAGGGAGACGCTACAACACCAGCAGCAGTGTCCACTCACACCTCACATGGAGAACAGAACAGGTTACAGAATCATAATGAAATGCAGAGACATCTTTTTCCCTCTGTACTCCCCATCCTCCCACAGTATCCCTGTCTCAATACTGAACAGACAAGGCTCTCAATACAAGCTCTTCTATGATGATAGTTAAATTCCAAACAACTACTATACATTTTGACATTTGACATCCAAATAAACAAACCATTGCCTCATACCTAATTGAGATTATGAATTTAAAGCATAGAACGCTGAACCATTTAAACGTAGTTATTGGTAATCTGTACAGTATTCTAAATCAGGTCGTAACTCTGAACCGTTCTGCCTCACAGAAGTGACTGGAGAGAGAACAGATTAGTCACACTGTTACAGTGTATTAATTACCAGCCTCCTAACTGAAATATTATACAGCCGGTTGGCCAGTAAAGCATGCTCTCACACACAAACATCCACCTCCACATCCACATACTCAGTCACATTCACAGCTGAAAATGTATTTTCAAATGTATTTTCATGAAGATTCAAATAAGATAAATACCTACACATTAAAATGGATGATAAAAAGATGTAAGAATTATGAAGCAATAACTTTGAGCAATTAAATGTAGTATATAAAAAATGTATTGCATTTAATCTAGGATGTATTACCCAAATTATTTAGTCAATTCACAATATGACGGTGCAAGCGTCAAAATAATTGTGCTTGATCTGGTTTTAAAGGATAATTAGGTTTGAATGCTTTTTATTTATTTTGAACACCATAATGGACTATAGCTGTTCTCTCACTTCCGTCAACTAATTTAAATCCCTACTTTCAATTGCAAAGCATGGGGATGTCATTTACTTAACTCTTGTTTTTGTACAACAGTCTTAAGTAGCGAAGCCCCCTTCCTGCTCTTTGATTTCTGGGTAATCTGCATAGAGTGCTGGGCGCACCCTGTAGAGAACCATTACAAAAGACACAGTGAGGAATAAAGGACAGAAACAGCAGCCAGATATGGCACGCACTCACACAAGCACGCACATACACACACAAACGCACGAACACACTCTCACAAAAGACACACAGCTTGCAGCGGTGGAAAAACCCTCACCGCCACACTATTCACACAGAGCATACTGAGATTACACGCACCCCCCACCTCGTGTCTCTCTCACACACACACACACACACACACACACACACACACACACACACACACACACACACACACACACACACACACACACACACACACACACACAGACACACACACACACACACCCCATGTATGAGATTTCCCATTTTTATATATTGTATGTGTACGGGACAAATATAAATCTGTCTGCACTAATCCTGTCCGCTGTTATGTCACCAGACATATGTCATGTTATTCTGAAATAATATGAACATTTATATTTCTAATAACTCTTGTTTCTATTCTGACACTGACACAATGAAGAGCTTTTCTTTTGCCTTTATCTGTGTTAAATCACCAGATTTGATTATTAATTTGTTGTATATGGAGAGCAAGCCTCCCAGACCATTGTGTGAATGAGCGGGCTAGATTTGAATGGACAGAAAAAACAACCGCAAAATGACCAAAGTGGAGAATAAATGTGTACACTGAGCACATGATGTCAAGAGACAAAATCATCTCTAGTAGATTACCCTCAGTTTCCAAAAATTCTGAGTAGATTTGAATTCGAAAAAGGGCTCTCTGACATTTTATCACGCACGATCACAAAGATCTGGGATCTACTATTACACCCGTGCTTCCGTTCCGTTCTATCTCTGACTTTCAATATACTGCACACTACCTATTTACACATATTTCAATATAAAACACTGCATGGTAAGCAACATAATAACATTCAAAAAAGAGAATTGTGTGTAAGTACAGTATAGTGTAACAGAGTAACATCAGACAAAGGGACCACCAGAGACAAACGAGAGATTTGAGTGCTTCATATTGTATTTGTGATGCACACGGCATCACCCAGGTCTCTGAGACAGAGTCATGATGTTGGTGGATCGAGAGACAGCGAGAGAAAGCGCGCGCGAGAGAGAGAGAGAGAGAGAGAGAGGGGTAAGGGGAGCCAGGCATCCTCTCCCAGTAGCACATCTCTTAGCTGGGGCAGAAAGGACGGACTGACTGCTACAATGTTCTCCACCACTGGAGGGGCTTCGGCCCCTTCCCTCATCCCAAACACACAGCTTCACTCTCTCCCCCTCAGCCAGCTACACCGTGGGCTCCAGCAGTCCTCCTGCAGATTTCACGCCAGGGCAGCTTTTGTCCCAAACACAGAGCCGAGGCAGCCCTGGGGCACAGAGAGCCTGTACAGCCCACTCCATGACACAGAACCATAGAATTACATCTTACAGTGCATACCAGAAACTAGACAACCTCTGAGGAGAGTCTGACAACTTGTGACAGAGCACTTCTATTACAAGCCTTCAATTCATGGGTCTAGATTTATACTCCACATATAGATATATATATATAGACCACCACAAGTTTCATGGGAGACGCAACTCCCTACAGACAGCCACTACCACACAGCGCTGTATATCTCAAAGCCACTATTCTCCAGCGGGAATCACAGCGGCCAGACATGCTTTATACCCACCCAACTTCAGATGGAGCACATCATGTACAAGACTGGAAGCCGTAACTCCAAATAAAGCAGCAACAGGGAGCCTTTACTTCAAGCCTTAAAATCATCACTGCTCTGTGGTGGATAGGAACAGATCCTAGATTCAAGTTCCTCTGACTACACAGGACAGTGAGTAGAAGCTACAAAGCGGGCGAAAGCAGATTAAAACTTCAATCTCTGACAGATACCTATAAATGGCCTGACTGTACGGTAGGGAAGAATATAGAGGATCATCACTCCATCCCTACAGACAGTGCTCTCACTACCGCTAACCCAGCCAGTCCTGCTCCAGCTCCTTCTCACATCGCAGCCCTACCTCATTGCAGTGATGCCAGGGCTCGGACTGCACAGCACCGTCTGGGATCTGATGACAAACAAAAATCCTCCACTCACAACTAAGGTTGCATGGCAGTGTAATCCCTGATGGCAGCACTACTGAACCGTGTCTCTCTGTCTCCGTGACCCTGGCTTTATTTATCTCCCTCTCTCTCTTTCTGCTGCTCTCTCCCCCGGCCCGTCTCACTATCGGCACTCCTTTCTGCTCTTGCGTTCTCTCTCTTGCTCTGCTGAGCTCTCCCTCTTTCACTGTGCGCTCTCTCCCTCTCTCGCTCTCGCTGCGCTCGCTTTCCCCCCACTCTCTCCCTGTGCACTCGCTCTCACTCTCTCTGCGCTGCCTCCCCTCTCCCTCTCTCCCTCTTCACCCTCCCTCTCCTCCACAGCTGCGTTCTCTCCACTTTAATTCCCCCTCTTCTCTTCCCAGGCATCTAATATCGCAGGATTGATGTGCTCTAACCTTAGGGTCTGCTGTTTTCAATTTAGCACCCACGCCTCTCCCTGTGCCGTCCTCTCTCCAAGGGGCTCTGGTCTGGGGATACGGCTAGGGATACTGTTTCCATAAAGGGTTAACAGCTAGAGAGACAGAGCGCCTCACAGCACTAACACACCAGAGACACAGAGCACCGACCCCATCTGGGCACTACAGAGACCACAGGCTACAGCATGAATTCAGAACCATGGACTCATACAAGGATCTCTTCGTTTATATTTCACTCTCTCTCTTTGTCTTTCTAAGAAGCCACGTTCTCTCCTGTATTGTGTGCTATTACTGAGCACACAGGGAATGTATGATTTATGGTTTTGAGATCAAATGAAACATTTATTTAATTATGTGATGGGATCGAACACAACTACAACTTTTATAGCCATCATCCTTTGAGGTTTTGTGTTGTGGCTGACATTACAAAGAATTCCGTTAGATAGGTCATAATTCTTTTTGGGACCACTTTGATGGATTCACTAACATTACGGGGATGAACAGAATATCTAGAGTAATCAAACATAAGTATTCACCATGTAAAGAACGTATTCAATGGTGGGGCTACTTTTCTTGTCTATCTCTCTTCATTCTAATCGTAAAAGTTTCAGCCCCATAATAATATAGAATGATATATACAGTACCAGTCAAAGGTTTGGACACACCTACTCATTCAAGGGGTTTTCTTTATTTTTACTATTTTCTACATTCAAAAAAATTGTGAAGACTACTATGAAATAACACATATGGAATCATGTAGTAACCAAAAAAGTGTTAAACAAATCAAAATATATTTTATATTTTAGGTTCTTCAAAGTACCCACCCTTTGCCTTGATGACGGCTTTGCACACTTGGCATTCTCTCAACCAGCTTCATGAGGTAGTCACCTGGAATGCATTTCAATTAACAGGTGTGCCTTGTTAAAAGGAAATTTGTGGAATTTCTTTCCTTCTTAATGAGTTTGAGCCAATCAGTTGTGTTGTGACAAGGTGTGTGTGTGTGTGTGTGTGTGTGTGTGGGGGTATACAAAAGATAGCCCAATTTGGTAGCCAAATAAGAGCTCAAATAAGCAAAGAGAAACGACAGTCCATCATTACTTTACGGAAAATGTCAAGAACTTTGAAAGTTTCTTCAAGTGCAGTCGCAAAAACCATCAAGCGCTATGATGAAATTAACTCTCATGAGGACCGCCACAACAAAGGAAGACCCATAGTTACCTCTGCTGCAGAGGATACGTTCATTATAGTTGCCAGCCTCATAAATTGCAGCACCAAATTAATGCTTCACAGAGTTCAAGTAACAGACACATCTCAAGATCAACTGTGCGGAGGAGACTGCGTGAATCAGGCCTTCATGGTCGAATTGCTGCAAAGAAACCACTACTAAAGGACACCAAGAAACACGAGCAATGGACAATACAACGGTGGAAATCTGTCCTTGGTCTGATGAGAACAAATTGGAGATTTTTTGGTTCCAACCGTGGTGTCTTTGTGAGACGCAGAGTAGGTGAACGGATGATCTCCGCATGTGTGGTTCCCACCGTGAAGCTTGGAGGAGGAGGTGTGATGGTGTGGGGGTGCTTTGCTGGTGACACTGTCTGTGATTTATTTAGAATTCAAGGCACACTTAACCAGCATGGCTACCACAGCGTTCTGCATCGATACGCCATCCCATCTGGTTTGCGCTTAGTGGGACTATCATTTGTTTTTCAACAGGACAATGACCCAACACACCTCCAGGCTGTGTAAGGGCTATTTGACCAATAATGAGAGTGATGGAGTGCTGCATCAGATGACCTGGCCTCCACAATCACCCGACCTCAACCCAATTGAGATGGTTTGGGATGAGTTGGACCGCAGAGTGAAGGAAAAGCAGCCAACAAGTGCTCAGCATATGTGGGAACTCCTTCAAGACTGTTGGAAAAGCATTCCAGGTGAAGCTGGTTGAGAGAATGCCAAGAGTGTGCAAAGCTGTCATCAAGGCAAAGGGTGGCTACTTTGAAGAACCTAAAATATAAAATACATTTTGATTTGTTTAACACTTTTTTGGTTACTACATGATTCCATACGTGTTATTTCATAGCTTTGATGTATTCACTATCATTCTACAATGTAGAAAATAGTAAAAATAAAGAAAAACCCTTGAATGAGTAGGTGTGTCCACACTTTTGACTGGTACTGTATATATATATATATATATATATAATATAATATAGATGGGAATACTATGATGCACTGTAGAAGAAGGGGCAGTTTGGTAGAATGAGTAGGAGAGGACAAAATGAACAGTGAAAATTAGTTCCTCCCATACAGATAGTGACAGAGCGATCCAATAACAAGTAATTTAACACACCAATCACCCGTACAGATAAAGACAAAGCAGGCAATTAACAAGGCCAGTGAAAAGGCATCCAATACAAAAACAGGAGGCGAACAAGCAAACTTCTACAAGCAATAGTACAGTCTACCACAACATGAGGGATGGAATCACTGAGCTGGCAAATTCCCAACAGTTTAAAAAAGAGCCTGTCTCCGAAAGGAGAGAAAACAAAAGGAAATGTGTCAAATTGACTGCCCTATCTTTTTAATTAACTTTGTCCATTTGCTCTCCTTATCGCAGTACATTAACAACTGCCAGCCAGAAAGTGTAGCAGTAAGTGAAATGTGTGTGTGTGCGTGTGTGTTTGTTTGTGTGTGAGATATGGTGAGAGAGAGATGGAGAGAGAGAGAGAGAGGTCCCCTTGGAGTACTCAGAAAACCCACACAATGATAAGGGGAGTGGTGAGAGAGAGAGAGGGAGAGATAACGAGAGAGAGAGAACGAGAGAGAGGGAGAACAAGAGAGAGGGCGATGGGGTTAGTCTACAGATTCCAGGAGTCCTGGCTGGTCCAGTCAATAGGAAGACAAATGGGCCTGGACGTCCATGCCAATAGATTAACATGTAAATCACAAATTATTGTGATTGTGTAGCTGAGGCTGGGCTGTGGCTGAGATTAATGCAGGGGGAACTGAGTGTTTAAATGATGGATGGGGGCACCGGTGTGACTCAGGCTCTTGGGCCCCTCGCTGAAGAGTGGGGAGTTAATGAACCCATGGTGGGCCAATGGGCGGCCTGAGCTCAGGAGCCAATTTGTTTGATTGATAAAGTGCCATTTTTTTCTCAAAACAAAAAATCTTCCCTGGAATGGCACAAGTCATTTCCCAGGCATGGAGTTTCTTTCCCCCCCGAGGTGGTTATGTGTTACTGCTACTGCTGCCTACCACTGATGGGACAGAGACACCGGTCCTGCAGGGATGGCAGTCACATGTCTCACTCATGTGTATCTCAACATGCTAGATATGACTACTAACATACGCATGTGCACGTCAGAGACGTGGTGATAAAGACATAGGAGAGCCCTAATCTTGAAAAGGATATTGATGCTTTATCACACTAGTCTAATGGACTTCCCCACAGTGTGTATTAAATCCCATGACAGAGGACCATTATGGGGGCATAGATAGGCCTACTGCTTTATCAAGTCATCCAGTGTGTATTTCTGACCCTATATCACCAGGATGTTCTATTATTCCTTCTCTCTGCCCCTCACCCATCCTCTTAACACACTGCGTACAGAGTATACAACACCACTGTGGTGCAGATCCTGCCAAAACATGCTCACTACAGCAAAGCACTATCACTCATGCAAATGAGTACTGAATAAGGCTACCTCCTGGGGAATATACTGTAATATAGGGTTTGATACACTGTTAGCCTGGTATGACTGTGAAGTAGTAGTAGTCTTGGTCCTGATTGGATAGCTCAGCGTGTCAGCTCTTTTCTATCATTGCTTCTGGTTTTATTGGTCGCCGTGAAGAAGGAGGAGGAGGAGGAGGGGTGAAGTGGGCAGAGCATTTGAAGAGATAAGGAAAGCATAAACTAGTAGGTGAATAGTATAAAGTTAAAAGATAGTAAGAGGGATATATAAAAGGGTTTGAGTAGTATAGTTCTCTCTCTCCCGGCCCCTGAGTGTGACAGACATGCCCATCACTTGTAGCACATATTTGCATGAATCCAGATAGACAGGCGATAGTAATGACAGTTAATCTCCTTCATTAGTGTCAGTGTGTCTGTCACAGTGTAATTGCATGGCTGGTAATTACATCTCGTGTAGAGAGATTACATGCTCCTTGGTCATAGTGTATAAATCTCTGCATGGCATCTTTATCAGTTGATGAGCTGTCCAATCCAGGGTTGTGTTGATGTAATTGATGGTGTAGTGAAGGGCGGTAAAGCCAAACTCTAACTAATTGTCCTTTAACAACCTTTGAACAGTATTATTCATCAGTATATATTAGCATCTAATTAGAAGAGAAGATAAGACATTTCTATTGTCACTGGGGACTAGTTTGTTAGCGATAAACATCTTTCTGCCATGTTAATGTTTCTTTGTTAGCTAATTGTTCGGTTTCAATCCCTCCACGGTGTTTCTAGACAAGAGATAAGGCAGTTTTCAGACCCAGAATGCAAATAAGAACAACTTAAGCAGAGTTGGTTGAGCTCATAGGTCAAAGTCTCCGTGACCCCTGTCCAACACTGCATATTTAACTCTAAAGAATTCATTACCAGTTCATCTGCATCTTTGGGTGTTTTCGAGGTGCCCTCTATAATGTGTGGGAGCTAGTTTGCCTCGCCCAAGGCTCCTTGCCTCGCCTCAGTGTGAACACATAAGCGAGGATATAGTGCGAGGGCCTGTCAAGGATTAAGCACTAAGCTTGATCCCTGTGGTAATGATTTGTAATGGCAGATATTGAGCAATAAGCCTGCACAGCTATAGCAGTTACAGACAGGGAGCATTACTCCACCATGTCATCTCTGCTAGCTGACAAAATGTGTCTGTAGCTATCGCTCTGCGCCAAATCAGCTTATGGGGGCCACAATGTCACCCTTATTATGGATTCAGGAAATCTCCGAATACCACAAAATAATTTATCCACAAGAAAGAAAACACAAGTCAGCTCTCTAATAACAAGCCTGCAAATCTGCATAGCGCTGCCAGAATACCTTATCTTAATAGCTCATCAACGTTTTGTTCGAGATTTCCAGCATTTTGTACTCTCCCCTCCTCCTCCCTCACTGTTTCTTTCTGCAATAGATAAAACACTTCTTCTGGGGGAGTGAATAGGTGACCCATGCCTGGATCTTGAATTGCTGGCCACCTGCCAGCACACACAATTAATTTGCTCATTAATGAAACGTGTAATTGTGAGAATGATTGCTTGAACAACATCACCTTTGGCACACGAGGTACAAAGCGGTGAGAAATACAGATTATTCTGGCAGTCTTTCTCCACGTCATTCCTCAGAACAAACTTAACAAACAAATATAACTCAAACTGTTTCTCAATTTAATGAGTCTTTTCATCCAGGAGAAACGGTTATTTCCCTCTTTTGTTCGGAGCAGGAATATATATATACAATAACGGTCTAAAGTTTTAGAACACCTACTCATTCAAGGGCTTTTCTTAATTTTTTACTATTTTCTATATAATAGCGAAGACATCAAAACTATGAAATAATACATATGGAGTCATATAGTAACCAAAAAAGTGTTAAACAAATTAAAATATATTTTATATTTCAGATCCTTCAAATAGCCACCCTTTGCCTTGATGACAGCTTTGCACAGTCTTGACATTCTCTCAACAAGCTTCATGAGGTAGTCACCTGGAACGCATTTCAATTAACAGGTGTGCTTTCTTAAAAGTTAATTTGTGGAATTTCTTTCCTTCTTAATGTGTTTGAGCCAATCAGTTGTTTTGTGACAAGGGGGGTATACAAAATATAAGCCAATTTGGTAAAAGACCAAGTCCATATTATGGCATGAACAGCTCAAATAAACAAAGAGAAACGACAGTCCATCATTACTTTAAGACATGAAGGTCAGTCAATATGGAACATTTCAAGAACTTGCTCTCATGAGGACCGCCACAGGAATGGAAGACCCAGAGTTACCTCTAATTCAGAGAATAAGTTCATTTGAGTTACCAGCCTCAGAAATTGCAGCCCAAATAAATGCTTCACTGAGTTCAAGTAACAGACACATCTCAACATCAACTGTTCAGAGGGGACTGTGTGAATAAGGCCTTCAAAGAAACCACTACTAAAGGACACCAATAATAAGAAGAGACCTGCTTGGGCCAAGAAACACGAGCAATGGACATTAGACGGGTGGAGATTTGTCCTTTGGTCTAGAGTCCAAATTTGAGATTTTTGGTTCAAACCGCCGTGTCTTTGTGAGACGTGGTGTGGGTGAACGGATGATCTCCGCATGTGTAGTTCCCACCATAAAGCATGGAGGAGGAGGTGTGATGGTGTGGGGGTGCTTTGCTGGTGACACTGTCAGTGATTTATTTAGAATTCAAGGCACACTTAACCAGCATGGCTACCACAGCATTCTACAGCGATACGCCATCCCATCTGGTTACGGCTTAGTGGGACTATCATTTGTTTTTCTACAGGACAATGACCCAACACTCCTCCAGGCTGTGTAAGGGCTATTTTACCAAGGAGGAGAGTGATGGAGTGCTGCATCAGATGACCTGGCCTCCACAATCCCCCGACCTCAACCCAATTGAGATGGTTTGGGATGAGTCGGACGGCAGAGTGAAGGAAAAGCAGCCAACAAGTGCTCAGCATATGTGGGAACTCCTTCAAGACTGTTGGAAAAGCATTCCAGGTGAAGCTGGTTGAGAGAATGCCAAGAGTGTGCAAAGCTGTCATCAAGGCAAAGGTTGGCTATTTGAAGAATCTCAAATATAAAATATATTTTGATTTGTTTAACACTTTTTTGGTTACTACATGATTCCATATGTGTTATTTCATAGTGTTGATGTCTTCACTATTATTCTACAATGTAGATAATAGTGAAAAAATAAAGAAAAACCCTTGAATGAGTAGGTGTTCTAAAACTTTTGACCGGTAGTGTATATAAGGATAGTTCTGTAGAAGCAGCTGCCAAATACCACTGCTTGGCCTTCTGTGCTCCTCGAAGTTCTGAGAAAGGCAGTGGGTGGATGAGTGATTCTTCCCCTTTGCTTCTGAATCTGAGCAGATTCCTGGAAATAGCATCAACCATCAACTGCACTAGGTAACTCCAGGGACAGTAGGTAGCAGCTGTGTTCCTTTAATATGGTGAAGGATAGCATGTGTACAGTTTTACTGAACCTCTTCCTCCTCAATCAACCTCTTCCTCCTCAATCTTCCTCTTCCTCCTCCATCTTCTCCTGCCATTCCAGTGTAAAGGGAGCACAACGCCATCTCTGGCTCAGAGCCTGTACACTTGTCTGATGCCCCAGCCTCAACGCTGCGTGATCATCATATGATGCTTCACTGAACGGAAAGTTTCGGCGAGAGGGTTTTTGTTAATTAGGTGAATAGAGTCTTTAGCAAACACATAAAGGAGAGCAGAGGAGAGCACTCTTACATCAACCTGTCGATAGATATATTAAGTATCTTTACCCTATAGGTGAATGTTTCTGGAGTTGAAGCTCATCGCATGTAAGAATATTAAAATAAAAGTAATCTCTGGCAAGCAGGAGGATTCAGAAACGCACAATCACCCACCCACACACACACACACACACCCACCCACCCAGACATTCATGTGCTAATATTTGAATTTGGGCCCTATGGGAGGCCACTTTGCTTTCATATTAATCTTCTGCCTCTCCAACCCTCAGCAGCACTGTCTCATCTCCACATAGAGAATATTAATGGGATAGACTAGAGAGGAGGAAGTGAGAGAGAGAGAGAAAGAGAGAGAGAGAGAGAGAGAGAGACTGTGAAGGGAGAATACAGGTTTTCTTCATGTACTGGGGAGCTGAACGTACTCATTGCATTTAACATTTAAAAAATGTCCATTATGCAAGAGAAAGATATTGGGATGGAGAGAACGGGAGGAGGGGCTGCTGCCTTTTTGACAAACCTCCAGTAGATCTAAGGGCTGTCCAGATTCCTTGGGGGAGTGGTGTGTGAAAAATAGACGAGACGCAAATGTAATCAGGCGACAGACACCAAGCTAATGTGACTGACGCGAACATGCCTGGCCATTCATCTGTTTTCCTGCCACCGCTGAATTCTTGCAGCAATATCGTTTTATTATTTATATATTTTCCAAATGTCTGAAACCATTAGCTGTGCCTGGGGTTCTTCTGGGTAGACGTTGCTTCCACTTTGGCATTCTGCATACATTTCCAGTGGGAATATGTAAACTCGCTTGGGTTCCTTTCAAATTACCAACAAAAAAAGGCATTCAAATTCAAATCGAGTCATGACAAGCCGCTTTGCTTAACAATTCTGTTTTTTGGGTTGCTGGTAGGACAGGAGGGGGTCTGGGGGATAAATAATGAAAAAATAGTGAGGGTGAGAGTGAGGGTTGGACGTGCCACCTGCTAGTGTGCAGTGTGCAGGATCATCTATTCAGCTTCACTCTGGCAGCATGGCCTCAACCCCCCTCTACGACCATGCAGTTTGTGCTCATGTAAACATACATCAAATCATCTATATCCTGTTAACAGACATGTCAGATGTATATAATCTCAGTGCCCTGAGGGAAAACAGTTATGGTGATTAACATATCTATTCAAATGGTGCTCAGATCTATCAACCCTTCTTATTGAAAGACTGACTTTGTCATGGCAACTATTATTATGTTCATTATGGGATAGACACTCATTCTCTAGGACGGATACAACACAAATTGAGCCAGATACAGTTGTTCATAACCAGCGCAGTAGGGGACCTATTGTATTGTGGTGTGTGTGTGTGTGTGTGTGTGTGTGTGTATACCATGCATGTGTGAGTGATGTGTTACCAAGCAAGATAGGTATGCTTTCCATCCACATTATTTCCAATGAAATCAACTGTGAGTTGATGTGTTCCCATTCTGTCTATGTACAGAATAGCATAATTCCTGAGTGGTTAGAAACACAGTGCAGTAGAGGGACGGAGGATGGACAGTTGGAGGTCAAGCTCTGGCAACGTCTGTGGTTATTTTCTGCAGTCCAAGCCAACCACATCCTATGTTCCATACCCAGTACTCTAGATCTTTCACCCAGTTGGCTGTGCTCAGTGAGAAACAGTTGGAAACAGAGACATTCCCAGTGGGTGACACCCCCCACTGACACTGTCCACCTGGCTCACCTACTCCCTGGCTGTCTCGCCCTCTCTGTTTCTCACTCTGTTGCACTCTCTCTCTAGCTAGGGAACACTGGACCTCTCACACAGATCTCATTAGTGCTAAAAGTTGGACCAAGAGACTCCCCAGGGAGGCACACGCACACACACACGCCTCAGTGCAAGCCAGAACAATGTCATAGGCTAATATGGTCAAGCCTCAAACAGGCAGGTATAACCTGGGCACTGATTGAGCCCTTACTACACTTGATAGGAAAAAAACTACTCATTGTCCCTTTCTAGTGGTCTACCCTCACTGTGTTTCTCCACCACTGGCTCTCTGATCATGTGGTGAGTCAGTTTCCTGTAAAGCTTCCAGAGATGGACCAGTCATCCCAGATGATCATCACTCATAGCAACACCATAGCAATACCACATCCCTACGGTTACGTGGCGTAAAAGGACTAAAGAATGAGAGTTACTGTCTGTACTCACTTATCTCTGCTTTATTACACCCAATCCATCTCTCTCTCTCTCGCTCTCTCTGAAGAGCCAGTCAATAGGATAGGACAGCCTCATGCTACCTCTGAACAGATGTCATGACAGGCTAATATGGGGGCTACAACCAGGAGCTCTGGGTGCTACAACCAGGAGCTCTGGGGGCTACAACCAGGAGCTCTGGGGGCTACAACCAGGAGCTCTGGGGGCTACAACCAGGAGCTCTGGGGGCTACAACCAGGAGCTCTGGGGGCTACAACCAGGAGCTCTGGGGGCTACAACCAGGAGCTCTGGGGGCTACAACCAGGAGCTCTGGGGGCTACAACCAGGAGCTCTGGGGGCTACAACCAGGAGCTCTGGGGGCTACAACCAGGAGCTCTGGGGGCTACAACCAGGAGCTCTGGGTGCTACAACCAGGAGTGATGGGTGCTACAACCAGGAGCTCTGGGGGCTACAACCAGGAGTGCTGGGTGCTACAACCAGGAGCTCTGGGGGCTACAACCAGGAGCTCTGGGGGCTACAACCAGGAGCTCTGGGGGCTACAACCAGGAGCTCTGGGGGCTACAACCAGGAGTGCTGGGTGCTACAACCAGGAGCTCTGGGGGCTACAACCAGGAGCTCTGGGGGCTACAACCAGGAGCTCTGGGGACTACAACCAGGAGCTCGCTCTCTCTATCTGTCTGTCCGAGTACTTCAAACTCAATTATCCCGCTCAGCAGGTAATCCCGAAATGAAATGGAATCTCCAATTCACACCGCGCAATCACCAGGCAAGAAATCGACACACACGCACACACACACACACACACACACACACACACGCACACGACTGCTGCAGTAACAATCAAGGAATACAAATGTATCAGGCAGATTGGATTTCCTGTTCCCACGCGGTCAAGAGATGAGAAGGGAGAGGCCCGTCAGCTCGTGTTAAACAAGACTAGCTGAATCTCAGTGTTTGGCACAGAGTAGACAGCCTTACTGGATTTCCCATAGGCTAAAGCTACTGCCACATCTGTTGGCTGGGCTTGAAAACAGCTGTTACTTTCTTCAGCACAAACTTATGTAAGTGATTTGCTGCTCTGAAGAGGGAACTTGCCGTCTGTAGGAATCTCATATGGATTAGTGCTGTAGAACACAACTAGGCTACTGTCTGTTTCTCTGTCAGTATGGCTTGAATATCCCAATATCTATCTCCCTTCTCTTCCTCCCTCTCCCTCCCCCTTCTCTTCCGCCCTCTCCCTCCCTCCCGTCTGGTTAGGTTTCTGTAGTGAGATGTGAAGGTTTAGGCTGGTTGATGGGTCATTTGTCCCACTGAGAGTGTTTACTGGGAGAGAGAGAGAGAGAGGGGGGGGTGAGGCTGCCCAGCTGGTTCCCACACACGCACACACACACACATCCAAGAATACGCACAAAAACACACATATGCATGTGCACACACACACACATTCTATCACCAATTCAATTGTAAATGGTTCCGATAAAACCAGAGGAGGAGGATGAAAGATCACAGCTGGGAGAGATTGGGACATATTTTATACACATATATAAGAAAAGAGGGGAAATAAATAAACAGTCTGAGAGGAAGTGTTTGACTATACAACCAAACAACAGTCAAAAGTATTTCGGCACTGTGTGTGCAGAAAAATGTCAAGAAAAACTCTTGCCAGGGCTAATGTTTGGAGCATGTGTGCTAGTATGTGTGTGTGTGTTCGTGTGTGTGTTCATGCGTGTGCTTCTCGTCTGACAGACAGCTCCTATAGCTCTGCTCTCTTCTCAGTGAACCTACATTACTCTGGCCTGTCACTACCTTATTCCCTCTATGGGCAACAGGTGTTAGACTAATCCACTTCTCCTCATACAATGCTGCCCCCTGTGCCAAGCCTGTGCCAGCTGCACAGTGTCTCACTACCCCCCACTGTGTTTTGTACTGTCCCTCTCTCTCTGCTGACACAGCAGACTACAGTGTTTTGATTTCTTTCTAAGCCTGGTGTTTCATAAACAGTGCAGACTATGAGCCAGGGCTTGTTCTTACGTGTTTGTTCCTGGTAGTTTGAAAAGAAGTGTTTTGCAAATAGAAACAGCTGTGACACATTTGACAGTTTCTAAATAAATTACTTTGTAATTTTCCTCAGAGCCACATAATGTGCCTGGAGTCACTGAGAGACTTTCACTCAGTCAGCCTCACAATGCATCTCTAAAACATCATAAGAAAAACAGTCTCACTTTAACAGCATCTCTCTGTTTGACTCAGTCCTGCTTTTCACACCTCCACCATGTTACCTCTGGGCTCAGATGACAACTGGACAACCTGACTGACTAAACTTGAACTTGTTTCTGAGCAAATCTCCAGGCTGCATGATGTAACATCCTCCCCCACAACATCACCACAATCATGTCAGCATGTCACCCTGCCTGCATGTCTCCCCCCAGCAGCAGCAGCCCTGTTCTGTGTGGTGTTCAGTAGTAACTGACATGACGTCCCGTCCTGTAAGACTTACTGATGTTAAGTAAGGCTGACATAGAGCTGGAGGTCATGGATGGGGTGACGAGACGACCTCCCCGGTTCGTTGTGGGGCAAACACACTCAGGGAAGGAAGTTGGGACTGTGAAACACACTCAAGGCATGTAGGGCTCTATGTGTGTTTGGGACGGTGGGGTTGAAGAACCACGGGTTAGGAAAGCAGGAAGTGAGTTTGTTATGTGAAAAAAAGAATAAACAGATAACTATATCTCCATAGCTACATCTCCACTACGGCAGGGTTCTACGGCAGGGTTCTTCAATTCCGGTCCTGGAGGGCCGAAACACTTCTGTTTTTTATTTCTACCTGGTAGTTAATTGCACTCACCTGGTGTCCCAGGTCTGAATTAGCCCCTGATTAGAAGGAGAGGATGAAAAACAGAGGTGTTTCGGCCCTCCAGGACCGGAATTGAAGAACCCTGCACTACGGTAAAAATACAACATTGATGCTCTCTTTCCTTTAGCTATGACTCTTCCTAGCACTCCCCATCTGGAAAATCTTTATTCTAAAAGCGCAACCACTCAACAGCCTCTCAGTGGAGCAACTGTGAGAACATATTTGTATGTGTGTGTGTTTGTTAATACATAAACATGGACTGTGTGAGTGTGAGCATGGGTATTTACAGGCTACTGCTCCCCCGTAGTCTACCATTTCTCCCCTCTCTGGTCCTGCTGGCAGGGAAATGGGTCCCTCTCGCTCCCCTTCCCTCTCATCACCCGTATCCACAGGCAACCAAATGGAATGGCGGGCGGTGCAGGGGCCATGGGGCGGCTGCTGGGGAATTCTGGGAAGTGAAAAGGCAGAGTGACCCGGAGGTCAGGGCACTTTGGCTCCCGCTGCCTGGGTCATAGCACAGTGACCGCCCTCCACCCCGTGCCCGCCGAGACAGAGAGAGGGGCACACAGCTACAAGAACCCCCCCCAGGACACAAGATGGCTCCGCTTGGCTCCAGTGGCCCTGGATTAAGACAGGGAAGAGGAAACCACAGGAAACCACACTGGGGTGGAAGGCAGGCAGGAAGGAAGGGCCAGTCTGTCTCCCACTCAGCAGGTTAAGTGGGTGTTTAGCACAGTGGTTTAGGGTTGAGAGTGTAATTACCACGCAAACCACGTCCAACCAGACAACAGAAAGGGACGACGAGTAGGAGGAAAAGAGGATACTTGACCATCTTCAACAAGAAGGCAGGTTCGATGACATATCATTGTGCCAACATACAATCACCCCATCTCTTGTTCTCTACGTCGCTCTCTCTGAAGGGGAGATACAGATACTGCATGCACAGTACTTTCTCTACCTCTGTACTTATATTTCATTACAGTGTAGTCAGCTTGAGCAGCATTTCTCCCCTCCCTAAGCTGTCAAACACAATCATGTTCCCCTCACCATACACACTGACAGAGAACCCTCAATAACACTGCCTTATAGCCTCTCTGTGTGTGTGTATGTGTGTGTGTGTGTGTGTGTGCATGTGTGTGTTTTAATGATCTGCCAAAAGCAAATATGTCTTGCCGCTGGAAGCTGTGAACTAAACTAATTATGACATCCCCTCTGTTCACTTCAATCCCAAATGTGTAAAATATTAATACAACTAGAGTACAAAGACGCTCATCATTCTATTTCCCTCACGTCATCTTTCAGTATTACAACTTTTTAAAACAAGCGTTGCAGTTTGAGGAATATTATTAGAGTACCAAGAAGACAGACTAAATACGGATAGGAACACTCCCAACAAAACTCCACACTGCCTGCCACCCAGTTAATCTAAAACATCAGATTTCGATGAAGCTTGAATGTAAAACCCAAGTCACTTCACTTTTTACTTTTTTTTAATAAGATACACCTACAAGGTTTTCTCATGTCTCTTGTTTCCATGGCATTTATCATTATCGTGGCCGTGAGAAAATTAGTATTTACGTCAGTAATCCATGTTAGGAATACTTCACAATCAATCATTTCTGACTCACCATAATGCAAACTATTTAAACTCCCCTCTTTCTGTCATGGTTTGTCTGTCACACAGTGACTCAGCTAGCCCCTGTATTTCCATAATTCATTATTTGACTTATTTCAGTTTAACTATGTGTTTTTCACATTCTCTGATTGCATTAACTTAAACGACAGGACAAAGGCTTGAGCGGCCAGCCAATTAGAATGCAGCGTTATTGCTTTGGCCTTTCAGTAAGCACGCCAGCCTACTGATGTTTTAAAATAATCACTGTGGAGTTCAGAGACAGAATAGAAGCAGACCATATGTGCTTTACCAACAATGCCCTTTAAAGACCAGACTCCTCTGTAATGACGTCATCTATAAGCCCAGATCTCATTTGATAATTAGATAAGGCTTCCTCCAACAGGATTTAGTTGATGAAATAAAAGATGAATTGATAAAAGAAGCAGACTGTGATTCTGGCTCAGTGGAGGCTCGGAGGCGACCCTCCCTGGCTCCTGTGACATTATATTTTCCTCATAGAAAAGCAAGATACAAATTTCCATGTCAAACATTCCTATAAATCTTTCCCACTGTCTGTATGTAGTCCAGATCAGTGTACAGTGGGGAAAAAAAGTATTTAGTCAGCCACCAATTGTGCAAGTTCTCCCACTTAAAAATATGAGAGAGGCCTGTAATTTTCATCAAAGGTACACGTCAACTATGACAGACAAAATGAGAAAAAAAAATCCAGAAAATCACATTGTAGGATTTTTAATGAATTTATTTGCAAATTATGGTGGAAAATAAGTATTTGGTCAATAACAAAAGTTTCTCAATACTTTGTTATATACCCTTTGTTGGCAATGACACAGTTCAAACGTTTTCTGTAAGTCTTCACAAGGTTTTCACACACTGTTGCTGGTATTTTGGCCCATTCCTCCATGCAGATCTCCTCTAGAGCAGTGATGTTTTGGGGCTGTCGCTGGGCAACACGGACTTCTAACTCCCTCCAAAGATTTTCTATGGGGTTGAGATCTGGAGACTGGCTAGGCCACTCCAGGACCTTGAAATGCTTCTTACAAAGCCACTCCTTCGTTGCCCAGGCGTTGTGTTTGGGATCATTGTCATGCTGAAAGACTCAGCCACGTTTCATCTTCAATGCCCTTGCTGATGGAAGGAGGTTTTCACTCAAAATCTCACGATACACGGCCCCATTCATTCTTTCCTTTACATGGATCAGTCAGTCCTGGTCCCTTTACAGAAAAACAGCCCCAAAGCATGATGTTTCCACCCCCATGCTTCACAGTAGGTATGGTGTTCTTTGGATGCAACTCAGCATTCTTTGTCCTCCCAACACGACGAGTTGAGTTTTTACCAAAAAGTTATATTTTGGTTTCATCTGACCATATGACATTCTCCCAATCCTCTTCTGGATCATCCAAATGCACTCTAGCAAACTTCAGACGGGCCTGGACATGTACTGGCTTAAGCAGGGGGGACACGTCTCGCACTGCAGGATTTGAGTCCCTGGCGGCGTAGTGTGTTACTGATGGTAGGCTTTGTTACTTTGGTCCCAGCTCTCTGCAGGTCATTCACTAGGTCCCCCGTGTGGTTCTGGGATTTTTGCTCACCGTTCTTGTGATCATTTTGACCCCACAGGGTGAGATCTTGCGTGAGCCCCAGATCGAGGGAGATTATCAGTGGTCTTGTATGTCTTTCATTTCCTAATAATTGCTCCCACAGTTGATTTCTTCAAACCAAGCTGCTTACCTATTGCAGATTCAGTCTTCCCAGCCTGGTGCAGGTCTACAATTTTGTTTCTGGTGTCCTTTGACAGCTCTTCGGTCTTGGCCATAGAAGAGTTTGGAGTGTGACTGTTTGGGGTTGTGGACAGGTGTCTTTTATACTGATAACAAGTTCAAACAGGTGCCATTAATACAGGTAATGAGTGGAGGACAGAGGAGCCTCTTAAAGAAGAAGTTACAGGTCTGTGATAGCCAGAAATCTTGCTTGTTTGTAGGTGACCAAATACTTATTTTCCACCATAATTTGCAAATAAATTCATAAAAAATCCTACAATGTGATTTTCTGGATTTTTTTCTTCTCAATTTGTCTGTCATAGTTGACGTGTACTTATGATGAAAATTACAAGCCTCTCTCATCTTTTTAAGTGGGAGAACTTGCACAATTGGTGGCTGACTAAATACTTTTTTTCCCCACTGTATGTCTCTCTCTGGTCCCTCTCCTCCATAGTGTAGCGAGGAGAGGGGAGTGGTGGGGATATTAGGGCCAATGCTCTCTGTTCTACCTGTGATGATGGCCCAGCCAGTTGATTCTAGTGCTGGCATTGGTTCTATTTGGGTTGGGTTTAATCTGGTTCTATCTGGGTGCCTTGCTGTGTTGTGCAGCGCTGTGCACGTGTTTTCTAGTGGCTCTCTGCTGTGGGCCCTTGTTTAGCCCCTGTGACGGCACTGCCTTTCTTTAGTCCTTGAGAGATTGATGAATCCATTATTTATGCTACCGGCCCATAAATCTCAGAGTCGAGCCCTAAAGTGAGCGCCTCGCGCCACGTGGCTTCTCACATTACCCCCTTATTCATCATGTTTAATCATTCATTTAGGCCGCGCTGACTGCCTGCCGCTGGGCCGGCCGCAGGGGGAGGGGCACTGCACAGGAACATGCCTGTGGGTTACTCTCTCCTGTGACACGTGTGTGTGGGTGCATGTGCTCGCGTGTATGTGTGTGTATGTCTGTGTATGTGCGTGTATGTTTGTGTATGTGTGTGTACAGTTGAAGTCGGAAGTTTACATACACTTAGGTTGGAGTCATTAAAACTCGTTTTTCAACCACTCCACAAAAATAATTTTTCCAACAATTGTTTACAGACAGATTATTTAACTTATAATTTACTGTATCACAATTCCAGTGGGTCAGAAGTTTACATACACTAAGCTGCCTTTAAACAGCTTGGAAAATTCCAGAAAATGATGTCATGGCTTTAGAAGCTTCTGATAGGCTAATTGACATCATTTGAGTCAATTGGAGGTGTACCTGTGGATGTATTTCAAGGCCTACCTTCAAACTCAGTGCCTCTTTGCTTGACATCATGGGAAAATGAAAAGAAATCAGCCAAGACCTCAGAAAAATAATTTTAGACCTCCACAAGTCTGGTTCATCCTTGGGAGCAATATCCAAACGCCTGAAGGTACCACGTTCATCTGTACAAACAATAGTACGCAAGTATAAACGCCATGGGACCACGCAGTCGTCATACCACTCAGGAAGGAGACGCGTTCTGTCTCCTAGAGATGAACGTACTTTGGTGCGAAAAGTGCAAATCAATCCCAGAACAACAGCAAAGGACCTTGTGAAGATGCTGGAGGAAACAGGTACAAAAGTATCTATATCCACAGTAAAACGAGTCCTATATCGACGTAACCTGAAAGGCCGCTCAGCAAGGAAGAAGCCACTGCTCCAAAACCGCCATTAAAAAGCCAGACTACGGTTTGCAACTGCACATGGGGACAAAGATCGTACTTTTTGGAGAAATGTCCTCTGGTCTGATGAAACAAAAATAGAACTGTTTGCCATAATGACCATTGTTATGTTTGGAGGATAAAGGGGAAGTCTTGCAAGCTGAAGAACACCATTCCAACCGTGAAGCACGGGGGTGGCAGCATCATGCTGTGGGGGTGCTTTGCTGCAGGAGGGACTGGTGCACTTCACAAAATAAATGGCATCATGAGGAAGGAAAATTATGTGGATATATTGAAGCAACATCTCAAGACATCAGTCAGGAAGTTAAAGCTTGGTTGCAAATGGGTCTTCCAAATGGACAATGTTGTGGCAAAATGGCTTAAGGACAACAAAGTCAAGGTATTGGAGTGGCCATCACAAAGCCCTGACCTCAATCCTATAGAACATTTGTGGGCAGAACTGAAAAAGCGTGTGCGAGCAAGGAGGCCTACAAACCTGACCCAGTTACACCAGCTCTGTCAGGAGGAATGGGCCAAAATTCACCCAACTTCTTGTGGGAAGCTTGTGGAAGGCTACCCGACACGTTTGACCCAAGTTAAACAATTTAAAGGCAACGCTGCCAAATACTAATTGAGTGTATGGTAACTTCTGACCCACTGGGAATGTGATGAAATAAATAAAAGCTGAAATAAATAATTCTCTCTAATTATTCTGACATTTCAAATAAAGTGGTGATCCTAACTGACCTAAGACAGGGAATTTTTACGAGGATTAAATGTCAGGAATTGTGAAAAACTGAGTTTAAATGTATTTGGCTAAGGTGTATGTAAACTTCCAACTTCAACTGTATATCTGTGTATGTGCGTGTATGTGTGTGTATGTCTGTGTATGTCTGTGTATGTGTGTGTATGTGTGTGTATGTGTGTACGTGCATGCGCCTGTGTCTGTGCTAGCCAATGGGCTCTTGGTTGGTTAACCCCAGGAGACAGTCTGATTGGCCATCTGTCGGTCCTTTGGTAAATGTCAGCACATTGATAGAAGAGTATGATGACATATGGAGAGGAAATGTCAGCAGACACAATGACTACAAATGTCTGTATGTGTGTGGATGGAGGTAGGGGACCAGGGGGATTGTGACGATCCCCAAGGACCCTAGAGGACACAAAGCAACTGCCTGTTCTGGTGACACTGTCTGGGGGTAGAGAGAGCGAGAGGAATGGGCTGGGGGAATACGCCTCTGTGTGTTTGTGTTCATCCAGTTCTCCTCATGTCCTACAGGGCCTTATCTAGCAGTGGGTACGTCTCTCTTGCTCACTCATGTCCTACAGGGCCTGATCTAGCAGTGGGGACTTCTCTCTGGCTCTCTCTCAGAGTACTCTGTCTAAATCACCTACCAGTCACATGGACTGTATAATTAACATTGAGCTGGAGCCACTACCAGGGACACCTGCTTTTCCTAGAATGGGGAGAGCTGGTCTATACTGTGACGTGGTAGAGACTTGGAGGAGAGGTGACATCCTCATAGGCAAACAAACATGACACTCTTTCCCCCTGCATTGGCTGAGAGAGACACACACACTCACAACCACACACAAACTCCCCTTCCTTCCCACACAAACATATTCTGCAAGCATTAGTTTGTGTTAAGTGACATTTTTTCCTTACGCTGGCATTTCCTGGGCGCTGAGGGGCAGGCTGTGAGTACATGTGGTCATATTAAATTACTCCGAGGTGCCTCAATAGCGATGACACGGACACCTCTGCCACTGCTGCTGCCACGCATATTAATAATCTTCTTAATTAGTCACTTACATCCTCTTGCTTTACCTAGGCTGTGTCACACACTCAGCTCAGCAAAAACACCGCCCCCTCTCTCCCTCTGCCTCCGTTAACTCAGCAACACAACACAGCCACTTCCCTTTCTCTCCCCTACCCCTCCTCACAACCCCCCACATATGACTACAAAGCAGCACAGCAAAATCCCCACCACCACCACCCTAAATCCCCTAAACCATTACAACAGCGAAACAGAAAAGGACCACTAATCACCTCGTACTGCCGTCAGCCCCCTCTGCCCCAGAAACCCCTGCCCTACCTCAGTAGGCAAAGATAGTTGAAAAGATGTCATTATAGCCATTTCACCATCTCAAGCCAATTTGCCTGCTGGGACTATCACCTCTTAGAGGGCAGACTGCACATTCAGAATAATGTGGCAGGGGTTGGTCTGAGACAGTAGTGTAATTTACATGTGAATGTCCCTTGAGGGGAGTGGAGGCCCTCAGGCAGCTCTGTCTCAGGCCCTGGGCCCGGGGCTGCTTTGATCCCCCCTGGGACCACTACAATACTGCTGCTGCTGCTGGGGTGATCTGATAGGCAAGGCATTAGCAGGGCTCACTGACCACCAGGCTAGCCAGCCAGTCAGAGCACCCAGTGACCTGGAGGGTGGGCAAAGTCACCTCAACCTCTGAACCTAGAACAGGTGATAACATGTAGCGGTCCATTGGAGCTCCAACTGTCTCATACCTGTAGTTGGATCGACTGAACTACACTGCTCTCATCATGTATTAAGAGGAAGATATAGTAAATGGTTTGCCAGAGTTGACCTCTGCATGACATCACATAATGTAACCATGACATTTACATTTACATTTACATTTACATTTACGTCATTTAGCAGACGCTCTTATCCAGAGCGTCTTACAAATTGGTGCATTCACCTTATGATAGCCAGTGGGACAACCACTTTACAATATATATATATATATATAAAAAAAAAAATTGGGGGGTGGGGTAGGGGAGGGTAGAAGGATTACTTTTATCCTATCCCAGGTATTCCTTAAAGAGGTGGGGTTTCAAGTGTCTCCGGAAGGTGGTGAGTGACTCCGCTGTCCTGGCGTCGTGAGGGAGCTTGTTCCAACATTGGGGTGCCAGAGCAGCGAACAGTTTTGACTGGGGCTGAGCGGGAACTGTGCTTCTGCAGAGGTAGGGGGGCCAGCAGGCCAGAGGTGGATGAACACAATGCCCTCGTTTGGGTGTAGGGACTGATCAGAGCCTGAAGGTACGGAGGTGCCGTTCCCCTCACAGCTCCATAGGCAAGCACCATGGTCTTGTAGCAGATGCGGGCTTCAACTGGAAGCCAGTGGAGTGTGCGGAGGAGCGGGGTGACGTGAGAGAACTTGGGAAGGTTGAACACCAGACGGGCTGCAGCGTTCTGGATGAGTTGTAGGGGTTTAATGGCACAGACAGGGAGCCCAGCCAACAGCGAGTTGCAGTAATCCAGACGGGAGATGACAAGTGCCTGGATTAGGACCTGTGCCGCTTCCTGTGTAAGGTAGGGTCGTGACCCGATCCTGAACCTACAGGATCGGGTCACCGCTTTGATGTTAGCGGAGAACGACAGGGTGTTGTCCAGGGTCACGCCAAGGTTCTTTGCACTCTGGGAGGAGGACACAACGGAGTTGTCAACCGTGATGGCGAGATCATGGAGCGGGCAGTCCTTCCCCGGGAGGACTGGAATGCTGTCATCTTGCTCGGAGTACCACAACTAGGCTCAAAGAATACAACATAAATACAGCACCAACCGACTCACACATTCTACATGACCAATTATTAAATCCTCCCATGCTTTTATGAGGATATCACCCCCCAGTTAAGACAGTGCTTCCCAGTGCGACCACTGGCTAATTGGCTGCTCCATCCTACCGAGCAGCAGATTGTAAATGCCACCTCCTACAGCGTGGTGGGTCCCCTGGCTTCTCCTGGTCTCTCCTGGTGTGGCTCAGGACTGCCTGGTCCTATTGATAACATATCATTTACTGAGCCTCCTACCAGCAGCCTTCAGCCTCCTAATGACTGGCTCATTAATAATGCATCCACACAGACCTCCTCTGGATCCTTCTAATTGCCATAATTTGTTTCTCCCAGCAGAGAGGGGGCTTTAAGTGTAATCCATACTGGACCAGCGACTCACAATTAGACACTTTCACTGAACACACAGCACACACACCTATGAAAGCTAGCATGTACATAAGCACACACACACACACAGAATCTTGGAATGAACGACACACTCAGTCTTAACTAGTAGCCTACTACACGTGCACATTCTTGCATATAGGCCATGGTGGAAATATAATGAGTTACTGTAGCAGCAGCTCAGTCTCTGATTAGAAGAGATAGTGGTGATTGAAGTGAAAAGGTGTGGTGAGAGAAGAGAAGAGAGAGAAGAGAGAGAGAAGAGAGGCTAGGGACTTAAAGAGAGCTGAGGGAACAGGGGAATGAGAGAATGGGAAAGATGCCTAGAGTCCCTGTGTGACTGAGCCATAGAGGCGCCTCAGAAACAGGATACACTTCCCACAGAAAGAGAGAGAGAGAGAGCGAGAGAGAGAGAGAGGGCGAGAGAGAGAAAGAGAAAGAGAAAGAAAGAGAGACGAGAGCGAGAAAGAGGGAGAGGGAGAGCGAGAGAGAAGAGAGAGAGCGAGAGAGAGATAAGGAAAGAGAGAGACCAGGAGAGAGAGAGAGCGAGAGCGAGAGCGAGAGAGAGAGAGAGCGATAAGGAAAGAGAGAGACCGGGAGAGAGAGAGAGGAGGAGAGAAAGACGTCAGTGACCTGTGAAGTCCATAGTTAACGTGAAGAGGAACATTTTACATTTACATTTTAGTCATTTAGCAGACGCTCTTATCCAGAGCGACTTACAGTTAGTGAGTGCATACATTTCTTTTTTTTTCTTTTTTTATATGATATGCAACATGGGTGGAAAGATGAATGTTTTCGAGGTTACATAGCCTATTTGCAAAAACACATGTAAGGCCAAAAAGAAAGTAGGCTATTGATAATGAGAGAAAAAATTATATCTACACTACCAGTCAAAAGTTTTAGAACACCTACTCAGTCAAGGGTTTGTACGTTTACATTTACATCATTTAGCAGACGCTCTTATCCAGAGCGACTTACAGGAACCAACTGAGTGATGTTCATTTCATTCACTATTTCTTTCCAGTGTTTCATGGGTTCTATGAGTCAGTTCCTCTTCCTAGCCTCTGGTGGATCCTTCTGTACATTTATAGGTTGTGTCCCAAATGGCACTCTATTCCCTATATAATGCACTAGTTTTGACCAGGGCCCATAGGGTTTGGGTCAAAAGTAGTGCATTATGTAGGGTATAGGGTGCCATTTGGGACACAGCATAGAGTGAAGCCATAGCCCTTAGTGCAACTCCCTGTGGACAGTAAAGTCAGGTATTACTGTACTTTATGAGCCTACATTATGTGTTTACTGCCTTTGAAGACCTGCCTGCAGCTCCCAGCCTGGGGCAACAACAGCTCCATCACTTTCATCAGACACAGACAGGTAGAGGCTGCCATGACAAGGGGCTCAGCAGACTATATAGTGCCCTACTTTTGACCACCCATTCCGTATATAGTGAACATTTTGACCTAGTGCACTAGGAAGCTGTTTCAAATGCAGCTCTAGTGTATGGGAGGGAGTGGTGATAGAAATGCCCCCTCTGAGGTAAAGTGAGCCCCTGCCTGGCAGTGAGTCTTCCTCATGCTGGGATCACAGCACTAATGAGTCCTAGAGACAGGCCCTGTTCTGCTCCCTTCTGGCCGCCCATAACCCTGCCACTGGGCCGCATGCACACACGATGGCCTGTCAAAGTTTTTCTAAACCAGCAGCTGCTGCCATTATGCTTCCTCAGGAGCACAGCTGTGTCACCAGCCACCACCACAGCCACTGTCATGACTCCACTCCACACCGCAACAGAGAGGGGGGTCAGCAGGGGAAGCAGTTATCCACCCCGTTCTCATTAGTTTGTCTGCGCTGGTGTTGTTTACCAGCTGGATTGTATCCTCATTCCTTACACACACAATATAGAAACACAAACAGTGGTCTTTTTGTACACAGAATCTCTCGCCTCTCTCTCTCTCTCTCACACACACACACACACACACACACACACACACACACACACACATACACATACACATACACATACACATACACATACACATACACATACACATACACATACACATACACATACACATACACATACACACACACATACACACACACACACACACACACACACACACACACACACACACACACACACACACACACACACACACACACACACACACACACACCTCCAGCTAGCTCCTAGTGCTGCTGACACCAGAATGAATAGGTGTGTGGTGTGTGTCTCTGGGCTCTTGGCTCTGCTCTGGAGGAGGACGTAAAAGATGCTAAATCACCCGTTTCACAGCCCTTTGGGGAGCTTACGGGTGAGGGCCGGCCATCCGGGAACACACTCATCCATTTCCACCTATCCAGCCCGAAGGGGACGCACTCAGTATGAGACATCCGCAAACAGACCTGCGATAGGTTCACTCTGACTACAGACACGTTTTCAAATCAGAGGTTTATGTTACAATCTAAGTGAGTTCTGATCTGAGTTACTGATTCCAATACAGCTCAACAACAATAATGATAAAGGGATATGGAATAACATTATCATAGGGATGTTTTTAAATGTCTAGTGACATTACTGGTGTGTATTACATTACTCTCATGAGGGCCCTGCCTCTACAGTACTACACAGTGTGAGCCTGTTCCTTTGCTTTGGGACAGCTCCAGCAGTGTGAGTGTGGTGGCTTGGCTCTGGACTCTGTGTGGGCTTTCTGGTTTGTGCCTCCTGACCGCTTCCCACAGAGAGGAATTCTCACATTGTAATGTGGTAGTTTAGGGAGCTACATCGTCTGCTCTCTCCCCTCCTACTGAACTGTGTGGGCCAGAGCTTCATTCAGAGCCAGGAGAAAACAGACAGCAGGATTGAAGATAGAGGAACACACACAGGGACATGAGTCACGCTCTGCCACCCCACAAACTGTCAGAGGAGTTGCACTACCATGTAGAAAAACAAATCGTCAGAGGTGATCCCTCTCTGGAATGGTCCATAATACATGAATATTAAGACTTAATGAGAATGGTACTTACACACCAGACAGCCCAGGGGTGGTGTAGACAGAGTGAGTTATACCTGTGGGAGACAGATCGAAGAGCATTTAGCTAGCTGTCGTCGGTGGTGGTGGAGTGAGTCAGTGTGAGCACTTCTGTCCCTGGGCTGGCATGGGTTCAGACAGGACAGGACAACTTTGCAGAAGGGCCCTGAGTTGTGGTTGGTTGGGAGCCAATGGACAGCCCACTAAAGACAGGGACAGACTGGAAGACAGGCAACCGTCCAAGAGGTGTCGGTTTTTATAGACTCCTCTCTCTCTCTCTCCACACAATACACACCTGCATTTAAAGTTAGAGCTCTCCCATTCATATGGCTTCTTAAAGTCAGGAAATACTCCTAATATAAGCCACTGTTGTTACACAACATATCTAATTACACAGTTATACAGTTTTGAACACAAAAACAAATGGCAGCATTTCTACAAAAACAGACACTGGAACACACAGTGAGGTAAACTCTCTCTCTCCGCTGCTCTCTCACCCCTCCTTCTACTGCATCACATCCTGCATTTGTCTCAGTTCATGAAATGTTCTGAAACATTTCCCCCTCTGCTTCAGGCCGACAGAAGTCTCTCATATTTAACATCCTGGTTTTGGAGTGATTTCTCTCTCCATCAGGGTTTTGGCAGCTCAGGGCTGGCTTCCTTTTGTGGTGGGCTGAGCTGTAAAAGTGTATGTGCCGTGCCAGTGTACTGTCAGCTCCTTCCCTACGCCTCCCTATCTCCCTCCATCCCATCGACATTAACTCCATCTATAGGGCCTCAGGAAATGAGATAAATTTGTCTTAGAGGACATGATGAGTCTGCACTTTCTGCTGTAGAGTTCAGCACGTAATGGAGAGAGCAGGGGAGAGCAAGAGAAAGTATGAGAGAGAGAGCGAGAGAGAGAGAGAGAGAGAGAGAGAGAGAGAGAGAGAGAGAGAGAGAGAGAGAGAGAGAGAGAGAGAGATGAGGTAGAGAAGGCAGGAGAGTAGGAGATGAACAAATATTGAAAAAGTGAGAGAATAGGAGACGGTGAGACGGTGAGGCGAAAGGGAACAGATGGACGAGAAAAGGAGATGGAAGGAGATAGAGAGAGTGGGGGATAGAGAAAGAGAGAGTATTGATGCCAACTCTCTCCATTCATGAGTCAAGGCTATCGGCACAGTACTTTAGTGAGAGAGAGAGAGAGAGAGAGAGAGAGAGAGAGAGAGAGAGAGAGAGAGAGAGAGAGAGAGAGAGAGAGAGAGAGAGAGAGAGAGAGAGAGAGAGAGAGAACAGTGAGTTTGAGTCGGAGGAAGAGGTAGACACTAAAACCTCTGTCTCATCTAATGGGAGCAGCAACATGGCTGTCAGAGACCTGGGGTCTATTTCTGTTCCCTCTAACCCACCTGCTGGCTCATAACTGGGCCTGAGCTCGGCCAGAGCAGGCCTGTTTCATGGAGGAGGGAGGAGGAGAGGAGGTGCTCCCAGGATGACAACGCTATCTGATTTCAGCCCTAAAATCCCCCTATTGCCTACTAACGGGAGTGAAATAGAAACAGCATGCTGGTGTAATGCCACTGACTCACTTTAAGACTGAGAGTGAGGACACAGAAAAAGGAAATTATTCATAGACTTTGTTCAAGTTATTAGGAGAAGAATTCAATGTGCGTCACACAGAGAAAAAATGCATGTGTTTGTGACTGTTGTCAAATAGATATAATAAGGTCTGGAAAGCCCCTGTTTCCAGGGAGAGTTAAACCACAAACCACTGCTGCTCTGGCTAAAGCCTGTCCATTTAGGGAGGCAGAGTTATGAAGCTAACACCGGGGTGGAATCTGGACCACAATCTGGCTTTCTGCCTGCATGCTGGTCTCTGTAGCAAGGGCACTAAGGACAAGGACATACCAATAACTTGACTGTCTGTGTCTACTGTTATAATGATTCTATGAATGTGGCTCACCTCTAAAGTGCAGTCTTGAGCAGAGCCATGTTGCCAGACTGTGCCCTTTAGGTAAAATTGCTGAGGAACACACGTGCACACACGCGGGTACACACACACACAGGTATGCAGACATGTACACACAGAGATAAACACAGAAACACGCACACACTCCATCCATATCCAATCTTGCCTCCTCTAACTCTGAAGCCCTCTCTCTGCAGGCACAAACACATCACACACTAGACACTACAAAGGATTACATCAAAGGCCTCTAAACCACAAAACGTTATTTCTATTGTGGTGGGAGAGATCCACAGGCAACACATTATCTCACCTTTCTGTTTCAATTATCTCTCTCTCACACACAAACACACACACACACTAAAGTCCTAGTTCCCCTAACACCTCCAAACAGTGGGGACCAGCGTCTTCATTTAGAGGTCAGTGTGTGGCTCAATATTCACCCTAAGGTCTAAAGTGAATTATGCTGTAGAAGAATAACAGTGTTGTAAATGGAGTGACTCTGGTCTATAACACTGATTGTCCTGCGCTGCCTGCCCCTGCGCTGCCTGCCTGCTCTGCTCTAAACTCAGTGTGACCAACTTTACCCACCCCAGTGGAACAGCCTGGGCGCAGAGGAGCACATAGGTGACAAAGTGGCACAGTGCCTGAGCCCACCACTGGCTCTCTGTGTGTGTGTATATGTGTGTGTGTATATGTGTGTCTATCTATCTGTGTGTGTGTGTGTGTGTGTGTGTGTGTGTGTGTGTGTGTGTGTGTGTGTGTGTGAACAAATGTCTTCTGGTGCCAGAGGTGCCATGCACTGCTACCACCTCAAGTGTGCATGTACCAGTATGTGTGAAAGGGGAGGAGCATTTAGAGCAGTAGAGAGGTTAGTGTTTTCTGTGTTTCAGCCTCAGAGGAAGCAGATCCGTACCAGAGCCAACACTCATTAGAGTGAGCGGTATTGACGGAGTGCCATCGGAGATGAGTGGAGTGTGTTGGCGCTAGGGTATTCAAGCATGCAGCATCGCAATACAAGCACGCCTCCAAGGAGGCATGTCGCTCTGTTATACAAGCAAATAAACAAGGCCCTATTGATCACTACACAACTGACAGGCAGCAAAATGAGCCCTCAGTCGCACATGAAGAAAACCAGTGGTGAATAGTCTGTCTCCTCCAATCACTCAGTCCTCCACTGGACATGAATCAGGATCAATGGGTATATATAATTAGTGTTGCTGCTACCTTGATCTACGCCAACATCAAGGTGCACTTGAGTGGCCCTCGGACTCTAGTGGTCTGCTGTAGCTCAGTTGGTAGAGCATGGCACTTGCAATGGCAGGATAGTGGGATGGATTCCCGAGACCACCCATACGTAAAATGTATGCACTCATTACTGTAAATTGCTTTGGATAAAAGCGTCTGCTAAATGGAATATATTATTTATTACTTTAGGCTCCAAACATAAACAGGAGCAGGGATTCTGCTCTGCAGTGGGCCAATGATGCAGCAGTTCTAAGAGAAACAGATCAGGATGAGGACATTACATTACAGCACATTGAGGTACTTAAATAAAGCCTGTGTCTTCATGGCCTGCCAGATCAGGTTCCCCTGCTATGGGGAATGTCTGATTTTAGTCTCCAGTCTGCTCTCTGCCTTACCACAGTCTGATAAAGGCTGGGTCGCCTTCCCTAAAGTTAGCTATAAATACCCCACTGAGGGATCAGGTAGCTGCTATGCTACTGTAGCTCTGCTTGAATAATGCTGCCCACAATAACAGATCAGGCCCCAGGTAATTATTCTGACAACTGGCTATCAGCCAGAGAGAGAGAGAGAGAGAACGAGAGAGCGGGAGAGAAAGAGAGAGAGAAAGAGAGGGGGAGAGTAAGAGTGACAGGAGGAAATGAGGGAGGAGAGAGGGAGAGAGGCATGGGATAATGTGAATGACAAGGAAAAGAAAGGAGGAAAGAAGACAAGTGACAAGTGGAAATGGAAAGGTTAGGAGAGAAGGAGAGAGGGAGAGGATGAAAAAGATGGGAAGAGAGACAAGAGTGGAGGGGTTCCTGCAATGTTGAGAGGATAATGTCTCCCTGTACACATCTTTTCTCCAAGCACAGAAGAAACTCTTTTGTATGTAGTGTTTGGACCAGCAGTGGTGTGTGACTGGGCCGTCTCAGATTTAGCCTGCATTAGCATCCTGTCAGAAGGCTGCCATTACAGCTTAGCATGGTTAAACCTCACCACCACCATACACTGCAACTCACAATAACACCACACAAAGTCTGCTCTGCTCTGTAACCAGGAAGCGGCTATCTTTCACCACCATGACCCCAAAAGCTTAGTTGGAAATGAACAGGAAATATGAAATTAAAAGCCATGTGACAGTGGATGTCCTGATCTGCGCCACATCTGTGGCTCCTGCACCCGTTGGCCTGGTGACTGATCCAAATCTGCTGTGGCCCCTGTAACCAGCGGATTATCTGGTCCAGAACAGAAGAGGCCCACCAGGAGCTGTGTTACACAACCTGGGAATGTCACTCATTCTCTAATTCCATACAACCACACATTCATAACACACAGCCCCACAGTGGCATTCAAGTCTTTAATCATGCTTTATTGGGGATTATGCAGCAATGTACTGCAGTGTGTACGTGAGATAAACAGTAAGAGAGAGAGTGTGTTAACAGTGAGAATGAAAGCAAGAGAAAGAGAGGGAGAGAGAGGTAGAGGGTGAAAGAAAGAGAGAGAAAGAAAGAAAGAGAAAGAAAGAAAGAGAGAGAGAGAGAGAGAGAGAGAGAGAGAGAGAGAGAGAGAGAGAGAGAGAGAGAGAGAGAGAGAGAGAGAGAGAGAGAGAGAGAGAGAGAGAGAGAGAGAGAGAGAGAGAGAGCGAGAGAGAGACCACCTCTCATATCATTACCAAGCCCTGCAATGTTTAAGAGTCCCCTCATCCAGCTGGTCCTGGGGCTGGGCTCACAAATCTGTTCTACTAACACACTGAAGCCTCAGGACCAACACATCTAATCAATTAGAATAAACCAAATTACTACACAGTCAAAACAAAACTACATTACCTATTGGGAAACACAAACAAGCAAAATGCAGTGCTATCTGGACCTAAATCGACAGTACAACATGGCAAACTATTTGACCATGGTTACTGATCAAAACCTTAGAAAAACCTTGACAAAGTGCAACCACCGCACCACAGCAGAACCCGAAACAGAGATGCATTTCCTTACAAAATGTTAAAAATATAAAACAACTAGAGAGTGTAATTTCCTGATGAGAATAGGCTACCTGTTCTGTTGGGGGAGGACGCAGAGAGCTGTGGGTTGGCAGCGCACTACATTGCTGCCTGCTATAAGATGAGGGACAGTGTCTGACAGACCAACCAACCTGCACAGGTTCTCTACGCAATTGTTATGGTACAGTGTATGGTTATTTTTACCCTTGATTTTTGTTGTTACTTATTGTCCCATTGACAATCTTGATTACTATTATTATTACTATTTGGCTCTAAACAGAGAGTACACAGTGGCAGAATACCTGACCACTGTGACTGACCAACACTTAAGGAAAGCGTTGACTATGTACAGACTCAATGAGCATCGCTATTGAGAAAGGCCGCCGTAGGCAGACCTGGCTCTCAAGAGAAAACAGGCTATGTACACACTGCCCACAAAATGAGGTGGAAACTGAGCTGCACTTCCTCCTGCCAAATGTATGACCATATTAGAGACACATATTTCCCTCAAATTAGACAGTTTTGATAAACTCCCATATCTATTGGGTGAAATACCACAGTGTGCCATCACAGCAGCAAGATTTGTGACCTGTTGCCACAAGACAAGGGAAACCAGTGAAGAACAAACACCATTGTAAATTCAACCCATATTTATGTTTATTTATTTTCCCTTTGGTACTTTAACTATTTGCACATCATTATAACACTGTACATAGCCATAATATGACATTTGAAATGTCTCTATTCCTTTGAAACTTGCAAGTGTAATGTTTACTGTTAATTTTCTATTGATCACTTTTGTTTATTATCTATTTCACTTGCTTTGGCAATGTAAACATATGTTTCCCATGCCAATAAAGCCCTTTGAATTGAATTGAATTGAGAGAGAGAAACACAGAGAGGGAGACAGAGAAAGAAAGAGAGAGACAGACAGAGAGAGATACACAGAGAGAGAGACAGAGAGAGAGAGAGAGAGAGAGAGAGAGAGAGAGAGAGAGAGAGAGAGAGAGAGAGAGAGAGAGAGAGAGAGAGAGAGAGAGAGAGAGAGAGACCACCTCTCATATCATTACCAAGCCCTGCAATGTTTAAGAGTCCCCTCATCCAGCTGGTCCTGGGGCTGGGCTCACAAATCTCCAATTGAATATTACAATCTCCAATTGAACCAATTGAACCAATATGGAAGTGAAGTGTGTGGTCCGTAACCAATCAAGATTTTTTTGTTTTAAATGGTACAAACATCCAATTAAAATCCTGCATGTAGAATTCTGCAAAAGCATTCTTGGAGTACAGAGAAAATCCCAAAGTATAAGCAAACAAAATTGTAATTATATTACCTATTGGGAAAACATTACAAAATCTCAAAGTAAACTAAAATGCTATTTGGCCCTAAAAAGACAGTACATGGTGGCAGGCTATCTGACCACTGTGACTGATAAAAACCTTAGGAAAAAACTGACAAATGTACAGACTCAGTGAGCGTAGCCTTGCTATTGAGAGAGGCCGACATAGGCAGACCTGGCTCTCGAGAGAAGACATGCTATGTCCACAAAATGAGGTGGAATCTGAGCTGCACTTCCTAACCTCCTGCCAAATGTACGACAATATAAGAGACACATATTTCCCTCAGATTACAAGGACCCAAAAAGAATTAGAAAACAAATCAAATATTGACAAGCTCCCGTATCTGTTAGGTGAAATACCACATTGTGCAATCACCGTAGCAAAATGTGTGACCTGTTACGATAAGAAAAGGGTAACCAGTGGAGAACAAACACCAAAGTAAATAGAACCTAGGCCTATATTTATCCCTTTTTTTATTTTCTCTTGCCATTTATACTTTAAAACTTTACGTTTTGTACATTCAGCATACGCACCAGCTGGCTAAGGGGGCCCTAGTGGAGCCAACTGGCTGAGGGGGCCCTAGTGGAACCACCTTGCTGAGGGGGCCCTAGTGGAGCCATCTGGCTGAGGGGGCTCTAGTGGAGCCAGCAAGTTGTGTAAGGTGCGAGTAGTTGAATTAGTCTGTGAGCTATTTTAACTTCATTTACAGGCTATTTTACATTTTATTTAGAGCAGGGGTGTCAAACTCATTCCACTGAGGGACGAGTGTCTGCAGGTTTTTGGTTTTTCCTTTCAATTAAGACCTAGACAACCAGGTGAGGGGGGTTCCTTACTAATTAGCAACCTTAGTTCATATAATCAAGTACAAGGGTGGAGCAAAAATCCGCAGACACTCGGCCCTCCGTGGAATGAGTTTGACGGGATTTAGAGTGTATAGACTGACGGCCTGTACAGGTCCAGACCGATACACTTGTTTTTGTGTTTTTGTACATAGTTAATAATGTAACATTTCAAACGTCTTTCTCTTTTGAAACTTTCGTGTTTAATGTTAACTATGAATTTGTGATTGTTTATTTCACATGTTTCCCATGCCAATAAAGCCCCATTGAATTTAATTTAATTGAGTGAGCGAGAGAGTGAGAGAGAGACAGTTGGAGTGAGAGAGAGATAGAGAGTGAGAAAGAGAGAGACAGAAAAAGAGAAAGATTGAGCGAGAGAAAGAGAGAGCACACTGGGAGACAAACACCTACCTGGAGGTGACAGCATTCCCTCCCCAATATGTCCTCCTAGACACAACTACGACAAAACAACCAACAAAAACAAGTCACAACTCTTGCAGCTCTGTCGCACGCTGGGTCTGTACATAGTCAATGGTAGGCTTCGAGGGGACTCCTACAGTAGGTACACCTATAGCTCATCTCTTGGCAGTAGTACTGTAGACTATTTTATCACCGACCTCAACCCAGATTCTCTATGAGCGTTCACAGTCATCCAACTAACACCCCTATCAGACCACAGCAAAATCACAATCTACTTGAACATAGCAATACTCAACCATAAAGCATCGAAGCCGAACAAACTGCATGCTGTTAAGAAATGCTATAGATTTTGCTGTGAAGAGACAGAATCATTAGATCATTTGTTTTGGTTCTGTCCATTTGTAGCTTGTTTTTGGACACAGGTCCAGGAATGGCTAAAGGATTGCAATATTTACCTGGAACTAACCTTGCAGATAGCATTATTGGGTGATCTGAAAAGTCATAGTCAATCAATCAATAATATAATAATACTTTTAGCAAAAATGTTTGTTTTTAATTCACAATCTGTAGAAGCAATGAGAATAGAAAGGTTCAGAACTTTTGTAAAACATCACAGTACGGTTGAAATATATATGGCAAATAGAAATCCTATATGGATGGTGTTAAGAGATAGATAGGAGGTATTGAATAGAGTTGAAGGATGGGACTAATAACAAATAACAACAAATAATAACAAAGATAGCTAATAATGTAAGCATACTGTGTCCATAATAAGTATATAGGTTGTATGTTGGGAGCTTTTGGGAAAGAGCACAGTTAGAAAGATATGGCATATAGAAGCAAACCGGATGGACATCATGAAAATGATCGGAGAGGTTGAGAGTAGAAGAAGTTCAGGAGCAATAAAAAATAAAAAAAATAAAAAAATATATAATAGAATTATTGTAAAATTAACTCTGTCCATAAGGTGTAGATAGTAAGTATAGACCGGAAGTAGAGGCCTGGGCATTGTTGTTCACTAATTTACTCCAAGTAGGGAAAGGATGGTGGGGTTGAAAAGTAATAAAGGGGAGTATATATATTTTAAAAAAAACATGGGGGATTGGAAGTGATGCAGACAATTACATTGATAGAGGATACAATCTATCTGCAATATTAAGCTGATCCATCCCCCAAAAAAAAAAAAAAAGAAAAAAAAAAAAAATGCTATAGATGGAAGGAGGGTAGTGTAGAAACCTTCCAAAAAACTATTTGCCAACAACAAATCTAATCCTTCCTAGACAACTTCCTGGACAAAATGTTTCCCTGCAATAGTGAAGGTGCAAACTTTGCAGTAGAAGCATGAACAGTATATCTGACCTATCAGCAAACATATCACATTTAAATTCAAGCAGAAAACCTAAGAAAACTAACAACAATGAGAACATGTTTTGATGAAGAATGCAAAAACCTTAGAAAGAAATTGAGAAACCTATCCAATCAAAAACACAGATACCCAAAAACCTTAGCTTATGCCTTCAGTATGGGGAAACACTAAAACAGTACAGAAATACAATAACAAAAAAGAAGGAACAGCATATCAGAAAACAGCTCAATGTGATTGAAGAATCCATAGAATCAAATCGCTTCTGGGAAAATTGGAAGCAACTAAACAAACAACAACACGAAGAGCTACCTATCCAAAATGGAGATGTATGGATAAACCATTTCTCCAAATTCTACGGCCATATAACAAAGAACAAAAACATGATCATTTACAACATTTTGAATCAGTGATTAAAGACAATAGATGAACTACAGGAGAAAATACAGACCCTCCAACCCAAAAAGGCCTGTGGTGTTGACGGTATACTAACCGAAATTATAAAATATACAGATCACAAATTCAAATGGGCTATTCTTAAACTCTTCAATCTTATTCTCAGCTCTAGCATCTTCCCCAATATTTGGAACCAAAGTCTGGTCACCCCAATCCACAAAAGTGGAGAAAAATTTGACCCCAATAATTACCGTGGAATCTGCGTCAACAGCAATCTCTGAAAAATCCTCTGCAGTATCATCAACAGCAGAGTCCAACATTTCCTCAGTGAAAACAAAATACCCTACGACAGACCACGTATACAACCTGAACACCCTTATTGACAAACAAATAAACCAATACAAAAGCAAAGTCTTCTCATGCTTTGTTGGAAAAAAAAAAGGTTTTGACTCAATTTGGCATGAGGGTCTGCTATACAAATTGATGGAAAGCGGTGTTGGAGGAAAAACATATGACATTATAAAATCAATGTACACAAACAACAAGTGTGGAGTTAAAATTGGCAATAAACACACAGATTTCTTTCCTCAGGGCCGTGGGGTGAGACAGGGATGCAGCTTGAGCCCCACCCACTTTAACATTTATATATCAACGAATTGGCGAGGGCACTAGAACAGTCTGCAGAACCCAGCCTCACCCTACTGGACTCGGAAATCAAGTGTCTACTGTTTGCTGATGATCTGGTGCTTCTGTCCCCAACCAAGGAGGGCATACAGCTGCACCTAGATCTTCTGCACATATTCTGTCAGACTTGGGCCCTGACAGTGAATCTCAGTAAGACAAAAATAATGGTGTTCCAAAAAAGGTCCAGTTGCTGTTGACCTAGAACACACAAAGAATTATAGCTACCTTGGCCTAAATATCAACACCACCGGGAACTTCCACAAGGCTGTGAACGATCAAAGAGACAACACAAGAAGGGCCTACTATGCCATCAAAAGGAACAAAAAACTCGACATCCCAATTAGGATCTGGCAAAAAATACTTCAATCAGTTATAGAACCCATTGCCCTCTTTGGTTGTGAGGTCTGGGGTCCACTCACCAACCAAGAATTCACAAAATGGGACAAACACCCAACTGAGACTCTGCATGCAGAATTCTGCAAAAAATAAGCCCCAAACAATGCATGCAGAATTAGGACTATACCCACTAGTTATCAGAATCCAGGAAATAGCTGTTAAATTCTACAACCACTTAAAAGGAACCGATGCCCACACATTCCACCACAAAGCCTTCACCTACAGAAAGATTAACCTAGAGAAGCCATCTGGGGCTCTGTTCACAAACCCAAACAGCCCCCACAGAGCCCCAGGCCAGCAACACAATTAGACCCAACCAAATTATGAGAAAGCAAAACAATAACTATTTGACACACTGGAAAGAATCAACCAAAAAACTGAGCAAATTGGAATGCTATCTGGCCCTTAACAGAGAGTACACAGTGGCAGAGTACCTGACCACTGTGACTGACCCAAAATCCTCTACTATGTACAGACTCAGTGAGCATAGCCTTGCGATTGAGAGGGGTCGCCATAGGCAGACCTGGCTCTCAAGAGAAGACAGGAAATGTGCCAACTGTCCACAAAATGAGGTGGAAACGGAGCTTCATTTCCTAACCTCCTGCAAAATGTATGACCACATTAGAGACACATATTTCCTACAGATCACACAGACCCACAAAGAATTTGAAAACGAATCCAACATTGATAAACTCCCATATCTGTTAGGTGAATTACCACAATCTGCAATCACAGCAGCAAGATTTGTGGCCCGTTGCCATGAGAAAAGGGCAACCAGTGGAGCACAAACAACATTGTAAATACCAGCAATATTTATCTGTTTATTTATCTTCCCCTACTATTCGTACTACAACTATTTGCATATTGCTAAAACACTATAATATAACACTTGAATTGTCATTAACTTTTTGAGTGCAATGTTTACTGTTAATTTCAAATGGTTTTTTATTGATGTTGTTAAATGTGTTTCTTCTCACTTTTGTTTATTTCACTTTCTTTGGCAATGTAAACATATGTTTCCCATCCCAATAAAGCCCCTTTGAATTGAATTGAGAGAGAGACAGAGAGACCGTGAGAGACCGAGAGAGAGAGAGAGAGTGAGAGCGAGAGAGACAGACAGACAGACAGACAGACAGACAGACAGAGGGAGGGAGAGAAATACACAGGTCCAGACCCATCTCCTTTACTGACTCACCACCCATCAACCCGCTCTCTGCCCCGCCTTGACACGCCTTCACCCTGACAATGGCGCCATTATGACCCTTTCCTCTCCTGGCATCATCCCAGTCCCCCATACACAGCATCCCCCCACCCCCTTCCACCCCTACCCTGCGGCAGAGATTAACCACAGCAAATTGGCCAATCATAATTAACATTCACCCTACACCCTCATTTTCTGCTCCAGGTCAGATTCAGAGTATTATTTAAAGTAATGCCTCTGATAAACAGTCCTGTAAATGGAGCTCTTAAGGTCTGGTTAGTGTTCTATCCCAGTGATTGGGCCTGGCTTTTCACAAACAGATGCTGATGAATAATAAGAGATGATGGACTAGGAGTGTTTGGGAAATAGTTCTAACCACACCAGACCAGAGATGGAGATGAAGGGGAAGAAAATAGTGGTTAATTTGTGTATGCCAGGCCAGCCGGCCAGCGACCGCAGTACTTTCAGGGCTCAGATGTGTCCCTGCATTAGACAGTCTCTCTCTCTCGCTCTCTGCTGCTCTCAAATGGACACTATTACTGCAGCATTCAGACATTTTCACTTATGCCTCATTTTTGTCTTTTACTAGTTCTGTTCATTCTATGTCTGCCTTTTCTTGCCGCTCATTTAATCTAGCTATCTTTATCCATTACTCCAAATGACCATTTTCATCATTACCAATACTCTCATGGCCACATTCAACTACCCCCTCGCTGCATTTAACAAGATCCCAATGTGGATAGTGTTGTGTTGAGTCAAGTGAAATTGATGAGTTGGGTTTGAATTCTACTGTGAAAATAACTATGCCGTCTGTTCTTGAACTATGGTTCTTCTGTTAAATTAAAATATATTTTTAGCTCGATATCGTCTGCATTGGAAATAATGTATGTTTTGTTGCTCTTTGACTGTATAATCCTCTTGAATTTAAAAGTAAAGATAACTTTTTTTATTTTGTTCAATTAAAAAATAAAAATAAATGTCCCAACATCTAATAAAATAATCCTCCTAGCAGACATTTCAAAGTTTCTCAGACAGTGTCCTCGTTGATGGTCTGGGAAAAGGTGGAAACCAGCCACTTTCCTCTGAGTATATCAGATAGCAGTAGATAGCCCCACCATCCATAGACACCTGGCCTTGGGTTGTCATGTTTCCCTACTACAGTGCCTTCAGAAAGTAGTCACACACCTTGACTTTTTCATAATTTTGTTGTGATTCAAAGTGGGATTAAAATTGATTTAATTGTCATTTTTTGTCAATGATCTACACAAAATACTCTAATGTCAAAGTGGTAGAAAAATTCTAACATTTGTAAAAAAATATATATATGTGAAAAATAAAACACTAATATATTTTATATTATTATACTGTATCTTGATTAGATAAATATTCAACCCCTGAGTCAATACATGTTAGAATCACATTCTTCTTTTCAAAATTATTCAAACTCTGTCAAATTGGATGATGATCATTGCCAGACAACCATTTTCAGGTCTTGCCACAGATTTTCAAGCAGATTTAAGTCAAAAAATGCCACTCAGGAACATTCATTGTCTTCTTGGTAAGCAACTCCAGTGTAGATTTGGCCTTGTGTTTTAGGTTATTGTCCTGCTGAAAGGTGAATTCATCTCCCAGTGTCTGGTGGAAAGCAGTCTGAACCAAGTTTTTTTCTAGGATTTTGCCTGTGCTTAGCTCCATTCCATAAATGTTTTATTTACAGTCCTTAACAATTACAAGCATACCCATAACATGAGGCAGCCACCACTTTGCTTGAAAATATGGAGAGTGGTACTTAGTAATGTGTTGCATTGGATTTGCCCCCAAACATAACACCTTGTACTCAGGACAAAAAGTTAATTGCTTTGCCACATTTTGTGCAGTATTACTTTAGTGCCTTGTTGCAAACGGGGGATGCAGGTGTTGGAATATTTTTATTCTGTACAGACTTCCTTCTTTTTACTCTGTCAATAAGGTTAGTATTGTGGATCAACTACAATGTTGTTGATCCATCCTCAGTTTTCTCCCATCACAGCCATTAAACTTACAGATAGTTGTATATGTGGGGTACTGAGATGAGGTAATCATTCAAAAATCATGTTAAACACTATTATTGCACACAGAGTGAGTCCATGCAACTTATTATGTGACTTGTTAAGCACATTTTTACTCCTGAACTTATTTGCCAAAACAAAGGGGTTGAATACTTATTGACAAGATATTTCAGGTTTTCATTTTTTATTAATTTGTAAATATAAAAAAAATACATAATTCCACTATCACATTATGGGGTATTTTGTCTACGCCAGTGACCCAAAAAAATCGCAATTTGATCCATTTTAAATTCAGGCTGTAACAACAAAATGTGGAAAAAGTCAAGGGGTGTGACTACTTTCTGAAGGCACTGTATACTATCTATAATAATAATAATAATAATAATAATAATAATAATATGCCATTTAGCAAACACTTTTATCCATACATTTTCAAGTATGGGTGGCCCTGGGAATCCACAATCCTGGTGTTACAAGCGCCATGCTCTACCAACAGAGCCATACAGGACAACTATTTCCTCCAGTCTTTCCATCTCTCTCCATCCTCTCCAGTTGAACAGGAGATGAACAACAATCAACAGCAATACCACTTAGGAACAACCCTCTGGGTGCCCTAACCTCTAACCTCTAATGCCTAGTGCCCTAACCTCTCTTCACATCACTAAATCAAAGTACAGCGGCAAAGCAGCACAGACATAATTCAAGACACAAAAACTTTGGGAAAAGCTTGAAATAAGGTAGAACATTACCAAAGCTAAACTGCTGCTACCCACCACCTCATTAAGGCCTGTGGAGCACTCCAATCCCCACTTAAATCCATTAAAGTAATTACCTTATCAGTGGGACTGAGATCGAGACAGGCGGAGAGGAAAATTATCCTCCCAACTGTTTAAACCGCCCAGCAGTCAGTGTGGACTCGCAGGAGAACCGTTCTGCTTGGGCGCTGACAGGGGCTGAGGCTGCTACCTGAACTAATGCTACGTTTGTGGTTGTGGCTGAGGCTGGGTTAGCTTCCCAAGCCCCTTCAAGGTCGAGTCTCTAGAGGTAGGTACACACAAAGCAGAGCACTGGCTCAGACTCACTGCAGTGGCATAGAAATCCCACCACAGAGTCACGCTTGGAGAGAAACATGCTCTATCCATGAGGGAGCAGCTTGTCTGGAACCTTGAGTCTTCATGCGGATCAAACCAAAACACAATCCCCCTTCTCCCTGACTCCTGATGTTGCCAGCAAAAGATGCCCCCCCCCCTCCTTTTTACCCTCCTTACCCTTATTGTTATCCATCAATTCTTTCTCGCTCTCCACTTTCCTGCTCCTTTATTACCCCCTCCCTCCCTCCCTCCCTCCCTCCCTCCCTCCCTCCCTCCCTCCCTCCCTCCCTCCCTCCCTCCCTCCCGTCTGGTGTGTGGGGTGTGGTCTGTGTTAAACCATTAGGCCAGCACTCCAGCCCAGCACCCAACCCAGCCCTGCAGCAGAAATACCCCTGACTTAATTAGCCTGGCGCTGATGGACCATGGCACTGCCAAGCACCCGTCCACAGCTTCCTGCCATGTGACTAATGAAAACACACTCACATTACAGAGCACACACATACACACACCCACCACAGGGGTGAGACAGGTTGTGAGGAGGAGGAGGGGGTTAGGGTGGTCCACCCAACCCAGTCTGGCCATTTGGCCCGAGATTCACCCCGTCACGGAGTCTGCCAAACACCCCATCATACAAGGAACAGGGGGCAAGAGGGAAACGCGCGCACACACACACACACACACACACACACACACACACACACAGACACAGACACAGACACACACACACACACACACACACACACACACACACACACACACACACACACACACACACACACACACACACACACACACACACACACACACACGCACACACACACACACACACACACAGTCCAACAGTCAAACATACAGCACACAGCCTGACAATGGAGCATGCGTCTCTCCATAGGGAGGGGGTAAAGGCAGTTGAATCATGCACATCTAGACAAGATGAATGTATTTGCACTTGGCTGGTCTGTTAGTACCATTGACTGAGAGTATCTCACCTGCCAGTAAGCAGACCCTAGTGCCCATGCTCCGTGTTTAAATGTACACCCCCCTCCCCTCAGCCCCCCATTACATCCCACAATGCATTTTACTAAATGGACTGTGGTCCTGGCATCAGTTGGCACTCTAGGCAGTCTGGCAGGCGTACAGTGGCGTTTAGGGGTGAGGGGATGAGGGGATGAGGAGGGTGACAAGGGGCGTGAAGGGGGGAAGAGGAGATGGGGATGTTCTGGAACGGTGCAAGGGCTAATATTGACAAAGCTGGTATCTCCTGCTGTCAGGGCATTCTGTGAGCGCAGGGTGGAAAAGAATCAATTAGGCTCGCCCACAATGGCTGCTTTTCTCTCCTCTTCCTCTTCCATCCTCTTCTCCACTGGTTGCGAGGCTGCTGCCGGGGATGTGGCTGGGCAGGTTGGGGGATTCACACACACAGAACAATGTGTCACAGCAGCCGCAGAGGAATAATATTACAGAGTCTTACAGAGGGCAGAGCATCGCACAAAGCACTAAGGCGAATGCACACGCACGCATACAGAATAATACACATGACGTGTGGCTCTCGCAGCTAAGAGAAAACAAAAACATTGCAACCAGTACTCAAAAATATTGCCTTGGGTTGTTCGGCAAAAATTAGTTGTAGATCAATGACTGTCAACACAATGACATGCTGAGTTCGACACTGAAGGAGAGGACGCAGTTGTTACAAAATATGAGGTATTTTCGGAAGGAAAATGCACAACTACCTGGTAGGGATGTAATGATTCACTGATAAGGTCACCGGTTCAAATGTTTAAGATACGAGTGCATCAGTCCAAGAGACCCTGAACCGATCCAAATGTAGCATGCATCGGTCAGAAAATCGATTCAAATATTTTGAGTCGCTGCTTCCGAAAATACTTATCTTTTGTATCAACTGCGTCCTCTCCTTCAGTGTCGAACTCAGCATGTCATTGTGTTGACAGTCATTGATCTACAACTCGTTTTTGCTGAACAACCCCAGGCAATATCAGTAGTCAAATCTCAAGCACTGACCAACGAGAGGTAGGCCTATTCCTGATCTGGCACATCTGCAAGTCACCTTCAGCATTCACATTTTTGTCTAGGTTATTTTTATCAAATGCGCTGTTGAATATTGTGTTTTACCGGAATAAACGTAGCATAAGCTACCCCTGGAGACACAACTCTCATCTGATCAGGGCTTACATTAGAATTTATTTTGATTGTTCAGGTTCACCATCAACAATAGTTTTGGTAGTTTTGCTTGGAACAAGATAAATATTGATACATTACTAGCTCTAACTAATTTAATCTGCAAAAATGACAAATTAATTAGTGGGGTGGGGTTTAAATATAAACGCAACATGTAAAGTGTTGGTCCCATGTTTCAAGGCCTGAAATAAAAGATCCCAGAAATGTTTCATTCACACAAAAAGCTTATTTCTCTCAAATTTTGTGCACAAATTTGTTTACATCCCTTTTGGTGAAATTGGCATGCTGACTGCAGGAATGTCCACCAGAGCCACCTCCAACGTCATTTTAGAGTGTTTGGCAGTACGTCCAACCGGCTTCACAACTGCAGACCATGTGTATGACTTTGTGTGGGCGAGTGGTTTGCTAATGTCAACGTTGTGAACAGAGTGCCCCATGGTGGCGGTCGGGTTATGGTATGGGCAGGCGTAAGCTACGGACAACGAACACAATTTTATTTTATCTATACCAAATTGAATGAACAGAGATAACGTGACGAGATCCTGAGGCCCATTGTTGTGCCATTCATCTGCCTCCATCACCTCATGTTTCAGCATGATAATGCATGGCCCCATGTCACAAGGATCTTTACACAATTCCTGGAAGCTGAAAATGTCCCAGTTCTTCCATGGCCTGCATACTCACCAGACATATCACCCATTGACCATGTTTGGGATGCTCTGGATCGACGTGTACGACAGCGTGTTCCAATTCCCGCCAATATCCAGCAACTTCGAACAGCCATTGAAGAGGAGTGGGACAACATTCCACAGGCCACAATCAACAGCCTGATCAACTCTATGTGAAGGAGATGTGTCGTGCTGCATGAGGCAAATGGTGGTCACACCAGATACTGACTGGTTTTTCTGATCCACGCCCCTACCTTTTTAAAAAGGTATCTGTGATCAACAGATGCATATCTGTATTCCCAGTCATGTGAAATCCATAGATTAGGGGCTAATTAATTTATTTCAATTGACTGATTTCCTTAGAAATTGTTGCATGTTGTGTTTATATTTTTGTTCAGTATAGATATGTATCAAACTTGAAAGGGAAAGATGCACATCCCTACTATTCGGGAAGAAAACGGCAGCTACCTACAAACATAACCGTCAGTACAAATTCATTCAATTTCGACATCTGAATAGAACATTGGAAGAGCTCGTGTTACAAGAATTGGACGTAAAAAGTAAACTCCTTAAAGCCAGGAAAGGGATCAGTCTTGCCCATTAATAAAGTTATTGGTAAAACATGAGGCAGTGTATTGTAACCTAGCTGGAGGAAGAGGTGCAGCGGAAACAGCCTTTCAACCCCCCTATTCAACTCCCAGCCCAGCCCAACAGGCACCAGAGGTGTCATATGGACCTGACTGAAAAAACCCGGCACCGCACCGCTCCACTGCTATTGTTCTAATCCAACTACCCAGTCAGAAAGTAGGCCTTTTTAACGACCGTTTGTAAAAACGTTCATTTTCCTCTGCAGGCTGTTTAAAAACTCCAGGAATTAAGAAAAAGGTTGCAGGGAATAATTCCAGGCAGCTCTTGACAGCATAGGAAGGGCAGGAACACATGGTTCTACAACAATAATGAACATAAAACTCTAACGAGGGAGTAGGCACAAATTGGATTGCCGGATATGTCTTTGCTGAAGGCACATGGGCAAGGCCAACTTCCTGTCATTCTCACAGCTCTCCCTTTCTCTCTCCCTTTCTGTTTCATGCCATTTATTCTCCTGTCTAGTCTAACTGCCAAAGTGTCTCAAACGCACACAAAAACAGACATAATCTTTACACATGACAAACAATGATCTCAGCATGTCTGTACACAGATTCTCTGACATACTCTGTCATCTCCAGGCAGAGTGAAGAGATAAGAGGTATGTTCTATTGCTATACGGTTCACATGCTGTACTGACAGACAGACAGATGTCATGTTTAGCCCTGAGCCCAAACCCTTTATTTTCAGCTAGGAGAACGTTTATTATAACATGTCTTCCATCCAGAGGGAGGTAGCACCATGTTATACATGCAGTGCAGTAAGTAGAGAGATAACCCAGAACAACCACAATCTGTGCTCTCTCTGAGTGGACTCTAACCTACCAGCTCCAGGGATATCATAACAGGGTTTTGGTAAAGTTCCAGAGACAGGCTGACCCCCAGGGGAACCATTGTGTAGGAGGGATCCTTCACTAAAGGTTTTACCGTGCTGCTTAGGTAACAACCAAAGAACTCATCATATCTCATAACGAACTCATAAAGACTCCATGATACAACGACCAATCAAGCATCACTAGTCCATTGGGTTATTTAATACACCAGACATTATCCTCTTTCTTCTTTAATCATGCCTGGGCTGGGAATGTATTCTGTTCCAATAGGTGTGTAGAACAACAGATGGCTTGCTGTTTTATACAGTGCCAGAGAGAAAAGCTCTGCTTTGAACACGTGAGCTTTGATTTCTCCACTTTCTCTGCTCTATTCAACTCTCCCCCAGCAGAGCAGAGCTGTACACGTTGTGCTTGGCCATGGGCTCCCCAACTAGGAGAACAGAATGAGAAGAAGGGGGGAGAGAGAGAGCGAAAAAGAGAGAGAGTGAAAAAGAGAGTGAGCGTGAGGCTCTGCCATGCTTACATTGTTCTCTTCCTCTGAGTTTGAGAGAAAGACAAAAAGTGAGATCTTGGTGCAGCAGAACAAGAGAGAGTGTACAAAACGACGCTAGCTAGAGACGAAAATAAACAAATTGTTTTTATTTGTTCACAAATCTGTTTTAAAGTTGAACCCGTTGGGTCTCTCTCTAACACAAATCAGGAACTAGCTGGGAATCTCATTATGAATTCAACAATGGATGGCTTGGGGCTCTAAAGAAATGTAGACGGTAGAAAACATTAAAAGAATGTTAAAAGTAATCTTACTCACAGGGTCAGAGGAGGTGGCACTAAAACAGCTACAAAGAAAATACAAAATGTCTTGTTAGGTTAGAATTAAAATAAATAGCTGTAATTTTTAACTACAACCGTTCCTCATGTATGTAATTAGTAATTTGGGGGTTAGGCAGCTGTGTACACAAGCTCACATCTGATGGCTGCTTCTGCATCGGGGAATACAGTCCTCTAGGTTGCTCTGCTGTGCTGCTTGATGACTGTAACGGAGACCACCCTAGTGGTTGAAGAGGCAGACAAATGGACCCAGTGCAGTGCCCAGGGGGTGGGATTTTATTACTGGAGTAAACGCACCAAACTATGTATACTTTGTACAGCTATGTACATCTAACAAAATAACAAACATAACGATAACTGGACAGGTAACATAAACTTGAGATAGCTGAAAATAAATCAAATAAAGGTTGAGCTCAATAAAGTCAACAGGCCTCAATCATGCCTGCACACATACTGACAGCATGGCAACCTTACCCCTGTCTCTGTCTGGCCAAGAAAGGAATGACAAGGCTTTTATAGGAAACCTAGGATAGGTCTACCTGGAACATACCAACACTGACCATTCACAATTAACAAGTTGAATTAAAGGCATGAAATGCACAATTACATATTTAGGCAATAATTAATATATTCCAAAATACATACACTTTCAATCACTGTGTAAACTGTGCGTAAAGCATTGTATGGACGCAAGCATCCACAGACACACAATAGTCGACAAACACACACACAGCTCTGAGCACAGTGGGAATGGAAGTGAGCCTATTTCTATCTGGGTGTCACGCCCTGGCTCGGGGGACTCTCGTATGTTGAGCCAGGGTGTTAGTTTCTATGTTTTGTTGTGGGTCTAGGTTATTGTATTTCTTTGTTTGAGTGACTCCCAATCAGAGGTAACGAGGGTCAGCTGTTGGCTCGTTGTCTCTGATTGGGAGCCATATTTAAACTGTCTGTTTTCACTTTGTGTTTTGTGGTTTCTTGTTCGTGTTTGGTTAGTGTATGGCCATTGACTGTCACGTCGTCTTTGTTTGTTTTGATCGTGTTTCACGTATTAAAGAATATGTTCGCATTCAACGCTGCGCCTTGGTCCTCCTCTGTAGATGACGCTCGTGACAGAAGAAACCACCAATATGTGACCAAGCAGCGTGTCCAGGAGCCATCGCCAGGGAGATCCCTCACAGATCTCCTTCGCATCCTCGACTGGGTCAAGCCGAGTGAGGAAGAGAAGGGCTTGACATTATGGCAGAAGGGCGAACGGCTGGCGAGGGACATGGAGACCTGGTCCACGGGTAGGAGAGACGCCCCGAAAATTTTTAGGGGGGGGCTCACGACGTCGGACCAGCAGGAGGCCGCGATAGAGCGGCCCAGTGGGTTGCCGGAGAAGGCCGCCGGGTTACGGGGGCCACTGGTCAAAGAGGGGATGGAGGAAGTAGAGGCACGGCGAGAGGTACTGGCGTGTGTTGCCAGTCCGGTCCGTTCCAGATCCCGGTGTAGGGCCAGTGGTGTGTGTCCCCAGTACAGTCCGGCCCATCCAAGCTTCCCGCACCAAGCCAGTGGTGTGCGTCGTCAGTCCGGCACGGCCCGTTCCTGCTCTCCGCACCAGGTCTGTGGTGCGCGTCGCCAGCCCAGTCCGGCCCATTCCTGCTCCCCGCATCAAGTCTGTGGTGCGTCTCGTAAGCCCGGCTCTGCCCGTTCCTGCTCTCCGCACCAGGTCTGTGGTGCGCGTCGCCAGCCCAGTCCGGCCCATTCCTGCTCCCCGCATCAAGTCTGTGGTGCGTCTCGTCAGCCCGGCTCTGCCCGTTCCTGCTCTCCGCACCAGGTCTGTGGTGCGCGTCGCCAGCCCAGTCCGGCCCATTCCTGCTCCCAGCACCAAGTCTGTGGGGCGTTTCGTCAGCCCTGTCCGGCCCGCTCCTGCTCCCCACACCAAGCCAGTGGTGTGCGTCGTCAGTGCAGCACGGTCCGTGCCTGTTCCCCACACCAAGCCAGTGGTGTGCGTCGTCGGTCCGGCACGGCACGTGCCTGTTCCACTGGAGCCGGATCCGCCGCCTAGGCGGAGTGCCCACCCGGTCCCTCCCCTGTTGTGTTTCGTTGGCGCGGTCGGAGTCCGCGCCTTTAGGGGGGGGTACTGTCACGCCCTGGCTCGGGGGACTCTCGTATGTTGAGCCAGGGTGTTAGTTTCTATGTTTTGTTGTGGGTCTAGGTTATTGTATTTCTTTGTTTGAGTGACTCCCAATCAGAGGTAACGAGGGTCAGCTGTTGGCTCGTTGTCTCTGATTGGGAGCCATATTTAAACTGTCTGTTTTCACTTTGTGTTTTGTGGTTTCTTGTTCGTGTTTGGTTAGTGTATGGCCATTGACTGTCACGTCGTCTTTGTTTGTTTTGATCGTGTTTCACGTATTAAAGAATATGTTCGCATTCAACGCTGCGCCTTGGTCCTCCTCTGTAGATGACGCTCGTGACACTGGGCCACCATCATCATCTCTCATCAAGCCCACTGTGCACTACGGCTCGACTGACTCCTTTACTCTCTGAACTGTGTGTGTGCATTAATGGAGGACAGTGGGAACTGGTGTGTGTAAGTGTGTGTTTATCTTTGCAGGTGTCAAAGGATGCTGAGAAGCAAATTTGAGCATTGTTATTCTGCTTGCATGCATAAACACATAGTTACAGAGAGAGAGAAAGAGAGAGAGAGCAGGAGAGAGAGAGGGAAATACAGAGAGAGAGAGAGAGTGTGTGAGTGAGAGCGAGAGAAGGGGGAGGTACAATGTATTCTGTACCAAATGCTCCTGTTGACTTTCCACATGATTACAGTCCCTTCATGGCTCAGTGTGTCAGTGAGGTCAGAAGGTCCTGACTCCTCACCAGGGACAGACAGACAGGACCACAGCAGGAGTCTCTTACTAATGCAACCACTCAATCCTCATTTTGGTCTACAGCAACCTGCCTCCAAACTCTCTACCATCCCTCTTCCAGTCCAAAACACCAGGAGCAGAATACCTGCTATGAGAGTTTGGATGAGGTAGTGGTGGTTGTGTAGGTTTGGACGAAGGCTAACTGTGGTGGTTGTTGTGGGTGTGTGTTGGTGTGTGAGTGTGTTTGGCTGTGTGGGGTTGTGTTGCGCTGTGAAGGTGAGGATGGATGCGGGGGTGTGTGGTGGTGAGCGGGGCTGTTCTGCAGTCAGCCAGTGTAATGAGTATGCCAGACGTAATGTCTCCTCCCTGCCTGTCGTTCCTGCTTTGAGAACAGGATGAGGCTGATGGATCAGCTCTCTAACCAGCTCCAGCAGCACCACTGCAGGACACATTAACTCCAGAATCCATCAGAGAACAGGATGAGTGTGTGTGTGTGTGTGTGTGTGTGTGTGTGTGTGTGCGCGCATGGGCATGCACACGCATGTCCTGCATGTGTGTGTTAGCCTCTGCCTGTGTAAAGAATTAATTGGGTCCTGCTATATTAGAAAAATAAATGATCATCTAAACTATATAGCCCCAGTCAGGTATCTAATGAGAGGAGTGCAGTAGATTCAACCCTGAAGAGATGACAGGACATCATACATCATCACACACATGACATAACAGTCCTTTATCACACACTCGCACCACATCACTGTCTTCCTCCAGCAGGATCCACTACAATGGGACAGGCAGTTATTACAAACCATAATATACTGCCTCGGCTGGGGATCAAAGCTTAAGGGATTTACTGTCGTCATGGAGACGGATGGCCCTGGTGGCCGTGGTTGGGTCTTGGGTCAGGCTGTGGTGGAGACTGGAGATTTGATGCTGGAGAGTGGTCCTGTCTCCCCCACCCTTTGCCCTGTCCTATCTGACTCAGTCACGTGACGCCGTGGCGACAGGGCCGGGGACATGTTGCATTCTCTGAGCCGTGAAATGGCCATTGTTTTTTTCCTATTAGAGTGCAGCGGTCCAGGGTCATTGGACACAAATTGGAGAAGCCGCAGCTACAGCTGAGATCAGTTTCTCCCTACAACTAGTCTTCTTCCCTTTGACTGTCAGGGTGCTTTTGAATTCTCCTTCTATTTCACTTCTTCCCTCTTCTTTTTTGATCATAGCAGATGGGATGTCAATCCACTTTCACCTGACCTTGAGCGGTCTAGCTACCATAGGAACACCTTCTCCTCTCACTGGCTCTGTGGTTCTATGTGATGTTGTATAGACAAGCACTGTGTGACTCAGTGAACATGCATTAGGGAGACGTTCCAATAAAAAGACGGACGAATGGACTGACAGACAGAGACAGACAGAAATAAGACAGACGATACAGAGAGAGAAGCCTGGCTATTGTTATCACCGTGTCGTGACAATTCTCTCTGTGGAGAAGGTTGTTTACAGTAGAGATGCTGGCTATATTATTCCCCAGAGGCCCATGGGGGCTTCACAGCTGACAGTCATCCTCACTAACCAAACTATTCATGTCCCCTGGTGTCACCGTGGCAGTGGAGGTAACTAGGCAACAGCCCAGAGGAATATAACGGGCCATCGACGGGTGAGGGAAGTGGCCCACTGTCACTAACAGGTTGTTAATGAGAGAGAGGGTGTGTGTGTGTGTGTGAGAACAGTGATATGAATTACTATAACACAAACACACAGACATAAAACCAGCCATTAGTAGGACAAACATAGCAGGCACTGAGAGAGAAGTGGAAAGAGGGAGGTCTGACCTTAGCTCTAGAGTCCAGACAATGGAGGACAATCAGTCAATCTCGTTTCCTGTCCACAGTGACCCCTGCTCTATGCAAAGGCCAGGGAGCGAAGAGAACATGTAATGTGTGAGTGTGTGAAGGGGTTGGCCAGAGAAGGGTAACCCCTCACCTCTGTGTCAGTCGGCTGTGTGAGGGTGGACATGGGCTGGTGATGGATCCCTCTGTTTGATGATACAGACTCTGGCCCCTGACCCCACAGGCCCTCTCCTATCCTCTTCATCAACCCACAGCCTCTCTCCTCTCCTCTCCTCTCCTCTCCTTGGCGCACAGTGTACAAGAGTGTTTGTTTCCTTTCTGTTGATTGGAAATATTCAGAGCAGGTCATAGCTCTGCTGTAGCCTCACTGGGATACACAGTCCCTCACTGGGATACACAGTCCCTCACTGGGATACACAGTCCCTCACTGGGATACACAGTCCCTCACTGGAACACACAGTCCCTCACTCGGCACACAGTCCCTCAATGGGATACACAGTCAGTCACAGTTCTGATTCCAGACCTCAGAGGGGAGGGAGAGGACACACACACACACACATGCACATATACGCACACACCACAAACAGGTAACTGCCAAAATAATGGAAACACTTGAGTAAATGAGGGATGCAAAGTACATTGAAATCAGGTGCTTCCACATTAACTCAGGTGTGGTTCTTGAGTTAATTAAGCAATTAACATCCCATCATGCTTAGGGTCATATATAAAAAATGCTGGGCAGGCCATTATTTTGGCTACCATAGCTATGCCCCCATAGGATGACAATGCCCCCATCAGCAGGGCACGAGTGGTCACTGAATGGTTTGATGAGCATGAAAATGATGTAAACCATATGCCATGGCTGTGTCAGTCACCAGATCTCAACCTAAGTGAACACTTCTTGGAGATTCTGGAGAAGCGCCTGAGACCACCATCAACAAAACACAAAATTATGGATTTTCTTGTGGAAGAATGGTGTCGCATCCCTCCAATAGAGTTCCAGACACTTGTATAATCTATGCTGTTCTGGTGGCTCATGGTGGCCCAACACCCTATTAAGACACTATGTTGGTGTTTCCTTTATGTTGGCAGTTACCTGTAGATGTGCACACACAATCTCCAATCTCTGCCTAACTTTCATATGAGAAACAGCCTGAGATGTAAGATTCATACAGCTCATGCATAAGGTATGTAACATGCATCACTTAATAGCGACCTTCAACTGGAATGCGAATCAAAGCACATACAGCTAACCAAGAGCACAGATTGGTGTGTGTGTGCTGTATATACGTGGGCATGCCACCTCTCCAGCATCCTACTCCTTCCACTCCATTTTCTCCAAGGAGAAAGCAATTTCTCAACTAAGTATATCAGCGAGAAGTAAAAAAAGAGCCTCAGCTGTGGATAAATCAGAACAGACTGAGGAGAGGAAAGGACACACACACATACACAATCTCAACGTGTGAAAGATGGCCGTCTTTGTCTAAGTCCCATCTTATCTCTGAGCAGTGGGGAGATAGTGTCTCGGGGGTGGTTGTGAAGTAGGTCTCTCTTAAATATGCACAGAGGAGGTGACAGGGTCCAATTCCCCCATAGCACTAAAGCACAGACCCTATTCTCCACATTCTGTCCTCGCTGGCTGAGCTGCAAGGTGAGATAACATTCAGAAGGGTATAATTAATGTGGCGATGAATATGTATTTTATAGGTTAACCTGACAGGTGAAGGGCGTATCTCTGGGCTCATAACTTGTTTTTGTCTTTAGGTGGACGAGGGCATACTGAGGCATTCTGAGCCAGTCAGTCAGTCAGTCTACACCACAGACGGTGTTGTGGGGCAGTAAAATGATGCCTGCATGGATGGTGCCCCCATGTCTGTTGGCCAAGGTAAGGTGTGCACAATGGTGCTACTAAAACCTGATAGACCAGTCTGAGAGTTGTAAGACTTTGTATTTCTTCTTTATAGAACCCTTCAGATACACTGATAGCGTGCGGATCACGTCTATCTACATCAAATAATTTTAGTGCAGTCAGCCTTTATGCAGTCAGTGAAACATCCCTTTGCCCATTCACACAGTTGATGAAATGCAGATGGGGGCAATTAGCATGAGAGTAGGGAGACAAATGAACAGTAACTAAATGATGCTGGATTAGTGGTGTTTTATGAATCAGCAGCGCTCCATGAGAATCAGAGCTGTTCAGTCTGGAACCTCACGTGATAATCATCATCAATGGAGTGTCACAAACAAACACCTGCAACACATCTGTAGTCCGACATGTCGCAGCTCTACTGCAGACTGCAGCCGTGCAAACCAGGACTCCATGACACACACACACACAGCCAACATCTGCACTGTCACATCAACACAGACATCTGTTATAGACTTAGGCTACAATCTAATCTTTCTGTATAATCATTCATGTAAATACATATAGTAAGTCTACACAACTCTGTTACTACCTATTCAAACAGTCACAACGCACTCACTTGTCAAAAAGCACCCATTTCCAATGTCTTCATTTGCATTCAGCGGTGTGGTTTTATCTGCAACCATCTTTGCTGTGTGGCTTTGCAGCCTTACCTTTAATCTCTGTTGCATCTGTAATGATCTGCAACGCTATATCAGAGCGTGTCTGTGCAACCCTATCAGAATGTATCTTCACCAGTCTGTCTGCCTGTCTGTCAGTCACCTCACATGCCTGTCTGTCTGACAGCCACTTGTTTGTATGTCTGACAGTCACCTGTGTCTGTCTGTCTGTCTGTCTGTCTGTCTGTCTGTCTGTCTGTCTGACTGACAGACAGTCTCTTGTTTGTATGTCTGTCTGCCTGAATGGCAGTCACCTCGTCTGTCTGTCTGTCTGTCTGTCTGTCTGTCTGTCTGTCTGTCTGTCTGTCTGTCTGTCTGTCTGTCTGTCTGTCTCCTCACCTGTCTGTTATGTTGGCAGGCAGGCAAGCATTTAGAGGGATAACAGCAGAATGCAGAATAAATTCCCATAATGACAGATTTAATCACAGATGGCCGCCCGTCACCGTGACATCAAGCATGCAGAGGGTTCTGTGGCATCAGCTGGGCTCCTCTCTCTCCAGCTTTCTCCCTCCTGTCAGGTGTGACATTAACCAAACAGCCTTGACAGTGACTTTGTCACCTTCAAGTCACCTAATTAGACTAAAGGACCCTTAATGACGTTCCGACGTGAAATTAAAGCAATGTCTGATTGAAAAGAGAATGACACACTAGAAAGTAAGTGCTATTGGAGTAGATAAGAGAATTGTTGCTTCAGGCCTCCCATCAGTGGAAATGGACTCCTAGCACAGTATTGGTGATGCAGGCAAAGCACTGGCCCCTGAGTTGATGCATCATGTGAGAGACAGGTGGGGGTACAGGTTCTGGGAAAGGTGAGGGGATGAGTGACAATGTGACACCCCTGACAGAAGCCTTAAGCCACCCTTTTCCCTTACTAATTTACTTCAGTGCTTTTCATCTCTTTACCAAGGCTGTCCACAGAGCAGAGGGACTCGCTGGATGAGAGGGGAAGACACATTTATGGGAGCCGGTGTTTTCCTGACAGTGCAGAGCAGTCACCTCCTAACGAACGGCTCTGGCCTTCCTACATATACAGCTCAGAGGTTAGAGCCAGGCCCAGAGGTGGACAAGACTTGGCCTCACGTTTAATTGGAACACGACCGGCATACAGGGGTGCAAAGAAGTCTGATTGGACAAGGCTCTGGCCCACAACAGTACAGAGCTGTGTGATGGAAGCCCTGCCTGAGCACTTGGTTTGGATTAGCACAGGGTCTTGAGTACAGAAGTGAAGTGGGCTCTGATTGGAGCAGGGATACTGTCTTTCATTTGAGTTGGAAGCCAAAGCATTGCCATGGCAACCTTCAGAGGGAAAACCAATCAAGCGATGCACAACTCAGTCAGTACAAATACATTACAATTTTGGTAAAGCAATTTTGGTAAGGCCTGTGGAGGCGCACTGGAGGTCTGGAGCTTAGAGCTGGCACAACCCGTCCTGGCTGGATGCCCACTTTCGCACGACACGTGCGGGGCGCTGGCACAGGACGCACTGGGCTGTGAATGCGCACTGGCGACACAGTGCGTATCTCCGCATTCCTAGGTTCCTCAATGAACACACGCTCCTTCTGTTGCCTGACCAGCTCCTCTCTCTGTGCCTCCACTATTTCCTTCTCCCTTTGAGCCTCCTGTAGCGCCTCCCTCTGCATGGATAACTCCTGCTCCCTCTGAGCTAACAGCCCCCGTAACGTGGTGGCCTCCTCTCTCAGACTCTCGATTCGCAGGTCTTGGAGGACCTCTAAAATAGCGGCCTCCTCCTCTATATTCAGCCCTTTCACGGCCTCCTGCTGCCTCGTCGTCCACCCTGTGTGCCCCCCCAAAATGTTTTCTTGGTGCTGCTTCTCGGGCTTCCTCTTCGGCCGGCACCGTTGATGTCGCCATTGATCCTCTCCTACCCGGGCTTCCTCCTTCATTGCCTTACCGTAACGGACGGCCTCATCCTCTGTGATTTCCCCCCAACCGAGGAGGACATCTACCAACATAGCCTCCCGCTGTGTCCAGGGTGTTTGCTCCTCCTGGGCACGCTGCTTGGTCCGTGTTTGGTGGGATCTTCTGTCACGATCGTTGAGAGACGGGTCGGACCAAGGTGCAGCGTGAAAAGCGTACATGTTTATTCACCCAATAAACATACAAACCAAAACAAGAAACAACGTAACGTGAAGTCCAAAGTGCTATACACACACCAGCCTAACAGGAACAAGATCCCACAACTAAGCTAGGCAACCAGGCTACTTAAGTATGATCCCCAATCAGAGACAACGAGCGACAGCTGTCTCTGATTGGGAATCACACCCGGCCAAACATAGAAACACAACCTAGAACTGCAACATAGAAATAGACTAACATAGATCTCAAATAGACATTCACACCCTGACTCAACAAACAAGAGTTCCATAGGTCAGGGCGTGACATTAACACTATCAACGTTTCCATTTACTGTGGAAATTGTGATCGAATCAAGGCATTATTAGCCACTTTCAATGCAACATACCGAAACAAAACGAACTATGCAAGACTTAGTATGCAAAACTAACTATGCAAGAGGTTTTGTTATAGGCAGAACGCATCGGAGTAGGATTCTATTGCATTGACAGCATTGACTCAGCCCGTCCTCTACACAGACCGGTGCGGCATAACCAATCAGAGCTGCAGTAGGCTTATATGCAAATAGACCATTGCCATATAAAGATCTGTGACATTTACTTTGAACTGCACTGTGTTTTCCAGCATGAGCGGTCGTGAGTAGATGCACTTGTTTTGAGCTCAAAGCGAGCCTTGTTTTGTTCATATCTTTTGCTAGTTAGTGAGTTATTAGCCCAGTTATAGATAATTTTTAGTCAGCAATAGGGGAGTGATTGCTTCCTACAAGAGCACAAAACGTGTACATTTCTAGACATCTTTGAAAAGCGAGTCAGGTAAAGAACTTTTTTTGGGATGCATTTTCTCCATTGTTTTTGATGGTAGGGCACTCTGGTAGGCCTACAATATGATCAAATAGCTGCAGCAGCCTACTTGACCACTGTTAAAACTGTTACATCCTCAATTTTCACAGTAAACACACGCTGGAAGATGCACAGATGAAGTTTGCACTCAGCAGACCTGAAATTTGCTCAGTGGTGTTTTTTTTTTAGGGAACATTGGTTGCAAAGTTGCTAATTATCTAAATGCTAAAGTTGTCCGTGATGAGATTTGAACCATCTTTGGGTTGCTAGACTTTCGCGTTATATACAGTTTTTTGCCTTAAGTAACCTTTTATCTTATGTAAGCATACCAAATGTAACATATCATACTAATTTCAGTGTCCCGGATTTACGTTTACTATGTTACGTCTAGTCTATGAGACCAGTCTGATAATGTACACACACATTCATACACAAACAAATTCACAACCACTTGAGATGTGTGAATGAAGGATTTATGGCCAATTTAGTAGCCTGTTAGCAATCAACCACAATGAATTCCAATTGTGAACAAGCAGGGTTGGCTTTGTTGTTGGTGCAGACATAATTGTCATGCATGGAACAATGCTAAACACACAAGTTTTGTTTTGTTGCTTAATTCTCCACTGGTGTTGTGAAAGCTTAATTCATTATCATCAATGGGCATTGTACCATGTGATTGAAAAATATATAGCCTTTTACCTTCCTGACAATTCAATTACTGCCTCTCCCCCCTGGCATTTTTCCTCTTTGTTATTTTGGTTTTGTATCCACAGCACCATAGCAACTGTTGTTGAGTAGGGGGAGAACAACCTTTCAGATTCCACCTGAGCTTGTCTCCTCACAGTGCTACATAGGGAGCCAATGCCCTGTTTCCCAGAACCTTGTACACTAAATAGAAAGCAATAAACTGTATCATAATGCCTCTACAAATGCCATGCAGGGATTGGGAGGCTTTGGAACACGCCGTCTGTGTGAGGGGGATAGGGGCTTGCATGATGACTGAGGCATTGTGGTTCTGACTACTGATGCTGTTGTGGATGAGTGAGTGATAGGGAGTGACTGTAGATGGATGCTGGCTCTGGTTCCCTCCCCACCTGGGCGGTCTGTGTCCCCCTAAAGGCACACACCTCACTGGGCTGCTAATGACGCCAGTCCCCCTGCTCCCTCCCTCTCTCTCGCTCTCCTGGAGCTCAGCTCCCATGCAGTGCCTGCGGAAAAGTCATCTTCAGCAAAGGGGGGGGGGCTAGTTCCTCCTCAAGGAGGGGTCCCTGAGGAGCTGAGGGAGAGCTGAGGGAGAGGTGGCTGCTCACCTGCCTGCACAAACAAGCCTCTCGCTCCAGCTGTTTACCACTCCTGGGAACAACACACGCTGCCCCCAATGTTTTATTTTCTTAGAATTTAGATTGTGGTTTATGTTTTTTTCCCCCATGATTATCTTATCGTCTCCCATCTCATCTCCTTTAAAGAGAGCTATGCGGGTAGAGCTTCATTGCTCTGAATATACTGTTGTTTTTCACCAGGCAGCCAATCTGGTCTTACTCCCAGGTCACAAGGTGTTCAATAGGCCTGCTAATTGGCTGACCACGTGGTCTGACAGCTCCCCTGTGATTGGCTAGAGTGTGGTCTGACACCTCCCCTGTTATTGGCTAGAGGAGACTGGGGACCTGTTCAGACAAAGGATAGCCAAGCTTGATTCTCAGACTAAAAACACCTGAAACAGGTGTGGTCTCTGGGTCTGTGCTAAACATGGAGACTGGCGAGAGGTCAATCATATCATCAAACCAGAGTGTATATCTTGCTACTGTATGTTTTAACTGGATTATACCAGATCTAAAGACAGACTCTATATGAAACTATGTGAGAGTGAGGTACAATCTGTGACTCATTATTGCACAAGAAGAGATTACAGATCGACGGTATGTTAGAAGTGTGTTTACGACCTGGATGCCGAACAGCACTGTTTCAAAATAAGCTGTCACGCAAGCACATTAAAGGGGGTGTCATAAGCTGTCATATAAGCACACCTACGGTCTCACCTTATCGTCACATCGTTAGCTTTTCTAGCACTCTCAAGTGCTTTATGTCTCCTTAGTTCCCACTCTCTTATTGTCTATTTCCCTGCTCCTCTTTCCCCCAAACTCACTGTCCCCCTCCCCTCTGTTGCTCTCCTCTCCTCCTGCATATCTATTGGTCTCCCTGTATAGCTCTCTCTTCCCTCCTGTCTCTCTCCTCTCCTCCCTGTATCTCTCTCTCCCCTCTCCTCCCTGTATCTCTCTCTTTCCTCCTGCATATCTCTGTCTCCCTGTATAGCTCTCTCTCCCCTCCTGTCTCTCTCCTCTCCTCCCTGTATCTCTCTCTACCCTCTCCTTCCTGTATCTCTCTCTTTCCTCCTGCATATCTCTGTCTCCCTGTATAGCTCTCTCTCCCCTCCTGTCTCTCTCCTCTCCTCCCTGTATCTCTCTCTCCCCACTCCTCCCTGTATCTCTCTCTTTCCTCCTGCATATCTCTGTCTCACTGTATCTACCCCTCTCTTTCCTCCTGCATATCTCTGTCTCCCTGTATCTCTCTCTCCCTCACTGCATTTTAATTATAATTATTTGGAGTCTGCTGCCAGTGAACGCCTCCATGACTCAGCCCTCCGGGGAGTTACGCCAGATAAACCAGATAAATAAATAAATATGTCCACAGAAACTTAACCAAGCTGACAGGAAATTAATGATATCTCCCAGTCTTTTCTTCTCTCTCCTGCTTTTTCCATCTCTCTCGGAGGAGGACGTGAGTGGCGTGTGAAACATTCCCCCTGAGCTGTGTTTGCTTTCTGAAAATGGCGGAGGAAGAAAAAGTTATCGTTCAGAGCCTTCCTGCCTGTCTTAATGTGACATATTTTCTCTTCCTCAGAGGAGAGGGAGAAGGAGAGGGAGAGGAAAGCAGGCCGGCCGGGGGAGCAGTTGTGGCCTGAGGGGTTGTTCAGACAGAGGACAGGGAGGGAGCGATCTCACCCTCCTCACCCCCACCCCTTGCCTCACCTAGGGCCAGTCTTCATGTTGACAGTAATAATGGCTCTGACACCAACCTGGATTACACAACAGCCCAGTGCGCTCCAATTACCCAGCTATCGGCCCTTTGAACCCGCCTAATTGCTCACTCTAGACGATTACCTATACTCACAATTAGAGACATGTTAAACAGCTTGTCTAAACAGAGAGACGTGCGAGTGTGTGAAACAATGAGCAGGGAACTGATTCACAGCTATTTGGGGCCGCTGGTGCATCTCTCTCTCTGTAGTTCCTCATTTCTCTATGCTACACTTTCTCTCTCTCAATGCGCAAAAACCCGCAAATAATCCCTCTACCCCACTGAAAAACCTGCAGCTACAACCCTGACATACAAACACATGAATGGGCACACAAACACACACTACCACCATCTGTGAGCTCAGGAAAGGACTCATTCTCACTTCTCTAACTGGAAGAGATGGAGACCGGCACACTGTTGAAAAAGCGGAACTCTCCATCTTTCTCTTATCCTACTTACTGTATCCTCTGACACATTTTCCATGCTGAAGGTGCTGCCAGTGTGAGCCGGAGCGGTGGCGTCAGTGGCCCATCGTCCACATGCCTCCTGCCCTGATTAGAGGGCCTTGTCACGGGCCAGAGCCGAGGATCAGGGGTCCAGAGAGAGCCTGGAGGCCCTCTAACACAGCTCTCTAACAGCCCCACTACACCATAACCCTTTCCAGATGACCTGATAAGTGCTATCAGGGGACAGAGATAGTTGCTGACACTCCAAGGGGCTGTTTCTGATGGCCACAACATTGGTAGAATGGAGCCCCTGGGCGTCTGAACTACACACGGAGACAAGGGCAGGCACTTTATGGTTATGTTGGAAAAGAGGGGGGTGGAGTGAGAGAAAGAGGGAGAGAAAGAAAGGAGGAAAAGCGCATGAACTGCAGCAAGGGAAGCAGGATAGAGGGGAGAGGTCAGAAGGGTTGATATTACTCATCCTGGGGGACGGTAGAAGGCGATTGTCTCACGGACGGACAGTGTGTCTGTGATCAGCGATGTCGCCAAGGTGTGTAGCATTTGCACACAGCATGATACTGAGCCACTACACGCTCCATTTAACTCCTGGCCAAGCTCAGCTGATCCCTTCCCACCCAACAGAGCTATGAGCTCATCCATCATGCAGGCTCACCCAGCCCCCTCTGGCCCCCCAGGCCAACCTTGAAACCAAACCAAGCACCAGATTAAAATAGAGCTCTGCTACATCAAACAGCAAGGATTCATAAGAACACTTTATTTTTCCTAAAACATGATGCTCTCTTTTTTGGTTTGAAATAAAAGCTGTTGCTATTTCTGTTTGTTTTATGATGCGACAGCTGCATTCTGCCGTGCTTGGCTGCCACCATGACAGCGCCATGCTGATGTGATACAGGTGGTGAGTGGCCGGTTGTTCCAGCCATCCAATAAGAGGGCCAGGGCTGCATTGTGCCAACTCCACTCTCAAGGGGGAGGAGGGGGCTGAGTTAAACCAAGGCCAGGATTCAACATTCCCTCAACAGTGAAAAGCACACTGACAACGTCAGACCAAATCCAAAACTACATTGAGAAACAGGGCACATGGGAACACTTAGCTCATAACATAATGACTTACATCTCTCTCCTCCCTCACCCTCATCTGGTTCTTGGATGAGTCTCGCAGGCAGCTCAATTCATTTAGAACAAATGCATTTTTATGAAATGGTGCAATCCCTTGCTGAAAAAAGTCTCAGCCAACCAAGGTGGCTTTCATAAAACACATGTTCAGTAAAAGTCTGGAAAGTCTGATATGGGGATTACTGTGGACTAAGCTCATTTTCCTACACATGCTCAGACTCAGTCACACTGTTTTATTAGGAATGAGGAATACCCTTTGGATTGGCCTCCTGGAGATCTACAGTACTCCTTCCCTCCGTACCTCCCTTTCTCTCCTCAACCACCATCTATCGATCTTTTTACATCTCTTTCTAACCCTCTTTCTCCTATACCCTTCTCCTGAGAGGAAAGCTTCTCAAAACGACAGTCTCCATGTGTACAATGCAGCACTCACTAGTTTACACACAATGGATCTGTCAGAATGGATATATAGTGTGACCTTGCTCCACTTAAACATTTATAAATGAACACACACACACACCCCTATAAACTACCTCCCCTCCTCCATCCACTGCTGACGGCATATCTCAGGAGGACAGAGATGAAATGCCAGTCAAAATGTCAGCTTTACAGCAGATTTACTGCACAAATCCTATGTGCTGTGTAAGCAAAATAACTGAATAAAGTCACAGACAACACACTGCTGTACAAATACACCTTGTACACAAGCTTGACCAAAAGCTACTCATGGGCATATAAAACAGTGAGAGGTGACCAAATGTGAAGCTACATATTTGGGATATTCTGCGCGCACACACACGCACACACAGTGAATGAGTGCGTCTCAGCTTAGCTGTCATGGTGATGAAGAGCTCTGGGAGCAGAGAGCTTTGGCCCATGGGAGAAACAAAAGGGAATGAAAATATAGGAGAGAAACAATTTGATAACCTGAGTGGATGACCGAAACGCCTCTCGCTCTGACATGTCTTTAACTAATGTGTGCACTCCCTGGAAGCAAGGCCATCGCTTTTAAATAATACTGGCCCTATACAACACAGCCAAGATGATTGTTTCTGCTGACTGTTAGGCATGGTCCTCGCAGCCAACAGCAATATATATATATTACTCCACTCAGCCACAAAACAAGCTTTTGATTTGGGCTGATAGCTATGATAGCTGGAGAGGACGACGGGCCTATTGTGAAATATCTAGTGGTAAATAAAGAAAGCTACTTTGCATGGGTATTAGAGGGGAATGTGTTATTTATCACCCTGCGATGGAGGGAAGGCAGTGAGAGAAGAGAAGAGCGGGTAATGAAAACCAGCATGGTCATCTGCTTCACACCCACTTTAAAACATATCAGACAGGTTCCTTGTCAAGCATTAAATAAGACCTGGATTATAGATAGAGATTATATATATATAGAGAGATTGTAAATATATACACATTTTATATACACACACACACACACAGAGAGAGACAGAGAGATAGAGAGACACAGAGAGAGAGAGATAGAGACACACACAAAGAGAGAGAGAGACAAAGAGAGCAAGCGAGAGAGAGAGCGAGAGAGAGAGAGAGAGAGAGAGAGAGAGAGTGATTGAGAGAGAGAGAGCGAGAGAGAGAGAGAGAGAGCGATTGAGAGAGAGAGCGAGAGCGATAGAGAGCGCGAGACAGCGAGAGAGAAAGCGAGAGAGAGAGCGAGAGAGAGAGAGCGAGAGCGATTGAGAGAGAGAGAGAGAGCGAGAGCGATTGAGAGAGAGAGCGATTGAGAGAGAGAGAGCGAGAGAGCGATTGAGAGAGAGAGAGTGAGAGAGAGAGAGAGAGCGAGAGCGAGAGAGAGAGAGAGCGAGAGAGACGGAAAAACAAAGGGAGGACAAGAGATGGGGAGATGCAGAGAGAGAAACCAATGGAGAGAGACAAATGGGAAAGGGAGACAAGGGGAAGACAGTGCTATCTCTCTAGAGGAGGAGAGGGGAACAGGTAGACGTGATGTGAGAACAAAAGCTACACTACATGACCATGTGGACACCTGCTCGTCAAACATCTCATTCCAAAATCATGGGCATTAATATGGAGTTGGTCCCTCTTTTGCTGCTATAACAGCCTCCACTCTTCTGGGAAGGCTTTCCACTGGATGTTGGAACATTGCTACGGTGACTTGCTTCCATTCAGCCACAAGAGCATTAGTGAGGTCGGGCACTGATGTTGGACGATTAGGCCTGGCTCGCATTCGGCGTTCCAATTCATCCCAAAGGTGTTCGATGGGGTTGAGGTCAGGGCTCTGTGCAGGCCAGTCAAGTTCTTTCACACTGATATCGACAAACCATTTCTGTATGGACCTCGCTTTGTGACGGGGGCACTGTCATGCTGAAACAGGAAAGGGCCTTCCCCAAACTGTTCCCACAAAGCACAGAATTGTCTAGAGTGTCATTGTATGCTGTAGCGTTAAGATTTCCCTTTACTGGAACTAAGGGGCCTAGCCCGAACCATGAAACAGCCCCAGACCATTGTTCCTCCTCCACCAAACTTGTTGGCACTGTGCATTCGGGCAGGTAGCGTTCGCCTGGCATCCGCCAAACCCAGATTCGTTCGTCGGACTGCCAGATGGTGAAGCGTGATTCATCACTCCAGAGAACACGTTTCCACTGCTCCAGAGTCCTATGGCGGTGAGCTTTACACCACTCCAGCTGAAGCTTGGCATTGCATATGGTGATCTTAGGCTTGTGTGTGGCTGCTCGGCCATGGAAACCCTTTTCATGAAGCTTCCGCCGAACAGTTCTTGTGCTGCCGTTGCTTCCAGAGGCAGTTTGGAACTCGGTAGTGAGTGTTGCACTACGCGCTTCAGCACTCGGCAGTGCCGTTCTGTGAGCTTGTGTGGCCTACCACTTCGCAGCTGAGCCATTGTTGCTCCTAGACGTTTCCACTTCACAATAACAGCACTTACAGTTGACCGGGGCAGCTCTAGCAGGGCAGAAATTTGACAAACTGACTTGTTGGAAAGGTTGCATCCTATGACAGTGCCACGTTGAAAGTCACTGAGCTCTTCAGTCAGGCCATTCTACTGCCAATGTTTGTCTATGGAGATTTTATGGCTGTGTGCTCGATTTTATACACCTGTCAGCAATGGGTGTGGCTGAAATTGCCGAATCCACTAATTTGAAGGGGTGTCCACATACTTTTGTATATATAGTGTATATCCCTATTACAATCAAACGGTTATAAATAATTTAATACAAATACATTTGCAGTGTCCTTCCTGAAGGTGAGCAGCTGCAGATTTTATCTGCCAAGGACGGGGCATTGGGATGTTTTTTAATAGGAGGATGTGCAGCTATGTGGCTGTGGGAGGAGAGGAGGACCAGCTGCCTGCCAGGCTAAGACAGGGGAGTATGTCATGGCCACAGCCCCAGGGCAGTGAGTGGTACGGTGGGGTGGACAGTCCCAGCTGAGGGCCCCTGAGTCTGATCAGTCAGCCAGGATGGATTTAGAGTCATACACTGCTCTCCTCAATCAAAGCCAGGCCTCAGATCCAAGGTAAAAATAGCCACAGGTCAATGGAAGACAGAGGACAGAGCAGAGACATGGAAAAAGAAAGAGTGGGGGAAAGGAAATGAAGAGACGGAAGAGAGCAAGAGAAACAAGGGCAGGTTTATTATGTTCTGCTGGTACACTACTGTGTTTTAGTGAGTGTGCCACTGGGACACAAAGGCGTGTGTGTCTGTGTCTCTCTCTCTCTCTCTCTCTCTCTCTCTCTCTCTCTGTCTGTCTGTCTGTCTGTCTGTCTGTCTGTCTGTCTGTCTGTCTGTCTGTCTGTCTGTCTGTCTGTCTGTCTGTCTGTCTGTCTGTCTGTCTGTGTCTGTCTGTGTCTGTCTGTCTGTCTGTCTGTCTGTCTGTGTCTGTCTGTGTCTGTCTGTGTCTGTCTGTCTGTGTCTGTCTGTCTGTGTCTGTCTGTCTGTCGTCTGTCTGTTGTCTGTCTGTCTGTCTGTCTGTCTGTCTGTCTGTCTGTCTGTCTGTCTGTCTGTCTGTGTCTGTCAGGGACAGACTAGAGCAAGGGGCTGGCTGGGGGAAAGACAACACATACAGCCTTTAAATCAATCAGCTCCACCTGCAGGGCCCATTCTATTGAGACTCCAGAGAGAGGAGAGGAGGAGCAACACAGACTGGGAATAATTACTAAAAACAAACTCTGTTTTACCATGCATGGTAGTTAAACACACATCTGAACAGACAGATGGCTCAACGACAAACATCATTAGTCAGATAATGGGCTGTCCTCTTGTTTTCACCATTACAGATTACACAGTTTTATTGCAGTTGTGCAGAGTCGGCGCAGCCCTTTACTCTACTGCATTGCCATGTAAGGGTTCTGTGCTAGTGCCAGTGGTATACAGAGCTACTCTCACTTCTCATCTCTGTTTGCTCTCTCCTCACCTCTCTTTCCAATTCTCATCTCAGTTTACTCTCTCCTCACCTCTCTTTCCACTTCTCATCTCTGTTTTCTCTCTCCTCACCTCTCTTTCCACTTCTCATCTCCGTTTGCTCTCTCCTCTTTCCACTTCTCCCCTTTTCTACCTTCCTCTCATGTCCTTCTTTCCTCTTGTCTCTTGATTCCTGGCTCCTCTGTCGCCCCGCTGAAACCTCCCTTCTCTCTCTCCTCCCCTGAGGCAGCAGATGCCCCCACACCTCCATCACACCCTCCAGCCACAGAGCTAGTATCTCACATCTCTTCTCTGGAACATTCAGTTAATGAAAATGGGGAGGGAACATTCACTTCTCAGAAGGCACACACACCTCTACTGAGAGAGAGAGGGTCGAGAGAGCATACCTGTTACTTTTCTAATACATGACTCATTTAGTTAGACCACAATAACACAATGGAAGGATCGAAGTGAGACCACAAGTTTTCTAACACTGCATGTTCCCACAGCAGTGTGTGTGTGTGTGTGTGTGTTTGTGCGCATACATGCGTGTGTGTGAACATAAGTGTGTAAATACAGCTCTGTAATTGAGCCATGTGAGATCACAGGGATTGGCTTATTTTCACTTGGAGGTGACACGCTTTATTGTGCTTTAAGTGGCTACAGAGGCTTGCGAAAGTATTCACCCCCCTTGGCATTTTTCCTATTCTGTTGCCTTACAACCTGGAATTAAAATGGATTTTTTTGGGGTTTGTATCATTTGATTTACACAACATGCCTACCACTTTGAAGATGCATAATAAGACAAAAAAACTGAAAACTTGAGTGTGCATAACTATTCACCCCCCCCAAAGTCAATACTTTGTAGAGCCACCTTTTGCAGCAATTACAGCTGCAAGTCTCTTGGGGTATGTCTCTATAAGCTTGGCACATCTAGCCACTGGGATTTTTGCCCATTCTTCAAGGCAAAACTGCTCCAGCTCCTTCAAGTTGGATGGGTTCCGCTGGTGTACAGCAATCTTTAAGTCATACCACAGATTCTCAATTGGATTGAGGTCTGGGCTTTGACTAGGCCATTCCAAGACATTTCAATGTTTCAATGTAAACCACTCAAGTGTTGCTTTAGCAGTATGCTTAGGGTCATTGTCCTGCTGGAAGGTGAACCTCCGTCCCAGTCTCAAATCTCTGGAAACTGAAACAGGTTTCCATCAAGAATTTCCCTGTATTTAGCGCCATCCATCATTCCTTCAATTCTGACCAGTTTCCCAGTCCCTGCCGATGAAAAACATCCCCATAGCATGATGTAGCCACCACCATGATTCAAAGTGAATCCAAGATGGCGTAGTAGTGCAGTTGTGTTTTTATCGTCTGTCTGTAAATAGCCTGTAAATACCCTATTTTTCGTACATATTTCCCTATCAGACTTTTCATCCTTCTACAAGATATACTTTCCTGCAACCCGCCTCACTCAATGTGGAACGGATTCTATTATTGACTTACCTTTATCTAGAATCTAGAATCTCCAGTTGAAACTAGCTAGCCAGCTAACTAGCTACTTGCTATTTGCTATTAGCCACAGCTAGCGGTGTTTCACCCAGAACATTGGATTTTTTTCTGCGGGATTAATTTTAATCACTGGACATTGATCACCGGATATTCGGCCAGTCTGCACAGCGCGTTATCGACCCAGAACATATCAGTTTTTCCGCCGGAATCACTGAATCACTGGACCTTTAACTCCGGATTCATCGCTACCAGCTAGCTACCACCAGCCAGCTACAACAAAACGGACGCTGTGGTCTGGCTAATCATCCTGAGCTAGGCCCATCGCCCATCTCCCGGCTATCTACCTCTCTGTCAACCGGACGGGACCACCTAGTGTTGACACGGAGCCCGCCGATCCTACACGACTGGTCTGCCGACGAAATCGTCTGATGTGGTTACGACGTTAACCACGAAGATTCCATCCATCTGCTAGCCCTGGCCCGCTAGCACACGCTAGCCGTGGCCTCTTACTAGTGCTTCACCACCGGACCTTATGATAACTCAGCTATACAGCTGATATCTGCTGGACTGTTCCTTTTTACGGTACTACATCCTGTTTATGTTTAGCCTCAGCCCAAACATGGTTAGTTTATTGTTGTTTCGGTTATTTCTAATTGTACTATATCACTGTAGACCCCCAGCCTAGCTAAACCTGCCTTAGATAGCTCCTTTGCCCTCCCCCTATACACGCGGAGACCGACTCAATTGATGCCTCCAGCGATGCTATCTCTTTCATTGTTACCCAACGCTTAGGTTTACCTCCACTTTACTCATATCCTTCCATATCCTTGTCTGTACATAATGCCCTGAATCTTTTCTATAACACCCGGAAATCTGCCCCCTTTATTCTATGTACCCAACGCACTAGAAGACCAGTTCTTAAAGCCTTTAGCCGTATCCTTATTCTAGTCCTCCTCTGTTCCTCTGGTGATGTAGAGGCTAACCCAGGCCCTGCAGCCCTCAGTATCACTCCTACTTCCCAGGCGCTATCATTTGATGACTTCTGTAATCGCAAAAGTCTTGGTTTCTTGCACATAAATATCAGAAGTCTACTTCCTAAGTTTGAGTTATTCACTGCGTTAGCACACTCTGCCAACCCTGATGTTCTAGCAGTGTCTGAATCCTGGCTCAGGAAGGCCACCAAAAATTCTGAAATTTCCATCCCCAACTATAACATTTTCCGTCTAGATAGAACTGCCAAAGGGGGTGGAGTTGCAATCTACTGTAGAGATAGCCTGCAGAGCTCTATCATACTATCCAGGTCTGTGCCCAAACAGTTTGAGCTTCTACTTCTAAAAATCCACCTTTCCAGAAATAAGTCTCTCACTGTTGCCGCTTGCTACAGACCCCCTCAGCCCCCAGCTGTGCCCTGGACACCATATGTGAATTGATTGCCCCCATTTATCCTCAGAGTTTGTACTGCTTGGTGACCTAAATTGGGATATGCTTAATACCCCAGCCATCCTACAATCCAAGCTAGATGCCCTCAACCTCACGCAAATTATCAACGAACCTACCAGGTACAACCCTAAATCCGTAAACATGGGTACCCTCATAGATATCATCCTGACTAACATACCCTCTAAATACACCTCAGCTGTCTTCAACCAGGATCTCAGCGATCACTGCCTTATTGCCTGCGTCCGTAACGGGTCCGCGGTCAAACGACCACCCCTCATCACTGTCAAACGCTCCCTAAAACACTTTAGCGAGGAGGCCTTCCCTAATTGACCTGGCCCAGGTATCCTGGATGGATATAGATCTCATTCCGTCAGTAGAGGATGCCTGGTTGTTCCTTAAAAGTAATTTCCTCTCAATCTTAAATAACATGCCCCATTCAAAAAATACAGAACTAAGAACCGATATAGCCCCTGGTTCTCCTCAGACTTGACTGACCTTGACCAGCACAAAAACATCCTGTGGCGTACTGCATTAGCATCAAATAGCCCCCCGCGATATGCAACTTTTCAGGGAAGTTAGGAACCAATATACACAAGCAGTCAGGAAAGCAAAGGCTAACTTTTTCAAACAGAAATTTGCATCCTGTAGCACTAACTCCAAAAAGTTTTGGGACACTGTAAAGTCCATGGAGAATAAGAGCACTTCCTCCCAGCTGCCCACTGCACTGAGGCTAGGAAACACTATCACCACCGATAAATCTACAATAATCGAGAATTTCAACAAGCATTTTGCTACAGCTGGCCATGCTTTCCATCTGGCTACCACTAACCCGGCCACCAACTCTGCACCCTCTGCTGCAACTTGCCCATGCCCCCCCCGCTTCTCCTTCACACAAATTCAGACAGCTGATGTTTTGAAAGCGCTGCAAAATCTGGACCCCTACAAATCAGCTGGGCTAGACAATCTGGACCCTTTCTTTCTAAAACTAGCCGCCGAAATTGTCGCTACCCCTATTACTAGTCTGTTCAACCTCTCTTTCATAACGTCTGAGATCCCCAGAGATTGGAAAGCTGCCGCGGTCATCCCCCTCTTCAAAGGGGGTGACACTCTAGATCCAAATTGCTACAGACCTATATCCATCATGCCCTGCCTTTCGAAAGTATTCGAAAGCCAAGTAAACAAACAGATCATCGACCATTTCGAATACCACCGTACCTTCTCCGCTATGCAATCCGGTTTCCGAGCTGGTCACGGGTGCACTTCAGCCACGCTCAAGGTCCTAAACGATATTATAACCGCGATTGACAATAGACAGTACTGTGCAGCCGTCTTCATCGACCTGGCCAAGGCTTTCGACTCTGTCAACCACCGCATTCTTATTGGCAGACTAAATAGCCTTGGTTTCTCAAATGACTGCCTCGCCTGGTTCACCAACTACTTCTCAGATAGAGTTCAGTGTGTCAAATCGGAGGGCCTGTTATCTGGACCTATGGCAGTCTCTATGGGGGTGCCACAGGGTTCAATTCTTGGGCCGACACTTTTCTCCGTGTATATCAATGATGTCGCTCTTGCTGCTGGTGACTCTCAGATCCACCTCTACGCAGACGACACCATTTTGTATACATCTGGCCCTTCATTGGACACTGTGTTAACAAACCTCCAAACGAGCTTCAATGCCATACAACAATCCTTCAGTAGCCTCCAACTGCTCTTAAACACTAGTAAAACTAAATGCATGCTTTTCAATCGAACGCTGCTGGCACCCGCCCACCCGACTAGAATCACCACTCTCGACGGGTCTGACCTAGAGTATTTGGACAACTACAATTACCTAGGTGTCTGGTTAGACTGTAAACTCAACTTCCAGACTCACATAAAGAATCTCCAATCCAAAGTTAAATCTAGAATCGGCTTCCTATTTCGCAACAAAGCCTCCTTCACTCATGCTGCCAAACATGCCCTCGTAAAACTGACTATCCTACCGATCCTTGACTTCGGCGATGTCATTTACAAAATAGCCTCCAACACTCTACTCAGCAAATTGGATGTAGTCTATCACAGTGCCATCCGTTTTGTCTCCAAAGCCCCATACACTACCACCACTGTGACCTGTACGCTCTTGTTGGCTGGTCCTCACTACATGTTCGTCGTCAAACCCACTGGCTCCAGGCCATCTATAAATCACTGCTAGGCAAATCCCCGCCTTATCTTAGCTCATTGGTCACCATAGCAGCACCCACCCGTAGTCTGCGCTCCAGCAGGTATATCTCACTGGTCATTCCCAAAGCCAACACCTCCTTTGGCCGCCATTCCTTCCAGTTCTCTGCTGCCAATGACTGGAACGAATTTGCAAAAATCTCTGAAGCTGGAGACTCTTATTTCCCTCAATAACTTTAAGCATCAGTTGTCAGAGCACCTTACCGATCACTGCACCTGTACACAGCCCATCTGAAATTAGCCCACCCAACTACCTCATCCCTATATTGTTATTTATTTTGCTCTTTTGCACCCCAGTATCTCTATTTGCACATAATCTCTTGCACATCTAGCATTCCAGTGTTAATACTATTGTAATTATTCTGCACTATAGCCTATTTATTGCCTTACCTCCATAACTTGCTACATTTGCACACACTGTATATATATTTTCTGTTGTATTTCTGACTTTATGTTTTTTACCCCATATGTAACTCTGTGTTGTTTTTTATTGCACTACTTTGCTTTATCTTGGCCAGGTCGCAGTTGTAAATGAGAACCTGTTCTCAACTGGCTTACCTGGTTAAATAAAGGTGAAATAAAAAAACATTAAAAAAAAACATGATGGTGTTCTCGGGGTGATGAGAGGGGTTGGGTTTGCGCCAGACATAGCGTTTTCCTTGATGGCCAAAAAGCTCAATTTTAGTCTCATCTGACCAGAGTACCTTCTTCCATATGTTTGGGGAGTCTCCCACATGCCTTTTGGCGAACACCAAACGTGTTTGCTTATTTTTTTCTTTAAGCAATGGCTTTTTTCTGGCCACTCTTCCTTAAAGCCCAGCTCTGTGGAGTGTACAGCTTAAAGTGGTCCTATGGACAGATACTCCAATCTCCGCTGTGGAGCTTTGCAGCTCCTTCAGGATTATCTTTGGTCTCTTTGTTGCCTCTCTGATTAATGCCCTCCTTGCCTGGTCCGTGAGTTTTGGTGGGTGGCCCTCTCTTGGCAGGTTTGTGGTGGTGCCATATTCTTTCCATTTTTTAATAATGGATTTAATGGTGCTCCGTGGGATGTTCAAAGTTTCTGATATTTTTCTATTGTTTATAACCCAACCCTGATCTGTACTTCTCCACAACTTTGTCCCTGACCTGTTTGGAGAGCTCCTTGGTCTTCATAGTGCCGCTTGCTTGGTGGTGCCCCTTGCTTAGTGGTGTTGCAGACTCTGGGGCCTTTCAGAACAGGTGTATACATACTAAGATCATGTGACAGAGCATGTGACACTTAGATTGCACACAGGTGGACTTTATTTAACTAATTATGTGACTTCTGAAGGTAATTGGTTGCACCAGATCTTATTTTAGGGCTTCATAGCAAAGGGGGTCAATACATATGCACGCACCACTTTTCCGTTATTTATTTTTTAGAATTTCTTGAAACAAGTAATTTCACTTCACCAATTTGGACTATTTTATATGTCCATTACATGAAATCCAAATAAAAATCCATTTAAATTACAGGTTGTAATGCAACGAAATAGGAAAAATGCCAAGGGGGATGAATACTTTTGCAAGGCACTGTATATAAATCTCCATGTAGGAACATAAACATTAGTCATTTTATATTGGGGTACGGGATTTTTATGGTGTGTTTTACTGAACCCTCAGCAGATAGTGAACAAATTACTCATGGTCACCATCTCTCAATGGAAAGTTTGGGTTAGTCTAAAGTGGGGCGAATCCAAATGGAACTGTGCAGTTCAACAGGTTCAGGGAAATGGAATCTGTCAGACCAGCAGCACATCATCATGTCTGTAAACATTTTGATACATTCTGCAGGTGTAAATTAGTATGGACACCACCATGCTTTCCTCACTACCCGGTGTATGGCAAGTCAAGAGAATATCCTGCCATTGGAGTATAATAAGCAGATGAAAACAGAGAGAGGGAGGAAACACAGACTATTATTCTACTGAGTCGGACTTTAATTAACTGTGGGGAAGCAGCAGCACAAAAGAGCAAGGAGAGGAAGAGAGGTCTTTAATGTTTCAGCCCGCTGTCTTACACATGACGAGCTCCGCTCCGCAGCTATGGCGACACCTCACAGCACTCTACATCTGGGAATAATGCATCAGCACTCTGCTCCGGAGGCAAGGCACCCGCTGCGGAAACGTCGCAGACTCTCGGGACAAATGGGAAACTATGGAGTGTAATTGGATTGTAAGTGAGCGAGCAGCTCCTATTTCTATCTGCCAATTATGAGCGTCTTTTTTATATTTTTGGGGGGACAGACAGATTAAAAAGACTAGATCAGAAGAGTCTTATTCTCCAGGCCTATTCTTGCGTGCCTTCCCAAAGTGAAGGGTTCCATTGACTGAATAAACTCAGTTCATTTTTTTATCACTAAAAAGCTGAGCAATTTGGTCTTTAATAGGATGTTTGTGATTGACAGGGGTTGAGGAGATAGGGTGACGTGAGTAGAGAACAGGAAAGGTTGAGAAACTTAGTAGGCTAAAAGTCACAGACTTAGTGGATTATATGCAGGCTTGAGGAATCAAGGCCAGTAATCACTGATGGTATTTGTTTATGGCCAGCGCATTACTATATTATTTATGTCAGCATACAAATTGGGGAAATGGCGTTCTCAACCTTTTTTTCCCCAGGTGTACTGGAACTGTTTTCACTAAACTGATTCATTTTGCTTTTGGGGCATGTATTTGAGTAAACCATAAACTGTAAAAGGTTTTGCTAATAAATCCTTAGATTAGAGTGTTTTCTCAACCCACAAATGTCTTCCAATAGCTCCATAACTCTAAAGTCTATAGCTCCATATTCCACAGACAGTTTTACAGAGTAGCAGACAGTCATGAAACAGTCTTTCACTCCCACTCCCACTCCACCACACCTCCCCATCCCCCTATCCTCTGGGTCCATGTCAGATGCACAGTGCACTACACTATCAGGGCTATCCTAATAACTGGAGCTACTGGACAGCCTCGTTAAGACACACTTAATTAACCTCCTATTATTGCATACTTTATCCACTCTCACTGTAGTGTCTTTCTCCATCTGTCTCTCTCACTCAATCTCCATCTCTCTCGCAATTCCATTTTCCTCCTCCTGTCCTATCTCAGCGACAGTCATCTGTAACTTGAACAACCTGTCAACACACTCACATTAGCATGCACCCATTGTTTCCATTCAGATGGGTGAGTTATGAAGCTCACAGAGGAGGTGGGGATGGTAAATGTAAGGGGACAATAAGAGTTGGGTGGGGGAATGGAGGGGGTAGTTGCCTACAGTCGAGTCTGGCGTGCAACATCTCTCACTCACGCTCCATTCTATAGCTTCCACTTCAGTTGAGGAAGCACTAGAGAGATTCAACCACTAACCAGCAGCTTCACAGAATGAACTGTATCACAGCACAGGTAACATACCTCATCACCAGGTGGTTCAGCGGCTCCATATGCTCTTCTTGTTTCTCTCTAGCCTACATTTCACCTGAGTGCTTTAAGGCAGGAGGACAGCAGAGCTCTCCCCTCTCTGCCAAGCCCCAGCTACTCTCATCTCTCTGGGCCGGCTGTGCTCCGTGGCCTGGAGGGGTTGGAGGGTAGAGCGGGGCAGAGGGGGTTCATGGCAGTGAGAGATGTGTCTGCATCTGCCCGGGGCGTTGTGCTGTGCTACACCTACAGAACCAGCTGTTACCCTTCAGAGCTGCAGAGAAACCACCTGCTCTCAGAGACTCAGACAGAGCACAGCACGCTACACTGGACCAACTACGAATCTCTCCACCGTGGACTCAACAAAGGATGATTCTAACTGGAAACGTAAACATAAAACTAATAAACAAGCCCTGTGGGTTTGATGTAAACACACGTTAAAGGTGTGGTAAAAAAATACTGGAGGAACAGAATACCTTACCCCAGTCAAGTGTAATAGCTACAGGCAGGGGCACAACTTTCAATGGGGACGGGGGGACATGCGTTTTTGTCCACCCCAGTTTTATCATTGGAATGTGATACAAAATGAGGGAACGGTGTGCTTTAGGACCATGCGGACGCCTCCAAGCGGTCGGGTAGGCTGTTTGGAATGTTTGTCCGACTGGATAAAAAAAAGAATGCCCCCCCCCCCCCCACACTTCTAAAACCAAAGTTGCGCCCCTGGCAACAGGCATTGTGTGTCCCACGCATACTCATGTAAATATACTTTGAGAGGAGATGAGAGGAGTTTCAGATGGTGCTGTTAGAGGATGCCCCCCATTCCTGACCCATGTGGGGGTGGTGGTAGCAGGTAGCAGCCATCCATACATGCCTGCCTCCACACAGACACATTCCAGTCATACAGGGTGTAGGTGTTTCTGTAGCTACTGTATATATTTGTGGGGAAATACATGCCCTGTGTAGGAGTGGTATCAACCACCTATCCCTGGGGTTATTGCAGACATATCTCTATGTGTTTCTGTAGCTGGTGTGGGAATATGTGTGTTGTGCATGTAAACAGCAGTGGGGATCCTTCCATGTCACTGTGGACTGTGGACTCAGTGTGAATAATGGAATGTGTATGGCACACATGCCTACGCACATGCAGGTGTACGTGTGTATGTATAAGTGTATGAGCAGCATGACTGTATGAGGGAATATGTGTCCGTATTGCTGGTGTGTGAGGTGTCAGCAGCGTTGCCGTGGGGATGGTCTCCGGGGTGATGGATGAGGTCCTGTCTCCACGGCAGCCCCAGCACTGTGCCACTACCATGACAAATGGAGCCTTGGCTAATAAATCTGTACAGGTCCCTATAGTAACACAAACATCACGGCAGGAGGGGTCAGCCCCCCACCCCGCTGGCCCTTTGAAATATACACAGCAAAGCAGGACAGGGTAACAGTCACACCCCTCCCCCTTCTCCCCCTGTCCCCTGGTAGTAGCACAAGCCCCATGTAATCAACCTGAACCCCCAACTCCCCCCTCTCCCCTGTCCTGCATCCCTATTCAGGCTGAGGCAGCAGTCCAGAGGACAGGGGAACATGGGTTGTCCTAGTTTGTCCGCCATGCGCTGGGTGGATAGAGAGAGAAAACACATAATGGAGACACAAACCCACAGGTCAGTAGTTCATGGGCTATTGTTGAAGATCCATTGCCATTTATATTCTCAAACTGCAATAATATGATCAAGGTCCGCTAAAACTGAGCCCTGGATTTTAATACATGTCAAAGACTAACACTGTGTATGCACACACAGACGGAAACAAACACACAAACGACACATCTCGGTTATTGTTACACACAGACAAACTCAGAAGACATGCTCCAGGGAGGGAGTTTCATTTATTAATGAATTTCCTCTAAAATTAACCACCAAATAAATGAATGTTGGATTAGTGAGCAGTGAACAGGGAAATGTGAGACTCTGAATGAACGTTCAATTATTTCTGAAAGGAGCCTGAATGAATCATCACTGTGAGAAGAACACTTGGTCACCTGGGCCTATCAGACCCCATCCTCTCCCACATAAAGACAACCCTATCAGACCCCATCCTCTCCCACATAAACACAACCCTATCAGACCCCATCCTCTCCCAAATAAACACAACCCTATCAGACCCCATCCTCTCCCAAATAAACACAACCCTATCAGACCCCATCCTCTCCCAAATAAACACAACCCTATCAGACCCCATCCTCTCCCACATAAACACAACCCTATCAGACCCCATCCTCTCCCACATAAACACAACCCTATCAGACCCCATCCTCTCCCAAATAAACACAACCCTATCAGACCCCATCCTCTCCCACATAAACACAACCCTATCAGACCCCATCCTCTCCCAAATAAACACAACCCTATCAGACCCCATCCTCTCCCACATAAACACAACCCTATCAGACCCAATCCTCTCCCAAATAAACACAACCCTATCAGACCCCATCCTCTCCCAAATAAACACAACCCTATCAGACCCCATCCTCTCCCAAATAAACACAACCCTATCAGACCCCATCCTCTCCCACATAAACACAACCCTATCAGACCCCATCCTCTCCCAAATAAACACCACCCTATCAGACCCCATCCTCTCCCACATAAACACAACCCTATCAGACCCCATCCTCTCCCAAATAAACACAACCCTATCAGACCCCATCCTCTCCCACATAAACACAACCCTATCAGACCCCATCCTCTCCCAAATAAACACAACCCTATCAGACCCCATCCTCTCCCAAATAAACACCACCCTATCAGACCCCATCCTCTCCCAAATAAACACCACCCTATCAGACCCCATCCTCTCCCAAATAAACACCACCCTATCAGACCCCATCCTCTCCCAAATAAACACCACCCTATCAGACCCCATCCTCTCCCAAATAAACACAACCCTATCAGACCCCATCCTCTCCCAAATAAACACAACCCTATCAGACCCCATCCTCTCCCACATAAACACAACCCTATCAGACCCCATCCTCTCCCAAATAAACACAACCCTATCAGACCCCATCCTCTCCCAAATAAACACCACCCTATCAGACCCCATCCTCTCCCACATAAACACAACCCTATCAGACCCCATCCTCTCCCACATAAACACAACCCTATCAGACCCCATCCTCTACCACATAAACACAACCCTATCAGACCCCATCCTCTCCCAAATAAACACCACCCTATCAGACCCCATCCTCTCCCAAATAAACACAACCCTATCAGACCCCATCCTCTCCCACATAAACACAACCCTATCAGACCCCATCCTCTCCCAAATAAACACAACCCTATCAGACCCCATCCTCTCCCAAATAAACACCACCCTATCAGACCCCATCCTCTCCCAAATAAACACCACCCTATCAGACCCCATCCTCTCCCAAATAAACACCACCCTATCAGACCCCATCCTCTCCCACATAAACACAACCCTATCAGACCCCATCCTCTCCCAAATAAACACCACCCTATCAGACCCCATCCTCTCCCAAATAAACACCACCCTATCAGACCCCATCCTCTCCCAAATAAACACCACCCTATCAGACCCCATCCTCTCCCAAATAAACACCACCCTATCAGACCCCATCCTCTCCCACATAAACACCACCCTATCAGACCCCATCCTCTCCCAAATAAACACCACCCTATCAGACCCCATCCTCTCCCAAATAAACACCACCCTATCAGACCCCATCCTCTCCCAAATAAACACCACCCTATCAGACCCCATCCTCTCCCAAATAAACACCACCCTATCAGACCCCATCCTCTCCCAAATAAACACCACCCTATCAGACCCCATCCTCTACCACATAAACACCACCCTATCAGACCCCATCCTCTCCCAAATAAACACCACCCTATCAGACCCCATCCTCTACCACATAAAGAAAACATCTCAAGCATCTCAAAGCTTCTCACAGGTGGCTGGCAACGTCACAATGCAGTCATTTCTTTTTCAATACATGAGTAACGGGTTGTGTTTAATGTATGAGAAAAAACTAAGACGACGGTCCGTGTCTATAAATGGCAACGAGCGAGCGCTTGCAGATGAGATCAAACATTCTGCTGTGAATATTTAAATTGTGGCGGTCGGTCGTCTCTCCTCGTTGTTGCCTGTTTGAACAGCCAAACCATGCATTAGTGTGGTCTGGCACTCAGACAACAGACAACGCAGAAACATAGTATCTCATCCTTAATGTATCTGTACTGAGCAGTGGAGGCTCCTCAGAGGAGGAAGGGGAGGACCATCCTCCTCAGTGAATTTAATAAAAATCAAAATAGTGAAACATTAAAAAAGTGATCCTTTTTAGATAAAACTATACTAAATATATTCACTTCACCAAACAATTGATTAAAACACACTGTTTTGCAATGAAGGTCTACAGTAGCCTCAGCAGCACTCTGTAGGGTAGCTTCTGTCCTCCTCTGGGTACATTGACTTCAATACAAAACCTAGGATGGTCATGGTTCTCACCCCCTTCCATAGACTTACACAGTAATTATGACAACTTCCAGAGGACGTCCTCCAACCTATCAGCGCTCTTGCAGCATGAACTGACATGTTGTCCACCCAAACAAAGGATAATGTCATGAATCTAGTACTGAAAGCATAAGCTACAGCTAGCTAGCATGATGAGTAGTTGACTCAAAGAGAAAGACAATAGTTGAATAGTTCTGAACAAATTAATTTCTTCCCAAATTAAGGAGAAGCAAGAGAGAGAAAGAGAGCGAGAGAGAGAGATGCGCTACTTTACCAAAAGTACACCTGCTCGTCGAACATCTCATTCCAAAATCATGGAGTTGGTCTCCCCTTTGGAGGCTGCTATAACAGCCTCCACTCTTCTGGGAAGGTTTTCCACTAGATGTTGGAACATTGCTGCAGGGACTTGCTTCCATTCAGCCACAAGAGCATTAGTGAGGTCAGGCACTGATGTTGGGCAATTAAGGCCTGGCTCGCAGTCTGCATTCCAATTCATCCCAAAGGTGTTCGATGGGGTTGAGGTCAAGGCTCTGTGCAGGCCAGTCAAGTTCCTCCACACCGATCTCGACAAACCATTTATGTATAGACCTTGCTTCGTACACGGGGGCATTGTCATGCAGAAACAGGAAAGGGCCTTCCCCAAACTGTTGCCACAAAGTTGGAAGACAGAATCATCTAGAATGTCATTGTATGTTGTAGCGTTAAGATTTCCCTTTACTGGACCTAAGGGGCCTAGCCCAAACCATGAAAAACAGCCCCAGACCATTATTCCTCCTTCACCAAACTTTACAGTTGGCACTATGCATTGGGGCAGGTAGCGTTCTCCTGACATCCGCCAAACCTAGGTTCGTCCATCAGACTGCCAGATGGTGAAGCATGATTCATCACTCCAGAGAATGCGTTTCCACTGTCCAATGGCGGCGAGCTTTACACCATTCCAGCCGACGCTTGGCATTGCGCATGGTGATCTTAGGCTTGTGTGCATGGCCATGGAAACCCTTTTCATGAAGCTCCCGAAGAACAGTTATTGTGCTGATGTTGGGTCCAGAGGCAGTTTGGAACTCGGTAGTGAGTGTTGCAACCCGAGGACAGATGATTTTTACGCGCTACAGCACTCGGCGGTCCCGTTCTGTGAGCTTGTGTGACCTACCACTTCGCAGCTGAGCCTTTGTTGCTCCTAGACTTTTCCACTTTACAATAACAGCACTTACAGTTGACCGGGGCAGCTCTAGCAGGGCAGAAACTGACTTGTTGGAAAGGTGGCACCCTTGGACGATGCCACGTTGGAAGTCACTGAGCTCTTCAGTAAGGCCATTCTACTGTCAATGTTTTTCTATGGAATATTAAAATAATTCTATATATATTGCATGGCTGTGTGCTCGATTTTATACACCTGTCAGCAACGAGTGTGGCTGAAATAGCCGAATCCACTAATTTGAAGGGGTGTCCAAAGTGTATATTTGGTTGAGTTTTTTTTAACTTTAACTTTCACTTAGCTAGCAAATGCAGCTAGCTAGTTTTTCCTACTTAAACACCCAGCTCAAACAGAGAGGGATGCTCTGTTAGCTAGCTGGCTATGGCTATCCAACACTGGAACTCTTCCAAGTCAAGTGTAACTGCTAAACTGCTTTCTGACTGTACACTGTACTGCATGATAGTAGTGGGTTTACTAACACGTTAGTTCTACTGATTCTAGTGGACTATGACGTGACAAAGATGTAAGCTGTGCAGTGGTTAAAGGTCATGATATGAAGGTTTGGCTTGGAAAGGTTTTTTCGCCTTGTCACAGACAGCTGATGATTCTGAAATATAAAATATATTTTGATTTGTTTAACTCTTTTTTGGTTACTACATGATTCCATATGTGTCATTTCATAGTTTTGATGTCTTCACTATTATTCTACAATGTAGAAAATAGCAAAAATAAAGATAAACCCTGGAATGAGTAGGTGTTTCCAAACTTTTGACTGGTACTGTACATGTAGGTAGGGGTAAAGTGACTATGCATAGATAATAAACAGCAAGAAGCAAGGGAGGTAGTCAATGCAAATAGTCCGGGTAGCCATTTGATTAGCTGTTCAGCAGTCTTATGGTTTGGGGGTAGAAGCTGTTAAGAAGCCTTTTGGACCTAGACTTGGCGCTCCGGTACCGCTTGCCATGCGGTAGCAGAGTGTAAAGTCTATGACTAGGGTGGCTTGAGTCTTTGGCAATTTTTTTATGGCCTTCCTCTGACACCGCCTGGTATAGAGCTCCTGGATGGCAGGAAGCTTGGCCCCAGTTATGTACTGGGCCGTACACACTACCCTCTGTAGCGCCTTGCGGTCGGAGGCCGAGCAGTTGCCATGCTTGGCGGTGATGCAACCAGTCAGGATGCTCTCTATGGTGCTGCTGTATAACTTTTTGAGGATCTGAGGACCCATGCCAAATATTTTCTGTCTCCTGAGGGGGAATAGGCGTTGTCGTGCCCTCTTCACGACTGTCTTGGTGTGTTTGGACCATGATCATTTGTTGGTGATGTGGACACCAAGGAACTTGAAGCGCTCAACCTCTGTAGCTCAATTGGTCCTCTGTAGCTCAATTGGTAGAGCATGGCGCTTGTAACGCCAGGGTAGTGGGTTCGATCCCCGGGACCACCCATACACAAAAATTGTATGCACGCATGACTGTAAGTCGCTTTGGATAAAAGCGTCTGCTAAATGGCATATTATATTATTATTATTATAACCTGCTCCACTATCCAGTATGCTGTAATAGAAATAAGGCCATGCTCATAAAAAAAAGTATCATCCTCCCTCATCTTAAATGGCACCGACCACCACTGGTACTGAGGGAACGATAAAATATTCCATAGTTGTTTTATGTCAATTTGACATCTACGGTAAGTGTCAAAATGTATAATTATGGGTTTCTGCAGCTCTGACACAAACGTGCTGCACTATTGCTGAGCTAACAAACCCCTGCAATATGGAATTGAAAATATTTATCATTTTACCAGTGCAATGCTACAATATGATGCTGAGCACTGATACTGTAATTCCCGAGCCTAAGAAAACAATTGCATCTGCCTGAGCAGGTTAGTGAGCGTAGCTCTCACAGAACGGGTGTGACCTGCCTGGAGAGCAACTGCCTACATACCGAACGTCCCTATGGGACAAGCTATGGGGAAATTGTTTCTCTATCCGACAGAAAGCAAAAACAAACAGAGGGGAAAAGCGAATGATGTATCAGCTCTTGGATGGGATGAGACGTTCCATTTGTGTAACCTGCTGAGTGAGCCTGATTTGTTGAGCAGCTTTCCAGCTCTCTTATTGGCCAACACTGGGTAACACAACAGAAGACAAAACAATGGGAGGGAGTGTGTGACTTCAATGATCTGGCCGTCACTTTTTCTTTCCTGTTATATATATATATATATATATATATATATATATATATATATATATATATCTATCTTTATCTCTCTTTCTCGGTCTCCCATGAAAATCAAATCAAGTTTTATTTGTCACATGCTTCGTAAACAACAGGTGTAGACTAACAGGGAAATGCTTCTCTCTTATGGCCAGCACTGAGTATGCAAGAAGGCAGCTGGAAGGTTTGGCATATTGGCAGCGTTTTTAATTCACGGTTTTATATTAACCTTTACAGATACTGGCCCTTTTTGTACATCAAGTCAATGTCCTTTTGACAAGGTATGCGGTTTTAATCAGAAGATTTGTCTCAAAGACCAGATTGGCATTAAGCACTTTGGCCACGGGAAAAAACACCCTATTCAACACGTTCGTATATCCCAGCTGGTACAGTCCCTCCAAAAGGGCGATTAAGGTTGGCAGTAAACGCCAAATAGATGGTGGAAACCTCATAATTACTCTATACCTATTACCGTCGGGTGATGTTCGTCAGTGCCCCGGCCCGTTTTCCAGCGACAAACCCATTGGAGCAGCGACATGCTACAACGGAGATGGACAGAAGGGAAGGAGCAACCCACTGTTTCCGCACACAGGAGAGACCAGGAGAAGATGTCGAGGGAAGCCTCGGACAAGACGGACTGTTGTACTCGACCCGCTCCACTACAGCCCCATCGATGTGGATGGGGGCGAGCTCGTCCCTTCGCTTCCTGTAGTCCACGATCAGCTCCTTTGTCTTGCTGAAGTTGAGGGAGAGGTTGTTGTCCTGGTACCACACTGCCAGGTCTCTGACCTCCTCCCTATAGGCTGCCTCATCATTGACGGTGATCAGTCCTACCACTGTCGTGTCATCAGCAAACTTGATGATGGTGTTGGAGTCGTGCACGGCCACACAGTGGTGGATGAACAGGGAGTACAGGACAGGATTAAGTACGCATCCCTGAGGGGCCCCTGTGTTTAGGATCAGCGTGGCAGACGTGTTGTTTCCTACCCTTACCACCTGGGGGCGGCCCGTCAGTTTTGCACGCTCCCTCAAAACTTGAGTCATCTGTGGCATTGTGTTGTGTGACACAACTGCACATTTTAGAGTGGCCTTTTACTGTCCCCAGCACAAGGTGCACCTGTGTAATGATCATGCTGTTTAATCAGCTTCTTGATATGCCACACCTGTTAGGTGGATGGATTATCTTGGCAAAGGAGAAATGCTCACTAACAGGAATGTGAACAAATTTGTGCACAACATTTTAGAGAAATAAGCTTTATGTGTATATGGAACATTTCTGGGATCTTTTCTTTCAGATCATGAAACATGGGAACAACACTTTACATGTTGCATTTACATTTTTGTTCAGTATAGATATTTTGTCCAAATCGTGCAGCCCTAGAGTGTGTGTACATGTATGCTCATTCCCCTGCAGCACATTGTCTGAGACCATACTCCATCATTAATCAGGAATGTGAGGCTCCTGTTCTTACCCCTTAGCCGGGTCCCACTGTGCCACACAGGGATGTCGTCATGGGAGGGGGCGGAGGGCACACTCACAACACCCTAGAGCCCACACCGACGGTCAACCCCATGTCCCATTTTCACCCTTTTCATTCTTTACTCTCCTCCATTGCTCTTCCCCCTTCTCTCTCGCTCTGTCACTTCTGACAGGCTCGCCCCAAAGCCAACCCCGCCCCCCGGCCTGGGCAGTGCTGACTCAGAGCACCGCCGTTCGTCCGTCCGTCCCCCTGACAAATTACTCTGTTCTGTGTTGTGTTGTGTGAGACCGCAGAGTTGGCGAGAGCTCTCTGCAGCCACCACTGACACTGTCAGAGGGATTTAGCCTAGCTAGCAGGGGTGTTAAGACAGACAGAGCCAGAGAGGCAGAGACACCCCCCCGTCACTCACCTGTCAATGGAAGGTTGTCTTCTCTGGGGATGGTGGGAGTCTCTTTATGTTTGGAGGAGCGGCTGGGCTCTGTGAAAACAAGCACAAACAGAGCAGGGGTCATCTCACGGTGAAGGCCAACACAAAAGCAGAAGTCAGAACTAAAGCGCCTCTTTCTTTCCATCCTGTATACCCACCCACCCCTCCTTCCCTCCCTCCTTTCTCCTTCGCTCGCCCAGGCTGCCAGTGATTTATTTCACCTACAGCTTGAGTCCCTTCTGCTTTGAAACAAGATGGTGAGAGAAAGAGAGAGAGGGGGATGGAGGGAGAGGCGCATTTACAATTTGCAATCAAAAGACTTCAATGTTCGCCTGTCTCTCTCTGCCCTTCCCTCACCCCCCTCTCCGTCCCTCGCTTTTGCTCTTTTTCACTTTTTGTCTGACTCCAGGTCTGAGCGGAATACTGATGTCAGGGTTTGAGGGCTGCAATTGAACAACAAAAAATGACTTTCTGCCCTCTGTATTTCATGCTGCACTTTGTGCTGCCAATTCCCACTGCTGAAATAAAACTGAGCGGGGGGCTCAGGGGGCGGCGAACACAACCCTGCGACAAATAGCCTTCGTTTCTGGACCTTTATAGGGCCTGGCTACAGAGAGGAGGAGCAGGAGGAAGAGAGGCTGGAGAAATGACAAGTTCATTCAGACAACCCAGAAAAAACAGAAACAATTACAGCTCTGAGATGGAGGCTGCAACGGCTTAGGGAGATCGCAGAGCACAGACTTAATGTCACTTAGCTAGAAAGCTAATGACAGTGTGGGAACAGCTACAGCCCAGGGAGAGAGAGAGGAAAGAGAATGAAAGAGAGAAATATCTCCATCTCCCATCAGATGGAAATGCCACTCCGTTAATCACCCTGATTAAGTAATACATATTCAACAGCTTTCCAGTCTGCCTGCGAGCTGCCTGCCTGTGAGCTGCCTGCCTGTGAGCTGCCTGCCTGCGAGCTGCCTGCCTGCGAGCTGCCTGCCTGCGAGCGAGCTGCCTGCCAGCGAACTGCCTGCCTGCCCGCCTGTGAGCTGCATTCCTGCCTGCATGTGAGCTGCTTGCCTGCGAGGACGCTGGCTGGGTGCATGAGGAGGAGAGGAGAGCAGTGCAGATGGAGATGCTGCTGCAAAGTGCTCTGATTACAGATCTGATCTAGGTACAGTGCGGCTGCCTGGCCACTGCAGTGGGCTGGGTGGGGAGAACATTGAGCTAACATTGACAGATATACCAAGACTGTGAGATCACTGTGGTTCACAGACCCTGATCACGATCAGCCCTGAACAAACAGCATCAGGGGAGGAGGGAGGAAGACACAGTCAAACACCCACCGCAGATTCAATCACAGCCCATCAAGCAGAAAACAGACACCACCCTGTAGGTGCAACATTAAAAGGGTGCCATCTGTGGGGTGAGACGGTGAGTGTGTGTGGCGCATTACACCCCCCTGTTCTCTGTGTGTGAATAAACTCTTGTTTTCTCTCCTTCCCTCTCCCATCTCATCTCTCCCTCTCTGAGCTGTGTCTCTCTCCCATCTCATCTCTCCCTCTCTGAGCTGTGTCTCTCTCCCATCTCATCTCTCCCTCTCTGAGCTGTGTCTCTCTCCCATCTCATCTCTCCCTCTCTGAGCTGTGTCTCTCTCCCATCTCATCTCTCCCTCTCTGAGCTGTCTCTCTCCCATCTCATCTCTCCCTCTCTGAGCTGTGTCTCTCTCCCATCTCATCTCTCTCTCTCTGAGCTGTCTCTCTCCCATCTCATCTCTCCCTCTCTGAGCTGTGTCTCTCTCCCATCTCAGCTCTCTCTCTCTGAGCTGTCTCTCTCCCATCTCATCTCTCCCTCTCTGAGCTGTGTCTCTCTCCATCCTTCTGGCTGATGGGAATCAATGATGTGAGATGGCTTTGCCTCTTCCCACAGCTTTTTCCCTCCTACTGTGACAGCACTCAGCACCTTAACCACAGAGCTACAGTACAGTGGTACCCTCATCCTGCCTGCCAGGGGAGAAAGAAAGGGATGTGGGAGGATGGGAGGGGAAACGACATGCTACAAGACAAGTTACATGGCAGAAACACAACACACAGCAGAGTTCTCCAATAATGGACTGACACTGGTGCTTTCTCTCCCGCCCCGTAGCCCATACACCCCATCCACAGTTACATGCCCTATTCAATAAAGAAGTGAATTAATCTGTATAGCTCAAGGACACTCCCTCCATACCGCCTGTCCTTGAGACATAATTTGAGAGGGGAGAGTGCACACAGAAAATAATCCAAAACGCACACACACACACACACCACCGTGGCGTGTACACATATAGGGGGCTCACAAAACCACACACAGACTCTGTATACACCACCTTGATGGGGGGCACAGAACACACTGTACCTCGTCCCTTGTGGCCCCTCCTACCCCCCCAGAC